>NW_026126517.1:39185000-39792500 GCF_943737965.1 Phodopus roborovskii | reverse complement strand
ATTGTGAGTCTAGAATGTTATTTCCTGAATCTATCTTTAGTAATCGTGCAGGATGCCAGAGATTCTAGAGTGTGTTACCTACAGTTATATCTCAATCTGACATTTCTAAATTATGGACAAACCAAGAATTTGTTATAGTTCTGCCTATGTAGGTTCAAATTTCAGCCCTAGCACTAGCTTCTTGACTGCACATGAGATTACCCTCCTACTCCCTGAAATCATTTCCCCAGATTGGCAATGAGAAAATGATGCACTGCTGAGGAGAACTGTTTACCTAAGAAAATAGATGTAAACCAACCAAGATATAATAAATGCACAGCAACTGGTGGTTACTTCTAGTTTAAGGAACTAAAACATGGACATACAGGTAAGATGATATTTCATACAATGAAAATCATAACTGCAGATCAACTTTTTGAAAGTTTTCTCCAAAGTGTGGAAAATGAAGAAAACTTAGTATGATGAGATAGAAGTGAAAATCCTGTTTCTTCTGAAAATACCATGGAATTTCACTTCAAAACCTTTACTGACAAATCATAAACCAGTGACTATTCTCCTATACTTCCATTATAAAATGATTCAGGGTCCCTTTAAATGGAGAGCTCCCTTAGGGCAGTATTTGTTTATAGATCATTAACTATTTGACAGCAACACTGGGGAGGTACAGAGACAATTAAAGTTACAGGGTTAAAAGCCACTGTCAGTTGAAGCCAACATCTTTGGGATTTGATCTGAAAATGATTTGTGTTACAAAATACTACAAACATTTCATAAATATATCTGTCAATAAATTAAAGCCCCTTTTAATAGCAGGGCCATAACTATAATCCATGTATAATATGAATTTGAATTTATTTGGCCATCTTTCCAAGGGCAACATTTAACTATATATTATGAAGACCTGCAATCTCAGGAACACGCGCATGTGATGGACTCGATTATCTACCAGCATATATGGTTATCTGGTTTACAAAGTTACAAACATATCTTTTGCCAACAGATTTTAGAGTGCTAACACTTACACCAGACAATGGGAGCAAAACTGCCTTTAATGAAAAGCTCACTGGTAGCCAGAGTCTAGGGTTTTTATACTTGATTTTGATAGATGATCTTGGATACATTTCACACCTATTTTGCAGTTTAATTTTGCCAATGTCCAAATTAACATTTTAACTAAATTAGATTAAAACCATTAATCCTACATGGTATAAGTTATTTTCTCCAACATCCCTTAAATTTCCTAATTGTACTCCCTTTCATCCATTCATCCTCAATCATTCCAGAATAGCACTTACACTATGCCAAGTGTTGTACTAGGTACTGGGGTCACAAAAGTTTGAAATCACACATATATACTCAGCACTGGGAAGTTTATACACATTGAAGGGAAACACCAAGAGAATATTTAGACACAAGGTGTTTGGGAACAAAGTAATAAGATCCAGTGCTAACAGTAAATTCTTTGCCAGAGTAATTCTTATTGTCACTCTTTACAACAACAGCCTCAGCAACCAGCCAATTCCTTGGAGCTTTTGGAACAACAATGAGTTCAACAGAAGACTCAAGAAGATCTGGATAAGAATACAGCATTCCAGAGCTGGAGGGAAGGCTCAGTGGTTAAAATCAGTGGATGCTCTTCCAAAGGACCTGGGTTCAATACCCAGCACTTACATAGTGGCATGCACCTGCCTATAAATCCAGTTCCAGGACTCCTGACACCTTTACACAGATATACATGCAGGCAGGCAAAACACCAATGAACATAAAATAAAAATAAATCATATTAAAAAAAGAATACAGCATTCCCTTTCTTTCCTAGCCCTAAGGAGCTGAGAAATTGGAGAAACAGGAGAAACATCACCCTTTACAATAGCCACAAACAACATAAACTATCTGGAGGGAACTCTAACAAAATAGGTGAAAGACCTGTTTGAGTCATCAAAGAAAGAAATTTAAAAAAATACCAGAAAATGGAAAGATCTCCCATGCTCATGGATAGGTAGAATCAACATAGTAAAAATGCCAATCTTACCAAAAGCAATCTACAGATTCAATGCAATCCCCATCAAAATCAATTCTTCACAGACCTTGAAAGGACAATCCTCAACTTTATATGGAAAAACAAACAACCCAGGATAGCCAAACTAACCCTGTACAATAAAGGAACTTCTGAAGGCATCATCATCCCCGACTTCAAACTCTACTACAGAGCTATAGTAATGAAAACAGCTTGGCATTGGCACAAAAACAGACAGGTAGAACAATGGAACCAAACTGAAGACCCTGATATTAAGCCACACACCAATGAACACCTGATTTTTGACAAAGAAGCTAAAACTATACAATGGAAAAAAGAAAGCATCTTCAACAAATGATGCTGGCATAACTAGATGTGGACATGTGGAAGACTGCAGATAGATCCATATATATCACCACGCACAAAACTTGAGTCCAAATGGATCAAAGACCTCAACATAAATCCAGCCACACTGAACCTCTTAGAAGAGAAAGTGGGAGGTACCCTTGAATTGGCACAAGAGACCGCTTCCTGAAAATAACTCCAGTAGCACAGACACTGAGATAGATAGACAGTTAATTAATAGGACCTCCTAAAACTGAGAAGCTTCTGTAAGGCAAAAGACATAGTTGACAAGACCAAACAGAACACCACAGACTGGGAAAAGATCTTCACCAACCTCATATCTGACAGAGGGCTGATCTCAAAAATATACAAAGAACTCAAGAAACTAGTCACCAAAATACCAAATAACCCTATTTAAAAGTGGGGTACAGAACTGAAGAAAGAATTCTCAATAGAGAAATCCAAAATGGCTGAAAGACACTTAAGAAAGTGCTCAACATCCTCAACAATCAAGGAAATGCAAATCAAAACAACTCTGAGATACCATCTTACTCCTGCCAGAATGGCTAAAATTAGAAACACCAATGACAACTTATGCTGGAGAGGATGTGGAGAAAGGGGAACACTCCTCCACTGCTGGTGGAAGTGCAAACTTGTACAGCCATTTTGAGATGAGTATGGCAGTTCCTCAGGAAAATGGGAATCAGTCTACCACAGGACCCAGCAATCCTACTCTTAGGCATATGCCCAAATAGTCCACATCCATGCAACAAAGACATCTGTTCAACTATGTTCATAGCAGCATTATTTGTAATAGCAAGAACCTGGAAGCAATCTAGATGGCCCTCAACTGAAGAATGGATAAAGAAGATGTGCCACATTTACACAATGGAATACTACTCTGTGGGGGGGGAAACAAAAACAAAACAATGGAATCTTGAAATTCACAGGCAAATGGATAGGACTTGAAGAAACCTTCCTGAATGTGGTAACCCAGCCACAAAAAGAGGAACATGGTATGTACTCACTCATATATGGATTTTAGACACAGAGCAAAGGATCACCAGCCTATAATTCATACCGCCAGAGAAACTAGGATACAAGGAGGGATCTAAGAGATTCATACAAGGTCCCTTACAAAAGGGGAAAGGAACAAGATTTCCTGAGCATATTGGGAGGGGGTGGGGTAGTGAGTGGAGAGAGAACTAGGAGAAAGAGAAGGGGAGGAGAGGAAAGCACGTGGGACTAGGAAGATTGAGTCAGGGGAGGAATAGATGATAGAAAAAAAGAGAAAGAGAGAGATACCATAAAAGAGGGAGCCATTATAGGTTTGCAGAGAAAACTGACTCTAGAGAAATGTTCAGAGACCTACAAGACTGACCCCAACTAACAATTTGAGCAACAGTGGAAAGGTTACCATAAATGCCCTTCCCTGGTAATGAGATCGATGACTAACTTATCTACCATCATAGAGCCCTCATCTAGTAGCTGATGGGAACAGAAGCAGACACCCACAGCTAAGCACTGAGCTGAACTGGAATCCAGCTGCAGAGAGGGAGGACAAGACCAGGCTACAGAAACCCACAGAGACAGCTGACCTGACAAGGTGGAGCTAACGGACCCCCCAGAGTGGGAAACCAGCATTGGACCTACTCAGACCTCCTGAACATGGGTCTCATTTAGAATGCCTGGGCAGTCTAAGGGACCTCTGACAGTGGAACCAGGATGTATCCCTGTTACACAGAAGGACTTTGGGAGCACATTCCCTATGGAGGGATGCTCCCTTAACCTAGAGGCAGGAGTAAGAGCCTAGTCCCTACTCCAAATGACTTGACAGATTTTGTTGACCCCTCCTGGAAGGCATCACCCTCCCTGTGCAGTGGGATGGGGTAATGGGATGGGAGGGTGGTCAGAGGGCATGGGAGGGTGGGAGAGAGAGAGGGAGTGGGAATTGGGATCGATATGTAAAATAAGAAAAATAAGTACAGAAAGGAAGGAAGGAAGGAAGAAAAAAGAAAGAAAGAAAGAAAGGAAGGAAGAAAGAAAGAAAGGAAGGGAGAAAGAAAGACATTGTCCAACCTCCTTAGCCATCAGGGAAATGCAAATCAAAATAACTCTGAAATACCATCTTACACCCTTCAGAATAGCTAAAATGAAAAACACCAATGACAGTTATGCTAGAGAGGTTATAGAGAAAGAGGAACACTCCTCTACTGCTGGGCGGGGAGTACAAACTTGTACAGCCACTTTGGAAATCAGTATGGCGGTTTCTCTGGAAAATGGGAATCGGTCTACCTCAAGATTCAGCAGTTCCACTCTTAGGCATATATCCAAAAGATACACATTCCTATAACAAGGACATCTGTTCAACCATGTTCATAGCAGCATTATTTGTAATAGCCAGAACCTGGAAGCAATCTAGATGCCCCTTAATGGATGAATGGATACAGAAAATGTGGTACATTTACACAATGGAGTACTACTCAGCAGGAAAAAACAATGGAATCTTGAAATTTGCAGGCAAATATATGGAGGTAGAAGAAACTATCCTAAGTGAGGTAACCCAGTCACAGAAAGACAAACATGGTATGTACTCACTCATATATGGATATTAGATGTAGAGCGAAGTTTTGCCAGATTACAAGCCACACCTCCAGAGAGGAAACAAGGAGGACCATAAGAGAGACATACACCGTCCCCCAGTGAAGGGGAGAGGGACAAGAGCCCCTGAGCAAATTAGGAACATGGGGGGAGGGGAGAGAGATAGAAAAAAAAAGGAGGGGAGAGGAGGAGAGGGAGGAGAATATTGTGTGGGGAGATAAAATAGAGGAAAGCAAGAAAAGAGTCACATCAATAGAGGGAGCCATTATAGGTTTAAAGAGAAATCTGTCACTAAGGAATTGTACAGAGATCCCCAAAGATGACTCCAAATAAGAATCTAAGCAATAGTGGAAAGGCTACTTGAAATGCTCTTCCCCTATAATGAGAATAATGACTACCTTAAATGCCATCCTAGAGCCTTCAGCCAGTAGCTGATGAAAACAGAATCAGAGAGCCACAGTTAAGCACTGAGCCAAACTTCTGGAAGCCAGTTTCAGAGAGGGAGGAGTGACAAACAAAAGGGTCAAGACCATGTTGGGAAAACCCACAAAAATAGCTGACCTGAGCAAGTCTGACAGCTGGGGAACCAACATAGGACCAAATCAGACCCCATGAACATGGATGTTAGCAAGGAGGACTGGGTAGTCCATGGAGCCTCTGGGAGTGGAACCAGGATGTATCCCTAGGGCATGAGTAGACTTCAGGAGCCCATTCCCTATGGAGGGATATTCTTTCAGCCTAGATACATAGGGGAGGACCTAGGCCCTACCACAAAAACTTGACAGATTTTGATGATCCCTCATGGAAGGTCTTACCCTCCCTGGGGAGTGGATGGGGGATGGGATGGGGGGGGGTCGGTGGGGTCAAGGGAGGATGGGAGGGAGAAGGATATGTGGTTCACTGCTTAAAAGTGTGTCTTCACAAAACAGCCCTACAGACTACAGCCAGGATTTCTGAATCTTCTTCGAATCCCCCACGACAGCGCCCCTTACCAGCAGGAAGTAGTTTGGAAAGAACGACGCCCAAATTCCCAAATATTGTGTATAAATGTTTGTTTTCATTAAATTGGACTTTGTTATATAAAATTAAATAAAAAAAAGTGTGTCTTCAAACCAATGGGGAAAAAATAATGTTGCATAAAGCTCATAATATCGTCCGTGACAAGATGCAAGATGATATAAGAGTACAGAATGGAGCAATAAGTAGTGCTTGCCACCAATGAGAGTGGGATAATTAGTATTCATTAGGCTGTAGAAGAACCTAAATCCACTGTTTTTAGTTCTGAGCTTGTCTTAGAGGTTATTGAGTCATTAAGCAAAGATGGATATTGAGGAAGCCTGTGTCTAAAGCTACTTTGGTACCTGTGATCACATCTAACCATGCTGGAGCATCAACTGGACAAAATCATCTCCTTCCTTGAACCAAAAGTCATTAAACCCCAAACAGGAAATTTTAAATGAAATCTTAAATACAAACATTTTAATCTCCATATTTGTATGTCCTCCATCTTTTACTAACATGATGACATATTCATAATAGTATGATTTCCTTAATTTTTCCTCTGAGAATGTAAGTGAATTAAAATTTACATGGACAACAATGTTCAGCAAGCAAAACTTCAGGAAATGGGAACTACTTGACATAAGTAAATTAGGATCTCACTATAAGATTGTAAGAACAATTTAAGAACTGGGTGTGGTGATGCACACTTATAGATCCTGCTACTTGAAAGGTTGAGGTGTCAGGACCACATCAGCTCCTAAGTCTGAGGTCAGCCGGGGTAACAAACTGAGACAACAAAGCACAAACAAAAAAGCAAACAAAGACCTTACTATAATAATGTGAAAGTAAATATTATGTGTATGCACATATACACTCTAGCATACACACAAGATTAGGTCTAAAGAGATATCTTTTCTCTAGATCCCTAATAATCACAAACAATAAGGGTTGTTAATATAGTTCAATAGTAGAGCTTCAAGAGTTCAAGAGTAGTTGCTTAGCATGTGTGAGGTGCTGAATAAACCACACACAACTGAAAACACTAATAAGTTATAAAAAATGAACATACAGTTGATACGTGTAATTCATAGACCAAATACTACAAATATGAATAGTAATGCTGTACATATTCTTGTACACATGCTTTGGAAAACATACATGCACAATTTATGTTAGGTATTGTTATAGCTGAATGTATTTCCTTCCACAGACATCCAAGCTCATACATTGAAGCTCCAACTCTATTGTGACTGAATTTGGAAATAGGGCCTGAGAAGAGGTGCTATAGGTTTTTTTAAAAAGTCACCAAAGAGGAGCTAAAATCTGAGAGAGATTGGAAAATGTAGGTGAACCAGATGAGGATACAATGATAAGGCAGCCAGCAGCAAGCCAGGAAGAAAACCCTCAGAGGAGCAGAACTGGTCAATACCTTTGGTAGCCCTGGTTAGAAATAAATTTCTATTGGTAAAACCACACAGTGAATGGCATTTTTGTGATGGTAGCCCAAGTAAAACAATATGGGTACAGACCTAGGAGACAAGACCAACTGGTCAATAGTTAAGCAGGAAGAGTTTAGGCAGAAAAACAAGACTTGCAGAATGCTGGGGAGAAGAAGGGCAGACTCACCAGCCAAATGCAGAGGGGGCATGGCATGTAGAAAATGAGATAACAAGCCATGAGCCAAGTGGCAGCACATAAATTAATAAATATGGGCTAATTTAAGTTGTAAGAGCTAGTTAGTAACTAGCATTTATAATTAATAATAAGTCTCTGTGTGGTTATTTGGGAGCTGGCTGGTAGGACAGAAACTTCTGCCTACAGCTTAGGGTTAAGAGCACTGGCTGCTCTTTCAGAGGATCTGGGTTCAGTTCCTAGAACTTACATAGTGATTCCAGTCCCAACTGATCTGATGCCCTCTCCTGGATTCTACTGGCACAGACATACACACAGTGCACAGACATATAACACCCAAACATAAAACGTATAGAAATAAGTATTTTTTTAAAAATCCAATTGTTCCACATTGGAAAAGCTTTCTTCATATCCTCAACCCTTAGACTTTTCTGTCTTTTCAACTTTGACAATTCTAAAGGGTATATGATGCTATTGTATTGTGGCTTTAATTTCCACTTCTCAAATGATGGTTGAAATTATGCACATTTATTACATACCAGGATGTCTTCACTTCTGATATATCAAGTTATTTATCTTTGTATTGTATTGCATTTGCCTTAATGATTTTTAAGAGAGTATTTTAGTAATTAAGAGAATATTTTAGTATTTAGGAGAGTATTCTATATACATATATGTGACAAACTATTTGCATGATTAGAAGACTCCCAAGTTTTGGCATCTTAGTGGAATGAACACAGTGTTTGTTTACATATTTCTTCTGGTCTATAGAACATTCTAAAGTGAAGAGTGGCCCACATCTACCTAGTTTCACTCGATGAACTTTTTATATTATAATAGAAAAGGAGGGGAAAGCCAAACAGTCTTATATTAGGGAAAATCTTTACCTGTGATTATGTTTACCCAACACAGCAGCATCCAACATTAGTCCTTCTGTTCGATAGCTCCTTTCAAAGCCCTTATAATGACAAAAAAAGTGAACTTATGTAATATATGGTTACCTATATCAGTGGTTTCTTTTAAATCTCATATGCCACAGGACTTAGTTTCTCAGACACAGTGTATTCCAGGATCTCAGTACAAGTTTAATTCAATTTCATTTTTAATTGAGTTTTATGTCATCAAAAAGTCTATAATGCTCAAAATTAACATTTTTGCAATCTGATCATATGTTCATTTGATGTTTGGTTAGTTTAGTGAAGTTCTCATAATTAATCTCCTACTGCCATTTGAAAATATATATAACAGAAGCCTGTGCTCATACTTAAGGTAAATCATTAAAAATACACACACACACACACACACACACACACACACACACACACACACACACACACGGTTTCTCTGGAAAGATCAATTCAGGAAAACTGGCAGTTGTAATTGTCACTGTTTTGCAATTAAAAAAAAAAAAACAAAGCAAAAAACCATAGTTGAAAGTACAGTGACAGTGGGACTGGCTGGGCACCCTCATCACAACAGTTCTTGGTCTGCTCTAAGCCATGCCTTCACAATCTATGCTTCCTCCATTCTTTCCCACTTCCTGAGTTTGGTTCCGCAAACTCCACATTTATTATTTTTATCTACCTGATTTACTTCTAATAAATCCCCTCCACACTCAAAACAAAACCCGACAATAAACCATCCTTGATTTTGTTGTGGTGCCAGTTTACTTATGAAATTACTACTAAAAACATGAATTTGCAAGTGTTTAGAAATAAACATATTGCATTGCATTTTACTTTATATATTGGAATTCTGTGACAGATTTTGTCTGAAAAAAAATACCATAGTTTTAAATTTCTTATTTTGAAAATGCTGGTGTAGAACAAGTTCTAAAAGGTCTTAATAAAAACTTGAGTCAGATATTGGATGAGGAGCTGAAAGATCAGAGAAAAAAAGCAGCTAGCCACTACATCCTCAGAATGCTTCAGACTGCCCTGAGCTCCTGTCTGCTCCCACCTTATATTCCTCTCTCTACTCAACCATATCCCTTTCTTTGTCCACCTCCTTAGTGCTGGCATTAAAGACATGTCACTCCAAGTGCTGGGATCACCTTTGTGAGAGTTGTTTTTCTTTTAGACTGGATCAATTTCATGTGGCCCAAGGTGGCCTTGAACTAACAGAGATCCATCTGCCTCTGTCTCCCAAGTGCTGGGATTAAAGGTGTAAGCAACCTCTGTCTGGCCTCTGTGGCTAATCTATGTGGCTACTGGGATTAAAGGTGTGTACCATCACTGCCTGCTAACTAGGTGCTTTCCAGAAACCTCATCCTATTTAAGTGTTCTCTTCATATAAACTGAGGACAAATAAGAGTAACAATACTTTGGAAAACAGGTGGTATATAAGGCATTATCTCAGTGTGCTACAAAGTTTGAGAAACGCTTTCCTTAGAGTAATAGATTAAAAGTGAGTGACTGAGGATTATATAGGTTGGTGACTGCCATACCCTGACTTGGTATTTACTGTCTTCTCAGGGGGGAGGTGTCTCTGAGCTTCAAGGTGTTGAATGGGGAAGACTCATTTCTTCTTTTCAGGTTTTTTTTTTTTTTTTTTTTTTGGGGGGGGGGGGGGGGCTTTGTTTTGAGACAGGCTCTACTCTGTATAGGCCAGGCTGGCCTCCAACTCCTCATCCTCACACCCCAGCCTCTTCAGTGCTGTGATTACAGGTAAGTGCTACCACACCTGACTTGGGGGCCTTTTTAATCATGCACTATCTAGGAATCAATCTGGACAGTAAGCGCGTCTGTGAGGACATCAGCAAAAAAGTGCTGTCCAAGATCACCAGATGTCAAGGCCTAGCAAACACCAGGCCTTGGTGTCAGCGCACTTTCCTGAGCACACCTCCTCCTGAGGGATTCCCTGAAGCCGAGCGCTTGAATTCTGACAGTCGCTCAGGTGTATTGTTTTAACATTCGGGTTTTTAACATTCGGGTTTCACTCCCCGCTCCACGGTTACAAATGATACCTGAGGCCACAGGCGACAATTATTCAGATTTGCGCAGTCGCTCCGCCCTCCCGTCCGCCAGAGGCCGCGGGCCGCTTTGCGCACGCGCTGCATCGCAGACCCGGGGGCGCTCTCAGCCACGCGCCGCCCGCTGGGCGTTCCCAGCCCTAGCCTAGGGTGGTGAGGGGGAGCGCGCATGCGCACGCACTCCAGGTGCCCCGCCCCCAGGGGCGCGCCCCCAGGGGCCTGGGGCCTACTCCTTGGAGCGCCCGGGCCATGGAGGCCCTGCGGAGGGCCCACGAGTCTGTGCTGCGGCTGCTGCTGTGCAGGCCCTGGGCCTTGGATACCGCCCCCCGCCCGAAGCCCCGCGCCTCGGAGGTGCTGACGCTGCACCTGCTGCAACGGCGCCTGCCGCACTGGACCTCCTTCTGCGTGCCTTACAGCGCGGTCCACAACGACCAGTTCGGCCTGTCCCACTTCAACTGGCCGGTGCTAGGCGCCAACTACCACATCCTGCGCACTGGCTGCTTCCCCTTCATCAAGTACCACTGCTCCAAGGCTCCTTGGCAGGACCTGGCCCCACAGAACCGCTTCTTCACGGCGCTCAAGGTCATCAACCTGGGTGAGTGGCGGAGCCCTCGCCTGACCCAGGGACTCCTCCAGCCCGGGGCGAGGGGGTGGGTGGGGGTGGGCGGCTGCAGGTTCACCAGCAAGCTGCTCCGCCCCAGCGGGCTGCCAGCATCACCCTCGAGGTCGTGCCCTGCCACTTTTCTTGCAGGAGGACCCTGCCTTGTGCAGCGAGGAGCGAGTCAGGAAACGCCCCCACTTGGACAGTAGCTCTGAAGTTTCCTTAGCAGGAGTCATTCCTGCGCTCTTCACTGGCAGGGAGCCTTTGGAGGACATAAACAGGACGACTTTTAAAGTTTCTTTGTCTTCTTTATGTGAAATCTCAGCAGGCGTTTTGCTAAAAGCAGTAGGTTCTCTCCAGACATAATTCTTTTCAGGTGCTAGACTTAAAAGATACTTAAAAGAGGGTGCCTTTTTTAGTACTTATGTTCGGACTGTATCTCTTCCCGCTAGATGTTTATGTTATTTTGGTTTAACAGCAGGTCAGGATCATGGATCGTAGATGTAATAAATAGCATTATATAGATCTTGGAAAAATACAAGCCCTCGAGATGTTTCCGACCTATTAATAGCTACTAAAAAAATGAACGTAGATTGAAATTTTAGTTACTCAAACTACACACAAGGAAGCCAATCGGCATAACCCAAATATTTTTTAATCCAAAATTAAACCAAACTCTATGGGGCTATACTAGTACTATATGTAATCCAATAGTTCATTAAATTGAATAAGGCATGGTCGTTTCTGCTTATAAGAAACTCACATGCCACATAGGATTTTTGAACTATTGTCCCACTGGCACTGCCTTAGGCTCAATCTAGGAAGGAGATTATACAGCAGTGTATATAATACTTTAAAAAATGTCTCATTACTTGGCTGATGGACTATATAGAGCATACCCAATAATTTTGAGGTTGATATGAAAGTTAAGTTGGTATGAGATGATCTAGAAACTTAAGACTGAGTATGTGGAAAAGCTGGAGTGCTAACTAGTTGTGAAAATGAGTTTAGCATTTTCAGAATCAGTAGGAATCATTCTTTTCCAAATGTAGAGTGATAGATTAGGAAGACTGGAAGGATAAGGGATAGGTAAACCATATAGACTAAATCCCTTATTTAAAATGCCACAATTTACAGTTAACTTTCTTTTAAGACACCTGTCATGATTAAGGGATCTCTTTTAGGTGTAAGTCATTAAGACACCAAAAGGGAAAAAAAATACATTCCCACATAGAAAGGTAAATAAAACCTTAAAACAACAACAACAGATGTAGGGGTGATTTTTGTTTGTTTTTAATGTGGAAGAGTGATTTAATAGTCTGTGAGCTATGAACTTCTTGAAATTCTAAACAATGCTATTTAAATGGGAAGAAGAGTTCCAAGTGCAGCAAGAGAGAAAGTGTTCCTGCATGCTTCAATACAAATTGCTTTACTCAGAAAATGTTTCTGGGCTTTTTTTTTTTTTTTTTAAACCAATTTAGTGATATTTATTTTGCATTTTTGGCCTGAACTAAAAGAAATGTGAATTAACAGGGTCCTAGTCTGTGATGTATAGTTTGTCTCTGTGGATCCATTAAATCCTTAGTTGGTAGTAAGAATACAAAGGATTTTTTCCCCTCATCCTCCCTTCTAAACTAGTAGTAATCAGAATAACTCATTTTCTGTTTTGTAAATAATAAGGATTTCTGTTTACTCATTTTTTCCCCCTTTCTCCTCCACCTTCCCTTCTGACATTTTACTGATGATTTATCAGTCTAAGTATCCTGCTGGGAAATAAATTAAGATTTAAGAAAAGCAACTTACCATTGAAATAAATGGGTAATAGGAGCCTTACTACAAAGTTCCCATTTTTAAAGTACTTAATTCAGCAGTAGTTTACCTACTGTTCAGTTAACTCAAAATGAATGATTATACAAAGAACTATTTCTCAAGTTCATTTTGATGTTTTCTGTCTCTGGTAGTCTGATTTTTTTTTTTTTTTTTTCATGGAATGGTAAAGATTTGATTTTGAAGCATACAGACTGAATTTTTAAAAAATCCATAAAATACAGAGGCAACAAATCTTTCTTAGTGCATTATTATCTGCATTCTAAGGTGGGAAAGAAAAAAATCCAAAATATTCATTCATTCCAACAGAGAATTTCTGACCCCTGTCAGCAAGTATGAATGATAATGGTTCCTTTCTCTGCTTACTATTACACTAGTAATCATTAATCAGTTCTTTATTTTATTGGGGGTATTTATTTGTATGGTTTGTTTTCAAAAGTATAAATTTGAAAAGAATATTTGACTGAAAACTGATAATTACCATAAAAAATAATTCTCAGGGTCACTACCATTCCCTACACTCAAACCTTAGTGTTTGGTTTAAAGGGCACATTGTATATATCTTGCATTCAGTGTATGTAGAAAATTAATAATTTCTTCTTGGACCTTTTAAAATTCCTCATCCTATTGATTTTCAGGTTTTGGAGTAGTAGTGTCATATTGGAATTCATTTTTTATTATTATTATTTCAGTCTGTACCCCATAATTCTTTCTTACGTATGCCTACCATGTCACATTCTTTTCTTGTCCCTCTGCCTTCTCACCACACACCTCTTGATTTTCTTTTTCCTTTTGGATGAATGATTTGCAAATAGTTTTATAGAGTAGCTTTTGAGGATTTAATTTTGTGATAGTCCCTGGAGACATTTGGGATTCTTTGGAGCATGACGAGGGCAAAGACAGCAGTGTACTGTAGAAAGTTCCTTGGGAGTTCCAGGGGATTCTATGATAATAACTTACAAACTGTAACCTGGTATGTTTCTAAAATTAGAAAAGTACCTGAGCAGGAGGCATCTGGCTTCCCACTCCACCATCCCATTACCAGCTGGTAAAGCCTCCTCTGCTGGCTCTGGCATCACAGAATACTCCAACATATATATTCAAAGATAGCCCTTCGGGAAAGGAAGAAAAACTCAGAGTCAGATCAGTGTTGAATATGTGTTGTTTTCTCTATTAACTAGAAAGTGATTTTCCAAATGAGCAGTTATCTTTTTGAATTGCCTCTTTCTGCCCATTTCCCACATGGCAGCAATAAAATTAATACTTGTGCAGGGCCTGCAGTATTTGTTTTTGATCTGTGTGCCTGTGGTTTTATACAGACATACATATATACAGTGTGTTTTTTTAATATTTTAATAGTCATTGATTTTAAATAAGTACCTTAAAAGTTAAGAATTATGGAAGTCTGTTTTGCATCCAACATAGCATCATATGCATATGAATCCATATTTCTGGATAGTATTATGTGTTTAGTTTGATATATAACATGCAGCAGTTACTCTCAAATAAAACAGGGAAGCCTTATTAATGGCAGTCTTCAAAGACAGAGAGAAAGACTTATTGGAGTCCGTGCAGATAAGCTGAAATAAGATTGTTTTCAAATCAGTTATAGAATTACTAATGGGAGTGTCATGCTGGGTACAGTAAACTCTTCCTAAAAGTTAGAGTTTTGTCTAAAAAGGTTTTTGAACAAGTTTCTAAGTTGAACAAAAATTTCTTTATCCATCATTGTTCAACCTAACTTAAAGAACAACAAAGTGGACCTAGTAATTTTAGCTCAAAGCAGACAATAATGGATATCCTCTACTTATCTGTGAGAATATAAAATTATTTCATAATTAATTAAGGATCATGAATTAAGCAGGTGATCTGTATTAAAGTTTATATCAGTCTCATTTATAGTTTTAAAAATCTAGGCTCACATAATTGCTACTATGTTCCACAAAGAGATCAAGTTTAGCTCATCAGTAATCATAGTGAGCATCTGGTCACACATTTCTGTTTCTACAGCTTTGTTAACATTGCTGAAGACTGTTTTCATGATCAGTAACATGACATATGTTAGTACATGATTAATAAGTACTGATCTCATGTAACATATTCATTTGTTTTCTAGGTATTCCAACTTTGTTATATGGACTTGGCTCCTGGTTATTTGCCAGAGTCACAGAGACTGTTCATACCAGTTACGGACCAATAACAATCTATTTTCTAAATAAAGAAGATGAAGGTGCCATGTATTGAGAGTGTACATTGGAAAATACAAATGTCAATGAATTTGTTCCCCAGTGTGTGTGTGTTTGTATGTGTGTGTGCAATATTTATTTTTGATCCTTTAAAATAAAATGCTGGCAAAACCTTTGTCTTTCTGTGGTGTGTAGTTTTTTAAGATGAATCACTACCCCCTAGAGGGAAGCTTTTTCTACATTATTATATATTGTGTACTGTTTAGCTAATGGGAATTAGAAATACACATGGCTTCACTCCTGCTTCCCCAGAACTAGGTTAAACAAAACAAAAACAAAAAAAAAAAAACAAAAAAAAGTCTATAAAGACAGATTCTATAGCTAGATATTAACATTTTAAATTAGCTCTGAAGAAAAAAATTCTCCACAAAAAAAAAAAAAAAATGGAAAATCATGGTGGAGGTGGGGGGAATATAATGTGGGTGGAAAGGAGATGATGTTGAATACTTAGTGGAGATGATATAATGTCATTGACAAATTGAATATATATGAGAATCTGATTGCAACTGAAAACTTAAGCATTCCGCAGTTAAGATTTTGCATGGAGGTGGTTTCTTTTGTTTTATTTTTTAAGCTCTTGTATTATTTTGTCTGTACTAAGTGGTAGGAATAAAAGGCAGGTGTATACCTATAATCCCCAGCAGTAGGGAAGTAGAAGCAGGAAGATCAAGAATTCAAATTCACTCTTAGCTGCAGGGCATCTCCAGCATCAGCCTGGGCAACTTGAGACCCTAATAACAACAAAAGAAACAAAAAGAACACAATGCCATAGTTCTTCTTAATGTAGTTATAGATCTTGTCATTGTAAATTCAACAAGGTGAGTGAAATTAATACTCATTATTATTGTTAAAGTAACATACTGCAAAGCTGTAAGAAAATGGAGGTCTAGGAAGACCCAGAATTTGACAGCTGTTAGGAAAGCAGTGAACTGAAACACCACACATTCACAGACTTAGTGACCATGGAGAGTGGGCTGAAACTTTAAAACCCGATACCACTCTTGTATTAAATTTTATTAAGCTAATTGTGTTGTTGAAAGCAAAGTCATTAAAAATATTTATCCTTGGAGATTGTCACAAAGTACCCAGATGAATGGTAAATTTCCAAAATTTGGAGTAATTTAGGGAGAACTAAGTAGGACTATTTAATTCCTAAACCAATGGGTGTTTAAGATTTATGATCACTTCATAATTACAGACATGCATTGTATAATGTTTTATGTTAATGTGTTGCTGGTACTGCAGTGTTTACACATTTTTGTAGGAAAACATTTTACACAATTTCATCTAACCAACATTTGGGTGTTATTTCTGATGAGTTAATAGAGAGTGAACTTCCAGAAATGACTAAGTGAGACCATCAGAATAACAAAGTCACAAACGGGCCCATCAAATGTAGTCATTTTAAATGTGCTACAGATAGGGAGCTGTACTAATACATGTATTGTTCACTTGTCTAAACACAATTCTAAGTAACACTTTAGTCAAAGAAGTACTTATGCCAATATATTTAGTCCAGAAAAATATGCTTGACTCTAGTTAAATGAATGGCTTGTCCAAAGAAAATGGTGTTACAATAAGCTTCATTAATAATAAAACGACTGTTAGCATTTTGCAAAGAAGGCTAAAACTGATTTCCTCTGTAAGGACAAAGTTAAATAACTATAGCTCATAAGTTTTAAGTCAAATATTGCTCATTCGCTGCTGCTGATCATGTCAATACATGCCGTAAAGGTTTGGTCTCAACACAAGGTTGATAAAGTTGTTTTTATTACCAGACCATAAATAAAGCTTTTCAGTCCAGTTGTACCTCTTTCCATACTGGTCTGTTTGATTTCTGATAATCTTACTGCTGACTCTGCTTACCTGTTTTTCGATAGCTGTAGTCAGTGTGACTTCTTGTCCGTATGATGATAGGTAAGTCTCCTAGGAGAACATCTTTGACAAACTACCTTATTGATCTCTGTAATTCTCTGCTGTTGCAGCATTAAATAGAGGCTTGATTTCTTGTCTGGTGTGTTTGCTGTGTAACAATTAAGCAAATGTAATATTTTCTTGTATTACATGAAAATCAATAGACCTCTTGCTCGTGTGAAGTTGATCATGGTGAAGGATGAACCAGTGATGGCTAGGGACAGAGCTCAAAAATTAAAATATAACTCATGGATTTACTAAATTGTAGTGAATCTTTTGTTATGAAACTTGCTTTCCAAGAAACAGCAAAGATTTTAACTTTTTCTTTCTTTCCTTCTTTCTTTCTTTGTCTTTCTTCCTTTTTCTTCCTTCCTTCCTTTCATTGTCTCTCTCCTTTTCCTTCTTTCTTTTCTTAAATGTTGTGTATTGCAGACAAACATAGCCCAGAAGGAATGAGTGTAAATCTAAGAAGCCAGGAGATTGAGTCTATTTCTGACTTCAGTGTTGTCTTTTTGCCTTAAGGATAATATCTACTACTTTGTGTCTCGCTTTTTTTTTTTTTTTTTTTTCCACCTGTAAGTTGAGAAGAACAAGGGATCTTTCCACCCTAAGATGTATCATGACTCTGGCAAGATGTCTTGTCAGGTAAAGCTCTTGCCATGCAAGCCTGGTAACCTGAGTTTGATCCCAGGATAGTATGGAAGGATGGAAAGACAGACCAACTCCGCATGTGCAACACACAGAGTGACACACAATTGTTTTTGTAAAAAAAAAAAAAAAAAAAAGTTTTAAACCATGTATCCCATGGAGGGATAACTGCCTTAATCTAGAAATCTAGAGACAGGAGAGAAGCCCTAGTCCCTACTCCACAGGACCTGTCAGATCTACATGACCCCAACTGGATGGCATTCCCCTACATATGAAATTGGGGTGGGGGAATGGGAGGGGAGGGTGTTTAGAGTGCATGTGAGAGGGCAGAGAGGGTAAAAGGAAGGGAGGGAGGGAGGGAGGGAGGGAGGGAGGGAGAGGGAACTGGGATCAACATGTAAAATAATAAATTAAATTTAAAAAAATTATTTGACTCCAAAATTTAAGTTGAAGGACAAGTTACTGGGGAAAAGGATTTCTATTTTTGTTTCCACAGAAAATGAAAAGATGTGGATTCCTTCCAGACTAATGTGGTTTGATCACGCCAGACCGCCTGAAACAGAGTACAAGCTGATCCTACATTCAAAACAGCTGGACAAAACAGCCCTACAGACTACAGCCAGGATTTCTGAATCTTCTTCGAATCCCCCATGACAGCGCCCCTTACCAGCAGGAAGTAGTTTGGAAAGAACAACGCCCAAATTCCCAAATATTGTGTATAAATGTTTGTTTTCATTTAATTGGACTTTGTTATATAAAATTAAATAAAAAAGAAAAAAAATAAAAGAAATCCTGAGCAATGTGGGTAGGCTCAACTCACTGTGGGTAGTGTCACCCTGGGTCAGTGGTCCTGAGTGGTTTAAGAAATGCTGAGCAATCCCTGAGGACCAAGCCAGCAGGCAGTGGCTCCTCCATGGCCTCTCCTTTAGTATTCACCTCTAGGTTCTTGCCTTGAGTTTCTCTCCTGACTTCCCCGGATGGGACTACAGCCATAAGCTGACACAAACCCTTTCTTCCTTAAGTTGCTTTTGTTTGTGGTATTTTATTACAACTATAGAAACCCTAACTAAGACAGGAAGGGAAGGAAGGAGGGAGGAAGGGAGAGAGGGAGGGAGGAGAGAGAGGGAGGAGAGAGAACAAAAAAAAAAAAAAAAACATGTATCATAATTATGCTTTTTAGCACACATTTTACTTTTATCCTGAATAAAGTCTATTTTCCTAACACACATTTTTTGTTCCTTTTATTCATAAAGGGTTTTATTAATAGATTTCAAAAGAATAAGGTGAGAAGGAGAGGGAGAGAGACTGAAGGCACTGAGTGCATATTTGCCCACACCCACTAACCTAAGACAACAAGGAGAAAACCAAGTAGGCCCTGCCCTTCTTGGTTTATGAAACTGTTGACCAAGATTTTCTACCTGCATTTCCTTAATTCAATTTATATTTAACAGTATCTGGTCTTGTGACAAAGGATAGAATTGTGTCATTTTCAGGAACTGAAATGGGATGAAACTGGGTGACAAATATATTCTCTTATTTATAGTTTCTAGACTTTATATGGTAACATGAATCATGAGTAAATGAAGTGAAATTGTCTAGGGCATTAAAGGAGATTAATAGGAGAAAGGATTCAAAAAGGGGAAAGGAAGGGGGAAGGGATGGGGTGAGTATGCTAATATTCTCTGTCTCTATATATGTAAAGTTTGTGTATATATACACAAAACTTTATTATATACAAATAAAATATCTGTGTGTGTGTGTGCGCGCGCACACGCACAATAAGTGTGCCTGTTTATACAGAAGCTAGAAAAGGTCAAATCACCTGGAGCTGGAGTTACAGGTAGTTGTGATTCACCTAAATGGGTTCCAGGAATGAAATTTAGGTTCTCTGAAAGAGCAATAAGCATTCTTAACTGTGGAGGCATCTCTCTAGACCCTACCTATGAGAGAGAGAGAGAGAGAGAGAGAGAGAGAGAGAGAGAGAGAGAGAGAGAGAGAGAGAGAGTTAATACAGTGTCAATAAAGACAAACTAATCCCGGCATCACTTTTAATGAAGATGTTAATGTTAACTTTTGGTACACCTTACTCTCTTCGCATTTCCACACAACCAATTAAGTGCTAGAAAAATTATAGGCAAAATTCTTAGTCCATATGTAAGCTGTGAGCTTTAAGAGACATCAACATATCTGGAATATGAAAGATGTTGTGATACTAAAAAAAAACAACTCTGGGGCTGGAGGAATGGCTTGGGGATTAAGAGCATTTAAGGCTCTTCCAGAGGTCACAGGTTTGATTCCCACTATCCACATGAAAGCTAACAATCATCAGTAATCCAGTTCCAGGAGATCAGACACTTTATTCTGACCTCCATGGGCGATGCATAAGACATGTACAGGTAAAATAAAAATAAATCTTAGGAAAAGTATAAAAGCCCCAGCTTTCTCTGTGGTGATATTCCCATACACCATGTTGTACAAATAGTTATATTTCTATTGTCACATATATTTGATGACTAGCTTAATGTTTTGCTCATTGTTGACACAAGTAAAAATTGAAATACATTTTAATTATTAAAAATCCATATGGAGGGCTAATAAGATAGTTCAATAGGTAAAGACACTTGTCATGCAAGTCTGGTAACCTGAGTTCAATTCCCAGAACCCACATAAAGGTGGAAGGAGAAAACCAATTCCATAAAACTGTCGTTTGACCTCTACACATGGACCCACACATACACACATGAAACACACACACACACACACACACACACACACACACACACACACCAGTAATAAAAAATGTTTTAAATATAAAGCCATATGTATTGTAAGAACATTTATTTTGTCATTTATATTTATGTTTGCCCAGAACCTCAGGCTCAGGACATCTGCAGGTCTTCATAAAATGCCTTTTAGATCTATTAAAGAGTAATGATGTCTAAGTGTGTGGGATGACATCAAAGACAAGGATCTTCATTTCACTTACTTGAAAGTTAATGCAGATAACAGAAACCTTACCCTAATACCAGCAGATCAGGTATCTCCTATATTCAGCACACAGCATTGAGACAGTAATGAGGTAATGACATTTGGGAGCACCTTAACCTAAACAAGTACTTAGCATTACATCTCACCTGGGTCAACAGTCTAGGGTATCAGAGTTAAACTATGCTACTGTAAATTAATGGAAAATGTAACTGCACTTTGCTGAAAGATCAATGTCCAATAAAGGCTGCACAATCAAATCTTGTTGCAATGATTGAGGCCTTTAATTGCCTTTCAAAGATAAGGTAGTAATCAACACAGCTTTAACTGATCTTTTTCACTAGTTCAATTACATGCTAATGACTAGTGCCAAGTCAGAATCTTTAACTACTTATACGTATTAAATCTTATGTTAGTAATGAAAAATTACACAATCAATAGAACACAAATCTTAATTACTATATTTCACTTTCATACTATTTTATGTGTTTGACAAATACACATGAGCTTTCCTTAACAGTAAGAAGTGTCACTAGCAGTATCCAGAGTCTACAAGTTATTGTTTTAATGTAAATTAGAGGTCAGACGTTCATTTTTTTTCTTCTTCTAATAAAACTGTGGCTAAGATAGTTTCTACTAACCCTTGGCTATCCAGCTACTGATTAGAGATCTTGCTAATTGAGAATATGAATACAATTAGAAGAAAACAAACATTTTTTTTTAACTTCTGCCTATGTGTCCCTAGGCTACAGTGCCCTCAAAAGCCAGAAGAGAATGCCATTCCCTGTCTACTAGAGTTACAGGCAGTTATGAGCCCTCTAATGGTGCTGGGAACCCAATCAAGTCCTCTAGAAGAGAAGTATCTCCTCTTGACTTCTAAGCCATCTCTTTAGTCCTGGGTTGTTTTAAATAAGATGTGATTTCACAAAACCTCAGGATGTAGGGACATCACAAGTGGGAATGGAAAATGGATGCAACTATTTGGGGCAAGTTTCACATTCAAAAAAAAAAAAAAAAAAGCCCATATTCCACAGCAATTCTGCTTCTTTGTAGTCCTAGAGAACTGAAAACGTCTGTACAAAAACTGAGCATATAGATAACTGTGTTAGAATGATTCATCCAAGAAAACTATTTCAGTATCGATTGGAGAGGGGCTCACAAGATTCCTAGCTGAGGAGCTGTGGGTAATTGATGGCTGTTGGGAAAAGGCAAGTCTATTTTCTCCCACAGTATGGCTCCTGGTTGGTTGCCCATGCTCAAGGAGATGGTCCCTCAGCATGTTCTGTAGGAAGCACTTAGACTCAGTAAGTTATAAACAAAAATCAAATAGGACTTGAAAGTAGGAGGAGACATGTTGGGAGGATTGAGGCGGAGACAGAGGAGAAAGTAGAGCGATATAATCAATATACAGTGCACAATGTATGAAACTGTCAAAGAAGAAATACATTGAGATTTTAAAATTAAATTGTGGTTAATTTAATATTGTTTTGTATGTTGCAGTCTTTGACTTTTCAAAATTTTAGCTAGAACATTTAGTTTTAATTCAGTAGATAAAAATCTCACCTGGGACCATTTTTTTTTAGTAGCATTATAAAAAGATCTATTTTGTTGGAGAGTATTTAAAACAAGATCCACATGAAGTATGTGAAGTGGTAGTAGATGAAATTACTTTATTAGGTCCTCGTTGCTGGATTAGGAATGTCAGTTTATATTGGCTCAAGGTTTCATGTAGGATCGCTTGAAGCTATTTTAGTTGCACTCATGTCATCTTAAATACAGTTTATCAACACAGTGCTATTCCATTATGTTATTAATTTATCTTCAGAGATATTTATAGTATCAATTTAAAAGCCGTAAAACTTCATGAAAAGTAGTTTATGCTATAGGGTTTCAACAAACAAAAGCTTGCCGTTTTGAAAAGGGAATCACAGGAACTAGACTTCATAGAAGAAGGTTTGGAGTTTCTTGCTGTTCTGGGTGATAGAATTATGAACCTTATAAAGTCAGTACTTTTTAGTTAACCTAAATACATAAATCTATTTGGATTCATCTTATGAAAAAAGATATGTCATTAGATATATGATCATTATGTGCTTTAGTGATTCATGAGCCTTGTTACATACATGCTTTGTAATGTATGAATTATTTAGTAAGAAAAATCACAATAATTTTGTTGTTACTCAAAAATTTATGGGTTGGTAGAAACAATTATGTAGCCTGAGAAGCTGGCATGTTAAGGTAACATCATTAACACATACAGTATTGGTTTTTAGCAGCTATTTGACATAACCTTTACTGCTTCTGCTAAAACCTATCAGTGATTTTGTGTAACAATCTGCCCAAGAACAGAATGCAGAATTAGCAAGACACAAAGTGATTCATTTTACTTTATTTCCATATTAGTATATAATTTAAACACCCACCTTAAAAAAACTCTACCAAAACCCTAAAGAATAAAACCATACAAAATAATAAATGCTTCTCAAGCATACAAAAGTGCAAAATCACATTTAATAAGAGTGACCATTTCTATTTTCAAAATGTTACATGCTTAAGAATTGGATGACAATAATTTATGAGAGTAAATTATCTTGAAATCCTTTTTTACACATTGTATTACAGCTACTGCTAAGAGATGAAGAACAAAATTTTATTTTCTTGTAAGGTAGCTATGCTCACCAATATACCACCAATACCATACCAAACTTACATTTTTGAATTTATAAATTTACAAAACGAAGTAGCCAACAATTTGGAAGTCTGAATATAAATCTAGGCTAGCTGAGTGTTAGAGCATTAACCTTGAATATATAAGGTTCCACATTCAATCTTAAACAACACACACACATAAACACACACACCTAAGAAGTAACACTAACTTAAACAATACTTGTTTGTTTATATTTTCTATGTAGTATTTTGCCTACAAGCATGACTGGTGCTCACAGAGGTGAAAAAACAGCATCATATCCCCTGAAACTGGAGTTACAGACAACTGTGAGCCACTATGTGGGTACAAGAAATTTAACCCTGACACTATGAAAGAGTAGCCTATGCTATTAACCACTGAGCCATCTTTCTAGCCCCAGAGTGTCACTAACTTTACATGGCATTTAAAAACTGACAGTCATTCATACATCCAATGAGTACTCAACACTGACAAAGCTGAAGATCAATTTTAGTAGTTTTACTTGCCAACAAAATCTAGTAGTGTTGAGTCTACATAAAGAAGCCAGCCTGAAAAAGACTGCTTCTGCACACAACAGGCTGAGAACCATGAGTTGGTAATTTTTGTTTGCAACACCTATTATAGAATGAATGCTGTAAGTTGAATGCAAACCTGATTGAAAATTGCTAACACAGGTTGTCAGTGGTATATTTCATACTTAGTAAGCAGGAGGTCCTGGGACTATGCCAAAAACCAAATAAGTATAGGAATAGTTCAGAAGGAGTAGGGTCAGAATATGTACTTTCATAGGACAATGAGAGAGATTTAATTTTTGCCTGCACAAAAATTTCCACCTGGAAAGTTCTAGTTGAACAGAAGTTACTATAGTCCCTCAGTGAAAATAAAGTATTTTCAGGAGAGGCGAGGACGACAAGAAAAAATTAGGAAAGGATAATTTAAAAAGAGGAGTAATGGTCATGGGTGGGACTCAGAATTTGGGTTAAGGATTTGATATTGAGATTAAGGTAATAAGAGAGAAAAGAAAGCATCTCTGATCTTATAAAAGCAAAATGAAACCTCCTCACTAAATTACTTAAAACAGCAGTAAAAACTATAAAAATCTTAGCAAAGGACTTGGGTAGAATTTTTTTTTCTCTCTCTCTCTATATATATACACACACACACACATACACACACACAAATATATGCGCACACACACACACACACACACACACACACACACAGCTAGCTTTTCCTCCAACCAGCTCCCAAATCATGACATAGAGACTTATTATTAGTTATGAATGCTCGGCCTTAGCTTAGGTTCATTTCTTGCTAGCTCTTATAAATTAATCTGTTTCTCAGGCCTTTTACCTTCCTTCCTTCCTCCCCACTTCTTTTGTTCTTCCTTCCTTCCTTCCTTCCTTCCTTCCTTCCTTCCTTCCTTTCTTTCTTCATTCCTTCCTTTCTTTTTCTGTCTGCCTGCCTGCCTGCCTGCCTGCCTGCCTGCCTGCCTGCCTGCCTGCCTGCCTGCCTTACATTCACTGCTTCTCCATGTCTGGCTGGTGGTTTTCTGGCTTCAGGCCCAGGGCATGTCACTCTTTCTCCCTTGTTCTCTTGTCCTTTTTCTCTCTTGAGCCTAGATTTTTCTTTCTACTTATTCTCTCTGCCCATCATCCCAACTAATTCCTCAGCTGCCTAGTTATCTACCATTCAGCTTTTTATTAAATCAGATACTTTAGGCAGGCAAGGTAAAACAGCAACACATCTTTACATAATTAAACAAATGCAGCATAAACAAGTGTAACACATTTTTGCATAGTTAAATATGCCATCACACACACACACACACACACACACACACACACACACACACATCTAAACCACAGGATGGGGACTGGAGAGATGGCTCACTGGTTAAGAGCACTGATTGCTCTTCCAGAGGACCTGGATTCAATTTCCAGCATCCACATGGTAAATTACAACTGTTTGTAACACCAAGATCTGATACCGTCACACAGACATAATATAGGTACAACACCAATTATAAAAAACAAACAAACAAACAAACACAGGAGAGCACCTCAGCCACAGGAATCTACTAGAACAAAAGTACTGAAAAAAATGAACAAGTATTAGTGCCATGAAGAACTTAAAGTCCTTATGCATAGGGTATGTTTCTGTCATGCTGTGGCTATGATTCATCTTTCCTCACCCAAAGTTCATGAATTGAAGGCTTAGTTTCAGGGCAGCAATACCAGGAAGTGGTGGGACCTTTAAAAGGTATGTGTTTGCAGAAGTTCTATAAGTTGTTAGGATTGTACTTCTGGAAGAAATTGTGGAACATGGCCACTTTGGTCTCTGGTTTTGAGTTGCAGTCTCTTCTTGGTACACACTTTCATTGTGTCAACTGTGAGGTTCTCACCAGAGCCAAGCTGATGTCAGCATCATGTCCTTGAACCTCCAATACTATATGCCAAATAAATATAATATTTATACAGTTAGCCTGGTCTCAGCACTGAAACGGGGACATGGACATGAGCTATCTCTAACCAAGACCCCACAGACATCCACTTGCAAATGAAAATTATTTTCTCTGATGGAGTCTACCTGGGTATATAAACCACACTCAACAGCAGGCCCCAAGGCCAGCAGTAGATGACCAACACAAATTGAACTAAATGCTATTTTTGTAGACTTTTTTTCTCATATTGTTTTGTTTGGGTATTTTTTGTATGATTTGTCTTTTGTTTACTTTGGTTTCTGATTTTGTGTTTTTATGGATTTTGTTCTGTGTGTGTCTGTGTTTCTTGTTTCTTATTAGTTTTCTTTTTAAAATTCTGATTTGTTTGCCTGTATATTTGTTTCGTAAGAATGAAAGAAAGAGTTGGGCATTAGTTGCAAGCATACCTTTAATCTCAGCACTGAGATCGCAGAGGCAGGTGGATCTCTGTGAGTTCGAGGCTAGACTGGTCTACAGTGCTAGTTCCAGGACAGGCTCCAAAGCTATACAAAGAAACCCTGTCTAGAAAAAGAATGAGAAAAAGGATAGCATTTGTGGTGGGGATGATCTGAGAGGAATTGGAGTAGGGGAAGTCATGATTAGAACATATTTAATATATAGAAAAGTCATTTTTGATAAAAAAGAAAAATAAAAAATACGTAAAGTTAGCATACCTTTGGTATTTCATTATAGTAACACATTAGTGTTTACTCTTGTTGTGATGATGACAATTGTTATCTATTATTGTTGATGGTAGGAATCAAATCCAGGGTCTAATCTGTGATAAGCATACCCTGTACCACTGAGTTATACACCCATCCCTGGAATAGAGATCTTATGTCCATGGTCATAGATGAATTATTTGTAACAGTCAAAAAGTAGAAGCAATCAAAAATTCCATTTGTAGATGTGAAAGACCCACAGAGCGTGGACTTTCATGCTTCCACTCAAGAAAGGTGACACCCCAAATCACTCACAAGAAGAGATCTTGATGTAAAAACATGAGGTATTTTATATTTCAAGTGCACTGGGGTCCACAGTCATGTGCCACCCAGGGGTAGAGGACTGAGGACCCTGAGTACAGAATTGAGACAGCTTTTATAGGGTTACAACAAAGCCCGTGCATCTTAAACCCATCATCTCATAGCATCCAGAGCCCACGTGGTGCGGACCAATCAATTTAAACCATCCAAGCCTGCACTTTATAGACCAATCAGTTTTCTATAGCTCAGGAGGTCAGAGGTCTGCATTTGCTCAGGCTCCTGGGTGGGGTGACAAAGCTCATTTCCTATACACAGGTACTCACAGGTCCTGTTGTAAACAGCAAAGAATGTGACCTTTTGCCTACTTACTGCCAGAGGACAGGGTCTGGAATTTAAGGTATTTAGGGCTTATTTTTAGACTTCTAGCTTTCTGGGGTTAGTGAAGAGTTAGGCTGTATTTTTCCATCCTTACAGATGAATGAATGAACATATTTCAAATCCAAAGGACTTCCCTTTTGCCCTGAAAATAAAGAACTTTGGTTCAAAGTTTCAATGGATGGAGATGAACCATAAGCTAGGCACAAAAGATAAACATTGTCTCACTCCACTTGCATGAGGTTTTTGAAATGTTCAAGTTCAAAACCAGAAAGCTAATTCTGGTGAAAGGAAGAGGAAATAGAATTCTATCATTTAATGGATAAAAAATTTCACTTTTGTAAGTGGAAAGTTCTAGAGAATTTTTGTGTAACAATACAAATGTACTTAAACACTGTAGAACTGCACACTTAGAAAGGGTAAATCTGATCTTATGTTTTGTCACAATTAACATAAAAAATTAAAAACCAGTAAACACCTGTCTTAGGGTTTTTATTGCTGTGAAGAGACACCATGACCATGGCAACTCTTACAAATGAAAACACTTAGTTGGGTCTCACTTACAGGTTCAGAGGTTCAATCTATTATTGTCATGGCAAGAAGCATGGCAACATGCAGGCAGACATGGTGGTAGAAAGGAGCTGGTAATTCTACATCCAGATGGGCAGACTGCAGGAATGGATCACAACACTGGGCTGGTTTGGGATTCTGAAACTCCAAAGCCCAAGCCCAGTAACAGACTTCCTCCAACAGGGCCACACCTCCAGTAGTGCCACTTCCTATGAGCTATGGAGACCATTTTCATTCAAACCACCATAACACCTAATTTTTAGAAATGTCCTCTTCTCAGTTACTGTCACCGGTAGCAGGATTCACCAGGGCAACTGTCATCTCCCTTAGTGTCAACACACTGGAATGATGTTAACACAAGTTAATACATGTCCCCTTTGGTTCATTTTTCTCCTAGCTTTTACCAACTTCTGGTGTATTTTATTTATTTTTGTGTCTCATTCATCAGATTAGTTCATTTAGAAAGACACATGTTATTATATTCATTGAGAAGTAATTCCTTGTGCTAGATTTCAACAATAAACAACGTATAAGAGGAGATGTTTCTTTTAGTTCACTGGCTCACAGGTTTTAGGTCATGGTCAGTTGGCCACATAGTCTCTGGGCCTGTGGTTAAGCAGAACATATCAGGGAGTGTGTAGAAAAAGGCAGGAGGAAAGGTGTTTTCCTCATGGCTGACGAGGACAGAGAGAAAGAGGGAAGAAGGGCCATGGTTCCAATATGTCTTACATATGCCTCCAATGGCCTGACTGACTTCCACTGGGCCCCTCGTTAGAATCTACCATCTCCTAACAGCACCACCAACTGGCAACCAAGACTTGAACACATAGGGGGGCATTTCAGATCCCAACTATAACACCCTTAACACCCTTCAAGTAGAACAAAGACAAGCATAGCTTTTTTTTTTTTTTTTTTTTTCTACATTCAAAGTGCCTTATGGCTACCAAAGTACTTCAGCCAGTACTTGAGTGGCTAATTGATTTATATCCACTGTTAAAAAGAAAATACTATGTGTAAAAGTTTTAAAATCATATACATATATACCTTTAGACAGTGGTACTTATTCTACTTGATAAAGAGATACTTTGGTAATATTAAGAGTTTTCTGTGAAATCTTCACTCAAATCATCAAGTCTAAGATTTCATGATATATAAAGACTATGAAACCTGAAATGTGATTTATTTGCTGTAAATATCAGGAAAGCTGTGGGTCTGCCATTAGTATACACACACACACACACATACACACACACACACACACCACTCAGAATACATGTGCGAAAATTTGGCAAATGGAGTTGATTTCCCCTATGTAGTTAATTTTCTCAAATAATAGAATAAACGTTAGATTAAGAAGGACGTTCTTAATGAGTGAATAGTGTATTTTTCGGCACTGAAGAGCAGGTAGAAAGGGGGAAGTTCTATAGTACCTGAAGAATCTGACTAAATGAATTTTTACCTAAGCTATTAAGGAATAATAACGAAAAGATGATCATTTTATCTCCTACAATGGCCTTTCGAATGCAACAGGAAAAAAGCCCAGGCAGAGGGAATTATGCAACAAGTTTTGGTATTATACTGAAAATTATCAGCATTTAATTTTTCCTCCTCTTATATTAATCACATGCCTGTTAGTTCAGGCTAAAGTGGACACTCCCCCTCACCCCACCCCCACGCATTGTTTATGTATAATCAGCCCCAAAAGGTAGAGACAATAGCACAGTTTAATTACACATAAAGGACCTACCTACACATTGTCATTTATAAGCAATTTTTGTATGGGTACCATAGATCAACAGGATTATGCACTTTAAAAAGTGAGGTAACAAGGCATTTAAAAATAACCAAGGTTTAAGGCTACTGCTCTATCACTGACTGCATAAACACTTCAATTTAGTTGGAAATATATGGAACAGACGGGATATTTTTGCAACGGTTGAATAAGATATTATGATGCCAGAAATACAGCTGTCCCCAGGCAGTTAAGCTCTTTATTGAGTTTCTTTACTACTGCATTTGAGTAGGGGATTGTTTGGTACTGTAGGTCACTCTGGGACAGGACTTCCTTGAAATTTCATGAACACTTTGCTAACGTGGGAGAAAAATAGAGATATTTTGGAACTGTTCCTTGGAAGAAGGGGCAGAAACATTTACTAATTTTTTTTTTTTTTTTTTTTTTTAAAGAAATGTCTTGCTTGGCTTTTGGAGATTTTGGTGCACAAACCCCATGGATATTAAAAGGTACACAACTTGACAAGCTGGAACTGCCTTCCCGTCTTTCAACGTCTTTTCTGAAGCCACACTCTGCAAGCTTAAGCCTTCAATTGTTTTACTGGCAGTCCTGGCCATAGATCGGTGTGTTCCTCCGCCTGGAGATGGGGTAGTCAGCCAGTTCTAGCACGCGGTCTCCGTGTTAGCTCCGCCCCGAACTGCCCTCTTCCAACATGGCGCCCCAGGAGGCGGGTCCCACTCGTTGGCTCCCCGGGTTCCGGCGCCGTGAGTTTTGGTTCCGGAGTAACAGCGTTCTAGCAGCCTCCTTCCCCCACTCGCCGCCACTTCTGCCGCCGGGACGCGGGCCTTCGTCGGTCGAGCCCGCATGCCCCACACCCTCCGGTTCCGGTTGCAGCCCAGGGTCCGCCCCCTGACCTCGCGGTGCCGGGCTCTCCGGTCTGGTGGAGGGCAGGCGGTACCGGTGCTTCTCCCTAACAGCCCCGACCCAGCCCTTGGCACCCAGCCACCCTCCCCTTGCCCACCAGGACAGCAGGACACTGACTGATGCACTTCCCCTAAACCAGGCCGTTTTTCTGCTGTCTCCTATTGCCCTCATGGACTTCAAAATGCTTTTCGATTTTGTTTTGTCCACTTTTGTAACTCCAGGACCTTCCGCTCTCTGCTAATCCCTTTTGGCCGGTACCCCTTCCCCAGTGCATCTATCCCCAAAGACTCAAAACTCCACAGGACCTGGGCCTGGTTCGGGGTCTGTGAACTCCCTCCTGATCGCCCCTCTTCACTTCTCCCACCTTCCTGCTCCCTGCTTTTATCACCTGTGTCTCGTCTCTTGTTCCCCTTGTCATTTCTTGGGGCTCCTGAGCAGGGGCTAATCGGTACCCCTCACCCCAGGATGTGAGACCCTTTAACCTGTAATGCTGTGGCTGGCTCTTGGCCCCTTCCCTGCTATGGAGAACCAAGGGCTGGTGATTCGGATCAAGATTCCAAATAGTGGCGCGGTGGACTGGACCGTGCACTCTGGGCCGCAGTTACTCTTCAGGGATGTGCTGGTGAGTGGTAATCTTAGTGGCCAAATTCCAGCATTGGGGCATAAGACCTGGATTGACAGCATCTTGGCCACTAGAGTGGCTGGAGCTGGTCCTGGAGGGGTCATCTTACTAGATTCACCCACAGTATCGATTAATTGCATCCACTGAAAACTGGTAAATGTGCAGGGTCCTGGGGAAATAGATGAATCTGATTGATTGAACCTCTGCCCTCAGGAAGCTCACAGCTTGGACTGGGACTTACACATCAGAGTAAGCAACGGGTGTATAAAAAGATGAATTTAAAAAAAGTTTTTTTTTTTTTTTTTTTAATTTCCTCTCAAGTGTTTGGGAAGCATCCCTGCCCTCATTTTAGCCCTGTCACTGCCGAGTTCCCTGAACTTGTGACCTCTTGTGAAAAGGAAACCAGTGCAACCTTAATTTACAATGTTTAAAGCAAACCTTAGATGCCGTTGATTGAAAGACATAAATTTAACTATCAATAAGAAAAAAAAAATGCTGCTTGTTTAAACAGCAGCAACCATCCCATGGCGGGGATGTGGAGGGCAGCTCAATTTCAGAGATTTTGAGTGTTGAGGGGAAAATTCCAGAGATGTTGAGTGTTGAAGGAAAATATGCATTTTAGAATCGACAGGGCATTGCCTCGGGGGTAGTCAGAATATATTTCACACAGATTTATAAAGGTTAATGTAGGTGGACCCTTGAGTCCATATATACTATAAATTATATAGTACTATATGTATGAATACATGTACTGAGTTGATAGTAAAAGGACCTTCTCTGGAATTATTGCTTCTGAAGATGAGTGCTAAAACTCCAGCTTTCTTATATAATATGTTTTTGCATGTGTGTGCAGATGTCCATGCATGCATGTTGAGATCAGAGATCAAACTCAGGCATGATTCCTCATGTGCCATCCACCTTGTATTTTGAGACAAGGCTGGCTGGCCAGCAAGCCCCACCTGTTTTAGCATCTCCAGTGCTGAGATTACAAACATATGTACCACCATGTTGGACCACCTCTCAAGCCTCTACCACCTGGCTTTTTTACGGTTCTGGGGATCAAACTCAGGTCCTCATGTTTGCATGGCAAACACTTGGCCAGCTGAGCCATCTCCCTGGGCCCCAAACTTAATTTTGCATTCTATACTATCCCCACATACTGCAGCCCATGTGCATCTTTCTAGTTATTTGATATCAATAGGGTGTAGTATATTCACTTTATGCATGGAAGTAACTCAGAGACAGAATTGGATATACCAGTAAGAATGTTCTAACAGGCCGATGTGTAGCCTGCGTGTGTGTGTGTGTGTGTGTGTGTGTGTGTGTGTGTGTGTGCTTTCAAAATTATATATATAAAATTTCATTTTGAGAGCTAGATGGCACTGACCATCCAGGCCATAAAGGCTTTCAGGTACTTAGAACAAGAGTGTGGCACCTGTAGTGAGCTAGCAGCCCCCAGTTTTTGACACCAAATGCCATCCCTCCCCTGCATCTGATGCCTTTCACACACATGCCCATTGATAACTATCTTTCCTCATAAGCCCACACAGCCCTCATCACTGTCCTCAGCTCCACCTTGATTGGTCTGGTACATGTGTCCTTTCTTGCAGCACCCTCACGAGCATCCTGTGTCCCAAGTATACTGAGTTACTGTTGGTCCTCCCAGGTACCCAGGCCGCGCCTCCACTTTGCCTTTTTCTTTAGCTGGCCAACTCTCACCTGTCCTTCCACACCAAGCTTCACTTCCTTCTGTTAGTGTTGGTCAGGTGGCCACATCAGTATTCCTGTGTCTATTCCTGTGGCAAAGCATACATTTAGTCATGATTACTTTCTTGTCCATTATTCTAGAAGGTAAAACTTCTGAAGGAGAGAGAGAGAGAGCTCTGTTTATGTTGCTTCATAGGACCCTGAAATTTATTTATTGCTAGAGCTCAGAACAGGAGGAAAGGCCAGTGAGATGGCTCTTTGTGGGTAAAGGTACATACTGTGCAAGCCTGACAACCTGAGTGCAGTCCGTGGAACCCATGGGAGAACCAACTCCTGAGAGTTGTTTTCTGATTTCCACACGTGTTCATCCATGTTTACATGCACATGTTTATAAAATAAATGAAAGATTTTAAAAAGAATATTTAGCTTAGAAAGCAAGCAAGCAAGCCTACATACAGAGCAAGATCCAGGATAGGCTCCAAAACAATACAGAACCCTGTCTCAAAAAAACAAAAACAAAAACAAAAAAACAACTCAGATATGTGCAGTTATAATTTGTGCAGACCACTGGCTTCTTGTTTTGAGACATGATGTCATATTGCTCAGCCTGATCTCAAATTGCCTATTTTATGAAGGGTATCCTCTAACTCCCTATCCCTCTAGTTCTTGAATGCTGGGTGAGCGCTAGATTCTGAGTCAGGCAGTTTGGACTTTACTGCCAGTGTGCCATTAGCTTGGCATGTCACTATCTCTCTGAGCCTCAGTTTCCTTGTTTCTAAATGGGACACCTGCATCAAGACTGGTGAAGATGAAGCACACAGAAAGCGCTCTGTAAATATTGACACTATCATGTAAGGGATAGGACCTGGCCTCCCTCTTCTCACTACCCCCAGGAGACATCACACTGGTGGCCCACAACTAGGGCTCAGAGCTGTTTGTTGGGACATTTTGCTCATGAGAGCAGCTGGAACACATTTGTCAGTAAATGCCAACAAAGAACTTGGAACCAGCCTGTGCTGCTGTCTCATGACAAGTCTGGCAGGGTGCCGCCTAAGGTCCTTGTTGTCTGCTCTCCTGCTTCACCTCACCTCTTCCATCAGAAAAGACAAAACTCCAAAGAAATCAACATCTCTGCCTTGGAACCTAAAGCTTTAAGGCCATGTGAAACTTGGGTGGCCCCTTTGTCTAACCTGAGCCCCTTCTCATACTTCCCAGTTTTCAGATGAGGAAGCTGTACTTGAAGGGGAAGGGCCTTGCAGAGCCATAAAACTAGTTTTTTTTTTTTTTTTTTTTTTTTTGAAAACCTAACACAGAAGCGAGAGCAGGTTTTAATCACCAAGTCAGAGTGATTGAGTATCCGAGACTGCAGTCAGTAGTTGAAGATTCTGGTGGCTGATTCTCCTAATGGCTGAGAGACCCTGTGCTGGTCACTCATCCTGTCCTCTCTAGGCTTGCCTGTTGCCAGGAGCTAAATAAATGCAGTGGGAAGAAGCCAAAACCAAGGGCAAAGACACTGGGCTTGTTTTTCCTCTGCCTTCCCCCTCATCCCTGGAGACAGTCTCAGGTTCTAGAAATTGTAGGGTTGGGTTGATTATTGTGAAGGACAGGAGAGTGAGTTTTCCCTTTCTCTTTAAATGCTGGCTTGAAGTCCCACTTCCGGTTGTTCCCTGTTTGTGACATTTCTGCGAAAATTGAATCCGTGATTCTTCATCTTGAGTGTCAGATTTTTGTTTTTCCTTGTTGTGACAAGATTTCTAACAAAAGCCATTTAAGGAAGAAAGGTTCAATTGTCACTCACAGTCTGAGGGTCTGGCAGGGAAGGCAGGGCAGTAGGATCAGGAGGCAGCTGCAGTCAGGAAGCATAAAACGATGATGCTGTTCAGCCCATGTCCATGGAATGGTGTCGCCATGTTGAAAGTGTGCCTTTCCACCTCAGTTAACACAATGTAGGAACTCCCTGACGGACATGACCAGAGGTTTGCCGCTTAAGGGCATCTAGGTCCCGTCAGGTTGACAGGCAATGTTAATGATCACTGTGAACAAATAGTTTGCTCTAAACATCTTTCACTTGGCTCTTTTTGTTACAAGAAGTACTTTCTGTTGCCCATCTTATCTCAGAGAACAAATTATAGTCTTGCTGAAGTCAAGAGCCAAGTCTTAACCTGCGCCAACTTACAAAGCTCCTGGCATTCTACAGAGACTGTCTTACATCTCTTTTGTTAGATATTTGTATGACTGATTGAGGGGAAGAAAGAGAAATCAAGAAATGATCACTGTCAAGTTGTGTCAATTTAAATTTTCTTTTGAAAACATCTTTAGGTAAAGACAAATTTTACATTTTGAGGATAACAGAAATTCCCTTGGAAACAAGTGCAAAATAAGCTCTTAAAGTAAACTGGAAATGTACACAAAGCCATTAAATGTGCCCTGTGGGGGCAGGAGGGGGGATGGCCAATAGAGGGATTGGAGAGACCGATCTGCCCCTCTGGCTGTGTGCAGGCTTCTGTCTTTCACCCAGGACTGCCTGTATACTTAATTCTGTAGCCAGTGTATAGCTAGCTCCCTGTTAAGAGATGCTTGCTATCTATGAGTGTGTAGAAAGAATTTCCTAACCCTACATTTCCTCACAAAGTTGATGTTTCATTTGATCAAATTAGAGGCAGAGAAGACATCACCTCATTTTGACTGATGAATAAGGGTTATGTAGGTTAGTTGTTCTCCCTGACCAATTTTTTTTTTAATGCACAGATTTATTTTTTGAAGGAAAAAAAAAAAAAGAGGAAAAAGAAATGCCAAGATGATTATGCATATTGGCACTGCAGCAAATGCTCCTGAAGAATTGCCTTCAGAAGGAAGTTGCAGCCTCTACTCTGCTAAGTGCCCTGCTTTGGAAGGGCTTTGGGCTCCCTGCTGAGACACACTGCCAGCCTGCTTTGTCAGCTGGCTGCCTGGTGCCAGTTCTGGCACAGTCTGGGCATGGGAGGGCCATCACTGCAGTGCTCCTGGGGAGAAATGAGGTCTGCAAGGCTTTTGCAGTGGGATTGGACATGATGGAGGGCCTCTTTTCCCAGAACTTAGGTGTTCTGTGCCTCTTCAATTTAGTTGCCCTGCACACTAATTTTTTAGTGTTTTCAACTTTAGAGAATCATTTACATATTAATATCAGATTATATACACCTTCCAGGACTCCCTCCCCAAATTAACTTGATTCAGCAACATTAAATATCTTTCCATTGATTAGGTTAATGAGAACTGTCTTATTACCCTTGGCTGAATATCATCACAGAAAGTTGTTTGCTAAATCTACTACTATAAGAACAAGGCACTATGTAGTCTTTACAGATCAGGAACCACATTTATTGAATGCTTACAATGTATCATGTGTTAAGTTTATGTTTATTACATTATTTACTTTTCACATTAACCTTTCAGTGTCACTAGATCCAATTTGGAAAATAATGAGAATGAGGTTCAGAGTGGTTAAGTAAAATGTTTCCCAGGTACATCTAATAGTAGGGATCCAAACCTAGGGTGTTCTAACTCTTGAACCTCTCTCCCAACCCCCAAACCCAGCCTCCGATATAAGAAACTGTGTGTGAGGGAAGAGAGAGAAAAAGAGATTGATATGCACTGTTGAATTGAGAATAAAAGATTGTCTTCAATATATTTTGAAGGGTTTCTACCCCTTTTTTCTTGAAATAGAGATTTAAACTTTCTGGATAAGTGTGAGTGTAAGCTCGTGTTTCTATAGTTCATGTCAGCATTTCAAAAATCTTTCCCAGGTTCCCCTGTTTTCTTTTGGACTTGCTACATGTTGGCAATCAAGAAGATGGCTAATTGTGCTTCTTTATTCTTTCTTTGTTTAGGATGTGATAGGCCAGGTTCTGCCTGAAGCAACGACGACAGCATTTGAATGTGAGTCTGGCTTGTGTGCTCTCCCGATTCTTTCTTTCTGCAGTGATATTTCATATGCTTTATGGGTTGCATTACTTTCAAAACTGACAAAAACAGATTATTTATGATCATCATATGGTACATTTAAATATTTATAAATTAATGCAAGTTTAATGATGATACTAAACTGAGTAATATTTTCTTATTTAATCATATCTTGGGTGTGCATATCTCTACAATATAGCTTTAATTACCAACATGACCTTTATCTGCTCTTCTCATTGTTATAATAGTGCAGGGCAAAATGAAACGTGTAAACTACCTGTAGAGCAATGATTGTTGATGAAGAGGTATTAATCCTTAGTGCTTTAGGACATAGCAGCAGAGGAAAGCTCTCAAGAGCAGTGTGTGCAATGATTCTGTTTCAGTGGGGTTTGGCTTCCCTGCTAGATGATGACAGGGCCACCTCTGTCCTGAATCCTTTGCTCTCCATTGAACTGGCTTTATGAACAGGGCTGGGATGTGTTAGGAAACGTTGACTACAGTCCAGGTCATTGCAAGGCAAGTCCCGATGCTAATTTAGAGGTAGTTTAGGACCTCAGGTACCGATGGAGAAGGGTAAAGAAAGTCAGGGTTTGGAATTGTAGTCTAGCCTTTTTTTGAAAATGGGGTCATGAGCTGAGGAGATTACTCAGTGGCAAAATACTTGTTATGCCATTGTGAGAACCTAAGTTATAATCCTCAGAACCTGTGCAAAAGCTGAGCATAGTAGCACATATTTGCAACCCCAGTACTCCTATGGCAGGGGAAGAGATAGAGACAGCAGGTCCAGATGCTATGGGGCCAGCTAGCCTGATCAACAAACAGCAAAAAAGAGACCCTGGTTTAGACAAGATAGAAAGAAAGACCAATAGTTATTGCTGGATTCTGACCTCCATACATGTGCTGTGTGGTATATGCTCATCCTCTCTCACACATAGCAACATGCCCATATGTACTCCTACACACATATACACATCATATACACACATGCACATAAAATGTGTGCCACTTTACAAATGGAAATAATTGCCACTTTTTCCCGCACGTGACTGTGCTTTTGTTCTTGTTTTAAAAATGATCACTAGTAGAGTATACAGTAAGAAATGACAGTACAGTGCTGTGCCCTTGTTACAGGACAATTTGACCATACTAACAGGTAAGCTATGTAGCACTTTTGACTCAGCGGATCTCTCTTGGAAGCTGTCTAACAGAAGCATTGTATGCCCTTATTGAAACAAAATGTACATGGTAGGATTATTTTTTTGATAGTAAAAAACTATATGTAAGAAAAATGCCTCTGCAGAGTGCACTAATAAATGATAATGTGTCTGTGTTCTGAAGCATGCAGCAGTACCTGAAAAGAACAAGTTCAGAGTCTATGTGTTGAGACAGAAAGAGACCAGGATTCATTGTTAAATGGACAAATGATGTGTATGATGCAATCCCATTTCATCAAAGTTCTAGCCTCCTTACCCACCTCATAGGTTTACTGGGGACAGGATCTACAGAGGGCCCAATGCAGTGCAGACATGGGCTGTGCAGGTTTAGAGATGAGTAAGGCACTGTTCACTTCATGTATGTCCCTATTGCTAGAATAGTGTTCAGTAATCAAACTTGCTTTTAGCTACTACAGTGAGTAGGACTATGAATTACTATTTTATTAATGGCACTAGGCTCTTCATGCTATTGAGGAATATACGTGTGTGTGTGTGTATGTATATATACATAGGTATATACATACACACACACACACACACACACACACACACACACACACACACACACACACACACCTGAAAAGCTCTATTTAGACTTCTTTCAAGTAGCCTGAGCCCAGGAATAGTTCAAGACTGAGTGGTATTCATACTGCTGCCAGATGACTTAGCCCATTTTCATTAGCCTTCACAAGATACCCACAAAGTATATTGAAGGACAGTTGTTGCTGTTTCAGCCCAAGAAAGGGCATCTCTAAGAACTGAACAGCTGAACAGCTTGCTCATATGTGTAAGTGGGAGTGCGTTTTGGAGCATGTTTTTTCAACCATTGCACGGGACTTGTAAGAGTTGCCACAACTGAAGTGTATTTTCTCTGGTTTTCCATAAACACGGCAAAGAGTTTCATTTTACTTTATTTTAATCTCAATCTCTCTCTCTCCTCTCTCTCTCTCTCTCTCTCTCTCTCTGTGTGTGTGTGTGTGTGTGTGCTCTCACACTCCCTACTCAGGTACTTGTGCAAATCAGATGACAATTCTCAGGAGTCAGTTTTCTCCTTTCATATTGGACTCTAGAAATTAAACTCAGATCATCAGGCTTGCACAGGCAGGCCTAACTTTATACTCTCCACTCTGGACCCAAGCCTACTCCACTAACTTCCAGGTTTAGCATTCATAATAAAGTACTAATTGTTCTGACTTACTTACTGATGGCTTTCTCTGAGCCAGCCTATGTACTAGATTCTTCCTATAGATCATTGCTGGGGCTTAATAATCTTTGCAGCGACTCTGCAAAGTAGGAAAATTAGACCAGTGAGGCAACTGTAACTCACAGATATGAAGGGATGGCCAGGAAGTCACAGAGCCCAGTCTCAAACACGAACAGTCATTGGAAGCACATGGAAATCTCTGAAGCATAAATTAAAAACTGGTCAGACTTTGAGGTTTCTTCTGTTCTTTTCTTTCTTTTCTTTCTTTCTTTCTTTCTTTTTTTTTTTTTTTTTTTTGTGTGTGTGTGTGTGTGTGTGTGTGTGTGACAGGGTTTCTCTGGCTGTCCTGGAACTTACTTTGTAGACTAGGCTGGACTTGAACTCACAGAGATTCACCTGCTTCTGCTTCCTGAGTGCTGGGATTAAAGTAGTGTGCTACCACTGCCCAGCTGAGATGTCCATTCTTTAATGTCATGCTCTGTATTCTCCAGCAAGGATAGCAATTCTGTATCTGGCCGTTTGCAGATCTGCTCTGCTCATCTGTAGATTATATCAAGCTTCTCTTCCTCTCTCCTCTATTCCCTTCTTGCTCTTCCTCCTTTCCCCACCCCCTCTTCTCGCCAAGTGCTAGGACTGTGGACATTTGCCTCAACATCCAACTCTGGACCAGCTATAAGGCAAAAAACAAACAAAAATAACAATATACACACAGAGAGAAAAAATAATGACAGCCTTTGGTTGTTATTGGCTGATCATCATAAACTTAGCCTGGCTTTTCTCATGACTGTTTTTGAGTAGCTCAATTGTCTGACTCAAAAATCTGAACCACTAAGTAAAACCAATATGCAAGAAATAGTTAAGATTTGGTTTGGAGGTGATTTTGCTGGGAAGTCTGAGGCATTTTGGTGGTTTGTGGATGAGTAACCCTCAAATAAATAAAACTTTGTGAAAGGACCATTTAACACTGCAGCGAGTACCCAACCCTGACTCCTCACATTGGAGAGATAGTGTGATAATTATGGAGCAGCAAGAGACAGCACAGAGCTCAAAGCTACCAGTTTTCATAAAGATAGGGGGAACGAGTTGAAAGAATGAGAAAAGAGAAATGTTGCTGACATAACAGATTGCCTGGTGGCAGCTCTTATGGGGCTTGTCTCTCCATGTACTGTTGTCAGAGTGGACAGGCCAGCTGCCTCTGGTTGCCTTTCCTTCCCTCAAAGCGTCAGTCACTTCCTTCATTCACTTCTTTGCACTAACTCTGGATCTTTGGGGGACATGCTTGTTGAAGAATCAGTGTCCCATGTGTCTATGTTCAAATGAAAGTTGTGAAATGCACATGAGCTACAGCTAAATGGATACTGTCCTTTGCTTTGGAATTATCTGTGCTATTGCCTGGACCTTAGATGTGTTTGGTTATGGTGGGACAAGTTGGGCTCCAATTCAAATTCCCACCAGTACAGTTCTGAGGGGTCAGAGGTTCCACAGTTGCTGTTTTCTCCCTGGGCTGGTGTTTCCAAGGGAATTAGGGCTGTATGGGATAGGAGAGAAGCCCCTGTGGGCCACACTCACTCCTGGGGTGGTGGCCCTAAGCCTCTTTTTCTTACTACCCATGTAGGTTCTTCTGCCACATAATAGAGCACAAATGAGCCTATTTAGTTTTGCATTTATTTAGTGTGTGTCTGTGGGGGCATGTGCGCGTGTGTACTGGAACTTGCACTTACACATGCTTATACACGTAGGCCATGTCACACATGTGGAAGTCATAGGACAGCTTGCAGGAAGTAGAGTTCTCCTTCCACCATATGTATCAGGGATTAGAGTCAGGCGCTCAGGCCCAGTAATGAGTGCCTTAGCCCTCTGAGCCAACTTGGTAACCCAAAAGTACTTATTAATACCTAGTGGGTTGCTTGTTTTTTTTTTTGTTTGTTTGCTTGTTTGTTGTTGTTGTTTTTATATAATGGTATATTGCTACAAATTTTAAGTAGCTTAGAAATAAAGCAAAAAGTCCCCATTTTCTCATTTATTGTTAGCACTTTGTTGAGTTCCCTTATATGCTGTGTGGCTGCCATCTTCCTGCCCTCATTTGCTATCCTGTATTATTAGACTTCCTGACAGCATTGGCGTATACATATTAACTTCAGTCTTTGGCTGTGACTTAAATTATTTAATCTAGTAGATGGACATTTAAGTTTTTACCAGCTCTTTAGAACTAGAAAAAAAAATGCAGAAATCAACAGTGGTGGCTTAGATCTTCCCACATTAAGGAAGTTGATATGTAGGATCGAGTGCTAGGCATTTGAAGTCACTGTAGTAAAGAAAACCCTCTGCTCTGAACTTCCGTGTCCATGTTTGCTTTCCAAAAAGGGACTCATTCACAACCCCCCAACATGTCAGAAAGCCCTTTCTCTACCCTCAGCAATGCTCTAGGTACTAGTGAATTTCTTCTCAATGTTAGTTTGATAGGTGCAAAAGTTATTGCCTTTCTCTTTCTATTTCTTTGAGTGTATCTTTTTATGTGTACTTAATGTCTATAAACTATTTTTTTCATCACCTTTGCCCATGCTTCTTTTAGATAGCCTTTTTCTACTTGATCTGAGAGCTTTCTAAAGGAAGAACATTGGCACTTTGTCTTTACAAGTATTGTTTTCCAGTTTGTTGTTCTTTTCAGTTTGTTTTGTGCTTTTTAGTCTCTCCCTTTTTTTCCATAGAGAAGGTTAAAGTTTTATGTGGGAAAACTTACAATATTTTTCCGTATTACTTCTGAATTTGTAATGCTTTAAAAGGTCTTCTACATTCCAGGGTGCTGAACACATTTACTTGCATTGATTTTTCTTTCTACTTTAATGGGGTTTTGCACATACATGTTATTTGTTAAATATGTGTATTTGTGTGTATCTTCAGTATTTTAAATAAAAAGCATGAGTTTTTTTTTTTTTTAATTACCAAGATTGGAAATAGTTTATTTTTACTATCGTACTATTTTCAGTTTATTTTGGTGAAACATTCAGATGGGGTCCAGTTTTATTTTTCACACAGATAGATAGTTGACTCCATGCCAATTATTGAATATTTGTCTTTTTCCAGATGTGAGAACATTTCTGAGATGAGACTAAATTCCATAACCATAAAAATTCCTGTATGTTGCATGTGTGGGCCTAACGGATGCTGTGGGAGCCTGGCACTTATGAAGGCCCAGGGTCCCTGCTGAGTCTCTCAGTTTCATTAGCAGATTAATGAGTGCTCCAACACACCAGGTGATAAACATCAGCCATGCCCACAGATGCAATTCCTGTGTGTGTCTACTCCATGCACATCACTCTGCATTTTTCTTGAGACTGGTAACTATTAGCCTGACATTGTGGGACAGGGAAGTCTCAGGGGCAATTGAAGGATGAGCTTGAAGTTCATCCAGACACATGCTGCCTTGTGCTCAGACACACCATGTGTTTTCACTTTTCCATGATACTAGCTTCACATATTCAGGCCTGTAGCCATCCTGTATCTTCATCCTTGTCCAAGTCTATATCAGAATTTGACTCAGAAAACATGGTTAGAAAATAAATGTTTGTGTCCCAAATATTTATTTTTAATTTAAAAAAATTTATATACGTGTGTGTGTGTGTGTGTGTGTGTGTGTGTGTGTGTGTGTGTGTGTGTGTGTATGCATTTGAATGTAGTACCCGTGGAGGCCAGAAGAGGACATCAGATCTCTGGGAGCTTGAGTGATAGAAAGTTGTAAGAAGCCCATTGTAGATGCTGGGAACCAAACTTAGATCCTCTGGAAGAGTAGCAAGTGTTCTCAATTGATGAGTCATCTCCACCCTCCCAACTCTGAAGGTGTTCTGTTCACTTTTTTGCGGGGGTTGGTGGGGGGAGGACTGGGGGAGAAACATGGTTTCTCTGTGTAACAACTCTAGCTGTCCTGGAACTTGCTCTGTAGACCAGGCTGGCCTCAAACTCACAGACATCTGCTTGCCTCTGCTTCCCGAGTTCTGGGATTAAAGGCGTGTGCCACCACTGCCCAGCTATTTTCACTTTTTATTGAATAAATATTCTCAGTAGTTCTATGAGTTTTCAGAAGTTTATTTTTGTGATTTAGATGGGAATCTTTAAAAGAAAATTTCCTACATCTATGTATGTATATCACATGGGTGCCTGGTACCCATGGAGATCAGAAGAGGGCATCTGGTGCCCTGAAACTGGCATTACACATGGTTGTGAGCCTTCAAGTGGGTGCTGGGAACTGAATCTGGATCCTTTGGAAGGACAAGTCCTCAAAACTGCTGAGCCACCATCTCTTCAGCCCCCTTACCTAAGAACCTTTAAATACATATTATCGTGTCTTATTTTTAATTGTGTGTACCATGGGCTTTTGAAGGAAAACTAGAATTATGGAAGTTGTAGTTTTTCAGAGTGTAGACAACTGCAGTTGAGTGTTGGAGTAAATGTGTAGGAGGTGCCTCGTGTCTAAGCAGCACAGGCAGCTGAGGGAGAACGGTTGGGTAGCAGCCACTTTTTGCATCATGGAAAAGGTTCAAGTCTAAAGATTTTGGAAGAAATGAAGTTTCATTTTCTTTAATTGTATATAGGAAAAGGTCATTATTTATAAGCAAACTAGATAGATTAATGGGAAAATTGTAATTCAGACATTGAGTCTGAAAAATATTGAACACATAAAACTTAATTATGCAAATTTGAAGAGAGCTTTTTCTTTTCAGGACAGGATATCTCTGTGTAGCATTGGCTGTTCTAGAACTTACTCTGGCCTCAAACTCATAGAAGTCTGCCTGCCTCTGCCTTCCAAGTGCTGGGATTAAAGGGGTATGCTACCAACACCAGCTGAGAAGAGCTTTAATTTGTATAATTTTGGCTTTAACAAGACTATAGACTCTTTCTTATATATAATACTGTTAATTTGCATGAGTATAAGGAAGTTCTTTAAGCAAGCAGTGGACCAGGTGTTCCTGGGGACCAGTGGATAGAGCTGCTTGCATTTGAATCCCTGGAAACCCTGCAGCACCAGGCACATGGTAGGCTTGAGATGGTTTTCTGGAATGCATGGGTGCTAGAAGAAGTGAAATACCTAGAACAAGTTTGTTTATCTCATTTATCTGCAAACCGGTTGAATCTGTCTTCAATAGATCCAGCGTGAGGTCTGTTCTCAAAACTTCAACTTGGCTAGGTGTGGTGGTACACACTATGTCCCAGCAATTCAACAGCAAGAGGATTGCTTAAGCATGAGTTGTGCCAGCCCAGGCTTCACAAGGAAACTTTAGCTCTTGGGGTGGGGAGAGGGTGGCACAAAACTCAGAACACCTATAGCTTGTTAGGCCATCATCACCTTTTTTTCTCTGGAACATGCTGGGAGTTCTTCCTCTGTGTTAGTTGCTCTTTCTGCCCACAGTGTTCTTTCCCAGTTATCACCTGTGTGTACATGACCCACATTGTCTTTACTTCACCATCTCTGTGCCTGGGTATCATACCTGGCACATAGTAGGCACTATTTTTTTTTTTTTTCAACAAGGAGAAGGTAACAAAGAAACAGGAAAGCATTGGGACATTGAGGGGAGGCAAGGCGCTAAGTGATATCTCATGGATATGAAGGTGTGACCACAGAAACCATAGTCTGTTATCCTGCCTAGATCAGTGGACCCCATCCCTAAGAACTGCTCTGAACTTGACATCTTTTCTGATAATTTCCTACTGAAGTCTTTTTAACATTTACAACCATGTTTCCATTTCTTTCCTGCCATTACTATAGTTCTTTTGGATTCCTTGGTACAGAAGGAGTGTAACAAATGACACATACTATATTGCCTTCCCTTTCTGTCACTCTGTGGAAAGCCCCCCCCCCCCAGCTCCTGTCACCACAGTGGGTGCTGTAGGTACCTCAGTTTCTGCTGTTTACCCACTAGGCCATTCTGACCACCTCTACCTGAGGTACTGCTCTCCTCTGGGGCCTTTATATGCCTCCTCTAGGTTTGTCTTTCAGATTGCATGTTGTTTCAGATAAAAATCGCGAACAACATATGGCCTGTTATGATTCTCTTTCCCCAAACTCTGCCATTTTGTATATTTGTGACACACTGCAGATTTTGTAAAGATTGCTTCATAATATTTGTTTGCCATCTGCCGTACTCTATTTGGTATCTTGCTAGGATTTTTGCCTCCATTTTAAGTGACATTAACAAAATCCAGCCAGTTCATAGACTTTCCGGTTCTCCTTTTGCTTCCCTAATGTGCTGGAAAATCATATTACTATGCTCCAGGCAACTAGAGGAGTCTGGGATTGTCATTGTGAACCAGTGTGTCAGATCTCTGAGCTCCCCCCCCCCTTCCCGGTTATATCCAGTAATGTTATTTTGGTCAGATGGCAAAGAACCTTCATATATAAGACAGAAAAGAGCTCAGGTTGTATTTTCCTACTATCTACTCAGCACAGCTTCCTTTGGGAGCTCTATACCTGCAGTTTGTACCTTTCCAACTCTTGGTTCCCTTTTAATAAGTTCTTAGGATTTATAATTCCAGTGAGTGTAGTTTTTAAATAGCTGGTGCAGTTTGAAAGGCAAATAGCCAGGTGTTTGCTGGAGCTGTTTGGGGGTTAAGGTGTTTCAGGTCACTGTTTGCCAAGCTGCTTGGCAGCAGGTCTGCTTTCCTCTTTCACCTGCTTCCTGGGCCTGTCATTTAACTGCTTTGGAATGAGATGCATCCTTTCTCTAAAGGCTGGGGTGAGTGGTTCATTCCTGAGCTTGTCAGGGACAGGTTCCATTTCACTTTTTGGCCAGCACCACATGGGCATTCTCATGAGTGTGGTTATTTTTCCAACCCAACTTCCCTTTTGATAAGAGCAGGGAGTCTTCATTGTAGCAGCTAAGCACGGAAATTAGAGGGCAAAGCAGTCCCCAAGACATCCATACTGTTAGGCCATAAGAGCTATTAGTCACCATGTCACATAAGCCTGATTTTATCACCAGGCTTTAATGGAATGCTCCTTTCAACTGTCTGAGATGTCCCTCTTGGAGTCAGAGCTCATGCTGTGGGCTAGTATCAGCACTTCTCTTCCACACCTTCTGAATGCTTAAGTACCTTGGTGGCGGGGCCTGTCTGTTATGCATGGAGTGCTGCACTGTGAAGAATTGCTCTGCTAGCTGACTTCCTGGCAAAAATCCTCAAGCTTATATACAAACCAGGATTCCAGAACACTTGTTTTAAGTAGTCTTAGGCACTTAAGTCTGGGTCTGAAATTTAGAAATTCCCTACCCCATTCCATCCCAACCACCACCACTCTCTCTCCCTCAATACTCTCAATACTTCCTTATCTTAATTTGGAGGATGATTACATGAATGATACTTAGGAATTTATGGCCTTTTATCAGAAGTCATAAAAGACTCTTCACCTGTTGCACTGAACTCGGACTGCTTTCCTGTTCTGTTCAAGGAATACCTTCCTGAGGTCGTGTGTGTGTGTGTGTGTGTGTGTGTGTGTGTGTGTGTGTTGATTTGAATATGAGCTGTCCCTTTGTAACCATCATCTGTATAGTTAACTCTGATGCAGAAATGAGATTAGCCAAAAGCTCCTTTATGTTGGACAGAATTTGGCCCATACTGACTGATTGATCACATGTGTGCTCATGCATATGTGTGTACTTGTATGTGAACATGTCTGTGGAGGTCACAGGTTGACTTCAGATGTCTTTTTTAGTCTTTAAGACAGATTCTCTTACTAAATCTGGAGCCTGGCTAGACTGGCTGGCCAGCAAGGTGCAGGGACTTTCCTGTTTCCACCTCCTTAGCACAGGGATTGCATTTGCTTGGCAAGCACTTTACCAACTGAACTATCTTCCCAACCCTCTTTGACCCGGCTTTAAAGCAAAAGTGTGAAGTGCCTTATATGCTTTTATACTGCCCTTTTTTCTTTTTTCCTTATCTCTTGAATTTCATCAGAAACTTCCAACTTAACCTTGAGTATGTTAGTTTCTAAGACCTGTAGAGAAACACCTTTCTTTTGTTTCTGCCAGGATGGTGTTTCTCTACAGTGTGTCCTTAGAAATTCTATATTGAAAACCAAACACAGACAGAAAAAGCAGCTCTTTATGTGTAGAAATCTCTCAGACATGCAGGGATGCATGCAGGAACGTACCTTTTATCATACCAGTGTGGAGGTCCTTACTCTTGGTTGTAGAGTTTTCAGTAGGGGTTCTTGACAACTCCCAGCAGTTGAGACAGTGACTTAGAGACACTGTCTCAATAGGCTTGGGTCACTCTGCAGCATGAGACTTTGGAAAATAGATCCTTTGAGAACTGTTGGCTCAGGTCACCAAGGGTACCTGAGGGAAATGCTGCTTTCCCTGGTGCTGTCAGTTTGCTGCTGGCTACTGAGAACAAAAAGGAACTGCTAGTAGTTTGCTTAGTAATTGGCTAGTTGGGAAAAGCACAGACTCCTTCCCATGGTCCCCCATGGCCTTGTCACCAAACAGGAGGATGGCTTCAGAATGTCTTCCTCTGAACAGGAGGGTGGGTATGTCTGTTGGTGTGTGATGGGAGACTTGTGTATTGAACTAAATCCCTGTGTTCTTTCAGAGCTGTGCAAACTTACTCTCTTAGGATGAGGTGTCTAGTGTGCCAGATTTGGAAAGGGCCCATCTAATCAAATCAGCAATTGTATGCCCATGAGTGAACAGATATATAATGCTGACTGTTTAGCAAGTACCCAGAGTCTGAGCATCCTGACGAGTGCCTGTGCCTTCTAGATTGTTACCTGGGCAGGCTTTCTATATTGCTCAAATGTTTGGGCATTTTTTCTTTGAACTTTGTATTTAGAGCTTCCACATCAGCTTTCAAATGCTTCTGAGCTTGTTAAAATTTTGTTATTACAATTCATTCATTCATTCATTCATTCAGTGGGTGCACTTGTGTACCTGTGATCATACATATGCTGGAGCATATGTGCAGAGGCCAGAGGGACAACTTCTGGGGACTGAATCTCTCTCCTTCAACAGTGTGGGTTCTAGGGACTGAATAAAGGTTTTCAGTCTTGACAGCAAATGCTTTATCCACTGAGCCATGTTGGTCACCCATGTGTTCCTACTCTTGATAGCCAGAAGTCATTCCGAGAAAAAAATGTGGGTGGTGATTAGGCCAACCATTCTATTTTAGGTTAAAATTGAGATCTGATCTTCTCAAGAGGTCTGTCTTTAGGTTCTTAAAAGTAGTTTTTAAAACCAAGAGAATTACTGAATTGAGCACATTGATTCTAGATGTGGCCTCTTTACTATTTATTCAGATGTGCACATTCTGGTAATAGGTTTTTTGTTTTTGTTTTTTGTTTTTTTTTTTTAAGACTTAATATCCCTGAGTTTTAAAACTATTACATTATTTCAAAATAGCATGGATCACCATTTGAGTCTTGCTGGTCAGAGGACTGGGACAAACAAAACTCTTGGAAGCTGGAATATGGAAGGTCACTGTTGGGAGTCACTTAGATTCTACCCTTGTGCGAGGACCCAGGCTTGTCTTCTATAAGGTAGAAATGATCCTGCTGTCCACATTGCAGGATTGTAGTATGGTTCTTCAGGCGGTATTGTGTATGATGCACAAGTCAGAGTCCCTTTTGTAAGGCTTTGTTTAGCAAATGGGAGACATTTTCACCCTGCATGTGATGGGTTTTCTGGGAGAGAGGAAAAACAGAGAATGGGAACGCAGTGCCACATGAGACATAAGAAAGTACTGATGGTAGAATGAGAATCCTCTCTTCCTTCAAAGGCCAGTCTTGTCATACTCCAGTTAGATATACCTGATCTAGATATGAGTCTAGAATATCTAGAGAAATATCTTGATTTTTCACCTTTTAAACTTTTTTCTTTTTAGTTCTTTCTTGAGCAGAGGATCTAAATCCTTTTCTGGCCTCTGTGAGCACTGCATCCATGTGTACATATCCCCTCACATATACACAATGAAATAATAACATAAATCTTCCAAAAAAGAGCGCAAGTCTGACTGCTTTCATCATATTCCTTTTTAAACAGACGAAGATGAAGATGGTGACAGGATTACAGTGAGAAGTGATGAAGAAATGGAGGCTATGCTGTCATACGTAAGTGTGTTACACATGAGGGCTGCTTTAGTTTTTTTAAAACAGTCTGTGTATGAGCTTGTATGCGTGCATGTATGTGTCTGCATGTGTATGTGTGTGCGTGTCTGCACGTTTGTATGCGTGTGTGTGTGTCTGTGTGTGTGTGTGTGTGTGTGTGTCAGAGGACAGCTTGCAGGAGTTAGTTTCCTCCTTCTACCATGTGAGTTCTGGAGATCCAACTCAGGTTGTCAGGCCTGTTGTCAAGTGCTATTACCCACTGAGCCATCTCATCAGCCTAGCAAACAAGGACTATTTTTAAAGTAATTGAGGATGGTGTTTCTTGGGCACAGTGAAGATATGTAAGTAAATCACAGTTGGCATAGCATTTTTTTCTGTATAATAGATAAGGTTTTTAAGATTTCCATATGTGAAAGTTAAGGGCATTATTTTCAAAAGACACTTACTGATCATATCATGAACATTAAGAATAATGCATCTTAATGACTTTTGCATTAGGTATGGTGCAGACTAAATGGACTATCAATTTCCTGTATTTTTTATGCAGTACTTAAAGTAACGGCTCATTAAAAATGAACCCCTGGGCTCTAAAAAATTTTTCAAAATCTACTTTTGACTGGAGATCTCTTTCACCCTTCCAGACTTCAGCTATAATATAGCTGCAGGCTTTTATGGACGCAGGATTTAAAGATGTACTCCTGGTTATTTTATGCATTGCCCATCCTCCTGCTTGTATCCTGAAATGAACAGCAGGGCTGCTCACTGATCTAAACACATCTGAATATATACTAGGTGGACTTCTCTTTGGTATCTCGACTTTTGCTGGAAATTTGCATTAATGTTTGTCTGAGACTAAAATAGGGTACACATCTAAAGCTTCAGTACTAATTGAGAAAAATTCATAAACAACAAGAGATTTATAGCTTCCCTGGGCCCTGGTTTGAGCTTTCCTCCCTAGTCTTATTTTACCTGAGTTTGTAATCTGTTTGGAAAACCTCTTCTTGTGGTCTGGTGGAGGGGAAACCACAACTCTGCTTTGGGTTCCTGGCCTGAGGCGGATCATGTAACCTTTCAGTACCAGAGTTGCCTCATTTGTCACTGGTGGGTAATAACATACGTCCTTTCTACAGCACGGGGCAATTATAATGATCAAATAGGATAATAGATGTGAAAACACTCTACAGATGCAAAGTGATACTACAGTAGACATGATGGACAAGACCAGACATTTGCTTTTCTCTGATACTTTAATTGTAGACAACAGTTAGGATGGATGGTTTTGATAGCCTTCAACTTCAACCAGCATATTGTTTCATCGTAATGAAAACTGTAAACTGTCTGTGTGGGTTTCCGCCAATAGTTTTAATTTAGGGTAGGAGGAAGGGGAACAAGAAGGATGGCATGATTAACAGAGCATTGCATTGCTACCAGCCCAGAGTAGGAAAAGTCAATTTCCCATTGACTTCCCATTAACTTATGTGGGAGTCTTTGTGTACTGAGAATTTAGAGCTGAGATCATCGGTACGTGGAAGGCAGAGTGGGATTGTCTTTTCCAAGGCGGCACTGCTATTGATGGATTGGCCAACTCTCCTGAGAGTATGACTCCTTTGTTTTTAGAAAACACATGCACACAGATGGGTTCTGGTTTTCTGACGTAGGTCTTTGGCAGAGAACTGACAGCAGTGTCCTTTCCACAGACATTCAGCATACCCACAAAAAAGCAGTGTGAACTTTTCAAAAGACCTTGTGAATGGTTCCTTGTGGAAGAGAGTTCCGAGTGTGATCCTCAGGATGCTCTGAATCCTTTCCATTTCTGAGGGTTCAGTAGCACGAGTAATAAAATCCCAGAGACAGATACTGGGGTTAAAGCTGAAGATCAGAAGAGTAAAGCGGCCAGCCACTAGCTCTTACCTCTACCAAGGCTGAAAAGGAGATCCTGTCTTCCCTGTGACTGCTGTCTCCTCAGCCCTTACAAAGGGAGAATAATCCAACCACTCTATGGATATTAGCCCTGGTTCTTTCAGTGGGGGGTGGTGGTGGTGGTGGTGGTGGTGGTGGTGGTAGAGATTAATCCAGAGCCCCCTATTTACCAAGTATGTACCCTGTGGCTAAGCTGCCCTTCCAGCCCTCAGTCTCTGTTTTGTAAATGGTTGAGAGACATACCCAAGGTCTTAAAGCTATATTGAAAGTTCAGAACTTGGGGCTGGAGAGATGGATGGCTTAGAAGTAAAGAGCTGGTTGTGCGCTTGCAGAGCTAGGACCTGAATTTGTTTTCCAACACCTACACTGGGTGGCTCACAGTTGCCTGTAACTACAGTTCCAGGAGACATGACAGCTCCTCTGGTCTTTGTGGGCACCTGCGTGCACATGCACAAACCCACACAGACAGACATACACACATACACATAACTGAAAGTAAATTTTTAAAAGAAAATACAAATTTTTCATTTAGACTTTCCAAATCCCACAGCCATTCATTCTTTCACACAGTGTCTTTTTGGTCTTCTGCCAGGAAAATCCTACTGGAAATTATGTCAAAGCCATTATAGAATCTGAATGATTTGCTTATACAATGTCTTAGTTGTGCTGTCTGTACTATACATTCCTTATAACCTATGCTTATTTTTCAAATGCAGTATTTAACTATTTTTTTGTTATTGAAACATTAGTCATGATCACATAACCTTGTAGGACACATCCTTAAATGTAGTAGTCCCTGAGATTTCTTGAGAAGTAATTTTTGGTCTGAAAACAATATAGTTGAAGAGGTTCCCTGTCCTTTTAGTCTGTCTCAGTTCTTATGGTTGGAAATTCTTCTGGGGTCAGCTTTGTCATACAGAACCATGTAAACCTAGCTTCATAGTAGGTTTCACTGATAGTCCCTGGGATTTTCAGCCTGGTGTTAGAATTTTGCATTGGTATTTATTTAAATTTTATTTTATTTGCTTGTTTTGTTTTCAGTACATTCCGCCCTCCACCCCTCCTAGTCTCTCTCCCTTCTACCCTTGAGCCATTCCTTCAGAAATGAGCAGGCCTCCCAGGGATATCAGCCAAACATGGCATAACAAGACACAATAAATGGACCTTGAGAGCTTGTTTGGACTAGCCCTCCTCTGTTCTGGGAAGGTAGTCCTCTTCCATTAAGCATGCAACTTCCAGAGAGATGCACATGGAGCTGTGAGGGAAGAAGGGAACACACTCCTAGCCAGCTAGATCAACCAAATCAACTCTAATGATCAATTGGTGATAGATGTTGCACCCAGATCTCCTTCCCAGAGACCTAGGATAGAACCAGATGTGACTGGAGAGAAAAAAAGGTTAATGTATCACAGATTCGTGCTTAATCCAGTTGTCATCAGACAGGCTTCATCCAGTAACTGATGGAAACAGATGCAAAGACTCACAGCCAAATGTTAGGCTGAGCTCAGGAAATCCTGCTGAAAAGTGGGAGGAAGGATTGTAGGAGCCAGAGGGGTCAAGGACATCACAAGAAAACCCACAGAATCAACTAACCTTAGCTAACAGGAGCTCATAGAGAAAGAACCGACAACTAGGAAGCCTGCATGATATTGATGTAGGCCCTCTGTATACATGCAACAGTTGTGTAGCTTGTTCTAATTGTGGGACTCCTAACAGTGGAAACAGGGGCTATCTTTGACTCTTTTGTTGGCCTTTAAGACCCTATGCCTCATATTGGGTTGCCTTGCCTACCCTTAATACAAGGAACTACTTAACTATACTGCAATTTCATATGCCATGTTTTGTTGATGTCCATGGAAGGCCTCTGCTTTTCTGAATAGAAATGGAGGAGAGGATGAGGTGGGGCTGGGGGAGATTACAGGGGAAGCACTGGGAGGAGTGGAGGGAGGGAAAACTGAAATCAGAATGTAAAATAAATAAAAAACAAAAGCAAAACAAGATAACAGTAAGACTAGGCACAAACTCTGACAGCAAAGCTGGGCAAGGCAACCCAGTAGGAGGAAAAGGGTCCCAAGAGTAGGTGAAAGAGTCAGAGACACCCCTTTCCTACTGTTAGGGGTCCCACAAAAAACACCAAGCTAACAACCATAACATGCAGAGGACCTACTGCAGACCCATGGAGGCTCAGTGATTGCTGCTTCAGTCTCTGTGAGCCCTATGAGTCCTGGTTAGTTGATTCTGTGGGCCATGTGGTGCTGGATTTTTCAACCCTCTGGCTTCTACTATCCTTTCTTCTCTTCTGTGGGGTTCCCCAAGCTCCAAGGTGGGGAGGTGATGAAGATTATAGCACTAAGTGCTTATGTAAAAAAAAATTGAGAGATCTCATACTAGCAACTTAACAGCACACCTGAAAGCTCTAAAACAAGAAGTAAGCATACCTAAGAGGAGTAGAGGGCAGAAAATAATCAAACCTAGGGTTGAAATCAATTAATTGAAACAAAGAGAATCAATGAGACAAAGAGCTGGTTCTTTGAGAAAGTCAACAAAATAAACAAACCCTATCCAAACTAACTAAAACACAATGTAGCAACAGACACCTAGGAAATTTGAAGAATCCTTAGGTCATACTTGTAAAAATGTGTACTTCACATAATTGGAAAATCTAAAAGAATTGGGTACTTTCCTTGGTATTTATTTTATATATTCAAATTGGTGTGCTGTGTGTGGTAGGTAGCTCATGTCTTTAATCCCAGCACTGGGGAGCCCAAAACAGGCAGATGTCTGTGAGTTTGTGGCTAGCTTGGTCTACATAGTGAGTTCTAGGCTAGTCAAAGCTACACAGTGAGGCCCGTTATCAAAACTAAATAAATAAATAAATAATAAAATAAATAGATGTCATAGTTAGAGTTTCTGTTGCTGCAACAAAGCACCATGACAAAAAGCAAGTTGGGGAGGAAAGGATTTATTGGCTTACACTTCAGCATTGCTGTTCATCACTGAAGGAAGTCAGGACAGGAATAGGGCAGCATCCCAGAGGCAGAAGCTGATGCAATGGCCATGGAGGGGAGCTGCTTACTGGCTTGTTTCCCATGGCTTTCTTTGCCTGATTTCTTATAGAACCCAGGACCACCACCAACCATGGGCCGGGCCTGCCCCTATTGATTATTAGATGAGAAAATGCCTTAAAGCTGGATCTTGAGGCAATTCCTCAACTAAGGTTCCTTCCTCTAATGACTCTAGTTTGTGTCAAGTTGACACAGAAAACCACCCAATACAATAGATAAATTCAACTTGGCTCTGAAAAAGGATTTGGCATGGAGTATATGGGTGTGTGAAGATCTCACCAGAGAATTGCATTTTTATTGTAAGCTCAAACTAGAACAGCTTAAGCTTTCATATGGAATTCAATAAAAGTAAGGCCATTTTAAAGTAGAGATGTTCTGCCACTGTCCTTTAATCACTTTCTTCTACTGCTTACAAAAATGGAGTGGACAGCCTAGGTCTGCATAAGAGTCAAAGCATGCTGAATCACACCCCCACCCCCAGTTGGATTCAGGGATTTTCTGGCTTGGGCCAACACAAGTGTAAGTTTTTTTTTTTTTTTTTTTTTTTTATCAGTAATTTAAATAGATTTTTGTACTAGATCTGAAAATGTTGGCTTTTTAATTGAAAACTTATCAATTATTTAAGTCACTGGCAGCCCGAGGCTGTTAATTTTATGAGTGCTATAATAATGGCATACCATGGTTTTTGATACATGTGAGTCAGGGCCCATCGAGTGGCAGTGAGGGCATGTCCTGGCAGCAGGTTGTGTGCTGTTAAATAATAGCTAGCAAACAAACTGAAGGCTGTTGTTTCACATCAGGACCATTTCGTACAAGTTATTTAGAAGTTGTATTCTTTTCTCCATTCGATATATTTTTAAGAGATAATGAGAAGAAAACAAAGCTATAATAAATTGTCTTTTAAGAAAATGTAAAGTAATTTGGTCTCCAAGGAGATATTTAATGTATTGAGAGACTTCAGCAGCCAAGTGTTATTACAGCAGCATGGTGATAGCTCTCTGCATTTTGTTATGAGTTTGTGTTAATCAACAATCTGTTTTTATAGCATATTTTCTTGTAACTTATACTACTAGAATATTCCACTTCTGGGATCATGGCTTCTCCTCTGACACTATTGTATCTTTTTAATTCCTCCATAAAGTATTTTTTTAATTAGAATTTGAAATGCTTTATTAGAAAAACATACAACCTACATATTCTGAAAACTAAATACCTGATCATTGCGAATTATTTAAAGGACCCTGTTAAATATTCCCTTAATGTAGTTTAAATTTTGTTGTTCTTATTTCCCCCTCTCAATTTTTAGAGAGATGAAAAACAGGCGCTGCTGTTCTCCTTTTGTATGACTGTGTGGCAGTGCTGTGGGCCTGTTTGTTGAAGGGCTTTCATCATGCTAACCTCTTCTTTTGGGTGGCCTTTCACTGAGGAATGTAGCAGTGCACGGTGCAGCTGTGAATGGATTTATACCAGTTTCTTCTGGGTCCTGTGTCTAGCAAAGACTTTTCTGTGCTCTATAGATTCTCTTGCTCCTCCTAGGCTTGTGCTAGTAGAGCAGAGTATGAACAAGAATAATACTCTTCATTTTGCCTTCTCTCTCTCTCTTTCCTCCCCCCCCCCCCACATACTCACATTGCCAGAAGAGTACAGAATGAGTTTTACTGTAATGCCTCTCATTATAGCAGAGACCTTGTGTTTCCGTGGAGTGTAAGTATTCCCTTTGGTATACTTGACCATCGTGTACCTTGTTAGACAGTGGGTAACGTCAGGGAGAAGCACTCTTTGACCTTTGAAGCGCCCTGTAAATTGGGCTATAATTATCTTTACCCTGGTCTGCATAACATGGAGATTGCCTCTAAAATCGTGGTTAACTTGTGTAGAACTGGAGGGCATCACCTTCATTTCACAGGTGAACACCGGGGCCCTTGACATCAGCTTCAGAAATGGGTTTCAGGTCTGGACCAAGGAGGCCTAGCAGAGACTCCATAGGACCCCCACCTGTTTCAAGTATGGTTCTTGTCTTTTTGCTAGTAAGTTTTACTGAGAAAGTCTTGTGCATACTACTGTTTTTCCTTGATTATTAAAAATAATGCTTTTTACTACAGTGACTGTGCATCTGAGTTCAAACAAGAATGAAAAAAAAAATTCTATGGGCTTCTGAAGTTTGAAAAATCTGGGCCAAATTTTACCACAAAGTATGCTGCCCATTTGGGAGAAGACTGTTTAAGAAACCCAGGGTCTGCAGGCAGGGAGTTGTCTGTAGAGAGTGTTATCCACATAATGCCTTTCAGTGTGCTCTTTACTGACCAGGGAACAAAATCAGCTCACCCTTCAACACGTAGTTTGTTCTCAGTTCCATGCCATTTATGTATACAACTGATCACACGGAACATCCTTGAGACAGAGTGGAGAGATGATGAAGAGAAGAGAAAACAGAACTGTGGTGGTTTGAGTAAGGCAGTGGTGGCACACACATTTGATCCCAGTGTTCTGGAGGCAGAGGCAGGCAGATCTCTGTGAGTTCAAGGCCAGCCTGCCTGGTCTGCAAATGCAAAGCAAGTTCCATAATAAAACCCTGTCTCAAAAAAAGGGGGGGGGGATAGGTTCATATATATGAATATTTAGTAACCAGGGGAAAAAATTCTTTGATAGGAGTAGGAAGTATGGCCATTTTGGAGGATGTGTTATCACTGGGGGTGGGCTTTGAGGTTTCTAAAAGCTCATGCCAGGCCCAGTCTCCCTTTCCCTTTTTCCTCTCCTTTCTGTCTCCCACCCACCTCTCCCTCTACTGCAAATCAGGATGTAACTCTCAGCTACTGCTCCAGTGCTATGCATGTCCTCAGAAACTGTAAGCAAGTCCCTAGTGCTTTCTTTTATAAGAATTGCTTTGGTCATGGTGTCTCTTGACAGCAGTAGGACAGTGACTGAGGCAGGAATGAAAGAACTTGATTTAGACATTATTCTATTTACTCAAATAATGACCACAAGCTACTGGTAAAACCAAAAGTAGTTTTTGCTTTTTATCCTATTCAGTGATCATACACATGCACACACACACACACACACACACACACACACACACACACACACACACACACCCTATTCAGTGATCATACACATGCATACACACACACACACACACACACACACACGCACGCACGCACACACGCACGCATGCGCACGCACGCACTTACTGTACTATTCAGTCATGGTGGAGGAATGATGAGAGAATAAGAAGAATAAAACTTATATTTTACTTGCCTTTCTGTGTGGCCAAGGACACCTGGGGCCTCTTGTTTGCCCACCTTGTGAAACAGCTTGGGGTATGCCTAGCATCCAGTGGGGATTCGTTGTGCAGCTCTGGAAACAGAGACGCACAGGTCGACTCAGCTTCAGTTGCACCAGGAAATGGGATTCTCTATAGCTCTGAGCTGTAGAGATATTGATTGGATATTGATATTGCTTGCTTCTACTTGAACTCCCTCTCTGTGATGGGTATTTGTAGCATATTTATAAGGAAATGTCCAATTTGGCTTACTGCCTCCATGGCCTGATGGTCTTGTTGTATTTCAGGGGATGGCTTAAGTTGGCAGCTTAAATGTCTTCAGATAGGAGAGTAGAATGTCTAGAAGGCAAGTGAAAAGTTAGTGTGGACACTGCCCTAAGCTAATCACCATGAAACTCAAAGCTTCAGCTGAGAACACCTGAACATGCTGGACCCATTGCTGTGCCAATTTAAAATTCTGCTACCCAGGCAAATCACCTTCAACTTAGCTATTGGCTTCCCACACTTCTAGTAAGACCATCTAGAGCTCCCTAAAGTCCTTTATAATTATGCTAGCACAAACAAATGGTATTATTACTAACCATGGCTGTCATGTTCACATCAGACAACGTAGCACATATCATTTCAGGAGCTCCAGGGATTCCCTAAAGCCCACAGAGGTCCCGAGTGCTTACATCTGCCATGAGAAAACAAAATAGCTGAGGCATGGCCTTGATGAGTTTCTGGAGGAAAACCCCACCCTTGCACAGAGCGCCTCTCACTTTGAGTATTATTGATAATACTGTAGTGAGTGAGGGCAAGGGAGGAGACGCCAACTCATATTTATTAAGCCATTGGCTAAAGCCCTGACTCTGTAGTGGGCCAGGCACCTCAGCAAGCTTGCTTAGAGCTTCCTGTATCACCTGTTGATAGGAATATTGTTTTTCTGGGTTCAGTTGCCTAATGGTAAGAGAGTCATAGTCCCGTGATTTTTTTTTTTTTTTTAAGTATTTTATGGAAGGTTTCCCAAGTATCAACTTCTTTAGTTTTGATCTTCCTAATGACTTTAAGGTGAGTGATGTGGGTACTTTCTCCATTTTTATAATAGAATTTTGGGACACAAACGCCTGTGTACCTTTCTTTAGGTCACAACTAGTAAACATTGCTGTGGCCAAACCTCACTTGTTCTGTGATTCATTTCCTCCCCCACACAGCTAGTTTCCACACACCAGCTGAGGTGTACTGGATGACACTGCTGGCCTAGCACCGTGCCAGTGGGCACAGTGAGTGCAGTGCAAACCCTCTCTTCCTCCCGACAAACACATGCTTGTCTTTCATGGTTCCATTGAGACAGCAACAGAGGGAAAATCCAGATCAGGACAGTGAAAGCTGACCCTCACTAGGCACGGTGACAAGTGATAAGTGCTGAAGCATAGAGGTGCCCTGTGAGCACAGGAGAGCACCTACTCCATCTTTGAGGTGGCTCCTGAAGAAGGTGGTGTCCTGGTGGGGTAGACAGGAAGGGAAGGGTGTTCTGGGTAGAGGAACACTATATTTAAAGGCTTGGGGGCAAAGACTGTCTGGGGAATTCAGGAGAAGCTGCCTGTGATTCAGCTTGTAGGGATAACAGAGGAAGGAGGGTGTGTGATGGGCTGTGGAGAATGGAGGGTTGGAGCATGGTAGGCCTTAGCTTGAAAGTGTAGGGGAGTGGTGTGGCCACAGCTTATTTCTCTAGAAGGTGACTTACAGGACAGGAGTTCTGAGACACAGAAGTGAAGCAGTATGGACTATTTCAGGTCAAAGACAGTGGTGGCTGCAGGGCAATGAGAGGTCAGTAGATTTGGGAAGAGGTCAAGTGAATGAATCCATGTGGCCAGAGTCAATTCAAGACATCTGCTTTGGGTACCTGCATTTAATGACTTGGTAAACCCGTGAGGCAGAAAACCAGTCTGGGGTCCGAGGGGGAGTGGAGACGTAGGGGAATTCAGTTTTGGATTGTAGCATTGCAGGAGGCTCCAGCAATCAACTGGATGTGCTCCAAATCTTTGGAGAGACAGGCTGGAAATAAAGATTTGTGACTCATCAGGTCCTAATTAGTCTCCATGACTCCTCTGGTGATAGAAACCTGTGAAATGGTAGAGGCAGAATACATAATGAGAAGGGAGGATTGCTCCAGAGCCACAAGGACCTTGCCCACTTCAAGGGGATACTATTAGTGTCCAGGGGTGCTGAGTAGGGCCATGTCTGTGCAGAGGCTTTGTGTCACTCCCTCTGCCAGGGAACATGGCTAAACTCCCATCATGGAAGCAATGAGTGAAGAAGCCAGAGCTCTCTGAGAGCTAGCTCAGCAATCTACCAAGTACAGTTCAATGTTTGAGGAATGAGACCCACCTACTTTTTAATTCTTAAATAGTGAGCATATTTCATGCTTTGAGCACGTATGCTAGAGTAAAATGTTTTTCTTTGTTTACTAATAACCTATGCTCATTGGTAAGCCATTTGCCTCATCAGTTAAACAGAGATGAATAGGGTAGAGGTATGGGAAATTAGAAAAACGTGAGATATGCAGTGTTGAGCCTAATGTGCAGGCGTTTGGGGGAGTGAGGGTTGTCCCCCCCTAATAGACAATCTAAGCCTTGTAATAGTAAACGGTGTTGTTTTGATCTCGGGTTTTTTGTTTAAATATGGTATATTTCCATGAAAAAAATTAATTATTGATTGAATTGTGCTGTTAGAATTGGGGTTGAGTTCATAACAGACAGGAACACGACTTGATAAACTTGCAAACAAACAAAGCAAAGGTTGTACTTCTTACCTCTTGTTGGAGGTTAATTTTATTATAGGATAAGTACACTAAACTGCCACATCCTTATTACAACTGTTTAAAGATTTTAGAGAACCCTGAAACCAATCCAAGCCTGGAACTCAAGATTCCATTAGCTATCATAAAACTGATTAATCTTTTACCCTGTTAGCATATTGATTATTGCTGCAATTACTGCCTGTAATGGATTATGTGAAGGATAGCTGAAGCAAACACACTTTATAACTGCTGCCTGTGGGTTTAGTTTGGCACCTATTCTGTACTTTCTAAGCATAATCTTTTATGTATTTTAAATGCTGGAATGATTCTGAGGCAGAAAGTGTCAGGCTAAGTGCTGCTTCAGTGTCGACAGATGGACTTTCTGGGTTTGGGCTTACAAAGTCCCTTCACTAGTGCTATGGCCACAGTTATATTTGTGAGCCCACAGTCACCCTGGGTGATGAGGTGAACATCTTCACTCATTTGGAAGCTGTGATGCTGAGAAGGTTAGGTGACTTACTGGAGGCTGTGCACGGTAGTGACTGGTAGAATCAAGGTTCAATCCCATTTCAGTCAATACATATTTATTTGACACTTTGACACCTACTACATGCAGAGCATATGTTGGGATGATAAAACCAAGACATGGTAGAGTCACATTGTGGTTTTTCTGTTCAACTCATGTTAGCTATCTTGGTGTCAGAGGTATAGGCTTTCATTGTTACTACCTGTTTTTATTTTTGTTTTGGTCAAGTCAGAGTCTTGTCTTTGCTATCACTAAGGATTTTTTTTTTTTTTTTTTTTTTAAATAACTGTTTAGAGCCAAATGGGAGAGAACAAAGGAAGACAATACTGCAAAGACACGTGGGGCCTGCAAAGACACATAGGGGCAGACCTAATTCCAGCTTGCTCTTCAGTGGTGTAATTGTGGTCTTTGCTCTTTTCTTCTGGGAGGCTTAAAGCACTCCTCTGGCTGGATCCCACCTTTAGAACCCAGCAGAGTGAGACCCAGCAGGAAACGGCCAACAGAGGCTCCCAGGAGTGAGCCCTCCAACTCCTAAGTGCCTTGCTCATTTACCTGGGCAGCAGCAGGACTAGCAGCCTGGTGGCCCAGTGACCTGGTGGGCGTGCTCTGTGCCAATGTACTACACATACCCCAGGTCAGGTCTTATCCTTGCCTGTAGGGAGTGTTGCATGTGTGGGAGCCTGAGCTCAGTCTGGGGCCTCATGGTCTCTGGCCCTGCTGCTCGGAAGTCACTTGTGCACACTGTGTTCACACCATGGGTTTGGTGACTACCCTTGTGTGTCTGTGTGTGTGTCCTGCTCTATCCTAGCTTGTCAGCAGGAGAAAAGATACTTGGATTTGGAAGCGCCTAATTGCCTGAGAAAGTCTCAATTCTGCACAGTATGTATCATTGCAGAGGGATTCTGTTAATCATGATACTGAGAGCTGGGTATAGATTGCCTAGATTTTTCACAATGGTTACAAACATATATGTGTAGTTTTCCAGTTGATTTGGCTCAGTGCTAAGATGAAAGGGAAACCTTTTTTTATTTATTTTGTGAGGTAAATAAATAAAGCTGGAAAACAGGTCAATTTCATGCATGCAAGGTTTTATAGTAGGGAAAAAGGCATTGCACCTGTTCTGACCCTTCACACTTGAGGTTATTTGTTTTCAAACTTGACCCCAAGCATCAGTTTCAGACAATTCTATAATTAGTTTGTTAGATAAAGCATAAGGATATTTTTTTTTTTTCTGATTTCTAGGACCATGGCAAAGTAGAAACCTACTATACATAGCAGTTAATTAAAGAAAAGCATTAACTATATGCTCCACCATGGCCCTGTCTTGTATCAGTATAAAAAGGCAGGAATTTTTTTGACAGCCACTGATTGGAAAGTTGCTTGCAGCCTTCCAGAAGCATGGTTACATGCTGTGGATCAATAACCGGCAAATTTCCCATTAAAAAGAATACCTGAGCAATGTTCCAAATAGCCACTGGCATCTTAATTTTCCACGGAAACCTCAAATACTTGTGTGCCAAGGACAAGTCATTTTCGGACAATTTTTCCAGACTACTTGTTAACAGTTATTGCTGTCCCAAAAGGTTGACAGCCAACATGATTGATATCTCACTTACCTGTCTTCTCCGTGTGAGTAATGGTGTGAGCGCTGTATTTCTGGGCTTTTCAGAAACAGTCTCATGTTTGCCTTCGTATATTCCAGAGTGATTTGCACATATTTACACTGTGTGTGTTTAAGTTTTTAGGTTCATAGAAAGAGAATTGCCTTCCTTTACAATTTGAAAGCCTTTGCAGGGGAGGCCATGCTCATTTCAGTCATTAGCAAGCAGTCCCCCCTGGGCCCCTCCCCAGCATGTTCACCTTCACCTTCCTTGTTTGCAGGACAGAAAGCCTTGGATTTCTCAGCTTCTGATCCTCACAATGATGTAGAATGCTGAGGCCTCTGCATATTTCTAAGGAAAAAAGATTCATTCTAAAGTAACTTTATATAAAACCAATAGAAAGACACATGTTTCTTTTTTTAACTTATTTATTTTTATTTTATGTGAATTGCTGTTTTGTCAGGTCTCCTAGAAGTAGAGTCACAGGCAGTTGTGAGCTACCTACCATGTGGGTGCTGGGAATTGAACCCGAGTCTTCTGGAAGAGCAGCCAGTGCTCTAAACAACAAAAGCCATTCTTCAGTCCCAAGATACAAGGTTTTTTTCTTTTAGTATGTTAGTGAACATGATAATCAGTTTTCAGGAATTCCCTGAAAATGTGGTTGTTAAGTGATACATGTATGTTTAAATATGAAAACAGCAAAGATGAGAGAGAGTTTTGCTTTTGATAGCCCCTCAAAACACAAAGTGAGGCTGGAGAGGTGACTCAGTGGTTAAGAGCACTGACTATCTTTCAGGGAACTGGGATTTGATTCCCAGCACCACATGGTGGCTCATAACATCTGTAATTCCAGGCCTTTTTCTGGTCTTGGCAAGCACCAGACATGCTAGTAGTACACAGACATATATGTAGGCAAAACACTTGGACACAAAACATTTTAAAAATTATTTTGGGCCAAGTCAGTGGTTTTCATTGTAGGCATTTTTCTTGATGAACACAGTACAGAAGCCATCTCCAGGTATAGGTGGACAGGTGGTCTAGGCAGTATTCTAGGGAAAGGGGATGGGACATTAGTCCAGTCTTTTTAGTGCCTTGGGATTATTTTATGAAGCGCAGTGAGCTATTGTCTTACTGAGGCTCTTGTATTTTGTGTGCCTAGAGTTTTACAATGAATTTGATCCACCTTAAATTATGCCTAAGGCTAAATTATGCATCAGAAGTAGGTTTTCTAGAATGGGCCTATCTTTTTGCTTGGGGTTTGTGTTGTCCTTGATTGAGTAATATGTTGTTTACTGGTCCCACTGTCTCTGAAACTTTGATATTCATTATCTGTGTGTTTTTATACACAGATGTACATGTTTGATTAACTGACATGTAGATTCAAGCCAAATATTGAGCCTATTCATTTTGCTTTACAAATGCAGAAGAAAAGGACAGGCAGTCTGAGTAATTTTTATCAAAATGCATTTTGTGACATTTAAAATATATATTATTTTTGAGTATGATAAATACTATCATGGCATCTTAGTTAATACTGTTAGTCTTAAAGATAATTGGATGATAATTCCATACTGGACTTCAAATCCTGAATATACCCACTGTAGTAATTTTTATGTGCAAATATAGGGAATGTGTTCTCAAGGCTGATATGTGCATACCAGCCATTTACAAAAGTGCAATGAATTAAACAGCCCGTAAGTGTCTGTCCTAGTATCCGTACATTACTGAGTAATTTCTTTCTATTATCTCTTTGCAGTATTACTCCACAGTAATGGAACAGCAAGTAAATGGCCAGCTAATAGAGCCACTGCAGATATTTCCAAGAGGTAATGTTGAACAAATTCTAATCAACGATGATTATTTCAGCAAACTGTTTCATCAACAGTTATGTTTTCCAAAGGTTTAAATGCACATAACATGATGTTTAGCTCTTAATTTGAAAAAAAAAAAAAAGCACAAAACAAAAGAAAGAAGTATTCATTATCATGGGGGATTGCAAGCTATATTATAGTTATAGCAGATAAAATATCTAATCTGCTAGAGTAAATTAAACTAACTAGATTTTTCTTTTCTTTTCTTTCTTTTTTTTTTTTTTTTTTTTTTTTTGCTTTTGATATACATACTTACATTCGCTTAAAGAACTCTTTGGGAGTCCCCATAAATCTAAACCAGGGCAAATGGATGCCTTTAGTTCTGGATTTATAGATTGTGACTCATGATTGTGGTGAAAGCTGCTGTTGAGATGAGAGCTCTCACCTAATGTGCAAACTATGAGAAATGGGGTTTGGACAGGGCTCTGGATAGGGCTCTGGACAGGGCTCTGGGCAGAGCTTGATATTTGTCTTGGGGTAGGGAAGGCAGTTAGTTGGTTAAGTCTCCAAATATGTGAGTGGATGAGGGTGAGTCACAGTGAGACTCCTTCTTTTAGGTGAGTAGGACCACACTTGTATCATTATGTGTTATGATTGTTCAAATTGTGCAAATATTCCCATAACATTTGAATAATGGTGAAAAGAGTGACTTAGTTATATATATAGACCAGTGTTTTTAACCGTTATTTTTGTCCCACTTGAAATCCATGTTTTCTCAGTAATGGAATAGTCCAGGAAATCCTCTAAGTAACTCTTCTAGAAATAGCTTAATTGAAATAATTAAAAGTTAAACTCACCTTCTTTAACTGTACAGATAATCATGGTATGAGTTTTCCAATTAAACATTCTAGACTTTCATTACCTGTAACTCAGAAGTTTGAATGGCTCAATTAACCAGTGGGCTCTATTTGCAGAGATGGTCTCCAAAGGCAGCTGGCTTGGTCAGCCGGGGAGGAGATCCTGGTTCAAGTGCAGTATTCCTCCTTGGGCGTTTGTGTGGGCAGTGGAACCAGGGAGCTTATTTTATTAGTAGTAAGAACTGAATGAAGGGCTAAGTGAGGGGATAAAACTGCTTCCTAAGCTCAGTGGTCATCCAAAAGAAAAATATGATTGATTGATCGGGCTATGCGGTGCTTGACTGAACAGGCAAACGGATATTGTCCCTGACAACAACACAGATTACTTTCTGGTTTTCTCAGTGACTGCAGAATTGGAGCAAATTTAAAAAATTATTTCCACCAAAAGGAGTAGTTGCTTCTGAGCTCTGTTATGGCAAAGCCAGGTACAGAGCCCAGAGAATTTAGTCGCCATGCTGGAGGGCTTTTCTTTTCAGTAAACTGCTTCCTTCTCTCCATGGGAAATCTGCCTTGTGGGTGTTACTGTTCCTATGCAGAGCCCTCTTGGTGGTAGCTCTCCCAGCAGTTTTACAGTAAAGGTTTACTGCTTCCATTGTATGGGGCTCAGAGGGGTGAAGTAACTGGAAGTGTTTAGTGTGCTCTGAGTGAGAAGTTGGTTTAAGTTACAGTTTGTTTCTGGGGAAACGCCTATTTATTTCAGGTACCAGTGAGGTGTGTGAGGGGAGTTTGGAGGGCTTAGTGGACAAGTGGGAGAAGAGGTTGCTGTAAAATTGAGACTGAGATGCTAGCTGGTATGACCTGCAGCCCCAGCACAGCACCTTTGAGGCTTAATGCATATTAAATGCAGTCTCACCAAGGCATACTGAGAGAAAATGTGACTTCATCCCCCTTCTTGGGGTCCTTTTCTGTGCTGTGACTTGGGTCTTTCGGGTTCTTTCTGTTGTCTTGTTTTTTGCCACCTCACTGCAGATGCAGATGAGTGGGTTGATGCAATGTATCACCCCACTGGTTATATTTTGTCAGCCTGACACAAACTGGAGATTCCTGGGAAGAGGGAACTTCAATTGAAGAATTATCTCCATCAGACGGACATGTCTGCGAGCATTTTCTTAATTTCTAGTCAATGAAGGAGGACTTAGACCACTGTTTGCAGTGCCAGCCATGGGGTAGACCATCCTAGATTGTGTAAGAAAGGTGTCTGCACGTGTGTCTGGAAACAAATCACTTAGTAGCCCTTTACTTTATGGCTTCTCTTCAGTTCCTCCAGATCTCTGCCTTGGCTTCATTTGATGATGGGCTGTAACCTGTAAGCTAAAATATACCCTTTCTTACCCAGGTTGCTTTTGGTCATGCTGTTTATCACAGCAATAGAGGTGCATACCTGGACAATGTACAGCTAGAATGTGGGCATGGCAGGAGGTTTCCCTGGGCCTTCCTGGTCGGTCAGAGGGTCTGAAGCCCTATAGGGTCTGGGCCTGGGCCCCATGTTAAAAAGAACCTTTAGACTGAGCAAGTTGCCAGGACAGGAGATAGTTATTTTAGTCTAATCACATATTCTCCTCATACCAAGTATCACTGTTGTCTTAGTTCATGGCCAACTCCTCCCTGTGGCTCAGAGCTGTGTTAAATATTAATAAGTATGAAAATTGGCTAGCATTATAGTAGCTGCCTTTTTAACTCCAAGATGTATGAGGTTGCTGGGGTTTTGAATGCAATATGGCTGTTTAGATTTCTAATCACAGAGTTTTGAAGAGGCAGTTGAGAAGCAAGCTTGTTAAGGTTAGAGGAGACTGCTGGAGTCCCTCTTATTCCTTGGCTTACCCTTTTTCTTGCAGAGGCAATAGTCTTAAGGGAATACTGAGGGTCCTTCAAGGGCTGGGCACCAGATGTATACAGCTGTTGTTTTGTTCAAAGAGCTGTTTTGTGTTTTAAAGAGAGAAGACTTGGAGCTTCAATGTATTAAGTATTTTATGCACTTAAAAAATAAAAACATTTAATCATGTTGAGATCTATTTTGGGGATAATATTTTGGCATAACCTGAGAAATTCATCTTTAGAACTATATTTATTTACTTTATTTTATGTGTATTTGTGTACCTGAGTGTGTGCCTGACCATGTGTGTATTTGAACTGGAGAAGGTTTGATGAGGTGTTGGATGCCTTGGAACTTCTGGGGTTAGAAATGGTTGTGAGCCACCATGTGGGTGCTGGGAATAGAACCTAGGTCCTCTGGAAGAGCAGCCAGCACTCTTTACCTCCGAGCCATGTCTCCAGTCCTAATAACATAATAAATTAAAATTTGCTTGAAGTCCTCAAGTGAAACTAACCCACACCTTGTAAATACCATGCATGTCTTTTTAAGCAGCTCAATTTCTGTTGTCAGAAAAAGAATCAAATTCACCCTTCCCTAAACAATCAGTGAAAATCGACAGCCCCTTACCACCCTGTTGTAAGACTGGACTGGACTCTGTCTATAACATGGTTAGAAAGCTTTGTGCTTTAAACCTGATGAAGCAGCATCTGCAGGGTTAGAAACGCCTCACTTGTAGCCCAGGGATGGTGCTTGGAAATAAATCCCTGTCATTTTCCCTGGCCCGATATTATCTTCAGAGCTAAATCGGAACAAATACAAGAAACCTCATTAAATTGTATGTCTGTATTTTAGTAAATACAGACTGCTTATGGCTACATGCAATTTGAATACACCCAGACTTGCATATTCCATCTTGGAGTCCATGTCAGATTTTTTGGCTTTCAAGGCCCCCTTTCCCCTACCCCTTCATGCCTTCCTTCAAAGCAACCAAAGCAGAGACTGCTGTTTCTCGCATCCTTTGACTGCCTCATGCAGTTACATAGAGTGAGTGAGGACTTCAGTCATCTGAGCCACTGGAGGAGTCTCATCATTTTAGCTCGGCTAACATGGTTTTGGTATGTTTTAAGCAGAAATTGGAATTCATATGAAGTGGTGTCAGAGAGCACTGTGCGTTTATAAGCATTCACTCCTGCAAGTTAAAAACCCGGTTCATAATTCCCACCTTGGGTCTTGGGGGCTACTTTTCAATCATTTCTCTCTGCTAATTTTGGTGTCACCCTCATTTCTTTTTAAACGATTCATTTTGAGCAAATTTGTAAATGGCCCTGATGTGTTCTACAATTTAGTCAATTACTGTTTCAGCCTGCAAGCCTCCTGGGGAACGGAACATACATGGCCTGAAGGTACGAATTTCAATAATTGTTTCAGTAAAGTTAGATGGATTTGTAATGCTGTGTTCCACTTATTGAAATGTCAAATAAAACTGCACTTTCTCAAGCTCTGACAAGCAATCTTCTCTCTCTCTCTCTCTCTCTCTCTCTCTCTCTCTCTCTCTCTCTCTCTCTCTCTCTCATATGGTGGGGGTGAAAAGGCGACAGATGTATTTGCTTATGCTGTGTATCTACTTGAAGCTAAGGTCTTTGGTGCTGTATTTCTCAATTATTTGGAATTGTTTTGTTGGTCAGTTTCTCCAGGATGATCCTGGAGTCTGTTCTCCACAAAGATTCATTTGAGTGCGAACATGGACTTCATTTCGGTGATTAATTAAGCGCATAAGCATATTGCACGCAAGGTGCCCTCCTTCTTCTCTCGACATATTTATGTTTGGAACACATATCTAGTTAATGCCTTTTCATTGTTCTGCATGTTTTAAATTCTGGATTTCTGCTCAAGGCTTCCCATCTGAAAGAAAAGCTGGCTATTTTATTAGGCTCAAGTGTTTTGTAATTAATTACTTGGACCTCATTTTCTGGTGAATGAGAAGCAGTTGTAGAGCTGGAAGGGGGCAGTATCCTGAGGTTTGCTACTAACCTCAGACATAAGCTAAATGCACTTTCATAGGCATCCGATTTTATATTGTTTTAGGTAGTGAACTGAGGTTTTTCACCCCTCAGTGTTTCTTTCTTTCAGCAGTATTTGAATAATACCAGGGATAGGGGATTATGTAATATGTGGATTGTACAGTTCTGTAACCTATATACTGAATACACTCCAACCATGGGTCTATCTAGCAACAAGCTAATTAACCTTCATAGTGAGGTGAGGCATTGTGTGGTGAATTATAGGTTAATTAGAACTGTGTCCTCAGAACACAAGGCTGATCAGACTTTTCTCTTTACTTATAGGTGAATACTCGAGCTGGACCATCTCAGCATACCAGCCCTGTAGTCTCAGATTCACTTCCAAGCAATAGGTGAGGACAAACAAGGGAAGTGTGCCCTGCTTTGATCCTTTCTCCAAGTGGGGGTGGGAAGAGGCATGGTCAACACAAGTCTGTTCTGTGAGGTAGAAAATTGTAGGCGGATGTAAAGAAAAGTAGACTAGCCAGATAGCCCTCGGTGCATACTGGCTGAAGAGAAAAAAAGACTTAACATAAAAAGCTAAAATTAGAGACAGGTGAGATAGCCAGTGAATAAAGTGCCTGCCAGGCAAGCGTAAGGGCCTGAGTTTGGATCCCAGCCCCCATGTAAAAGCCAGATGTGGGAGAATACATCTGTGACTCCAGTTCTAGGGAGGTGGAGATAGGCAACTCTCAGGAGCTCACTGGCCAGCCACCCTAGCTGAGTCCATGAGCTTCAGGTTCATCAGTAAGAGACCCTCTCACAAAACACAAGATTGCAAGCCATTGAGGAAGATACCATATATGAACCTCTGGCTTCCACATGTGCACAGATATGTGTTCACACCCACACAAGCACACACAATAAATGAATGAATGGATGGATGGATGAATGGATGAAGATACAAAAGGTGGAATCCACATGTTACACCATTAACTTTGTTTTAGAGTAGTTATTCCCTCAGTCTCCAAATTGCATAGACTGTTCTGTGCCTGTTTCAATCTTGGTATGCTTACAAGCTGTGTGATACCAGGTCTTTCTTGCTTGTCCATCTTTTGACAGTGTTATTATCTGCTGGCATCTTCACCAGTCAGAGTCAGGGAAAGAGTCAGACGTTGACATTTAACTTGACCAGCAGTGCTGCTCATTAATGGCATTTTTGGTTGTCCAAGAGATTAAAGCTACTGTAACAGGAAGGTCATTTTTGTTAATTCATGCTAGCATCACCCCACACTGGGACAGGTCTTAAGCCTTCCAAAGTCTTCTTATATGTCTGGGCTTAACCAAATTATGGCAGTACTCAGGTCAAAGGGGTGACTTGGGACATTTTGTCCATGTGTCCAGTTAGTCCGCTAGTAAATATCACATTGCTCACTGTGGGGGTGGTGCTGGAAGGGTGCTTGCTCTAGATTGTAGAGGAACAATGATTCCTGAAAATCTGACAGAACTGGGAAACTTTTCTTCCATCCTGCACTGAAGATTCCTGGCCTCTGGGCTTTAATAGTGTATACATAGCCTTTTATGGGCTGAGGTGCAGCTAAGGCTTCTGCTTTCCCTTCACTCCCTTCTGTCCTCCTTTACCCACAGTCTTGGATCCTTGGCTGTGGGTTTCTGATTTGACTCTGGCTTACCATCTGGCACAGGCTGTGGTAAGGGTTGGCCACTCTCCTCCTGGTGGGAACATCTGTAGGAGTGCTTGCATCTTAGTAATGGGAGCCACAGAGACCCTCTGCTCCTGTGATCTTGCCACTTCTTTATTTCCTTTTAAAAATTTAAAAGATTTTATTTTATGTCTGCTTCCCTTTATGAATATACAATATGTGTGTTCAGTGCCCATGGAGGCCAGAAGAGCTTCTTGGAGCCACTAGAACTGGAGTTTCAGATGCTTGTGAGCCTCCACCTGGACTCTGGGAACCAAACCTGGGTTCCCTGCAAGAGCAGCAAGTGCTCTAAACTAGTGAGCCACCTCTCTAACATATTTTTTTTTCTTTAATTTTCGAGAGTCTTGCTATGTAGCCCAGGTAGACCTCAAACATGTGGTCTTGCCTCATCCCCCAAGTGCTACCATTACTGATGTGTGCCACCACACCATCTCCACAATCCCAGTTGACCTAAGAGCCCCTCCACTAGATCCGCCCCCAAAGCTGCTGTCACTGTCTACCCACTCACCTTCCAGCTGGGAACATGGAACTCTCAAAGGGTGTCTCCTTTAACAGTTGATTCCATCTTAGAGTGCTGTTAGCTAGCTAGTTACCTGTGTGTCACCTGCCTGGTCTTGCCGGACAGATGTTTGCTTGTCCACAGAGAGCTTGGCTCTGCCGGACACTGCTTTGCATTCCCTCTTTCCATGCTGCCTGGACATGTGAGTCATGGTCCTGCAGAGTGGAGGAGTGTGGATAGAGGACTGCTTGTTCACAGAGCTCCAGGAAGATAGAACATTTCACCGGTACCACTGATTCCAGAAAAGATGGCATACATACGAACAGCATGTGAGTCTAGGGTAGGACAAGGTTTTCCCCTGGTGGTTTAGATTACACTTTCTTTATGGCATAAAAAGCCAGATGGATTTGAAAAGATTTCAGATCACAGAAGCAGTGTTACTTCCAGTCTTCCACAGTCATTGCAGCCACAAGTGAAGATTAGCTTGGAGTAAAAGCTGTCACGTCTCTTTGTGAAGTATTGTAAGACTCTTGGATCGGATGAAACTTCACCATCTGATTATCTCATGGCTTCATCTGGGCATCTTCACATGGGGATATGGCAGCTTCCTAGAGCGTAAGGATAGTGATTCCTATCATGGGAAGAATGTTAATTGAAAAAGTCCTACGGGTGTTTTTAATATGTTACCCTACATTGGCCATGTTCTGTGCCCCAGGTTGATAACTAATCAGCAGGTATTTATTGAGTGCCTCTTATTCATTAGTTGCTTTCCTAGGAATATGATGTGGCAATGGTAATGTGAAGGAATCAAGTGCATGCAGAGAGAAACACTAGACGGGACTATGTTTCTATTTAAACCGAGTACTCAGAGCTGGCTTCTTGAGGAAAGTGATATTCCATCTAGACATGGTACACTAGGAGGACCAAGTTATATCACAATAAAGACATTTCACCTAGAGGGATGTGCCTACGACAAGGCCCTGTCTGTACTTGGGCTGATTGGCTGGAACATGCAGAGAGGTACCTGGTTAGGGTAGGGTGTGGGAAGTTAGAGGAGAATAACAAAGTGGTGGAAGGCAAGGATGCAGACAGGAGTCAGGTCATGTGGGATCCAGAAGGTCCAGTAAGCCTTACCTTTCCTTTATTGGATTGGAGAGCCAGAGAGGGCTGTGGTAGCAGAAGGCAAGCCAGGCCAGCAATCGTAGGTAGTTTGTCTGTGGGAAGCAGAAGGAGGGAAAGCTCTAGCCTTACCCTGCTCTCCTTTGATGCTTGACTCATATTTTTTTTGCCAAATGGACACCCTGTATTTTTATTCTTTTACACTTTGGATATCTCAGCGTCTTTCCTGGGGTATCATAGCCAGGTTACAATTATGTGCACTTAAATTTTAAAACATTTAAAAATGGTTTTGATAACAAGTTCTGGCAGAAATGAAATTAATAATCAGAGTCCAAAACAAATTTACTGAATGAAAGTTTTCTGTTTTTCATGCTAAGACTTGAACCTAAGACCTTGCACATGCTAAATATATATTCTACTCCTGAGTGCTATTCCTCCTGCCCTTTTTAAAACTAGGTCAACACATCTAGATATTGTCATGTAAATGGAATCAGTGTTCCCTCTGTTACTTTCAAACTGTCGGTTGTTCTTTGGCTGAGGTGAATGACTTTTTATTAGACTGAGCTTATCAACCTACATGGCCTTCCTAGGTCATAATTACTGAATTCAGGTAAAATTACTGAATTCTTGTGTAAAATTAGGATGATTAAGTCCTTGGCCCATCCACTGCTAGTGTAAGATTGATGAAGCTATGTTATAGAATCACATTTTGTTTCTTGGATGAAAGGCATTTTGTAAATGCCATGAATCAGAAGTATTGTTTAAGTTTATTACATAATGGACTATCTATCTGTGGAGAGAACATAGAGGAGCCTTTGTTTGGCTGTTTATGTCTTTACAGTAACCAGAATTATCAAATTGAGCATCATTTAGAGTAATACAAAGATTAAAATATTTCTCAAACAAGTGTGTATCCATGTAAGTGATAATCTGAATTTGAGCAAGATCCTTTTTTCTGTAAGTTAGGGATAATAACTATACATATGAAAGTAGAGATCCTCAGGGGTCCCTGTGGCAGAGCCTGCCATTGCTCAGCACCCTGTAAATGGAAGTGCCATGACCATGTTGGTAACTGGACTGGTTTTAAGGCAACTGCTCACTTTTTGGAATGTACTGTAGCTTTTGTTCCAGTCTACAGAATTCTTGACTATTCCCCTGGGCTGATTTGGACTCTGGAGGACACTATTTATTGGTCTAGAATCCTTAAGTGAAGGCACATCTTAAGACAGTTTGTAAAAAGTAGGAACTGAGGCCCACTAGTCTGTGTTGGACTTCAGCAGAATTTTCAGGAGTGTTTGGAGAGAATGATTATCAGCTGAAGGCCCAATTTGAAGTCTGAGGTCATCTCCAGCTTTATGCACAAAAGGTGTCAGATGGAACGGCACTGTGGTCCTGATCCTGTTTGCTTCCTACTGTGTTTAGATCTTTATGTCTTTCCATGTTATCACTACACCTGTCACAGAGTAACATTGACCACCATTTCTTGAACATTGAATACCTGACTGTTCAGGGGCAAGCAGGGAATGGAGCATAATAGAATAAATTGAGGCTGTGTTCTCAGGTAGCTTCCAGTCTCAGGTGAGAGTGTAGGGGAAGAAAGATCCGCATTGGTAAAAACCAGAAGAGGGAGTTTGTCTAGCAGAGAACATAGTCTGAGCAATATTGAGGATAGAGCTGATGAGCTCTGCATTCCAAAGAGAATTGTAGTTGCAGAGGTGCTGTTTTTTAAAAACTTGATGTATTTTTTGCTTGTGTGCAAGTGTTGTTGTACCTGTGTGTGTGATGTCTGTGCATCATGTTCATGCTGTACCTGCGGAGGCCAGGAGAGGGTGTTAGATTACCTGGAACTGAAGTTTCAGACACTTGTAACCCACCATGTGGGTGCTAAGAACCAAACCTGGCTCCCTTGAAAGAGCAGCCAGTGCTTCCTAGCCTGGAAAGTGCCATTTTATACCCCTTGCTACTTAGTGGGGTGACTATGTAGAGGTTTAACCTGGTAAAAATTTGAGAACTTAAAAGCTTCATACAGCCATCCCTCTTGCTTAAGCCCTGTAACTAAATTTATCTGTAGAAATGTTTACATGGTGTACTAGCTTCTGCTCCTGTAACAAGTGCCTGAGGCAATGAGCTGCTAAAGAAGGAGGTTTATTTTGGTTCACAGTATAGACAGTTTCAGTCTGTGGTTAGGTCCCATTGATTTCTGCCTGATGATAGGGCAGCATTTCATAGTGAGACCATGTGGTGACTTCCTGGTGAGCAAAGCAGAGAAAGGCAAAACGAAGGAGGTGGGTATCCCACAATCTCTGTGCAGAGCATGCCCCCAACAAACTTAAACAGGCCCCAGTATTTAAAGTTAGTACTGAGGTGAAGGTCTGTGTGATGAACTTACTAGGTAGCAAATAGCCATATATGTTCAGAGGACATTTTAATAATCACTAACTAAATAAGGAAGTTGAGTTTCCTAGGAAAGCAAAAGAGAGAGAGAGAGAGAGAGAGAAGGCAGCCTGTGGTGTAGAAGACACTGCTGTTTGGTGACATTCCCTGTCTACTTACCCATAATGCTGATATGCTGCCTATTTTATAGAAAGAGGAGAGGTAATGGGTCCCAGGTCTCATAGCTGCTGACATTGGCTACTGCATGTTTGTTTCCAGGAAGCTGAGTGACTAATAACTCTTATCTGTAGTGAGAGACCAGAGCGTAATCCATCTATCGTTTGGAGTTCTAGAATCTTTGATGCAGGAGAATATTCCCAGAGTGCACATGTTCAGTGTTCAGTGTATCAGGTGTGAAGCCCACAGGTCATCATGGAGGGGCTTTTGTCCCACTACATAGTTCACTTCCTAGACTCACGGGCTTTAGTACTCCATGACATCTGTGACATTCTACCAGTTACTTAAAAGCAACAAAAACCATGTATGGGGAAAAGTAGCATAGTCTGTACCTCAAAGACACATTTTAGTCCACATTATTTTATTACCATTATGTCATTATTATTGTTAATTGATAGACAAGTTCTTCTATAGCCTACACTGGCCTCAAACTCCTCATGTGGCTGAGGATGACGAACTGCTGTTCCTCTTGCTTCTTGGAACTACAGATGTGTGCCCGCACATTCTGTTTACCTTGTTTTGAGGATCAACCCCAGGGCTGGTGCATGTGAGGCAAGTCATGTGCCACCCAAGCCACATCTTCAGCCCCTGGCCTGGAATTTGCAGTTGTGTTGAGAGTTGTTGGTGACTTTGTCACTGACAGTATCTTTTCTTTGCAGCTTGAAGAAGTCTTCGGCTGAACTGAGAAAGATACTGGCCAATGGCCAGGTAAGTATTGTTGCATACTGAACTTCAGACTAGTACTCTGTTGCTCTCCAGAGTGTAGCCATTTTAAGTGTTACGTAATGAAGAGTCTGCACATTTCTTCTTGTCATAAATGAATGCCACAGCTTAATTTGATTGGCAGAACAATCTCAGCACGTTTTTCAACCTGAGCTAATGGGTTTCACTCCCAGCAGATTGAGGCACTGCACACACACCCCACTGCCATCTCAGTTTAAAAAACTTAATCAGTTCTGAACAAGTCATCACCCGTGGGTTGTTGACAGGGCCCTGTGTTCTGAAGTGACTGTTTCTTTCATTATCTTTGGGGACAAAAGGGGAAGACTGTTACTTTCCTGCCTTAGCTCCTCTTTTGTCCAGAAACCAGCATTGGGGACTGAAGGCAGTCTGGGCAGACTGTGGCACGTGAGTCTGGGCTTCAGGGAACCTTGGTTTGCCTTGTCGATGAGCCATCCAAAACTGAATGACCTAACCCAGCCAGGAAGGACAAACAGGCACGCAGGCCACTTATCTTTCACTAATTTTGATTCAAGTAAATAGATATTTCTAAAAAAAGTATAGTGCTTTTAAATATTCACTGGTAAGTGAAGCTACCTACAGGGGCTGCAATTCCTCAGTAGCAACATAAATGCGTTTTAATGTTTGTTACAGCAAAAACCCTTTGATAGCCTTGCAGGCAGTGCCTGTCCATTGCGATCAAGCCTGCCTATTAGGCTCTATTGACTGAGACATCTGTGTCACTGCAAATAAAAGACTCTTATTGATTTTCTTAACTGCTGTTCACTTCCGTCCATGTTTCGAAGGCTGAGATCTTAATTATCTCCGATGCTTATTCAGTGCCTCAGCACAGCGACCTCTCCAAGCCTTGCTGGCATTTCATGAATCAAGGACTTGTAGTGGAGCATGCCAAAAGGACAAAGCCAAATCCTCACACTTGTCCTTTAATAACACCTGTAACGTGTGTGTGTGTGTGTGTGTGTGTGTGTGTTTGTGTGTGAGTGGCATGTGTAGAAGTACTTTTGGAAGTTTACCACTCAATCTTTGGAATAGTTACCAAAAATTAAGTTGATTTGGTTCTCACAGCTTCTCAGCCAGTGTGCAAATGTTCCACAATCAGTGAAAGAGAATCTGGAGTGGTTGTGTATATGTGTCTCATCCCAGTGGTCTCAAATTCTGAAATAGACTGTGCAAGGGGTCAAACCTGGGTCCTTTACATTCTCAGCCAGTGTTAACCCCTCAGCCTCCAACCAAGTGTTGGAGAGCATTTACTTACTACTTTTGCCTTGGATTAGTTTAGGTCAGGGTCTGCACCTGATGCCTTGTGCCTGGTATGTGTGCAGAATGAGCATAAACAAAAGCCAGAGTACTGCACCCAGGCCATTTATATATCTTCAGCATGCTTGCATTTTCATTACTAATTATAATTTATGTACTAGTCTCTCGTGTTCTTCAGCTGGAAAATATATTTCAAAATAGACATAAATTAAGAAGTTTTAACTACATTTATTCAACCTAGGCAATGGAAGATAGCCTGTCATACAGTGTTCTTTTCAAAATGAAAAACTTCATTTTCACTGTTCATACATGCACATACACACACACACATGCACACACAAACACACACACACATACATGCACACACAAACACACACACACCAGCATTCCGAGATGCCCCTAATGTTCTGATAAAAAAACAGCCCACATGTATCGTAGGAGGGTCAGTTATAAGGGTCTTCTGCAGTGTGAGATTGACTCGACAGTGGCTTTTGACACTTAAATATTATTTATTGCTTTCTCTAGGGAGTATGTTAACCCCACAGTAAACAGTGTGGCAGTTTCTTTCTTTTTATTTTTAAAGATAAGCTTATCTTATGCTTACTTTTGCTCAAAAATAAATGAATTAAAAAGAGGCAAGAATACTGCTCTTCTGTATGCTTTCAAAACACCTACTTGTACTAATTCTTCTGTTGGTGCCGGGGAGTAACTAACTGAGGGTGAGATTTCATGTGGTGAAGAATGCAGATGGCAGGGCATCGGTAAATCTCAAGGCTGAACACTGACACTATTTGATATGGAAGATGTAAGTCACATTTAACGATACTTGAACACTTGAGTGTAGTTTTATTTTAGTGGTTTAAGCTCTCAAGCATTAATAATGATTTGCCTTTCCACTAGCCTCCACTTAGATTTCATAAGGAATTCATATTAATCATTAACAGAAAGGGACATGATTCTTCAAGATAATCAAATATTGACAGGTTAGAAATAGCTTTCTGCCTGGGTTCATTGATATAGGTTATGTGATATAAATATTTATTTCTTTTCTGTCACTCAGAGTAAATGCCACCAATTGATTCAGCATTGATAGAGTGTCAACAGTTCATAAGAAACATTTGACTGGCTTGTGTTTTCCGATTAGTCTCTGCTCTATAAAGTGGGATTTACTAAATCTCCCCAATTGTCTGCTCATAGAGTGTGACGCCTTCTGAAACCATTATTGCTTCGATTTGTGAAGCAAAGGTCTTGTGCTGGGACTGGGTTCTGTCAGGCCTTTACATATAAAATAGGATTAATTGAGCATTTTTATTTTAATGATTTATAAGTGATATTCTTTTTAACACAGTCAGACAATAAACAAAGAACATAGTCTTTGCTTATTGATAATTAAATTCCATTTCATTGTCCCAATTAATTTCATTAATATGTTAAATCAAGAACCACTTTACAAGTTGACCTTTAGTCTTTGGAATGGAGCTGTTCTTTTCCAGTTGTCACTTTATGGTGTCGGACTTCAGTTTCCAGCTTAATAAATATATCAGAAGATATTTTGGGCCTGTTTTATTGAGAGCTATGAATCAGACTTGCTGTGGTATTTTTGGAGTGTGTTTTCCTCCATTTGAGTCCAGCATGGCTCTGTCTGTCTAATGATGGCCCTGAGTGTGAAAATGACTGGAAGTAGTTCAGTCGATTCATAGGATTTTAAAAACATAGTTGTCACTCCATGGACCTGTGACTTTTACCTCTGTATCTCTAAAGTGTTTTTGTTGTTGTTTTGTTTTGTTTTGCTTTTTTGGTTTTTTTCCCCCTTTGGTTTTTGATTTTGTAGCTAGATTGACTGTATTTACTGTTAGCGAAAGTCCAGGTTAACACACCGGGAAATCACACTACAGCTCATTCCTTTCCTGCCACATTTTTGTTGCTTGCAGAACTTCAGAAACCTTTAGAAAAATTCTCTAACCTGGGGAGAGTAAGAATCAGCTGTAAAAACTACCTTTAAAAACCCCATCAGCACCAGCAGGTAAAACTCTCCAGTTCTAAACGGTGCTGTCTCAGCTCCTTGTTGAGAACTGGGGCAGGAATGAGTCTGAGAGTAGAGCAGAGCCCCTCTCCTGCCCAGACAGAGCCTGACCTCAGGGACTGCTGTCCCTGCTGCTTCCCTGCCCCGCCTGCCTGCTTCTCTGAACCAGAATAGAGGCACTGCCAGTCATTCCTTTCTTGTTTGTGGATATGTAGCTGCTGTGGCTTTTCCTTCCTCTTCCCTCACTTCTACTATTTTGCTTCTTATTTGCTTTTTAAAGTTAAAACAAAGAAAATCAAATTAAAAATTTACAACTTAAGTTAAACAGTCTCACATCTTTATAGCTTGAAAAGCTGTGGGGGTGTGGGGATGGCTGGGGTGTAGTAATAGTAGTGTGTGCACATGGAGGTCGAAGATTGACTCTAAGTGTCCTCCTCTATTGCTGTACTTACCTATCTCTATCTATCTATCTATCTATCTATCTATCTATCTATCTATCTATCTATCTATCTATCTATTTTTGAGACAGGGTCTTTCACTTAACCTAGAGCTTGCTATTTTGGTTAGCTTGCTGGCTAACACATTCTGGCGATCCCCCTGCCTCTGTCCCCTTACTGTGGGATGCAGGAGCATGTCTTCATGCCCGATGTTTATGTGGGTGCTGAGTATATGAACTCAAGTCTTCATGCTTACCTACATAACAAGCATTTTACCATCCAGCATCTCCCTGGCACCTGAGCTAAGTGTTTTGCTTTGTAAATTTGTACTTTCTTAGAAATAAATGAAATTTATTTATTTAGAAAATTGCCTTTAACCTCTGAGAGCCTTTTGTTCAGTGGCTATCTGTCAGTGAGAGTCTTTTGGTCAGTGACTGTTGGTCTGTGCATATTGACATTGGAAAGGAATGTTCCCACACCTTGCACCCAAAACAGACTGAACTAGTGTATTTATCAACAAGCTACACAATCTCATGAGTCAGGTTAAATGGTCTTAAAATGCTATAAAACTGTGCTTTGTGTGATACTAGGTCCGCACTGTAGTGGTCACATGATTATTCTGTGGGTTTATAAATCCCACCTTCATTTCATAGTAAACACCATTCCTGTACTTCGTTTTGAAAGGTTACTTTAGTGTGCTTATCTAATTATAAATGGCAAACTTGCTTTTAGCTGTTTTTATAGTTTTATATCATGTATGAAATCCTCAATAATTTTAAATTCAGTTCATATGCTCTGCTTTAATAAGCTTTTGTTTTTATAATATGATATGGTATGATATAATATGATACGATATGATACTCTAGCCATGGACCTGTAGTCCCAAACTCAGGAAACTGAGACCAGAAAAAAAAAAATTATTTGACCCTAGGACTTCAAGTCCCTGTTACATAAAACAAGCAAATGGTTCAAACCCATACTTTTAAAAACATGAGAAATATTCATATGCTATAAAAATAAGGAACAGCCATAAGCAAAGAGAAAAGGAATCTGATAGAGATATGTATTAAATTATTTATTGAGACAGAGTCTCACTATATAGCTCTGGATAGCCTCTAACTCACTTTGTAGACTAGGCTGGCCTCAAACTCACAGTGATCCTCCTGCCTCTGCCTAACTAGTGCTAGGATTAAAGGAGCATGCCACCATGCCTGTCAGATTTATTTATTTATTTATTCACGTATTTATTTTTGTGTGTGTATGCCTGCCTGCTTGTCTGTGTGTATACCATTTGCATGCAGTACCCACAGTGTCTCGAAGAGGGCATTAGATTCTTCTGCTACTGAAATTACAATTAGGTTCTGGGAACAGAATCCATGTCCTCTGCAAGAGCAGCAAGAGTTCTTGACCATTGAACCAGCTCTCTGGTTATTGATATTTCTTAATATTACAAAAAATACTATCAGTTCATTGGCTGGGCAAAGGGCTTGCGTACCTTGTAACAGCATAGAGACTCTTCGATTATTTCTTGTGGATGTAGTCTTTTAAAGTAATACACTTTTAGAACCTATAATTCATAACCACTTCTATGTTTATGAATATGCATAATCTTCCTCATTATTTGGAGGATTCCATAATTTCACCTTAATTTTTAGTACTTACTCATGTACACATGCAACAACAGGTTTTGCCTCCCCTCAACTTCTCACCAACATTCTTCGTGAGGCTCTAAGCCCCCTCCTCTGATGATGTAAATCTATCGTTCCTAATGAAGTTGACATGTGGGAATACTGGCCACTCCTCTTTTGTCAGTACTGTTGGGGTTGTGGGTGTAGGTGGTCAGAGATACCCATAAGTTGCCCTTTGCCAGTGGGAAGGACTTGCTCACAAATGTTAGCTCTTCCAGAACCCTGACCCTTTGTGTTGTATGTCTACATCCCAACTACCCTTTGACCTTATTGCCACCAAGTCAGAGCTTGTGCACTTGACTAAGTGACATTTCTCTCTCCTAGAAATTTACTTGGAGCCACAGTGAAAATGTATTTCGTTAAGCAAGTTAATGGTGCAAATTAGTTTGTTGGAGGCATGTTTAGATTACTAGAGAAATGCTCTCAGGGAATTGGCTTGGTAGCTGTTCATACCTGCCAGTAGACACCGCTGTTTATGAACCCTTCATCAATCAAAGCGAAGCAAGTGGCAGTCCTGCTCGCTTAGCATCTCAGGTCACTTCCTGGGCTGCTGTTCTCAATGCTGTTGGAAAAGGTGTCATTTAAGTCCAGAGTAATGTGGCTTGCTTTCCTTCATGCCACATCTTTTCTGCGGGGTAAAATATCATTTTATTACATTAATAGTTTAAAGGTCATGAAGAACAGAATTTTCCTCAAATGGGGAAGCAGTTGGCAATTTTTCTGACTTGTCTGCCAGTGTTTTTCCAGTGACCTTAAATATAGCAATTAGCTGATTGTAAATTGCATCAATCAGGTTGTACAACAATTAAATCTGGTGCTGAATTGACCCTCACACATGAGTCTGTCGATATTCTTTCAGGAATTGGCAAAATGGCTTGGCAAAGAAGCTGTCGCTTTTGCTTGCACCACACACTTAATTATCACAGTCCTCTGAAGCTTCAACCGCAGAAATGTATAGAAGAAAACTATTTCCCTTGATAAATGAAGCCTTTGCTGTATTCAGTAGGTGGGAGTTTAGAGCAGTGCAAATATTTAAAGCTTTACTATAATAATGGTCCAAAAGCAAACTATTATTTTCCAAGTGATATTGAATTAAGAACTCCATCCATTTTCTGCCCAATGCAAGGCAATGCAATTCCCTGGAAATTGATTTTTTTTTTCCAGGGCTCACTTTCCCAAGCTTTAGCTATATGGAAAACAATACCTTTATTAAATCTACTTTGTGAATAAAGTTGGCAGTTAATTTTTATGCAGCCGTAGCGGTGCCTAAAGAATTACTGAGTATATCAATGGAGTCTGACTAGCTTTAAAGTCATTTGATAAATGGTTATTTAGGGAGTCCCTTGCAGACTTGAAAACATTACTTTGTGGGTGCCAGCATAATTTACCTGCCATTCATGGTTACAAACAAGAGTAGTGTTTTTGGTATAAGTTTTGTGGAGCCTCATAAAACATGCATGCTGTCTTGGACATTAAGTTATAGGAGTGGCATCAGTTGATATCACGCACACGCTGTGTGTTCCCTGTAGGCATTATGATGTTGGCATTTACCAATCAGTATAATATGATTTCTACCCAGCTATTGCTGTATACTAACTTACCATTTGCAAAGAAAAGCTGTTTCCACTAGAGGAAAATGATAAACGTTATTCAGTTTGCTCAATGTTAATTATAGGGTCACCCAAGGAGTTTTCAGGGGCTGGTTTATTTACACAGCATGCATAAATTACTGGCTCTCTCTCTCTCTCTCTCTCTCTCTCTCTCTCTCTCTGTGTGTGTGTGTGTGTGTGTGTGTGTGTGTGTGTCTTCATCTTCGTCCATGCGTGCATGTGCATGCGCATGGATGTGAGCTCTTACCGAGCTTGGTTTTGGTCCTCTGTGTGTTGCTGCTTGGCATTAGTTCTGTGCCATGCTGGAGAGCATTTTCCTATCAGTATCTCTGACCTGACCCTTCTGAGCTATGTTATATCATTCCATTTTGACACCTTTTATCAAACTTTAATGAAATGACCCAGGCAAACAAATTGTCATTAAACTTTCCATCACTTTGTCCCTTGGTATCGTCTTTTATAAATTGGACAGCAAATGTTGTATTGATCCTCTCGTTCTTGCAGCTGAACTTGGAATGACCCAGCGTGCTTGTTGTTTATGGCCCAGAGTTGCTTTCCTTGACATTTCCATCCACAGCATGACACCCTTTTTGTTTTTCTTTCTTTCCCGTGGAGATGAATGAACAAGACATACGGTATCGAGACACCCTTGGTCATGGCAACGGAGGCACAGTCTACAAGTGAGTAGTTATTCTGTTTAAACTTGATGTCCACTTTGCCAAGTGCTGAGAGCCAAATACCTCATGGCAAAGGTTTTACATGTTCACCACTGCTTGGATTTCATTTTCACATTTGACACCAGAATCTGCAAGGCAACTTCTATTTTCTGGGGAATTGCCTGAAAATGCATTTATATTGCCTTTTTAATATTTCTGAGTCTGCATCTCTCCTGGGTAAGTGGTTACTAGTCCACCATTAGCAAGTGTGCTTTTTTTTTTTTTTTTTTTTTTTTTTTTTTTTTACTAGCCTGAAGTTTAGCACATGTTTTTCTTTGCTCTTTAACACCTTTACTTATTATTATTATTTTTGAAACTTGTTCTCACCTTGTGCTGGTCCCTTGCCTGTTTACAGTTATGCCCAGTGGAAACCAAACCTTACAAATACTATTGCTCTGCCCTGTGTTGACACCGTTATTAAAAAGCCTTCTTCCTGTTGTATGCCGCTCCTTCTCTCCATGCTAGCATTTCTGCACACACTGATGAATATGTTAAGTTAGAAGACTCGCCCAAATTCCAGTTGCAGTAATCTTACCCTAAAGGAGTGTTCATTTTCATATTAAAAATGCTAAGCATAAAAAACAGTTCTCTCGACAGGGAAGTCCCTCTCACGGCAGTGCAAAGTTTAAACTACATAATGTAATATGTGGCACTTAATAGTCTGCAGTGGTGTATGAAAAATATTCCACTAGGAATTAGCAAATTCATCCTCCAAAGAAAGCCCTCGGGGTAACAGAGCTTTCTTGCACATACACCAGCCCCATGCTGCATTGCGCCTGTGTTTTTACCATAGATAGTGTAGTGTTAAAAAATGATTGGGGTTATAAAAGAATTAATTTGTATTCTGATTGGTTCCTTGGGAACCTAGCACATCCTTGTGTATTGATGCCATCTTGCATGGAACTCGACAAGGATTAAGAGATTCTTCAAGTCATCTGATCCTGGTCCTCCGCCCAGGGTTCAGTTTCCCAGGTACAGCAAGGATACAGCCAGGATGTGAGTCCTCCTAAGTACAGCAAGGATGTGAATCCTCTCCCAAGTCTTCAGTCTCCCTAAGTATAGCCAGGACTTGGCATCATGCACATCTCCAATTTCAGTACTCAGGAGGCAGAGGCAAGTGGGTCTTGGTGAGTTTCAGGCTAGCCAGAGATGCATGGTGAGGCCCTGTCTCCAAAACAACACAACACCAGGAACCTTTAGTAACCACAGTCCTCAGGATGCTGGAGCAGGAGGATTGTTAAGAGTTTGAGGTCAGCATGGGCTAATGGTGAGTTGATGGCCAGTGTAAACCACAGTGTGTGACCATGACTCAAAAAATTAAAAAAAAAAAAAAAAGAAGAAGAAGAAAATGTATATTCATCTTGTGGATTATTTTTTCTTCAGACAATTTAATAAAATGAATTGTTGGTCTGAAATTAAGTCCTGCCACAATAATGCTGGAAGCAAACCCAGGGCCCAGAGTTCCTGAGCTGCACCTCCAGTATAGATGTTAAAATTTTAACCATCTGTAAAGTTGTAATACAAATATAAGGAAGGGGGGATTTTTCAGGGAAGTAGAAATAACTTGTCCATTTCCCAAGGGAAGATTACAACATGAAATTATGTTGCTATTGTTTTAAAAATATTTTTAATCATTTTAAAATGTAAACCATTTTAAATGGTTTAAATGGTTACCATCATAACCATTTATGCAAATTTTGGGTTTGTTTTTCTTGAGACTTGGTCATGTTGTGTAGCTCTGGCTGGCTTGGAACTTGTTATGTAGACCAGGATGGCCTGCCTCAGCCTCCTGAGTCCTGGGACTAAGAGGCTGCTCCAGCACACCTCACTTTGTAAGCATTTTTAGTATGTGGTGTAGTGGTGTTAGTGTGTTCCCACTCAGAAGCTGCCATCAGTGCCCCCATCTGCAGAACTCTCCTGCAGAATTCTTTCCCACTAAATAGCCTCTTTACCCCCTTACACTTGTAGCCACCAAGCTAGGCTAGAAATCCTTTCATTGGGATGGAAATGTCCCTGGGACATTTGAAAGTGTCCGTATTGTGGGTTTCTTTAGTTGTTGGATTCTTCTCCCAAGGGTGCACCTAGCTGCTGTCATCTACATTCATATGAGTCTTCCAGGGTTACTGTTTAGATAGCAGGTGCTTCAGGTAGGTGAACGGCAGTGGCATGGTGATAGAGTACTTTATTTAATTAGTGTATTCTCTTGAAAAACTCCCATATACCCTATTGCCTACACAGTTCTGTTACTAGTATATTTTGTTTTGAAACTGGTTGTTGCCACATTGCCCAGTCTTGTCTTGAATTCCTTCCTTGGTTCAAGCAATCCTCTTGCCTCAGCTTCCTGAATACAGGTGTGTGTCACTGCAGTTGGTTCTTACCTAATTCTTAAGGAGAAAGAATGTGAAGATCTCCAAATCCAAAGCCACTGTGGTTAATGACTGCCCTTCGTTTCTGGGCTTCAGTGTGCAGTGTCCTTGTAACCCGGCTTTCAGTTCTCCACAGAGCGATGCTCCAGCCGTCAAGAATAGAGTTAAGTGTAGTGGAGCCTTTAAATAACACTGTCTGATGGGTTGGGATTGGGTTTCTCTTACACCAAGTTTACCTTTACAGTATTTACTATAAAAAATTATAGGGTTTTTTTTTTTCCAGAAATAAAATGATTACATTACAGGCTATGCTACATAAACTAAATGAAGAAAATATTGGAAAATCCACTCATTGGTAACAAAAGTGCCTAATGTTTCTATTTAATTTTTTTTCTTAGGAAGCATAATAAAGCTAATAAGTATGTATAAAAATCTAATATTTCAATCTTTTCACTTCACTTGTTAGGATATTGTCAATTTCAAGCGATGTGGTACCTCCTGTAACTGCAATGTATATTATTTAATAGTTGACACATTCTCATGATTTTTTTTTTTTTTTTGGTTTTTCAAGACAGGGTTTCTCTGTATTGCTTTGGAGCCTGTCCTGGAACTAATTCTGTAGACCAGGCTGGCCTCAAACTCACAGATATCCGCCTGCCTCTCCCTCTGCCTCTGCCTCCCGAGTGCTGGGATTAGGCGTGATCCATCAACACCAGGCACATTTTCATCGTTTTAATCTAGATATTTTCCTCAGTTGGCTGTGTGAAACTAGCTCCAGACAGTGGAACTTGTGTAACGTGGATTCTATGTAGACCATTCTCTGTGTTTTGATAGTCCCCTAAGCAGATGGTTTTTGTTGGTATTTCTTATATTACTAATTTGAGTCATAAAGGAAATTGAAATTTGAAGTATAGCCTAAGTGTAGTAAGAGGGAAAGTTTAGGGAGGTACATTTTTATTACTCCCTTACCCAAAACCCATAAATTCTTAAAAACAATTGTGTTTGTTTGTTTGTTTGTTTTTTAAACAGGAAAGGCATGTTTTATTTCCAGATTCATAATGAACTTCAAAAATGTAGTGGATATAGAAGACAGTATATGTTCTAATTAAGTATAAGGACTCTGAGTTTGAATTCTGTGTCTGTTGCTAACTAGCCATGTGAATGAGACAGTTTATATATAGTCTTCTGCCTCAATCAGTAGAGTGGGGATAGTAATGGGACCTCTGTTTTCAGATTGCTGCACACTTAAATGAGAGATCCAGGGCTGGCACTTTTCCTTGGTGGCTGCTGGTAGTAATAGTACTGACCGCACAAACTTTGTTTACACCCTCATTTTCTACCCTTGGGTAGATGGAGGTTTCTGTCCCACCCAGTTCACAGTCATTTAGTCTTAAATAAACACACAGAGGCTTCTGTTAATTATAAACTGTTTGGGCTATTGCTCAGGCTTATTGCTATCTAACTCTTACAGTTTAAGTTAACCCATAATTCTTATCTGTGATTAGCCATGTTGCTTGGTACCTTTTCTCAGTAAGGCATTCTCATCTTGCTTCCTCTGCATCTGGCTGGCAACTGACACTCTGCCTTCCTCTTCCCAGAATTCTCCTAGTCTGGTCACCCGCCTACACTTCCTGCCTAGCTACTGTCCAATCAGTGTTTTATTAAACCAATACGAGTGACAAATCTTTACAGTGTACAAGAGCATTATCCCACATCACTCTTATGTGACCATGGAGCTCATTTTGAGGAACATGTATAAAATCCCAGAATCATATTTGGACTCAGTTAACTTGGAGAAATCTTCACTATGCTTCATGTTATATTTTTTATTGTCTAATCATCCTACTAATAAAATGTTATTATATCATATTATCACAATATGATTTTCTGAAAGCTCAGTATTTTGTCTGGTATCACAATTTGTTTTCAGATTGTCACAGGATGGCTTGTATGTTGTAAACCCATTGTGTGCTTCTGGAAAGGAAGAGGGCTCCTGTTTGTTTAGTCATTCATTGGCCAAGTCAGAACCCTAGGCAATTTCTCCTTTTCTTTTTGGCCCCTCTGTGCTTTTCCCCTAGGCAGTCTTATTTCTCAAGGTCAGGCATATTCTATTGTGTTCCTTTGTATTCCCTGGCATACCAAGTACATGTCAAGGACTGAGTGAATGCTGGGTGCATGCTGGTTGACATATGGACAAGAGGAACTCAGGATTTTCAGTCAGGTTTCAGTGGGCTCCTTAATTGCACCCTCCCCTGTCTCTCTCACCCAGAAGAAGTGGGGTTCCAGACCAAAGGCATCTATTTAATGATTAGCTCTCTTGCATCTATTAAGATTTTGATGACTTACCATCTCCTGGCCCAGCATACTAGTCCTAGTCCCTGTTCCCTTTTCTTGGATAGTTTGTGACACTGAAATCAGAGTGATTAACAGGACACATCCCTTGGTTCCAAAGCCAGCCTATCGGACTCTGCTTTGAACAGAGCTTCTGCACTCAGGCTTCAGAGGAGCAGGGTGGTTAAGTCTTGAGATTAAATTGGGCTGCCCATCAGCTAACACTCACCCAAGTCATCAGAGGGGCTGCCCACTAGTTAACACTCACCCAAATCATCAGAGGGGCTGCCCATCAGCTAACAGTCACCCAAGTCGTTAGAGGGAACTGTCCACTAACTAGCAGTCACCCAAGTCACCAGAGGGGCTGCCCATTAGCTAACACTCACCCAAGTCACCAGAGGGGCTGCCCATCAGCCAACAGTCACCCAAGTCACCAGAGGAGGCTCGTTAGTTAACAGTTGCCCAAGTCACCTAGAATCATTATTTCCAGTTTTTGTTTGACTGTTTCCTAATGCAGTTTCTTTAAGTATTAGATTGTTAATGTTTTGATGATGAGTTCAGTCTCTAGATGTTAGAAATTAGTAATGAATTTTCCATATCTAATTCCTTCCTGTGGTACAGTGAAGAACCCTGTCTGGATATTGGATAAAGTTTTCAGTCACATGATAGGTAACATAATTCCACTCACATGGTGTTTTAAAGATTGAATATATATCATTATTTAAAATTTTTATCTGGAGACCATAAGAAGAGAGTAATTCTCAAGGGTTGGTTTCTTTTGTTTCCTTTATCTTAAGTGATGTTCCTTAGGCACACTGAGGTGGGGACAGTCCTTGGAGGGAATGGCAAAGACCATATCAGTTCCCCAGGCACCACTTACCCCTGTGATATGACTATAAACCAACTAAAATAAATGTGTGCTTAGAAGCTGAGATTCTAATAGACCATTTTAGTAATGTGATTTATGTATTGAAAAGTGGAATCTCTGATGGGATTTACATAAAGTGGGAAAATACACGAGTTTTCCAATTAAATGCTGTTCAGTAGGCAAAATATTTCAAAATCATAGGATTCTTTAAAACAGCAAAACTGGCCTTGATGGTGAAAATGCAGAGTGACACTGCAGGCTATATATAGACAAGAGTGGTCCATGGTGATGTTGTAGTCACCTACAACAGCGATTCTCAACCTGTGGCTCAGGGTCCATTTAGGGTTGCATATCAGATACCCTGCACATCAGATCTTTACATTACAATTCATTACAGTAGCAGAATGACAGTTATGAAGTAGCAATGAAATCACTTTATGGTTGGGAACTATATTATAGGGTCACAGCATTAGGGAGGCTGAGAACCACTGGCCTAGAGGGTAGGTTGTAGGTATCTTTCACAGTGTATGTACACTCTCTGATGTCTATGTTGTGGGGAAAATGCTTAAATGGGTTTCTCAGACTGCATGCCATTGCTGAGTGAGACACTGAGGTTATTTCCAGTAGAATTTACTATTATTGAAATTACTTACTTAGAAACACATAGTGCCCAGAAGCTTTGGCTTCCTCTCTCACCAGCCAACCTGCAGGTGTCAAATGGAAGCAGTGACCCTGCCCCTTCATACTCCCCTGACATGTATCTCGTATATTAAAAGTAGTTTTTAAATGGTTTTGATATTGACCTGAGAGCCAGGGTGCTTGTTTGATTTATCTTGACTTTAAATTTCCAATGAAATGAAGAGCGTTTTCTTTGCAGCCGAGATCATAGTTTAACCAAGCAACAAGACATCATCCTAATGTAAAATTAAATACTTACATATGGCTGGATTGCATTATGGTATCACTTGGCAAGCAGGGATAGTAATGTTTTCAGAAAATCAATGAGTATTTGTCAAATAAAATTAATTATGTATGCCCCCCTTCCCCTTTAGCACTCGCCATTCTGGGCTTGTTCCCTGCAGTAATATGTACTGTATTGACCAGAAGCTTGAGAAGAAACCTGTGCCCAAACTTCTCTTCCACACCTTTCCCACCTTTGCTACCCACCCGCCCCTCTGTGTACACGTGCTCATATCCATTATGGCAATGATGGATTATTGGCATCTCACCAACATGACAGGATGTCACAGGTCGCTGAGCAGAGACTTTCAGACTATGTTTCCACTTGAATTAACTATTATTGAAATAGTTTATTGAGATTGAAGTATTGATCTTTTTCCCCCCTAACTGTAGCTTAAGGGAAGGAAGAGGAGACAGTGGTGTTTTTGAAAGACACTAAATTTCATTTTTAAAAATCTCATTTATTTAGCCTTTTCTTCTTCCTGTTTTATAGCCCCTATAGTTTTATTGCTTGGAAAAGGGTATCTTGGCTTTATTTTTATGACAGTATAATTATACTTCAGAAATGCACTTGATTACTATGGGTAACAAAATTGTTCTACTATATTGGTTTGGCCAATATTGCTATACAAACAACTTTTCAGTCAATTGAGTCTGGTAAAAATCAATACATTATGGTAATATTTCAAGTAAGAATTTGCTGAATCCAAGTGTTTCAACACATTCTCTTTCAGGGAAAAATAATTTTGAGATAGCAAAACTTCTTTGTAATATTTTATGCTAATAAAATGCTTTGTTTATGGAGAAATGTTAACTCCCCAGTGACAGTGCTCGTGCGCAGGTTCAAGCAGCATGCACACGCATCTGTTAACAGAAAGTGAGAGAGATTCTGCTTCCATCTGACGTCAGTTCTCCTGCTGCATCAAGAGGTCACTGAGTGCAACACCATCCTGTAGCATACCCCCTTTTCATTCATGAGGGTTTTCATAGCACAAAAAATAAAAAATCCAGAGTCAGATACTGGGGTTCAAGGTGAAGATCAGAGGAGCAGCCAAGCTACCAGAGACCTCTTACCTCTCTCTATCAGGACTGGAGTGAGCCTGACCTCAGCGTGGCTAGAGACTAATTGCCAAAAGACTGAATACCGAATGCCCTGCTCCTATCTTAGGTACCTCCCTAGTGCTGGGATTTAAGGCATGAGCTCTGTTTCTCTTTTAGACTGCATCATTCTCATGTAGTCCTGGGTGGTCTTGAACTCACAGAGATCTATCTGTCTCTGTCTCCTGAGTCCTGGGATTAAAGGTGTGTGCCACCACTGCCCAGTTTCTATGTCTGACTAATGTGGTTGGCTTTGTATTCTGATCTTCAGTGGCTTTATTAGATCATAAACAATATATCACCACAGGGTTTTTTTGCTTTTTGTTTTTTCCTGGTGTTGACAGAGACATAAGTTCAAAGGAACAAATACGGGTAGGTAATGAGGGCCTGGCATTTTGCCTCTTCAGACCTCGTTCATTTGTTAACCTGCAAGTTCTGAGCGTGTGTGTCATCAAGCGCCCCATATTCTGAGAGACTCAGAAGTTCTGCCCACAGGTCATACATAATTCAGGTTAGACTGTGTATCTGTATGTGTGGGCCACCAGCTCTGTGAGCATAAGGGACAGATCAGGAACATCCTTGTGGAGGAACTGATACTTGATGGAGTTGGCTTTTACCCAGTGTAGAGAAAATAAGAGATCTATGGAAGCAGTGGTTGCTGCTATTGTATAGTTTGCTATGTTCTGAAGGCTAAATTACTTTTCTCCTTGTCTCTCTAAGTCGTATGCTTTCCCTATGTTTTCCCACTATGTGCTCCTTCCTGTAAGGCACTGGTGTTTGAGTCATCTTGGTAGCAGTCCTCCCGTGCCTGCCTACACTAAGTACCAAGTGTTTCTAGAACCAACCTGCAGAGACAGGGTCTTCACGCAGGGTAAATACAAGGTGTTGACCATGGTTAGGTATATTAGTCAGGGTTTCTATTGCTGTGAAGAGAAACCATGACCACAGCAACCTTTATAAAGGAAAATATTTAATAGGCACTGGCTTACGGTTTCAGAGGCTGCCCATTATCATCCTGGCAGCATGAAGTCAGACATATTGCTGGAGAAGGAGCTAAGTGTTCTACATCTTGACCTACAGGCAGCAGATTGAGACTCTGTGCCACCCTGGGTGGTATCTTGAGCATATATGAACCCTAAAGTCCACCTCCATGGTGACACACTTCCTTTAGCAAGGCCACATCTACTTCAACAAGGCCATACCTCCTAGTAATGCCACTCTCTATGGGCCAAGCATTCAAACACATGTGTCTGTGGGGGGCATTCCTATTCAAACCACCACAGTAGGGTAACTGTAGAACCACCTAGCATAAGCAGAAAGATGTGGCTCTTGCCCAGAACTCCTGAGAAAAGAAATGTCCCTCCACCTTAGGCATAAGCTAACTGCACAGACCTCCCTGAGTCTGACAGACCTAATAAAAAGCATCTAAATGTAACACCCAGCAGCCATAAATGTCTGTGTCAGATCCGTATCATTTTGCTGTTAAATTTTATCTTGTTATGTATTCATTTATTCACTGAACTAGTAGTTACTGAGTGTCACTATGTGCCAGGGCTGTCATGAATACATGAAGCCTAGTAGCAAATAGGATAGTCTAGGGTCCCAATCAGAGGTCTTCAAAGAAATAAATGCCAAAGAAAGGTGATACTTGTGGGTGCTGTGAAGTATGGAAAAGTGGTGCCTGAGGGAGACCTAACTGAAGAAGTAATATTTGAGCTGAGACCTGGAGGATAATTAGAAAATCTTGGAGAAGAATCTTCCAGAAAGAAGGGACCACTCAAGCTAAAGCCCTGCGATAGGCACAGGGTTTACCCACCCAGGCCAGTGTAGTTGGAGCAGAGAAAGCCTGGGAGAGTGGACAGATGGACAGGGACTGGTCACACCTGGCCTTTAGACCTGGTGAAGAGGATGGTTTCCTGCTTTTTCCAGTAAGGAAAAGCATAGAGGGGCGAGTGGCATTTCTGAGATCAGGAGACCCATACCTGGGGGTTCTTCTTAAGCCATGGTTTCTCTCTATGCCTTTTACTCTTGGGATTTTATAATTTTTAATGCAAATAATTTATTAATGTAAAATAGAAAGTAATGTATGTCATTGGTGAACTCTGCCTAGTGGTTTAATTTTAGAAGCTCTTTAGTGATTGCTAGCACACTTTTTGGATGACAGTTACAACAGCATGACTGGCTACTAGTCTACCCTTTGGGTCTCTTATCAAAAGCACAGAATTTAGTAATTGAATCCCTAGATTAATTATATGGTTGTACAAGTGGTGGTGGAGCATTTCTTGACTCCTAAGACATACTAAGATTTTAAGTCTATTTTGCAGTAGTTGATGTGTTAGAAAATTGTAGTCTCTTTGTTGGCATATTGCACAAGTCAGTATTTGTAAACAACAGTGTCTAGGGCATTTACTTAAACTGCCTTTTTGGAAAATAATTCACTGCAAAGCCCAAAAGGAATTTACTGTATATAGCTTTATGCCACTACTCTGGTGTTGGCTATTTTGGTGTAAGAGACCATGTTCCTGTTAAATTTCTGGCTTTCTAGATTGAAATATGTTCAGCCTCTGCTATACACCTTAACATGGGATTGCAGGAACAGTTACTAAGCTAGATGAGGTTGCAATAGAGGGCTAGGTTATAGATATTAAGCTTAAAGTAGTTTTGTTTTATTTCTTCTTTGTTTGTTCATCTTAGCATTAATTTGCTTTTTCAATGTGGCTTTGTATAATACCTTCTTGACTATAAGATTTCCATAGTTTTCCTTACCAGAGTTCATTACACAAAAGCAAAGTATTTGGTGTTACACTCAGAACACGGCATGTGGTTTTGTTTTGTGAACTCACATAATATAATGAAAACAGTGTTCTGATAAAATTAGAACTTGCTTTCAGGCACAATCAATACAGCACTTTAATTGGCTTGGTTGTATTTTGAAAATACATACGTGTCAGCCCTCAGCACCCTGGTTCTTCTCCAGCTCTGCCTGTAGCAGCGGAAAGGAGCAGGATTCTCAGTGAGGAAATGTAAAGATTTGATTAAACCATAATTAAGTTTCCAGAACAGTTAGCTAAGAACTACGAATAAGATATGTTTTTACATTGTTTCAGCAACAAAAACTAGAGCAAATGACACTTGAAGTGTGGTTTAAAATGACACATGGAACAAAAATCTCAGAATGACTCTACCACAGACACACTGAGTCAAATTTGTATCCATTAGTTATTTCTTCTCCCTTTTAATTTTTAAAAAATGCTAATTCTTTTTTTGCATGTAGGCCTCCAGTCCTCACTGGAAAAACTGCAGCCCTGAGAAAATGGATTCCCTGAAGATTCAGAGCAGTTCACTTCCCAAACACATGCTTCCTTATTTTTTTAACTTCCCTCCCTCCCTCCCTACCTCCCTCCCTCTCTCTCTCTCTCTCTCTTTCTCTCTCTCTCTCTCTCTCTCTCTCTCTCTCTGTCTCTCTGTCTCTCCCTCCCTCTCTCTCTCTTTGTGTCTCTGTGTCTCTCTGTCTGTCTGTCTCTCTCTCCCCACCCCCACCCCTGCCTTTCCTTTAAGATAGTTTAAAGTAATTGCAGTTTGATTTTAGGCACCTCAAATGAGCAGAGTGTGTTTCAGCTGACAGATTTGTGCCAGCCTTTCCAGGGGACTGCCACTGGACTCTGTGGTGTAATTTTTTGCACAGGCTCATGTATCATACCTATGGGGCCATGCCAGTTAGCCACTGGCTCGTCCTTACTCCTCGCTGGGAACCTGAGCTCTTTGAAGGAACACTTGGACCCAGCATCAGACCTGTTGATGCTGACCTCTGACCCCTAGTCATTTCATATGTTTCCCTGCTAATTTTACCTGTTGTTGTTGTGGTGACTTGTGAGTATTTTACATCCCTTGTGTTAGTGTTTGTGCTTGCTGGTCTTTAAAAGGCAGTTAGCTTCCCCACCACCACATTCACCTTCTACATATCTGACTTTGAAAGTGCATGTGTCTGTGTTATGCTGCACTGTCCTAAATGGGTTAGAGACTATGATATTCTCTTGACTGATCTCTCAGGACTCTGTGAAGCAAAATGTTACCTTCAAGGAGAACATTCTTACACATTACATATGTTATTAGATGTCACTAGATATGGAATAAAAAATATGCTATGTTTTCCAAGGGCATTGGCACAGAGCTGTGGCTGAATATAGGCCACCTTTATCTCTCCTGGCTGGTTTGAAGGCACTGCAGGTCTGGTGGTAGTTTGTGTTTCCTTTTTACATCAAAGTAACAGGTCTTTCCTGGTTTATTTTTGACCTGGTCATGATGTGTCCATTCCACAAACTCTGTTATGCACAAAAGTGCACAAAATGAAGATAAAGTGCCTCTCTCCAGCCTGACAAAAGCCATTCCTTTGCAGAATGGTAGCTGTAGTGAAAGTAAATAAATGAATGGACAGCAATCACAGCCTAGTTGATGGAACTGTTCAATTAAAGCACAGGCATTTACATGGTGTAATTTCCCTAAATTGCCAATGAGCCCCTTTAGACACAACCAGTGTTCAAATTGATTTCAGCATTGATTTTGGCTGAAGCTGATAAATTTCTGCTTGTTAGTTAAAGTAATTTTGCAGAAGACTTTGTACTGCAGTATTGAAGTGTTCATTTAGCTGATGGTTAAAAGAGGAGTTATTTACAGAGGCCTCTACTGTTGTTCTGAGATGGGACAATTCCCCAATCATCTTTTACTTTTAATTTTTTAGGCTTCAGTATACCAATCAATAGGTGATTGAAACTGATTAAAACTTATCCAACCAGCTGCCTATGGCAGTTTAATTAGAAGCCGGGTGATTCTTAAATTAAACGTCTTGTTCTCATCGCATTGCCATCTTCCAGAAGAGTGAGGGGCTAACAGTGCTGAAAACTTAAAACTTCAGCTTTGTAAGATAGCTCATGAACGTGAAACTGCCTAAGAACAGTTTCTGGCAATCCAAAGACACACACAGGCTTAGGGGGCTAGAAGGGATGCTTTTGCTTTTAGCAAAGAGGTAGTCTGTAGTGAAATACAGACAAAGGGCCATCTCTTTGTGTTTTGTCTTTCTATATGGCCGTGGGTGCTGGTGCTCAGTTTTAACACACAGTAGGTGTGAAAAAGCCATCAAAATAGTCTGTGAGTCTCTGGCTTTGACACTATCAGATCAAATGTTTTTCACTGTTTTGAGGTCTCAAGTGAAATAAGTCTCCACTGAATGGTTAAAAAGTATTTTCACGTACGCCACGCCCATGTTGACTTTTCAACAGGGCTGTGAGTAGGACTGTAGGAGAGACTTTTGTCATCTCCCCACTTCTGAGGCTCCCACACTCGTTTTATCTAGTGTAAGACAGTCTCTTGGTTTGTAATGGAAGCAGGTTGATATTTCTGTCATAAGGGACATATTACATCTGGCACTACAGGGAAGGGAATAAATGGCTCACTTTTCAGAGGTGCACTTACTCTTTGACCCACCAGGGTACTATTTAGTGTTCTAGAAGAGGTAATTTAGTAAATTGCACCCCAGTGGCTTGAAAAAGTTAATGCAACCCTGAAAAGTGAGGCATTCAATCGATTTCTCCTATTGCTTTTTAAAAATCAGCACCAACCATATCCAGAGAGCCTGGAAGACTGTTGGAAAGAGCTCTCCAGAAGCAAGCAGTTCACGCTCACACACAGCTTGGGTTTGACTTCCAAGGACCAGATCTACTTCCTATTCTATTTATCAAACAGAAATTTGGAGCTGCCATAAACCTCACCAGGCCTTGACTCCTTGGCTGTAGAATGGCTAAGATACCTTGCTGACAAAGTTTGTTTGTTTTGTTTTGTTTTTTCTTTTCTTTCTTTCTTCTTTCCTTTCTTTCTTTTCTTTTCTTTTCTTTCTTTTTTTTTTTTTTTTTTTTTTTTTGTACAATGCGAATAGCCTTTCTATAAAATTATTTCCTAGCCAGACTTCCCTCTCATGTTCCCCACACCCAGCTCCCAGTGCCAGCAGATCTGGGCTGTTCTCAGCCTTGGTCAGAGAAGCTTGTTTTCCAAGTGGACGACAGCCAATGGAGAGATGTATGGCTGACCAGAGTCCTAAGGAGGAGAGACCCACCCCAATGCCAAGGCCTATAGGCTGTCAGAGCATGGGAGGAGTGCTGTAACATGTTGTATTCTGGATGTGACATGACTGTGGTGATCCTAACTCACAGCAACCATGGTTGCCAGCTCAAGATCAGGCCAGCAAAACCTCTGGTATAAATGAGGTAGGATAGGTGCTATCCATGCTTACTGAGGAGCTATTGGCAATAAATGCTTGATCATTCTTTGAGGATGTATTCACTGATAGGTTTCCCATGCTCCAGTGGTTGGCCCTACATCCATGCACATATGGACAGCAAGCTTAATTGGACTTTGTGGGTTAGAGAGAGAGAGAGAGATTTGAAGATTGAAGGTGAGAAATGGGAGTGCATATGGTCATATTTCGTTGTATACATGTGTGAAATTCTCAAAATAGGGAAAAATTGGAAAGTTTATGAACCATACACAATCAAAGGCTGAGCCCTGACTGAAGGTTTTCTGAAGTACCCATTATTGTGGCCAGTTTGGGAGAAGAGATTTGCTGCTAACTTTACAAGGATCTATGAGCAGCGACCACCCTGTACTCAAGGCATTCCTGGAGAGGGGTCCCTATCTTCTTAATCCTTGGTGTGTTCCTATTTCCCCACATGTATCGCTTAGCCACTCAGCCTACTTCTCCTGCTGTGATGACTCTTGTTTCCCTGCTTTGCCCATTGTCTTCCTTCAGAACCTATGATCGAGAGTTCACTGTGTCGGGAGCTTCCCCTATCTCAAAGGTATTTAGGCCATATATTAAAAGACATTACTCTAGTTAATGTGGAGAGTGTTAGAGGCTCAAAGCAGGCTTCTCCAACTTACAAAAGAAAAATGGAAGCTTAGCGACAATAACTTTGAGGGAAGTATGAGAAGAAAAGGTGTGTTTCACCGAACTAAATAGAGAGGCGTGAACATGAGGCTGCTCTCACCTTTCTCCTGACTAAAAATCTTTTTAACCAAGCTAACTTTCCCAGTGTCTTATGTTGGGTTGATTTATGAGGCCTATATACAACTAGTATATCTTGGAATTCATATCTGTAACCTAATAACATGTTTGGTTTGGTGTGTAAACAGTTGGGGGGGGTGTTACTTAAGCACAGATTATCTTACAGTTGGCAATCAAGCTTCTGTAATGGGCAGAAGAAGATTGGCATAGCTCATGATTTGAAGCTTCTCTCTACAACTGCTGTTTACTTTGGATTTTCTGTTCTAACAGCCAGAGCCTGGCTAATGTGTTTATCTATTATGGAAGGCAACAACTGTCGATGTGGATTTCCCTGAAACTTTTTTTTTTTTTTTTCCTCTTTGTGAATGGCTATTTTAGTGTGCAACTGTACTCCTTAAAATACTCCAGCTGACTGTTATTCCCACCCTCCAAAGAAAAGGACTAAGCATTAGACTAGCATTTTCATTGACTGACCCCACAGCTGGTTGCTGGTGATGCCATTGCAATTCAAAGATGACATGCAGAAAAACTAATTAAAATAAAATAATTTTTTAAATGACTGTGAAAACAGCAGAAAGTGCTTGGTTTTGTCCAGGCATCCTTGCACTTCACTTCTTCCATAAGGAAGGGCTTACTTGTATTGGCTTCAGATTTGGCTGCCTAGGAGTTTGGGGTGCAGATTCCATTATGGGTCCTGTGGGTGGTTCCTTAGGCCTTGGGGCTCTGCCTCCTCCTTCTCTTTCTTGTGATTGGAAATGGGAAAACCTACTTTAGAGAAACACTTCATCCAGTTTTTTGTTTTGTTTTGTTTTTTAAGTTTACATGGAATCACAAGAACTTTTATTTTTACTTTGTTCTTTTTGTTTGTTTGAGACAGTGTCTTCATGTTAGCCCAGGCTGGCCTCTTCTGGCTCTTCCAGCATAGCAGGAACGTACTACCACACACCTGAATGAAAACATATGTACTTTTAATAAAAGAAGATATATATATATATATATATATATATATATATATATATATATAGATAGATGTCATTTAAACAGCAATTAAAATACCATATGTAAATATGGAAACTGATGCTTCCATCTCAGGGTGGTTTAGTGACTGCCATCTTTTTGATAAGAGGTTACATTTAATAATGGATCTGAATGTGACAGCTCTTAGTTAGAGTTGTGCTAGTAAGAATGGAGAGCTGCCTAAGTAAAGTGGATGACTAACCCTAAATCCCCCTTTAGGCAATGGTTTGTCTTCTTCCAATCAAATCTCCCATGTTTCTCCTTGGTCCTACCTTCTGGCATCCAGCCCTGGTCTGATGTATAGCCTGGGAAGCTCCAGGACTACAGAAAGAAAGGCAGACATCTGGGTACCTACTAGTGACACCATTGTCTGAAGAGCAGAAAACCTGTTTTATTATTCTGGAGAGCTGCTGCTGTCTGGGCAGCCAGCTAACACAGTGGCTGGCATTGTAACTTTTGTTTATTTTTGAATAAGCCTTTTCTCTTTCTGGTCCTATCCATCTGCCCTCTGAGATCCAGGAAGCAAAATAAGCACCATCCCCCCACCCCAGCACCACTGTCTACTTCCTGTTCTCAGGACTGTTGTTCTCTGCCTCTTGGCCAGGTGATTCCTTGGTTTTCCACCTGTATGGAGAGATGCCCAACAGTGGATAGCTTTTTTTTTTTTTGAAGAATTCATCAAATGATCCTCCCTCCTTCCATTAACCTCTGCCATAAGCTTTGTGGGGAGAGCTCCTGTAGGCATGGTTTATGAAGCAAACAAGCCAGCCCTCACAGGACAGGGGCAATACTGTCAGCTGTTGTGGGTGCTGGGAATTGAACCCTGGTCCTCTGGAAAAGCAGCCAGTGCTCTTAACCACTGAGCCATCTCTCCAGCCTGTGGCGATCATTCCTAAAATTTTCATTAGGAGTTAGATGAAGTAAGCACACTTACCACCTTCTGAGCTGCATTGAAAGAGGAAACAATAAAGTCACTTGCATTGGTTCCAAAGTTTGTTTAGTTCCATGTTTTCTGCCCAGCCACTGAGTGCTTGGTATAAAGGGCAGACATAACACCAGCACTCACAGCCTCTAGGGTCTGTTGTAGGCTTACCAGAATCCCTTCTCATGTCCTTGGCCATCTCCTTTCCTCTCTCTGGCCTCAGTTTGGATAGGAAGCTGAGGGCTGGAGAGATGGCTCAGAGGTTAAGAGCACAGGCCGCTCTTTCAGAGGTCCTGAGTTCAGTTCCCAGTAACAACATGGTGGCTCACAACCATCTGTAATGAGATCCAGTGCCCTCTCCTGGCCTGAGGTCAGAACACTGAATACTTAATAAATACATGAATCAATCTTTAGATAGGAAGCTAATCTCCTCTCACCCCTGCCTTCTGTGCCCCTCCAACTCATGTCCCTCGCACCTCTTGTAGGGATCATTGCAATCGTTTCTCAGCACACCCTTAGCTTCAGTCTCACCATCCATCAGCTAGTGTGCATTTTCAGACATTCACTTTCTGCTTCTATCTGTGCCTTCTACAATTTGGAATAAAAGCCAGAGACCTCACTGTGACCTAAGCAGTGCGACACAGCCCAGCTTCCCAAGGCCTCTTTGGCTCCTGTCCCTCAGTTAGGCGTGTTGTTCATCCTTGTTTCACACACATTTCTACCCTGGGCCTTTGAACTTGTGTCACTGCTTGCATAAGATGATGTATTAAGATGAGGAGAGGTGATTGGAATTAAGGCATTCTAAGGTTTTTATATTATTTGGAAAAGGATAGAGAACACTTAACTCTATATTTTAAATCTGCTCCAGTTCTAAAAGTGGTATAGGCGACAACAATATAGTAGACAGAGTGAGTATAAAACAAATGAATAAAGTGGTGAGAATACACCCAAAATATATAAGTAGTTACAATAAACACAAATAAAGATTGCCATTTAATATATTAGTTATGCTGAGTTTTTAAAAAATATAGCTATTTTAGATTAGTTTAGAAGAAATTTTGAAAGCACAAAGACACAATAAGGTTAAAAGTAAAAAGTGGGAAAAGATAGACAAACACAATAGCAACCACAAAACTTTTTTCTTAAAAGCTTATATATTGATATATGACAAACTAAAAGTCAAAAATAATTATTAGGGACAGAAAAGGACTTGTGCATTGGTATAAGGAAAGGAGACTAACTTAGCAATCATATTTAATATGTAATTAATAATATCATCTTACATGAAACAAAATCTTATACAATTACCCAGAACATTTGATAAATTCACACAGTGGGAAAATATCTCCCAGCAATCAACAATTGAACAATCAGATAAAATGAATCTGTAAAATATTTGGGGGATTATTTTTATTCATGTGTTTTTGTGTGACTGACTGTCTGTACATGTACCACATGGATGCAGTTGCTTGAAGAGGCCAGAAGAGGTTGTCATCCCCTAGAACTGGAGAAACACATGGTTATGATCCCTCACCCTCCCTCCCCTGCCCCCCCACTGCCAACCCTCATCCCATCCCCTTTCTGCTCCCCAGGGAGGGTGAGGCCTTACATAGGGAGTCTTCAAAGTCTGTCATAATATTTGGAGCAGGGCCTAGGCCCTCTACCATGTGTCTAGGCTGAGGGAGTATCCCTCTATGTGGAATGGGCTCCTAAAGTCCGTTGGAATACTAGGGATAAATACTGATCCACTACCAGAGGCCCCATAGACTGCCCAGTCCTCCTAACTGAGACCCACATTCAGGGGGTCTGGGTCCATCCTGTGCTGGTTTCCCAGCTATCACTCTGGAGTCCATGAGCTCCCCTTGATTCTGTGGGTTTCTCCAGCCTGGTCTTGACCCCTTTGCTCATCTCTGCAATTGGATTCCAGGAGTTTGGCTAGTGTTTAGCTGTGGATGCTTCCATCAGCTACTGGATGAGGGCTCTAGGATAGCATATAAGGTAGTCAGTCATCAATCTCATTATCGGAGAAGGGCATTTAAGGTAGCCTCTCCACTATTGCTTAGATTGTTAGTTGGGGTCATCCTTGTAGATCTCTGGGCATTTTCCCAGTGCCAGAGAGCTCCTTTCTTCCATGTCCTTTACATAGGCTGCCGGCAGAAGTTGTGACCTAGGTTAAAGTGAATCTTCCCACCTCAAAAGAGCTGAACTAAAGGTGTATCTTCCCACTTGAAATGATTTAATTACGAGGAAAAAAAAAAAAAACCCTCACAGGTTTCTCACATTCAGACATTTACACCAGACTATTTATTATATCTTGTGCCATCCCCAGGTGTTCAGTTTTCCAGGGGTTCTAGTCCCAAAAGACAAAGTGGAGCACACAGGGAGAAGCACTAAGAAATGCCTCATACAAATGCTTCCTCCCTTAGCTCTTTGGAACAGGTAATTACTGTGGCAACAACAAACTAATTTGAAGCGTTAGCTGTTAATTAAAACATTGCAGAGGTGTATAGTTGTCTTTTGGTGTAACCAGAGCCTCCATTCAGACTTCATTAATCACTTTACAGTTAATGTGCTGAGGAAGGTCAAGACAATTGAGATGTACTATCTGCTGAAAGTAAACAAACTCTTTCTCCAGGTAGGATGCTGTTTGCAGAGTTGCAGAGGGAGTTGGCTTAGCTCATGCCTGGCATTGCCTTTGTTGTCCATTTCTCCCTGATGATTAAATGTGAAATCGGCCCTGTCACCAGACTGTAAACCAAGCCACAAGGCTTTTTTATTGCTCGAAATGGAACCCAAACTTGCATGGATGAATTAGCATCCGTCATAATTAAATCATCAAGTCTCCCTTTTAATTCACTTGGAAATGGGAACCCTTTCTTTTGGGAAAGAGATCAGCTTTCTTGACAAGGTAATTAAGTTGCCAAACTGCTTGGTGAGGTGTATGTATGCTGGGCTCTCAGCTAATCAAGTTCTTATCGCCACAGCTGGTCTCAGAAGTCCATGTGTTACCCCTTGTTCAAAGTACCAGCACTGCTCTCCCCACAGCTTCAAATTTTAGTCATTCTTTAGTCCTTGACTAGTGACTTACTACTCAGTATTTTAAAAAGCTGAAGTTGGAAGCAGTTATGGTACACCAGTGGAAATAGTGTTATTATTTTATAGTACATATTGAATTATTTATATTTACATGGAAAAAAGCATCTAAACCTCACATATATTTTAAAGGAGCATAGTCCAAGAACTTCTGCAGCCACTGGGGAAAATATAGAATATACTATATACTAGTATAGTGTAAGTGGACACTGTTCCTGTCCACTGACATCTCAGCCACTAGCTGAGTGATGGGAATTTGTGAAATCTTCCGTGGAGCTGATGTAGTTCTTCCCAGGGCATTTGCTTTTGGTACTTTTGTGGGTTTGCAGTTACAATACCTGCTTGGGTTATATAGTTCATTTTAACTGGTTTTTTTGTTTGTTTTTTGTTTTTGTTTTGTTTTTTTGAGACAGGGTTTCTCTGTTTAGCTTTGGAGCCTATCTTGGAACTCACTCTGTAGACCAGGCTGGCCTCAAACTCACAAAGATCCACCTGCTTTTGCCTCCTGAGTGCTGGGATTAAAGGCATTAAATTTTTTATATATAAAATAGTTTGTGTCCCATTAATAGTGAGAATTGTAGTTTATGCAGTGTGTAGTAAAAGGTCCCATTTCATTTATATACATTAAGTCTTGATGGAAAATTACTTTATTTCTGCACATCTTAATTTCTTACTTTCCATAAATGAATGAATGAATGCTTCCTTTTCTTTTCTTTCTCTTGTGCTGGGGATATAATAGTGTGTATTGTAAATGCTGGGCAAGTAATTACTCTACAAGCTATATCTTCAATCCTATTAATATTTCTTAATCTAGGTTATGCTATTTCAGTGTATCTGAGTGTCTTAGTTACTTTTCTGTTATGGTGATAAAACACTATGATCTGGGCAGCTTTAAAAATAAAGCGTTTAATTCATGGCTTATGATTTTAGAGGGATAGAGTCTGTGATGGTGGAGCAAAGGGATGGCTGCAGGAACAGCTGAGAGGTTATATCTTGAACTGCAGTTTGAAATCAGAGTGAGAGACACTGGGAATACCCAAAGCCTGCCCCAGTGACACCCCTCCTCCAACAAAGCCACACCTCCTAATCCTTCTCAAACAGTGTCACCAACTGCAAACATTGAAATGTATGCACCTTTGGGAGTCACCCTCATTCAAATACCACACTGACCCTACTTCTGATTAAGGAGGAAAAATGAGCCACATGCTCAAGCCTCATAGCGGTATGTCTCATGAAAAATTACATTAAAATCCATCCTGTGATTAGTGATTATTTTGATGAAATGCAGTGAAACCTTCATTTTGCTGCTTATGCATGACTATAGATGCACACAATGACACAGCAAGGGATCTAGAGCCAGAAAACTTGATCCCTAGGTCTGGTTCTGCTACTGGGCATTGGGCAAATGCCAACTTTCCCATGCTTCAGCACTCTATCTTTAAGAGGAGAGTAATGATAACAGTGTGACTTTTGAGCAATATTTTAGTAAACATAAACCATCTAGCACCACAGAAATATATGTTGCTAGCATGGGCCATTTGCCTTGAAAGTACCATGTATATCTCCCATTGTTGCAAACATGTTTGGGTTGACACCATGTCCTTAGCCATTCTGTAGATTACATAATGATATCAACTAATTTTTTTTCTTTCTTTTTTTTTTCTTTTTCTTCTTATAGAGCATATCATGTCCCAAGTGGGAAAATTTTAGCTGTAAAGGTAAGCATTGGGTATATTTTAAGCAAATTTGTAAGTGACTAAGTGTGTGTGTGGTCCATGTGGCTTATGTACACATGGAAATCAGGAGGATGCTTGGAGACCTTCCTTATTACTACCATATTCCTTTGAGACAGGGTTTTTCACTGAACCTGGAGCTAGACTGGTCCTCCTGTCTCCTCCTCTTACAGTGCTGGACTTAATACAACCAGAACAAATGGAAAACAATGAACAGAATAAGAGATATAAATCCAATCATACCATATCACAGAAAATATAAATGGTTCCAACACTCTAATTAAAAAGTGGAGATCATCAGACTAGATTGTAAAGTAAGATCTAGTATATCTAGAATAAAGTAACATATGCTGTCTACAAGAAACTCATTTCCAATGTACAGATGCACTATGTTCAAAGGAAAAGGCCAACATAAACAGAAATCTAGCTGTTGTAGCTAGAGTAATATTAGCCAATATGGATTTCAGAGTGCAGATTGCCATGAACAAAACAGTCACTGCATTAAGATAAAGAGGCCAACTCATCTAAATGATAAGAACCCTATTGAAACTAATAGCACAACTTCAAAAAAATGATTGCAAAGAGTGATGGAAATTTAAGAATAAAGAACCAAACTAAAGGTCCAACTATTGTTGGAGATTTTAACACTGATTTCAGTAATTAATAGAACAAGTAGAACAAAATCTATTTAGATACAAAAGCCAACTTGAGCAAACAAAGGCTTACACAACACTTTTCATATTCTTTGGATTGTAGACTCATTTTATGTGCACAAGGAAGATTCACAAACAGAAACCATATTTTGAGCCAAATTAACTTAGAATAATCTCAATTATACAAAATGTTCTTAGGCCATGAAAAATACTGGGAAATTCTCCAAATATTTGGAAACTAAATGATAAATTTCTAAGAATTAATACACCACTCTGGCTGTTTTGAATAAATGGTACATTTTATCCAATTATAACCATTGTATGATATTTTTTCCTGTATGATTTTTGCTTGGATATCAAGACCAAATCTATACACAAAAGTCAATCACCATTTGACTTGATTTGCAGGCATAATACAGGTCTTGCTAGAAAGCCCAGTTCAAAGGTACAGCCTAGAGAATGGCTTATTTGTAAACTCCAGCCATCCTCATCATATAGTGAAACTATAACAGCTATTTTGTAAAGCATATTTTTTTTTTTTTACTTTTTAAAAATGTTATGTACATTGGTGGTTTGACCATCTATGTGAGGGTATTGGATCCCCTGGAACTGGAATTATAGACAGTAGTCACTGCCATGTGGGTGCTGGGAATTGAATCCAGGTCCTCTGGAAGAGCAGCTAGTGCTATTACCCAATGAACCATCTCTTCAGCACTTCTGAAAAATATATTCTTAAAAGAGTGACCTTTAATCCTTTCTGGACCAGCTACTGGTCCTTTGCCACACCCAGTTAAGTAACTGGGTCCACTCCGCCTCCACTGTTTTAAATGGTTGCCTAGAGTTTATAGCATGCATCTTTTGTCTATCATATAAGATTTTTACAATAGGAACTGTGTTAGTTCTCTGTTGCTGTGGAGAGACACCATGACCAAGGCAAGTCTTATCAAAGGAAGCATTTAACTGGGGACTTGATTACACTTTCAGAGGGTTAGTCCAGGATCGTCACTAGAGGCAGGATCTAGACTAATTGGGCTTTTCTTTTGAATTTTAAAGATCTTGTCCCAATGTTGTCTTTACATTTCCCAGCTAAGTGCTGGCTGTCCTTTGTGTTAGTTCTTCTGCATGTTCCTCACCTGGCTTCTCTGGCGTCTGTTCATTTTGAGTTCTTTCTTTGTTAGAGGTCATGGTTACAGTGTATAGTACAAAGGTATGCTGGGCTTGACTGTGATTCTTTTTTTATTCAATATGCATGAGGTTTGTTGAAATTCTTGAATATTCTGGATTTTAGCTTGCATCAGATTTGGAACACTGTAACCTTTCATCAAATCATGCTCTCACATTGAGAACTTGGCCTGTTTGTTCACTTCAGTCTTTTACTTGTTTAAGTTGTGCAATGTTTCTCCTCCAGAACCTTTCGATACACTGATCTTTTCCTCTTCATTGTCTAATGTGTTTTTCCTCCTGCCCCAGTGTGGTTGTTTGTTTTTGTTTTTTTCCCTCATTTCAAATACTCTTTTATTCTTTTTTCTTTTTCTTTTTCTTTCTTTTTTTTTTTTTTTTTTATCCCTAGAAGTGTTAAGTAGGCCCTTTTGCTTTAAGAACATTTTCCATGTTGTTCTTTGATGTGCCCAACCTTTTTTTTTTTTAAACCTTCTAGAGTATATGAAATAATTATGGCAACTGTGCTGGGTAGTTTTATGTCAACTTGACACAAGCTGAAGTCATCTGAGAGGAGACAACCTCGATTAAGAAAATACCTCCATAAAAGTGGTCTGTAAGCAAGACTATAGGATGTTTTTTTACTTAGTGATTGATGGAGGGCCCAGCCCATTGTGGGTGGAACCATCCCTGAGCTGGTGGTCCTGGGTTCTGTAAGAAAGCAGACTGAGCAAGCCATGAGGAACAAGCCAGTAAGCCCCACCCCTCCATGGCCTCTGCATCTCATCCTGCCTCCAGGTTCCTGCCCTGCTTGAGTTCCTGTAGTCATTTTCTCCAGTGATGTGGAGATGTAAGTCAAAGAAACCCTTTCTTCCACAATTTGCTTGTGGTCATGCTGTTCCAACACAGCAATAGTAACCCTGACTAGGACAGACAAGTCAACAACTGGACATAGCTGCTAATGCTATTGTGCAATGTCACTTTTGGATTACTTTCAGCGTATTCTTTTCTCTTCGTTTTGGGTTGTATTTCTTTTTTATGGGATACTGACAATGTAGTACAGGTAGCTAGATAGTTTTACATTCCTATAAATATTCTAAAAATTTGTTCTGAGATGTTAGTGACTTTGAGACAATCAGATTTTTTTTTTTTTTTTTTAAGACTTAATTCTGAACTTTATGTGAAGGGCAAACCCAACAATCAGCCTGGAATGTATTTTCCCCATTCTCCTGAAGGGATTCCTGATTCCACCCTGGCTGAAGGAGTACAAACTGCAGGCTGCAGGGCTATTCCCCTCTGGTTCTTTCTCCCTGGCCTGGGTAATTTCCTGTTTCCACATAGAGCTCATCACTCTGCTGTGGACTCTAAGGTCTGTCGCACTCCCTCTGGTACTCTGCCAGCCAATCCTAGCAGTGTTGGTCGGCTGTACTCCTAGGCTGTCTTTTTAGTTTAAGGAGACTGTGAGCTCCGCCTGCTTTCCCACCCTATACAGGGACCAGGAGTCAGGGAACTGAGCAGCCTAAGGTTCATGCTCTAGGTTGTGCTGTTCTGGCTACTGCTCTGTGTGTGTGTGTGTGTGTGTGTGTGTGTGTGTGTGTGTGTGTGTGTGTGTGTGGTTTGTTGGAGAGGAGCTTGTGAATTTTTTGCTGTTGTTCTTTTTTGAGGCAGGGTCTTGCCATGTAGCCCTGGCTTATTTGTAGCTTTCTATGTAGTTTGAGCTGACCTCAAATTACAGGGATCTGCCTGCCTCTGCCTCCCTAGTTCTGGCATTAAAGGTGTGTGCCAAGATGTTCAGTAATCTGGGTTATTTTGTTTGTCTGATTTTTCGTTCCTTTCTTTTCTTGTCACCATTGTAATCCAAATGCCTGCCTTTGGCCTATTATGAGACTGTCAGCCAGCTTCAGAACAGAAGGGTCAACTTATTGGTGACTTATGCTACAACGTATTTTGCATATATTATCTTCATTTATGACCTTTGCTACTGTTACTGCTTCTCATTTAGCAGATGCAGAACCTGAGGCACAGAACAGTTAAACAGCTTGGCCAAGGTCCTCTACCTAGAGAACCTTGGAGCCAGGACGGAAACCCCTGCCTTTGTTGATCTCCACATTTAGATTCAGTTCCCGGAAGCATAGTTCCTCTCTCAAAAGTGTTAAAGGCTCCATCTTACTTCTCTACTGGTTCTTTTCTCACTGCTGTGATAAATGCCTCAGAGAAGCAATTTAAGGAAGGGAGGCTTTATTTGTCGTACAGTTGGAGGGTGTAGCTATCACAGCAGCAGGAGTGTGAGGTGGCTGGCCACTCTGTGTCTGTGTGTTCCATTCCTCTTCTTTCTTACGTTTGTTCCAGGATCCCAGCCCATGGAGTCATGCTGCCCACATTTAGGGTGGGTCTCCCTTCTTAGTTAACCCAGTCCAGCTCCCTCACAGACATGCCGAAAGTCTCGTCTCCTAGGTGATTCGTGATTCTGGACCTGTTAGTTAGATCAATCAATACAAAACAAGCAATATCAACCACCATACAGCCTAGACAAACTGAAAACCCTCTTGGAGGGAAGGTGGAACCCTCCACAGTGCATTTGCAGTCTACTATTATTTTTATAGTATGTTCTTAGGTTTCCTGATCTCTGTACATTTTGTTTTGTTTTACTTGAACTTGTGACCTCATCTGAACCTGGGCTTGTTTTTTTTTCCTCCCCATTGCAACACTTAATTCATGTGCGCCTCCCTAATTAGAATGCCTTCATCCGTGTCTTCAACTATTAGAATCCCTAACAACCTTCAAGGGCCTGCTCTGATTCTGCCTAAGCCCTGTCACATGTGTTGTATCTGCCAGCCATCTTCCAGAATTCTCTGCATGTAATTCTTAAAGGTGAGCACATGCCACCTTGCACATGTCTGTTAGTATCATGTCCATTTCCCCTTAAGTACTGAAATCTCTTTAAAAGTGGAGAACCGAACTAAACATTTCCTTGCCTTACCTATAGGGCCCAGCACTACATGCAGTGAATGTCTCAACACATAATTTACTGATTGAATATAGTTTTTATTGTTGTTTAATTCATTCATTCATTTTTGTTGTTTTGTTTGTTTATCTTTTGAAGTAACCTACTGAAAACAGGTTCAGCGATATACAGAATACCTGCTAGTATTCTTTGTATGGGCCATTGCACTCCCCCAGAATATTTCTTAGCTTCTTTTGTTATATTAAAGGGTGAAATGGAAGGTTAAGAGTTAGAAGCACATTTGATCTTTTCCTGACCCTCTCCTGACTTTTGTGTGACTTGAAGCATGTCACTTGAACCTCTCAATGACCCCAGATGCCTGGTGTCACAGAGGAACTGTGCAGAGCAGCAAATCTTGTCTGATCCGAATCACCTGCAGGGCTCTGCTGCCCGCCTGGAGCCCTGGGAGTTTATTTCCCAACTCACTGGTCAGTTGGCCACACTTCAAGCGTCTGCTAATAGCATTTACAATTTTATACATTTTTAATTGAGCCTTACTTTTTAAAGACAATCAGCACAGGGCAGCATTTCTTCCCTCAGACTTGAGATGTGACAAGAGAACTTTTTAGCAATTTTTTAAAAAGAAGCTAATTTTAAGAAAAATCGGAAGTTCTCCATACCATGCAATTTAGATTTTTTTTTTTCCTACTTCACAATGCACATGTAGAAAATGATGCTAACCTCATGTTAGGAATAATTGATACCCACCTGCATACTCACTGAAACACATTTGGCCAGCTTTTGTTTGTTTGCTATCAGTAGTGAGACCATTGCAAATAAGTAGAGCAGAAAACAAACACAAATACTGCTAGCCATCTAGCAAACAGAACCTTTCTTTACCATTAATGCCTCCTATAAAATCTTTCCAATAGTAATGCTTGGGGAATTTACTGGATTCCCCGAGATTGTTTGTTTTCTAAGTGGGAAAAGAATCCATCTAACGGGATTTCTTAGCCTTGCATGTATATGTTGATTATCATTCCCCGAGTGCTTTGGATTTCTGCAGCTTTTAAAACAGCATTTAAATGGACCATTTGATTAATCATTTGTATCCTGGCTGTAATCCTCCCAAATTTCCTTTCTGAGTTGTACATACTGTAAAAGACAATTATGTCGCCACAGATTAAATAAGTGAATTAAAACAGAATAGCAGCTTAATTTGACCTGTGATTTTGTTCTCCTTGCCTTTAGTGGAGCGCACGCCACTCCAGCAAATAAATGAAGTCATCCATGACAGCTTGTGATGAATTGCCGTATTTATACTGTATATTTTAATAGTCTCACACTAATTTAAATTGAGCACAGAGTAAATTATAATTCAGTCACTTGACTGCTTGTATTTAACTTGACAGCACATCCGCATCCTTGTGTGTCCTGGAGGTGTTAGCAGAGGGAGAGCAATGGGAAGGCAGGCAGGTACCTCCATGCAGGCCGAACCTTTTCTCTAGCTCCTTCTCTTCAGTCTGAAGCACTTGGCTCTGCCCGAGGAGTGATGACTCAGGCAGTCCACACTGTCCCCAAACTTCAAAAGGAAAAATCAACATTCACTGTGCTTTTCTCATTTACCTTTAGAGGATGGATTGGTCTGTTTATTTTTAGCAGTTTTGAAGCTCACTAGTAAGAATGCCCAGGGGAAAGGAGTTAACATTTCACCAAGTGCCAGGCTCCCAGAAACAGAGTGAATGCACATGCACTGTGGCAGCATGGAGAGGATTTCCCCTCTCAAATTTGCAAAAAATGACCTGATGTGCTTTTTCTGGATTATGGAAGAGAGCTCCAAACCCATTAGAGACCAGCTCCATGAATACAATAGTCCCCACTCTAGTCTTGGTCAGTGAGGCACTTTAGTTTGTTGGTTTCTGGTTTAGTTGCAGACATCCCTTGTGTCTGGAGGTCTGTTATTAAGGAACACTTTAATTAAGGTCCTTCTCAGTGAAGGGTGCTACTGTGAGCCCTTGTGCTGGGTGCTGAGAAATAAAGAATACTCAGAGCCCGCCTTGCCCTCTAAGCGTATAGCACTCTGCTCTGGGAGCTTTGAGGAGATGTCTGGGGGCATTAAAGCCAGCTGTAGTAAAGATGAGTAAGGGTCAAGCCAGAGATGAACTCGGATTTGAGGTGGGTGTCTGGAGGTGGTGAGGCATTCAAGCTGGGTCTGAAAGGTCAAACAGGCTTTTGTAATTAGTGACTGTGGAGTGGAGAGAGGAAACACCAGTAAGGTGATGTGGATGGGCAGGAAGGAGGCTGTGTAGGACAAGTAAGGGGAGGGGTTAGCACGAGGCACAACCTCCTGGTGCTCTGGAGTTGCAGTTTACTCCAGGTGATGGAAACTCATACAAGGTTCTCAATCAAGGGACAGAACAGATCTCTGTAGACTGGGATTAATTCCAAAGTATTGACTAGGGGGTGTGCATTGATAGAAAAGGCAGTACCCAACCCTACCCCCCCCCCCTGCATGCCTTTCTTTCTTACTGAAATGGGTGTCAGCATTAAAAATATACATAATATGCATATTAGCCAGAGGTGGTGACTCACGCCTTTAATCCCAGAACTCAGGAAACAGAGGCAGGTGTATCTGTGAGCTTGACGCCAGCCTGGTCTACAAAGACAGTTCCAAGATAGCCAGAGGTACACAGAGAAGTCCTGTTTCAAAAACCAAAAAATAACAACAAAAATATGTCTATTAAGATAGTCATTTTCAATCCTTGTAGTTTGTAATTCCTAATTTTTGTTGTATTCAGTGTAATGATACTTATTTTTCATTTGTGATACAGTGTAATTTAGTGTAAGTTGTAGAATGATGCTGTTATGGCAATCATGAATGTTAAGTTTTTACCTAGAACTGTTTAGAATCAAACTCTGCCACAGTTCTTAAAAAGTGTTATCCACCTATTTTATGTCATTACTGTCTTTTGAAAATATAGTTTTAAAAGAACAACATTTTGTTTGTTTGTTTTTGTTTTTCGAGACAGGGTTTCCCTGTGTAGCTTTGGAGCCTGTCCTGCAACTCACTCTGTAGACCAGGCTGGCCTCAAACTCACAGAAATCCATCTGTCTCTGCCTCCTGAGTGCTGGGACTAAAGGCATGTGCCACCACTACTTGGCCTAAAGAACAACGTTTTAAATTTATTTCCACTGACGTGTTTAGTGGTTGAGCTGGGGTATGACTCTGTGGTAGCAGCCTTGAGCAGCATTTGTGAGAAGGCCTGAGTTCAAGCCCCAGTGCACAAACCTGCCTGAGGAAAGAGAAGAGTCTGAGTTAAACCTGAGCGTGCCCTAGGCAATCACCTTAGTGGCACCCTTAAGGAAAAGCACACTTCAGGAGGCCCTGGCAAAGCGTGGAATCAGGTGACCTGAGAAGCTGTTTAGCACTCCATTCTGTCAGCATTTGTGAAGAAGTGTTACCCCCGTGAGAGGAAATAAGGTGACAGGGTTTTAAACTCCAGTTTCTTTTATTTCTAAAAATCCCATTTTAAAATGTTATTTTATTTACCATCCCCTCTGCTTATCTTTGAGTCTGTGGCACTCAGGGCTCTTCTCTTTTAATGATCTTCTTCTGAAAATAACCAGTGTGGCTAAAATAGGGTACATAAATTGAGTGTTATAACTTAACTGACTTTTAAAGCCATTAATACTGACCTCTGAGACCTGGCTTCTTCCAGGGTCCCATCAATCACTTCTGTACCGCATCCTCCTGTACAAAGGCTTAGGCAGATATTGAGACAATTTTTGGTGCTGGGATTATAATTGGGGGGGAGCTACATAAAGAAACTACCACATTTCTTTAGTTCTTGTATTTCACATGCTGTGTAACTTAAAGGTAGATATGTGCTGATGCTGTTGTATGTCTGACTCAGGTTATTCTGTTAGACATTACACTGGAGCTTCAGAAGCAGATCATGTCTGAGTTGGAAATTCTTTATAAGGTAATTTTTTTCTTGGTCACTTTTATCTATAAACATGTGTATGTGTTAGCTTCCAGGTCTTAATCCACTTTTGTCTTATTTGTGTTGCAGTGTGATTCATCGTATATCATAGGATTTTACGGGGCATTCTTTGTAGAAAATAGGATTTCAATTTGTACAGAATTCATGGATGGTGAGTTCTTCCCTTTAAACTATATTAAAAATGACTTTTGGAATCGGTTGCTTTAAACTTGGTTTTGATATAGAAGTTGAGATTTTAGAATGATTGAAGTGTGTTAATTATTATTTCCGTTACACTAATAATTTTCTTCCTGTAAAGGTCCTAGTGTTAAGTATTTGGAGCTGGGCTATAATTTCAAGAAGGCAAGTTGGTTTCCTTTTACTAAAAATTTAAATAGGACAGACGGCAAGCAGGTCCAGTCAGTGTGTGGTACTTGCTGCTTCTGTGCAGTATGCCTTTGCCGGGGAACAGATGTTCTGTTCTTTTAATGTTTCAGTCGCCAAAACAGATTTTCTTCTAAAGAAATCTATTAACCCAATGTCCTGTGTCTTTCAGAAAGAAATAGGTTCTTAATTGCTAGACAAGAAATTGTTTTTCAACACAGCTGTTTAGCCGAGATGCATTTGGCTCTCTTTGGACTTCAGCCCTGCTCTCCCTTACTTTCCATTCACTGCTATCAGTAGCTCTTCCTTGATTTGAGTATTGTGACAGAATACAGACTTCTGGGAATCCTGTCACCGAAGTCTTGTCATTATTATAGGCTATCCACTTTAAATCTGGACAATTTTTTTCACCTTTACAAGGTCAGTTTTTCACTATCTAGCCTTTATTAAAATGTAGTATACACGCCTTTGTACTTTCTTAGGTTCATGCCCACACGCCGTACACACATACATATTATACACACCACACATACCTCAAATATACCATATATGCATACAAACACACTGCATTCACACACACATACATACATACCACACATACCCACATATATACATACATACACATAGAGAGACACTGCACATACACATATACACACACATATACAAATGCACTCACCTGTACACACACTACACACATACACCATACATACACATATACCCCACATACACAATATACATACATACACATCACACACACACACACCACATATGCCACGTATACACACATGCATGCACACACTCAAACATACAGGTACACACACACCAACACCCCCCTTCTGGGTATCCTTGGAATGATACCAAATCACATAACCACATAGGCAGTATAGATGGACACTGATTAGAAAGCATGGATTCATAATCCCAGTACAGGTCACTCTTTTGAACATTCACCATTTAAGATCTACATAAAATAGTTTTTATTAAGGTAGAATTCAGATACTATAAAATTCACCTTTTTGAAACCTACAAATTATTGTTGTCTAATTTCAAAACATTCTGAAGAGAGATCCCCAGCCAACATAAGTTGCTCATCTCATCCCCTCTATCTCCCCCGGCAGTCATCAGTCTTCTTCCTGCCTCTGGATGTGCCTATTCTGGGTTTTGTACATTGCACATCAATGGGATCCTGTAGATTACAGCCTTTGTACCTGGCATCGCTGGCTATGCATATTGTTCCCAAGTTCATCAGTAGCAGTCCACCATCCCTTTTCAGCACTGAATAGTATTTCATTGAGTGGCTATACAGCATTTGTTTTTCTTTAGTCGATGGTCACTTGAGGTATTTCCACTTTTTACATTTAAAAAGTGTATTTTTTTGTGGTGTGTATCTGTGCGAATGAATGAATGCACGTGCAAGTATGCATGTGTGCTGCTGCTTGCCACTGGAGGTCAAAGGACAGCTTGTGGGAGCTGACTCTCCCCTTCCACCACGTGGGTCACCAGGATCAAATTCAGGTCATCGGGCTTGATGGTAGTGAAGTTGCCAGAACCTGTGGCAACTCCTCATTTCTGAGGAACTTTCAAGGTGTTCCAGTCTGTCAGTGTTCAAATCATTTGCAGTTACTATAATTAAAAAAAAAAAAAAATCAGCAATAAAAACACCACTTAAAAAACAGACAATGGATTTGAATGTGTATTTCTCAAAGGAATATGTACATGAAAAGATATTCAACAGCAGTGGTTAAGGAAACCTAAATCAAAACTAAGTACATGTTCACACCTGAGACCATACACACATTAAAAACCAAAATCAACGATGTAAAAATAATTGTCGGCAAAGGCATGGAGAAGTTGGAATCCTCAGACAAAATTGGTTTGAATCTGAAATGGCATAAAATAGACTAAACAGCTTGACACTTGTTCACAAATTAAAGTTACCGCAGGCCTTACCAAGTCTGCTACTACAGAAACCCAAGAGAACTGACCAGCAGCACACATACACAGTGGTGTACTACGGTGTGCATGGCACCAAGAGAGGACATATCCCCAGCCATCAAGAGGGCTCAGCGAGCAGGAATGCTTGTTCTGTATTGTATCTTTCTTATGCCTTCTTGTGCTATTGATCCTGTCTTTCAGTAACTACATTTAACCTCAGATGTTCCTGTTTTGTTCCTTGTAATTTCTAACTCTTTATTAATAATCTGTTTCAGGCAGAAGGTGCTAGCTTCATACCTCCCTTTATGTCTTTAAATATGGTTTATCTTAGTTATATAGATAGGGCGTTTTGGGTGTTAGCGTACCATCTTCTGGTCATATATAACAAAAGCACACAAAAATCACTATAAATTTGTGTGTCACCCTCTATATTTTATTCCTTCTCCTGTGCAGTCCAATTTCTGGACAACCTCCTCTCTGATTAGCTTATATTTATCTCATAGTATGATCTATTTGCAATATTTACTGAACATTTTCTTCCAGTATTGCTCTAAACCTATTGACAACACAGTGACTAAGTCTTAGCCCTTGTCCTCATAGGATACGTATTTTAGAGTAACCCTTGTCCTCACAGGGTATATTCTAAAGACATATGGTACATTCTCAGGGAGAATTCATGAGAGCATGAAACAGGATGGGTAGGCTAATAGTGCAGGTGCTGAATGGGACATCAGAGACAGAAGTGACAATGAGCAGAAACCTTATTGAGGTATTCAAGGATCACTGGGATGCTCTTATAGACAGAGGGAGTAGCATGTATACTACTTCCAGATGAACGCAAGACCACCATGGTGGCTAGAGAGTGATGCTGTAAGGACCAGAGGCTAGCCAGGAGGCATGAATGAGCAGAGCATAGAACCAATCAAGACCTCATGGCCACAGAGGCTATGTCAAGGAGTTTATGTTTGAGGCTGAATTTATTAGGAAGATATTGGGAAGGTTTTTAGGGAAAGAATGTGACCCAACCTCATACTCAGTCAAAACAAATTCTACTCAGAAATATCCAGCTGGAAGATCTCAGAGTACGAACATGTTTGGGTCATTGTCACAGAAATAAATTGCTCCCCCCCCCAAAAAAAAGAAAAAAAGAAATCCTGTATTATAAAAAAAGGAAAGAGTTTTTATATTTTTAACTAGTAAAATCTTTTAAAGAGATCTTGTATTATTATTATTATTATTATTATTATTATTATTATTATTATTATTATTGCTCACATTGTTCTCGATAATGACTGTGGCCATTTCAGATAGATTAGAGATTATCATCATGGTATCATTGCTTCTCACTCCTCACTTCATATTTATACTTACTTATTTATCCTATGTGGAAAGACACTACTTGGCAGTTTAGATATTGTAACATGTTAGAACAGAACTTTAACTCTGCTTAAGTGAAGATGGTAGTCCTAATCTATCAGCAGAAACACATGGCTCTTCAGTAATTTACCTGGGTTTCTGCTGCTCTATGAGCAGTCTTCCTCTGGCTTACATGTAGACGGTGGCATGCAGTATAATAAGTGGTTGTGGAGGGTGGGGATGGCCAGGGAAAACAGAGTGACACTCATAAGGAACAAGCCTGTGACCTAAATAAGGAGCTAAAAGTTCCCATGCTGGAACCACAGACAAGTGAATTCCAAAAGGCATTGGGATGGGCTTTGCCTCGAGTGCCCGAGATCCCAGGACCCATCCTCAGTCCAGTCAAAACACAGTCTTGAATAACAAATCTCAGGCAACATACAACTATCAGTTTGTGGCATCATATGATGTGGCAGAGATGTAGGATGCACATAAAGGTCACACGATTCTATTGCTATGTCATGTTGGGAAAGAGGGGAGTTTGTTTGGGGAATTCAGAGGTTTGGGTCTCTCTGAACTCTGCCATCAGCTGACTCTTGCGTGTGATTGCTACATTTGCATTTATGGGACTTAGTTTCAAATAAAATTGAATAAGGTTGATGGAGTCTGTCATTTGGAGGGGTGAGGGGAAGAATGTGTTTGAGACAGGGTTTCTCTGTGTAGCTTTGGAGCCTGTCCAGGAACTAACTCTTGTAGACCAGGCTGGTCTCGAACTCACAGAGAAACACCTGCCTCTCCTTCTGGATTCATCATTAACACTCCTTCTAACACTGACATTTATGACGTGCTAAGAAAAAGTTGCCTTTTATGGAGTGGTGTATAAAATAGAGCTGGTACTGAAACAACTGAAGACTAACCCAAACCCTCCGCCATGTAGCCTGCTGAAAGTGAGTCTCATTGGAATTAACAGGCTCTCTTGACCGAGTGGACCTGCAATATCAGCTTTTCACCTCCTAATTTATCTCTGTGAGCATGGGAAGGGTGGGGTATACCTGATGTCACAGAGCCAGCTACATAACGGCCTGTCCAGATGGGCAGCTGAGGACTACAGGGGTGTTTACAAGTGCCAGTGAACTACCTCCAAATAAGATTCCTTTTTTCTTATTCTATTGGTAATGGTTGTCATGTCACCTTTGGTTTAGTTTAGCTTGGTGAGACTACTGTCCACTTAGGTCCTTATAGCCTCTTCTATAACTTACATAAACTAAATCCCCTTCTTGGACTCCTTGTTGGTGCATGAGGGTCACTCATTCCCCCAAGTGTTGAGTCCATTGGTTTCCTAAGGAATTGGTATAGTAAGCTGATACTGTCGTTTTTCCAGATACCACATGTCGAGCTTTTTCATCCTGAACTTACTCATCCGTGCAACTACCAGTTTACCTGGAAAAAAAAAAAATCAATGGGAACACAACTGTTTTTCTGTCACATTTTCACTTTTATTACATCTATAATACAAATGTTTTGGTAAATAAGGATGTTTCCACTCACTGCATGAGTGTTTTGTTTTGTTTTTTTCATATCTCCTAGTATCTCTGGGAGCCATAGCATAAAGTTAGTTATACCCTGGTTACTCAGCCTGTGCTGAGAGTCTGGGATCTGCAAGAAGTTATCTAAAGGAGGGATCGCTTTCCTACACCTGCTTTCATCAGGGTACATAGGAAGATATATACCTCTGTGATGTGTGCCATTTTTAACAGAACAGTAGCTTTGGGGAACATGACATACCATAATAGTCTATTTGCACAGAGGCTGTCCTTAGCTGCCTTTCAGAAAAGTGACATGTTTCATCTTCAAACCTTTTTAGGTGTTTTTAAAATTATCAGTAGGCACATCATAGATGTGAAATGTTAGCCTTGACAAAAACAAAAAAAAAAAGTTACTTCCCAAATATCCTAGGTACCCTCTCCATAGCAATGAAAGACTACACCTCAGTTTGACTCTTAAGGAGATATTATGTATTTTTGACTTAGTTCTCACCGTATTGTTAGTGGGTAAAGTATTCCTTCCCTGCAGAGTGTATATAAGTTATGTTGTTGAGATTCTTAACACACATTCCTGTTTGTACTTCCCAATGAGTTGGGCTCTTATTCTGGGGACTGTGGTGATGCTGTTGCTGTGCTCATTTTAAAGTCCTTTTCTAGAGGCTGCTTCAGAGCCTCAGAGTCAGTGAGATTAGTGTTTCTTCTAGAACTGATGTTTCTTTTGATAAGTCTAAGAGTGACCTTTTTGGCTTGATGTATAGGACAGAAATGATAGTGGAACTGAGTAAGAATTAAACCCAAATCCTCTGCCATTTTTAGCCTAAGAATGGCTAGCCAGGTATAATGGAGCACACTAATCCCAGCACTCAGAAGGCAGAAGCAGCTGGATCTCTGAGTGTGAGACCAACCTAGTCTACAAAGTGAGATCCAGACAAGCCAGGGCTGTATAGTGAGACCCTGTTTCAAAGTCAAAAGCATACAAACAAACAAAAAACTCAAGAAGGCCTGAGCTACACAGAGCACTCATCAGGTGGCGGGTCTCCTGATTCTGGGGGGCTGTGCCGTGTTGTTTTTTTCTCTGCCAATGCTCATCGCCGAAGAGCATGGAAAGGACAATAGGACAGATCTGTTTAGTGGTTTTTTCGGTTTTGGAAATTGTCAAAGGGGATTTAACAAAAGTTGAAGTTAACAAATAAAGCAGTACAGTAACGAGTCACAGTATTGTAAAAATAAACAGGAGAAGCAGTGAGATGGTGCTGCAAGCCAGGTCACCTGCAAGCCAAGCCCAGTGACCTCAGCTCAGTCCTCAGTGGGAGGAGAAAACATGCTCTCAAAAGCTGACCTCTGACCTCCACAGCTGCATACACACATCCCATGCGTACACACAACAAATAAATGAAATATAATTAAAATAAAACGCGTTAGAACTTGAAGAGATTGTTTTGTTTTTGTGATTGATTTTCATCAAGGAGCCAGGAGATGGCCAGTTGCTTTTTATGCTACCTAATGTCAAAGTAACTTCAGTTAGAAAACTTAGTTACCCACCAACATTTGTTTGATGAGTGTGAAAATTCTGAGATAGCGTCTCCGGGTTCCCACATGGAAAAGTGGCACATGAAGCATGATGGCCAGTGTGGCCATCAGGTTCAGTTTTATAGTTTTGTTTCCATCTACATTTACGTAGAGGGCAGGTTGTAGTCTACCCTCTAGTTTTCTTCAGTTTTTAATGACTGTGAATTTTTAAATGGGAGTAACTGGCCATGCTCTTCCGGGAGTACAATTATATCATTCCTCAAAGCAGAACTAAAACCCAACTTTGCTCTCCATATGTAGAATGTGTCATAAGAAAATGGAAAGCACATTTTCACGAGGCATGCACAAAGGAGAGTCCAGAGCACTGTGCCAGTGATTCATTTATAGTAATACAACATCTTTGTCTCTACAGGGGGTTCTTTGGATGTATATAGGAAAATTCCAGAGCATGTCCTGGGAAGAATTGCAGTGGCAGTAAGTATATTGGCTTCACCTAAGAGGGTTTTGATTATTTAATCCTTCCAGTCAAGTCTATTCCTCTGTCCTCAGATGTGTTCTTTCTTTCTGTCCCAGCTGGCTGTTGTGTCCTTCTTACCATCCATTGTTTCTGTCTTCTTCTCTTTGTGGGCTAACCTCCAGCATAGTCCCTCTGGCTTGTCAGTACTATGATTACAGAGACTTCAGTGCCTGGGTTTCTAAGTTCATCAAAGAGAAAACTGATACAGAGGACATTTTTAGTTACAGAATTTGAAAATAAATTAGTGGAATAGTCTGTGAACAAAATACATTTTCTCTTAAATGGTTTTTCAGTCTTCTTATGCTTTGGTTTTAGTCTTTATCTTGTCTTTTAAAGACTTTATGCAGGGTTCTGTGCCCTTCGTGAGGAAAAGCAGTTTTCCTGTCTTCTGTACTCATAAATAGACAAATTATATCATCTAAACTGGCATGATTATGTAAGCCCCAGATTTGAGATTTGGAATAATGTAAGCTAACCGTGTCTTAAGAAGAGTCACTGGGTGTTGTAATCGTAAACAATTGCTAAAGTAAAGATGCTCTGTTAAATTAAGTGGTTTAATGCAGAACAAAGTGATTATATCATGTACCATTTAATTAAATGGCTTATTTTCACATTCATTATACATCAAACTGACAACTCAAATTCTTTAATCCAACATGGACACTTATTCAGGCTTAGTTCATTGTAATTCACAGCTTTCCTTTTTTCTTTCTAATTATTGGTGTGAACTGCCCAGGGTGATGCACACACTCTCCTTTCTGTCTGCCTCTGCGGAGCAGCTTCTAATCTACACATGAGGCAGATTAGTCAGGATGCAATCTGAGTGTTTAAATCAGAGTTTTAGATGAAAATAAAAATGTTTCCTTTCCTCTTCTCATCTCCGAGGGGAATGATTGCTTTGTGGCTTTTGGCAGTTCTTGTCTCTAGAGTTTAGTAACGTGTATAATAAAGGGCAAAAAGAGGCAAGAGAGCTGCTGGAAACCAGGGGAGCCCACGAGTCCTGTGTTTCTCTCCTCTACTGAACTTGGGAAAATAGAAATCCACCTTGTTCAGTAAAGAAGCGTGTTCTTCCCGACCTCATCAATCTTGCTTCACTCCCTCAAAGAGTACAAACAAGGCCACTGGGCTTTCTGATTGAACCAGGATGGGAAGGTTGTAAAGTGTTGAGTCAGCAGAAAAACGGCCAGCTTTAAATATGGATTTTCAGTGATTGTAAATATTGCAAAATACTATTTTAGCTAGAAGCATTAAAATGAGTGCTAGTCCAGGTTTTTTAATCCCTGGCAGACTCTACAAAACAAGGCCTGTTCCTCCACTTTTGCAGTGCTCCAGGCCCCAGGGATACAAGCTTTAGTGGTAGGAGCAGAAGACACATATTGGACAACTTTGCTTTTCTGACAGTTTTATAAACTCTGTTGGTGCCCTACACTTGTGTAGTACCTTCAGAGTGGTGTGTGTGTGCGTGCGTGCGTGCGTGCGTGTGTGTGTGTGTGTGTGTGTGTATAGTCTGGATAGACTCCAAACATGGATGATCCTTTTCCACTCTGGCCTCGGGATAGCATCTTATCACCTTGATGGGTGGTCCCTTGTGGCTTATAAGATGCATGTGCATACAGCCGGTTCTGGTTCCCAGTTTCCCTGGTTACTTTTCCTGAGTGTTTCAAAGATAGCATCAGTTTCATTCCTTTGAGTTCCTCAGTGGGGCCAAGAAGGCACATCAAATAGCCTCGGCTCTGTCCAGCCCAACAACAGAATCAGATGTGTCTGTGTGAGTACTTGAGTGCCATTCTCTGTGATCTACTTATGTCTGAGTATGCCACCTGAGCAGCTCTGTAATGTAAGGATGGTTGAGCACTTCAGTACAGAACAGTTAAGACAGTTAAATAACTTACCCCGACCAGTGCTATCCTAGATGCAGGGCCACTGACCCTTCACCCTGTTTTCTGAGAAGTTGGGGCAGGGGTTGGAAGAGAAGGAATTAAAGAGGAAAGCAGGTTGAAACAGAGAGGGAGGGGGGGAGAAAAAGGTAAGGATAAGAATGAGGGAATAGTGGAGAAGCATATACAAACACACAGCTGCTTCAGAGTCTTTTTTCAAGTGGCATCCTGAAAAGAAGATGTTGCTCTGGGGGTTCTGATTGCCTGGGCTCAGCTCCTTCCCAAGCCTCAGTCCCCTGGGACTCCAGGCTTGTGTTCAGCCTGAAGATCTTCTCTTTTATGGATCTTACCCCAAAATGAACTTAGTTTTCCTGGTTCCTGGTAATCTTGCATGCAAGGCAGATTCACAGACCTGAAGGCCATCCCCAGATGACTATGTCAGCATCTGTGAGATGTGGCTCAAACTTTCTCCTGTAGGATATATGGAAAGAGAGTGTTTTTCCCTTGAAGAAATCTACAAAATGTACCTGATCTTAGCCTCCCAGCTCCTAGACTTCTGTCCACTGGATCTAGCTCCTTACAAAGAAGAGTGCCTTTCTCCACTGCCCCACATTTATTTCTTTCCTAGGTCTAAAGCAGCGGCACACTGTGCTGTACTTTGAATGCTAATGGTAATGTTGATTGACATTGTCCCTAAAAAGATGAGCACTTGACATGTCAAGGAGTGAATGATTGACAGCAGATATAAGTACTGTTAGTGTCAAGGCTTTGTTAGGAGCTTTCATGCAGCCTAGCCTACTGAATTACAATGGTACTCCAGATTAGTGGACAGATTTCCTGCTCATGTATACACACATTCAAGGGAGATATCATCTATTTTCCAAGTTGGAGAAATACTAGTTCTTTTTTAATCTCTAATAAAATTTATGGTTTACTAACTATCATAAAATCAGTATTGTGTTTCTTTTACCACTTTGCAATCTGAATCCAGTGGGTTGTATCTTGTCTGTGTGTTTTCTGACCATTTGTTTGCTGTTGAGCTAGCGTTGGTAAAACACAGCCTGTAACAGGGAAATCTCACAGTACATAGTTAAGCTTCTGAGTCAGGAAGTTGAACCCTACTTCCTCATGCTCCCACACTAACCATGGGGCCTCCCCTTACTACTCAAAGAAAAGCTGTTTTCATTGCTGATTTCTTTTATAAACATTTGTCTTATTTCCATTGATTATAAACTATCATCATCGTTTATGCTTTTATTTTAAATGCATATTCTAATTTTATTATCATAACATTTATATGTATTTATAAGCAGAGGCAGTCAGATCTCTGTGATTTTAAGGCCAGCCTGGTCTACAGAGCAAATTACAGGAGAAGCCCTATCTCTAAAAAATTTTTTTGAAAAAAATGTATTCTGGTAAATAAGGAATAGACTTGAGCACTGTATTATTAGTTGATCCCCCCCACCAGTACCTTCAGGCTGGCCTCTTTCAGCATTAACTGACATGGAGTTGGTTTCTAGGTCTTTAACATTTGGGAATTACTTTTCTCTGTTTGTATTTCCAATGTTTACTATTGCTATTAGTCATTTTTTGATCAACCAAATCCTTTGTATATGGAGCCCTAACCCTCCTTTTCTAAAGTCATGTTTGAGGTACACAAGCCCCTTAGTTATTTCTCATCATGGTGGGTTTTCTTATTACATAGTCCTGACTCAAACAGAAGCATTCTATTAAATGCTTCTAAGTACATTTTAAGTAACAGCAATTTGTTCACTGTTTTTCTTTTAAATCTGATTATGAATATTAAACCTAGAAAATGTAAGTTTCTGTTCACGTGCTGTAAATAAAACATGCATTTCATGTAACAACCACTTTGTTTTGAAGATTTATTTTTTACTTGTTTAATGTGCTATGATCTGTACTTAGGATATCCTGCCGCCTAGCTAAACCCTTTACTAGTCCACCACACATTCAGCTCAAGACTGAAAGATCCTAATGGCAATTTCTGATTACATTTTCCATAGAGAAAGTAGTGATTGCAGCCTGTATAGTTCAAGTCTTTTTCAGAATTTTATCCAACCATCTTTCTTAACTCTGGCAGTTAAAAAGGAAGATGGGGTGGAATTTATGCCATGCTACTTGCCCATTTCCTCTCCAGCCTACACCCTGATGCTGTCTGCTTATTTGCTCCCCATGCATGCTTTGTGCACCAAATGTGCCTTCTACAGTCATCTCGGTGCATTTTATTATTTCCTGTACAGTAATTACAACCCTTCTTAAAATTATTTTTAATTTTTATTTTATTTTAAGATTCCAGAAAGGTTTTGAAAGTCGTAATCATTAGGAGTTCCCACAGAGCCCAGGTCAGAGTCCACCAGTGAACAGAACAGTTTCCACATCTGACTGATGTATCTTTGGCTTGGCCCAGTGCTTTCTCTCTTTTTTTCACGTCAGTTAAGTTTGCCACTCAAGACCTGGGATCTTGATCAGGCTTCCCTAGCTGCTATTGGGAAAAGTGATCTCTGCTTTAGCTGCTTCCTTTCCTGAGTCACTTTTTTCACATGTTCTTGGGCTAAAGATGTCGTTCATCAACGCAGCACACAGGCCCTGGGCCTACGCTCCAGCATTATCAAAAAATAAAAATAAAAAAATGTCCTTTATCATAAATAGCATGATTTTTAAAAGTCACTCAGGGACTGACCAGAGAGATGGCTCAGCAGTTAAAACGACCCAGGCTTAGTTCGCAGTTCCCATGTGGCAACTCACAACTGTGTGTAACTCTGGTTCTGGAGACACGATACCCTCTTCTAGCCTCCATGACCACCAAGCACACATAGAACACATTCATTTATGCAGGCAAACACTCTCACGCATAAAATAAAAATAATTTTTTTGAAAACTACACAGAGGCCAAACATGGTAGCACATGTCTTTAATCCCAGCCATGTGGGAGGCAAAGGCAGGTGGATCTCTTTGAGTTTGAGGCCAGCCAGCCTTGTCTACAGAGCTAGCTCCAGGAGAGCCAGGGCAGTTTCACAGAAAAACCCTGTCTGGAAAACACACACACACACACACACACACACACACACACACACACACACACAGAAATATTGAAGAATTGTTTTAAACGTCCTTGTTCCTCTTCCTCTTTTCTGCCTTCCTAACCTGCCCATAGCACCACTGTGGGTTTAGTGTATTCTGTGACACAAGGTCATCTCTTTCCGGACACACCCAATCTTCAGAGTATAGTTAGCCGCTAGCAAGAGCTATGGAGCTCTGCAGTTGGTACCCCAGAGAGCCCACACAGATGGGGGTGTTCAAGAGGTGGGTTCCCTTTAATAGTGGTTCAGGGAAAATTTGTGGTGGATTTGTTTAACTGTGGAGTATCTCCTATAATGTCCATAATTGTTCTGTTTTCTCTTTCATAATTTTAGGTTGTTAAAGGCCTTACCTATTTGTGGAGTTTAAAGATTTTACACAGAGGTATGTTCTGGGTTTCACACATCAACCTATTGTGGGAATGGAGAAGGCTCTGCAATTAACTTGGTTAAAAAAACAAAGAACAAAAAAAAAAAAATTTTTTTCAGCCAGCTAATATGACCATAAATGTGATTATTTGTAAATGTTACTTTTTTTATTTTCTCCCTCTTATTTCCATCTTTTTCCCCCTTTTGTTTATTTATTTGTTTATCTGTTGCAAGTGCAGACTAGGGAGTTATATTTTTGTGAATCATGTTTATCAAACATGCAAAACAGATCTTGAACTATTTGAGAATGGCAAGCTGTGTTATTTAACTCTGGGTACAGCCCTCCCCTTTCCACAGTTCCTTAGAGAACTGCAGGTGTCTTCCTGGAGACTGCTTCCTTGTTCCCTGGAAATGAAACTTTAGACAAAGCCCTAGGGAAGAATCAGAATTGCTCACTTGTTCTGGTGACATGAAAGAGAATGATCTGGTAACTGTTGCATGTTACAGGAGAAGCCTCATTTTCTTTGTTTAGTTTCCCAAAACATCAGAATTCATGTGAAGCAAATTCTGAAAAGAGAAAGAGATGGTAACAAAGCCAAGCCACCAATTCAACTTAGTACATATCTGCTTATCCTGGTTCTGTGTATATTTGGGTAATGCAGAGGGGTACAGTGAGATGCAATTAAAGGAAAGGGGTTTTGTTGTTGTTTTTAAAGGTTTTATTTATTTATTTATTTTAATTCTTTTTTTCCCTAAGAAAGCGAGTGTAAGTTTTGGGGGCGGGGGGAACTCACCCTATCTTCAGCTAAAGGCTCCTACCCAGCCTGTGTTCTTTGTAGATGGTCTCAATAGCCCCATGCTTCCAATCTTCTTCATCCTTTTTAAAGAGAATATCTACATCTGGAAAAGCATAATGTTCAGTTCTTTAAGGCATTCGTGCTGACTAAATGAAATCTTAGCCCCTGCCCCCACCCTCCTCCATCCCTGTGAAACCATTCTGTTTCTAGAGTGTAAATGCTACCGAAGTGGTGGCTGAGAGAGTGAGCCGCGCTGGGTTAGTATCATTTCCCTGGGTGTCGATATGTGAACACATCTGGTGAGTAATGTGTAAAAGAAAGGAGACATTTTAACCTGGTTGGCAGCTCTGCTGTCTCTTCCATGTACTTCTGCCCCTGTATAGCACCCGTGGAGCCATTACAGCCAGTGCCCGGTACCTAGCCTTTGCTTGCCTTTTCTAGACGTCTGCTATTCATTTGGCATGGGATCTGAGGGAAGGCATCAATGCTCAGTAGCAAAGCCTTCATTAAAAGGACCGTGCTGTGGAAATGGGAGTGTTGTTATAAATTGAAACTTAGGGTTGTTCTGTACTCTAGGCAGACAGAATCATTCTGAAATAATGAATTCTCCCCAGCTGTAACTCTATAGTGGATATGGTGTAACTGGTGGACATGTCTCAGATGGATTTGTGGGGCTCTGAAAATAAAGCCTAGGGTCAGATTACCAGGAAAGTTCTCCTCTGGTCATTTAGGCAGGCACAGTTGACTAGAGCCTTTGCTGACCAGTGTATACTTCTCTTGTTTGCAGCCTGGGCTCAGAAAGGATGGGTTTTTTTGGTATGTTGTAGGACACGGTTGTGGTGCCTTGGCTGATTGCTGATACAGAGGTTTCCAAAGAGAATCCTGGGTCTTTTGTCAGGTTTTTGTGGCCCACTCAACACCCAGAGTAAGCCTGCATAAAATATTACTTCAGGAGGGGTCCGCAAGAGCAATGGGGCTGGGTGGGGTGCCTCAAGCCCTCTCCAGGGACTTCAGTTTTAAGCACAAATCAGGGAAGTAATGTGCAGCTGCCTAGTTAGGATGGTGACTGTTGCTGCCTAATAATAGGCACCCCGTCTCGGAAAGCATGCTGTGGTGATACACCTCACACAATAGTTTTACATGTTTGGCCTTGGAGTCACATAGCTATTCACCGAGGCTTTTACCTTCTGACTGTAGAGTGAAAGAAGTCGGAGCCCTGAAGACTTTTGTAAAGGGCTGTGCTGAGAAACTTAGCCTAAATTGAATAGGTTTTGTCCATATTTAATAACTTGGATTTCATAAAAATAAGATTAAAGATGCCTTTTTATTTACCAAAAAGCTATTTAATTTTCTCCTTGATTAAAAAATTGTAGCTTTCTAGATGAGTTCAATCAGGCAATTAAAGATCAGAGCTTTTAAGTTCAGCTAAGGCAATTAAGTAGGTAATACGGTTGTTTATACACTTGTACTGTATATACGCTCACTGCTGTTCCTTCTTACACACACATAGACTCATTTTTGCTTCCTCTGATTGATGATGGGAATACATCTGAATATGTGTCACATTGTCAAATCAAAGCGGGGTCCTTTTATGGAGGCTGGGGAGTCTGGTCTAGGCTATGTGAGAAGACAGCCGGTGAAAAGAAGAGGAACAAAACACTAATGAGTGGTCTGAGCTGTCCTGCTTTGTGTTGGTCTGAGAACTGAGAACCTGAGTTCTCCTCTGATCAGCAGAGAATTATTAAAACGACATTACTTTACACTCAGGAGCACGCGCTTCTGAACATGCAGAACTAGAGACGTGTTTGCTTGCCTGATACAAAAGAACAGACTTCTCCCGTGTAAATGGCTTGGTTTGGTGTCTGGGTTTTTTTTTTTTTTTTTTTTTTTTTTTTACTACTACAGAAAAATGGATGAATTAAGTCCAGAGCTTTTTTCTCGGTAGAGCAGAGTAAAGTCTAAACAAGAAGCGGCCCTGAACCTTCATCCCATGATGCTTATTAGTCGGGTCCCATTAGTTAACTCGGCTGCACATTGTGTCACCTGGAAATGGTGGGACCTGGAGGTCAATGGCTACTTTCCAGGCTGGACCACCAAGGCTTCTATTCGGCCAGCTGTTTCTCTTGTATAGCATTTTAATATTTGGGATGATAGATGTTAGATGACTTTGTGTATGATCAAATGTTAGTCCTGTAGATGGATTTTTATTGTCACTATGAATTAATCACTTCATCCAATCAATAAGAATACTCCATCACCAAATCCAGCTAAGGAGAGAGTTTATTGTGCTTTGTGATACAGGGTCAAAAATTCCATAATTCCTTTTTCTAAGCTTAAAGCAAATGTGATGACATTACATGAAAATATACTTATTTAAAATGTTTGAAATGCCTACGAAGATTAACTACTGTGGAAAAGCTGTCTTCGTTGTCAGATATAAGTGAGTTCCCTGTGAGCGCAGCCTGTGCTGACCGTGAGTAAAAACAAAGAAAGTGAACAGTGAGAATGTGTGCTGGGCCACATCCGACATTCCAGCAAACACTGCAGCTTAACTTCAAAACACACATCACCACTAATGAGGTGAGAGCCCTGCATATTAATAAACCACGGCTCCAGTCACAGCCATCATTACCCACATCAAACATAAATACAAGATTAACACCTATGCCATTTCTGTGGGAAACGTGAGAATGCCCTGGCAGTAACTGCTCTTGCTTTCCCCGAGGATAAAAAAGGAATGGAAGGGTAATTCGAATAGAGCTTAGATTAAGAAAATAAAGCCACTGTCAGCGGGGGCCACTGTACAGAGATGCAGAAAATTATAGAAAGAGAAAGCTAGACCTCTGTACCCCAGGATACCTTTCTATGTATGAACCTGGGCATTCTTACTTGCCTTCTCCACTAGGAAAGCTGAGCATAGTGCATACCAGTAAGCCGAGCCTGTGGGAGGCTGGAGCAGGAAGATTGTGAATTCAGGTCAGCCTGAGCTATAGGTGAAACGCTCTCTTTAAATGGGGTGGGGTGGGGTGGGGGGCAGCTTTGTAGAATAGTTTTTGCCCAGCAAGATCTCTGTATAAAGAAACAAACTTTTGTCTGTGGCCATACCACCCCGAATGGACCGGATCTCATCTGATCTCATTGAAAAACCAAGCCAGCTCTTACAGTGTCAGCAAACACACTGGAGGTCTTATTTTCCTCGGATGTTACCCTCCTAAAATTGACCACACCTGGACTTCTTCAGGTGCTATCTTAGTTAGGGTCTAAGCTAATACTAATTTACTCCATAACTATTTACCTGTGTTTCAGGTGTTGTTGTAAATGCTTGGGAGATGTCAGCACATGTGACACCAGCTTCCTACATTTATTAAATATATTTTAGCAGGGTGGGTGAAATGGCAAAGGAAGGAAGGAAGGAAAGATTCTTAAATAATAACTACAGTAGTAAATATAGAATACACTAGAAAGTGGTTTGCTAAAGGAAGGAAGTGTTTCGTAGGTCCAGCACTGCAGTGTGGCATGGCAGGCTTGATTCTGTGGTGCTCACAGAGAAGGTGGTTATAGATGAAGCTTATACCCGTATATCTCCGACAGCATGGTCTATCACCTCCTCTCCTAGACATTTACACAGGAGAAATGAAGCTTGCCCCCCACAAAAACTAGTGGGCAACTTTACCCGGTAGCTTTATTCATAAATGATGCAAATTGGAAATAACTGATCAGTCTTTTAACAGGTAAGCACATCATGGAGCATCCACACGGTGGGGTGTGACTCCAAAGTAAAGTGACTGAACTGTCTCTGAATGGGCAAATCTCAGACACTGAGTGAGATTCCATTTAAGCAGTACTCTGGGAAAGGTAGAGCATGGAAAGCCTTAGTAGTTGACCTAGGAAGGGTGGTTGTAAAACATGAGGAGAGCTTAGAGGAGTCAAGCTTCAGGGAACCAGTTGGGGTGGGGTATTTTGTTTTTTAAGGAAAGAAGCAAAGGAGAACTTTCCTGAGCTGGGGAGATGCTTAGTCAATAAAGTGCCTGATGAACAAATTTAAGGACCTGAGTTTGGATCCCCAGCTCCCCTGTAAGAAGACGGGCTGTGACCCCCCACAGTAGGGGAGGCAGATAGAAGAGGGTCCCTGGGGCTCACTGGCAGCTAGTCTATCCGTATCAGTAAGCTCCTCAAAAAATCAGGTGGACACCTGGCAGTGGATGCACACATCTTTAATCCCAGCACTCAGGTGGCAGAGGCAAGCAGAGCTCTGGGTTCAAGGCCAACTTAGTCTACAAAGTGAGTTCTAGGACAGTAAAGAATAAAAAGAGAACCGCTGTCTTTGAGGGAAAAAAAAATCAGGTGGAGGGCTATTAGGGAAGATACCTAATGTAGACCTCTGACCAGTGTGCATAGGTATACGTGTATCTGTACACACACATACAACACACACAAAGATTCTTGTTAGGTCTTACCAGTGACCTAGATGCTTGCACTTAAAGTAGTGTCTTTAATAGATACTTTTAATTAAAAAATTTTAATTCATTAATTGTATGTGTGCATGGGCATGTGACAGTTCCACCATTCAGGTCCCAAAGGTCAAACTCAGATCATCAGGCTTGGTGACAAGTTCATTTGCTCTCTGAGCCATCTCACTGGCCCTAATAAAGAATGACAAATAGAGGCACAACTTGGATGAAAAGCATCAAGAAAATCTTGGGGTGTATTAACTTGAAATAACTGTAGATTCCTAAGAAATTTCCAGAAAAGCATGTGCAGAGATGTCTCACAAAGATTCTGAGAGGACCAGAGGCTGGGCATCTGGAAGAGAGTAACCAGGAAAGTGCTGGCCTGTGTCATATGGTGGCCAGGATCTTCTAAATTACAGCAATGCAGGCTGTGAGATTTAAAAAAAAAAAAAAAAAAAAACAAAACCACTGTAAACCTATTCTACTCCAAAATTATTGTGTCCATGAGAAGAGAAAAGAGAAGTAAAATCTTTAAATTTCTTAGAAAAGAGCATTTGGTGTCAAGGTCAGGGTGTTTAAATCTGTCTAAGTGTGTGTGAAGCTGGGATTTGGGACAACAGTAAGTAGGAAACTAAACTCCATTCCCAATAGTGATTTCTTACTGGTGTGGCATTGCCACCAATAGAAAATCAGCCTGGTTGATTTAAGTGATTTATAGTGAACCATAATATAGTGAACCATATAGTGCTTCCATAACAGCCTCTTCACAGAGACCAGACAGCTGGGGCTTCAGTTCAGGTTATAGGGAGCTCAAGTGGCCCAAGCTAAATTTCTGCTTCCTGATATACCAGAGGGTTTTTTGTTGTTTTGCTTTACTTTACTTTGCTTTTGTTTTTCAAGGACTGGTTAGCATTTGAGCGATCCAAGTCAATTTAAAGAAGTCATCCCCAGTTGGTTTTATGTCTCTGAGGGTAATGACGGGAGAACTGGGTGTGAGCGCCTTCTTCCTAGTGCTGGGGCTGCTTAGTCAGGCGGATCTGGTAGGGGATGTTTGTGTTGAACAAGTATTAGTTGTGAGAGCCACGATTAGACCTTGGCGCCTGTTTAAATATCCTTTAAATGTAAGTGTTCATTATGTGCCAATGCTATAGTAGATCGTAACTCATGAGCTGACTTAGCCAATTAACTGAAGTAGACAAACTAAAGAGTGAGTTGTTGATTTTTCTCCAGCTCTGACTACATACGTGAACATCTCTAGAAATCAAGCCTCCTTGCTTTTGTTGGTCATTCATTCTCTTTGTTTTGGGTTTACAGAGATTTCTGTATGCATAATAATGACTTTTAAAGGATAAATTCTATACATTGTTACTTAAAAGTGTTCTGTTTTGCAAGAAAAAAAAAGGTGTTTAAAAAAACTCAACAGGAAAATAAAACAAACAAAAACATCAGTCCATGGACATGGGGTTGTACAGGTCACAAATAACCACATAAAGAAGAAGGCCGCCCTCAATGTCCTCTAGAGAACGTAGACCCACACTGACATGAGACACTGCTACATACCTTTGAGAATGGCTACAATCAACAGTGACAACTGCTAGTGCCAGGGAGGCCTCAGAGGAATTAGGTGTGTTGCTATCAGCAGCGAAAGAGGGGATAGTCCCATTGTTGACATTTTCCAGAAAACTAAGCACACAGCTGCCTTTATAACTCAGAAATGAAGACTTAAGTCCGCACAGTACCTGTATACACGTTTGCAGCAACACATTAACACAAAACCAGAAATAACCTACATGTTCTTTGACAGGCAAATGGTTAAACGGACCCTAGTGCATTCATACAGTGGAATACTGCACAGTGGTGGCAAGGAATGGACTGTTGTCAATACACTGGATAAACCTGCAGAGAATTATTCAGAGTAAAGGAGGTAGTCACAGTTTTTGCTGCAGTTTATGTAGCATTCTTGAGTGATAATGCTAGAGAAATGGAAGGCAGATTAGTGGTCTCCAGGGATTGGAGACGCAGGGGTAAGAAGGAAGGGAGCCTGCCTACAGAGGGCACAGTGAATAACTCTTATGATAGAAATGTTCTCCAGCTTGAGAGTATTATTAATCCAGCCCCTTGGTATGTATATTGTACTATATAGTTAAACAAGATGCTACTATCATGGGAAATTGCATAGAGGCTAGTATGCTATGTCCCTGTTGTTTCGTCCAACTATATGTTTCTATGATTATCTCAAAACAACTGTCTTAGTTAGGTTTAGTATTGCTGTGGTAAAACACCATGACATCATTTGGCTTACCCTTCCACAGTGTAGTCCATCATTGAAGGAAGTCAGGACAGGAGCTCAAAAAAGACAGGAACCTGGATGCAGGAGCTGATGCAGAGGCCATGGAACGGTACTGCTTACTGGCTTGCTCAGCCTGCTTTCTCATAGAGGCCAGGACCACCAGCACAGGGATGGCACCACCCATAGTGAGCTGGGCCCTAGCACCATAAAACCAGAAATGAAGTTTGGAGGAAAGGGAAATTGAGAGTCCCAGGCTTGTGTCCTTAATATTAACCTCACATAAGTCTCCTATTGACCAACAAGAAGGGAAAGCCATATATTGTTCCTCCTGCAAACTGAATCATGAGACTCTAGACAGTAGCCGCCACTTAGAATAACTAATTGTGCTGCTTAATTTTATTTAGGGCTTTTGCAAGAATGTTTGGATGACCACTCTTTATTCTATGATGGAGTGCTTAGAGGAGCTTTGATATTGCAGGGTAGTTTTTCTTCATTCCTGTTGTGTGCAGATTACTCGGTAATGCAGTGTCACCACAGACTGTAGTTAATTGTACCTGCTGTTCTCACTCATTAGAGTGCAGTCCCTAAGAAATAACTAGAGAGATATATATCGAGTGTTATGTTCATAAGACAATTAAACCTAATGAAGGGATATTGCTGAAGAGCCCTAGTCCAGAGCTGGGTTCTGAGAATGGAGACACTCGATGTGTCCCCTGATTCCTGACGAATGAAGAGTAGTTTTATGGAGGGAGAACATCAAAGAAAAGTTTAGTCCTGCTTCTGACATGGTCTTACAACAGAGTTGTGTGGCACATTTTCCGACTGACTGATATTTCCTTAGGAATTTTATCATGGGGGCTGGAGCGATGGCTCAGTGGGTAAAGGAGCTTGTCACCACACCTGATGGCCTGAGATTGATCCCTGGGACCCACATGGTAGAAGGAGAGAACCTACTCTTGCACGATGTCCTCTCACTCCACGACTGCACTATGGCACACACATCCTTATGCTCATGCATGCATATACAAGACAAATAAATATAAATAAAAAGAATTGTACCATGCCTGCTTTTAAAATAACCCAGTGCCTTAGCTAGGGTTTCTATTGCTGTAAAGGGACACCATGACCACAGCAACTCTTATAAAGGAAAACATTTCATTGGGACTGGCTTAAAGTTTCAAAACTTTAGTCTATTATCATCATGGCGGCTTGCAAGGTGGTGCTGGGGAAGCTGACACACTTCTACAACAGGCCACACCTACTCCAACAAAGCCACACCTACTAATAGTGCCACTCCCTATGAGCTTATGGGAGCCAATTACATTCAGACCACCACACTCAGTGAGGTGACCCTGAAAGACAAAGCAAGCCAACATACAATGGAGATCAAGTGCCATCACCAACACCTGTGGCAAATAGCTCACAGAGGTCACCGTCTGTCTGCTTTCCTTCTCTGACAAAAGCGTACACTCTATGCAGAGTCAGTTTCCCCAACACTGCTCTGACCAGAAGTCACCTCTTTAGACCCTGTGCAGATTGCTGTGTCTGGAGCCTGCAGCCAAACCCTGATCCTTAGTGGTGTGTGGGGCAGAGCTGGCAGGAGACGCCCTGTGAAGAGCTGCAGCCAGTGCTGATTTTGAGGGCTCGGCCTTGATTAACAAGCCCGATCTTACTGCTGTTTGTGCAGCTTCTGTAATGGCTAATTGATGCCGTCTGTGTAAAGATCCAGTTTCCTGTGTGAGGCACTTAATGGGCGGCAACATGAGTCGTGTCGACATGATACCAATTTCCACAGTCAATTTGGTCAATTCAGTGGAAGGGAAAAAAATCAGACCATCCTGAAAAATCAGTCTGAACAGTTATGGGAGGTTACTGAGGCAACCGTGGTCGCCTGACTGAGCTTTTCATGTTTGAACCAGTTCATTTTGTGTTTTGTAGGCATAGCCTTGGTCATTTGGGAAAATCTCATACATACAAAATGACACAGTCAAATTAGTACCTTTTTAAAAATACTAATAAATACTAATCATTGCAGTTACCCAGGCTTTATTTTTTGAGTACATACAAGTTATGAAGAGGAAGTAGCCATTGTACCACTTATAAAAAATTAAGGGTGGCTAAGTGGTGTGTCCCACTGTGGCAAGTGACCACGGTGGCTGGAAAGTATCTGCAAAACTATGGATTAAATCAACTAGTTTTCTAGGAAATAGTACTGCTACTGGTAAGGAAATAGTACTGCTACTTGTAAGTTGTGTTTTGAGACTTTTTAAAAATAACTTTATTGATATGTTGTTTATACCCCCATAAAAGACACCCATTTTAAGGATGTGATTTGAAAATGAGCTACATAAATTTATACTATTACATAACTACTGCTATAATATAGTCCTGGAATATCCCATCACCCTACCAAAAAGAAAAGTCTTCATACCCATTCACAGTCAGCCCCTGTCACCGCCCCTCCTTATGTCCCCAGTCCTTGTCCCCCTCCCATCCAACCCCAGGTCCTGTCCCACTCTCTAGGGAACACTAGTCTAATTTCTGGTTATATAGATTTCCCTTTTCTGGACATAAATGGAACCATATGATATGAATTGTTGTGTTTGCTCTTTCTAGTTAATGTAACATATTTCTAATGTTGACCTATGTTGTAACATTTGTCAGCTGGCCAGTCCTTTATTTGCAGAGTACTATTATATTGGTATACCGTACCTTATCTATTCATTTACTAGTGGAGGGAGGTACATTTATAATTGTATTTGGTTTGGGACTCTTAGGAATAATACTGCTGCTATTTGCATATGTGTTTTTTTTTTTTTTTTAATGTTGGTGGTTTTTATTTTTAAGGTAGCTTCTCACCATGTAGCCCTGGCTGGTCCAGTACTTGTTAGGTAGTTCAGGCTGGCTGCAAACTTGAGGCAGGCCTCCTGCCATCACCTCCCAAGTGCTAAGTGCATGTCTGCCCTGTGCAGTGTGCATATGTATTTGGAAGAGTCTGTTTCTTTTTATTGAAAAGACACCAGAGAGTGTAATTAGTATCTGATTTTTAAATATCTGTAATCCACAGCCATTCAGACAATCTCAGAGTTTAAGAACTTGGTATTTTACCATTGCTGTACAGTATGCAGTCAGTGTTACTGCCTGAGGTTTCATGCTTTGCTAAAGACAGGGAAGCATTTTGATCACCAAGTTTTATGGTTATTTATTTGAGACAGAAGGACCTCACAATTATTCATGCTGTTTAAATTCCTAGGCTTCAGCCATCCTCCTACCTCTGCTTTCTGAGTGGGTGGGATTACCTGGTTTATTAACCATACAGCTTATGTTTAACTTTTAAAGATGCTTTAGTTTTTATTCATTTATAGACTCCTGTAGTGGGGAAACCTGGTGTGCTCCTTAACATGAACCAAAACATCATTTGTAAACTCCAACATTCTGCCTGTTCTGGGTTTTTTTTTTTTTTTTCAGTTGTCTAAGCACTTAACAATATTGGTCAGAAGTGCTGAGACCCACCCATCATCTCCGTGACACTCCTGCAGATCACATTCATGACATCATCATGAAAAAGTCCTGCTCACTGGGCAGTGTTGTTGAGGGGGTGGAGAAATACTTTGACAAGACACATGATGTAACAGGATAATTGTTGGTTTCTCTGTGGCCCCAGTGGAACAGCACTGCCATTCTTAGAGAGGCTTGCTTTGAGCTGGAGCTGGCATAATGAAGGTTAACCTCGATTGGCACTTGGGTCTGGCACAGCACCTCAGACAGTCCACATTCAGACTTCGTGGAGTGGGGGTTGTGTGGCCAGCTCCTCAACACAAGCTCACAATACATATAGTACATTGAAGTATTGGGAACCTTGATTCACAGACTGTGCATTATGCATTGAGCACTTAGTTCTGTGCCAGGCCATGCAAAAGCGCAGCTTCCCTGAAGTCTCTCCCACCAATTTTGTCACTGTGGGAAGATGAAACCTGAGGATATATCCAGATACAATCATGTATAGGCACAGTTGGGTTGGTAGCTGATCTTCCTACTCTCAGAATGTTGCCAGTGTGAGTTCAGGGTGGTCTGAGAATTCAGTGAGACTGGACTTGTCTCTGCTCAGAACCTTAATGACTTGTTTGGTGCAGTCCATGTGCAGGGCTTACTAGCAGGTCTTAGATGAAGTTCATCAGCCACTTTGCATAGCACCCCTCTGCTTCCTCTGAGAGGATCTACATTGTTTCCAACAAAAGCCCATCATAACTAAGTGATCTAGAACATCGAGCATTAAAGTAAACCACTTTGCCTTCACCCTTATCTCACTTTCTCCGGCATGATACCCACTTCTTGGAAACAGACTTTGAAGCGGGGTACATAAGCAAACGACATCTCATGCTTAATGCTAAAGGGGGTTGGAATTGGTTTTCTTTTTCATTAAAGATTTTACATGGCACTAATGCAAGCATCGCCTTCTTTAAAGGTTTGAAACAAACAGGTGATCCCAGGCTTCTAAATCCTCATTTGTATTTTCTTTGAGGAGATGCCTCAGTTAAAATCAATGTCCTACCATTCATTTAAGCTCCCTTGCCTTCAATAAAACTAATTGATAAACCCTAATAATTAATGGCCTGATTAAACCAAAATGTCTTACATCTGCCCTGATGGTTCCTATTTATAATCAGTCAGCTTAATGACTCATCTTTTTTGTGCTCTGCTTACAGAAGGCAGGTGTGATGTTTCTAGGCGAGCTGAAGGGAGAGCTTCGAGCCTTCTGTTGCTTCTCTTTTTTATAACTTGACATTATATTAAAATAAATGCACGTAGAACTGTCTCCTCTAAAGTAATCTTTATACCCAATCAGATATCTGTATCTCTTCGTAAAACAGAAAATTGATCTCAGTATTCCTGGAGCTCTTCCTGGGAGGCATAGAATTTACGTATTTGATATGAAAACTTGATGTAGTATCCGCATATCAGATATTTACATTACATTTAGCGACAATAACAAAATTGCAGTTATGAAGTAGCAAGGAAGATAATTTTATTGGAGTCACCACAACATGAGGAACTGTATTAAGTGGTTGCAGCATTAGGGAGTTTGAGAACCACTGCTTTGAACAGTTTACATTGGCTTGTGCTCTGAGGTCAGAGTAACAGATAAGGGACTAAAATAAAATTCTTAAATGAGGGCCCACTGAGATGCTCAGTGGATAAAAGCACCTGCTGCCAGACATGACAACCTGAGTTTCATCTCTGGGACTCACATGGTAAAAGGAAAGAATCAACTCCATAAAGTTCACACACACACACATGCACGCATGCACACACGCACGCATGTACACACACATCATATGCACATGCACATGTGCACTCGTGCACTGCACCGCACCACACTGTACTTACGAGCTCGCAGTGGTTGCCTGTACAAGATCAATCCAGTTAACATCCTGCATGGATAGAAGGGTTCACAAGGCCCCACCTCTAGCTGAGGAGCTATTGGCAATTGAGGGGGCCTGTTTTCTTCAGGGGTATGTCTCCAGTAGATTGCCCATGCTCCAGGCTTCAGTGGATGGCCCTGCAACCATACACACACAGGCAGCACTAATAGGATTCAAAAAACTTTTTTTTTTAAAAAAAGACGTGAAGTTGGGAGGGGTACATGGTCGGAGGAGAGTAGAGAGGGATGGATGTTATCAAAATACATTGTATTTATATATAAAATTCTCGAATAATGAATTAAAATGTAAAATACATGTTTAGAGGTTAAAAAAAAAAAGAATCTCTTAGTATAATGACAGTTGATGAACATCAGTCATCAGGCTTCTTAAAGCAAACAAACACCAGTCTTAAAGCAGATGTCACAGCAGGTTTTGGAATTTATGTGTGAGGAATGACAAACTGGTAATGACAGGAGCCACTCAATGGTTGACCAAAGCTGAAGGTCAGGGAAGCGTGGGCTGCAGCAGAACACAGATGACCTTGAGGATGATGGAAATGACTCCTGCCTCAGTTGTGGTCACCTGGTGGATATATCTGCCAGGTTCTCAAACAGCATTCAGAGTGATTGCAGTGAAACTGTTTTTTAAAAAATGAATTAAGGGACTCTTAAAATTAAAGTGAAATAAAACAACAGCAAAAATTCTTGACATATCCTTAACTTTGCAGACGTTTACTCAGAAGCAAAGAGAAGTGGGTTCCTTTGGTCTTTTCTCAAGGCTGACTTGACTCCACGCTCTAGCGGACTAGTTTCTGATTTAGTCTGAGATGGAACCCAAAAGGTTCAGGTTTTATAAAAGCACAGCCTGGCTTGGGAGCCATGTAGTTACATGACTGACTATATTTGTAAGAATCATGCTTTTTGTTCAGAAGGGAAGTGACAGATAATAAGCTGTTCTTTGTCTCTTGGGCAATCTTTTGGGATATATCAACAACCCCTGCATAGCTGTGGGCATGCCTTCAGAGGCCAGAGGTGGGGTCTGACTCACTTTTGTCACAAAGTCTTTATATGGTGAAGTAACGGTAAACATTTGCTGTGTGAACATTTTTTTTTTTTAAACAACTGTGGACTTGTCTCACAATGAAGACTCATTTAACAATGTACCCATTCTAAAGAGTGTTCAGTTAAGTCAGAGATGCACCACCTTCTCAGACCAAATGCATGCTTTTGGCTGAGTGTGCCAGCCCATTCAAGGAACAGTATCCTTCACCGTATAGCTTTAACACGTTTCCTGTGTCAACTTCTCCAGAATGGAATGAAAAGTATACATTCATGGAGCCTTCCTCCCCAGCAGAGAAACAGGAAGTGCAGATTTCTGTGTGAAGATAACAGGGTGTCAATAATGCAAAAGATTAAGGAGAGAATTAAACCAAGGAAAAGGGGAGGGAGCTGTAGGCTTGTGAGTCTGAGTTACACAGTAACATTTAAGCAGGAATTTAAGGAAAATGAAGGAGCTAGCTATGAGTAAATGAGGGGGCAGAACTCTCTAGTCTTAGGAGCCACTGAGCAGGAGTGTGGCTGGCAGATGAGCCAGAATGGGCAGGGCAGGAGGTACAGAGGTGACATCAGCTCATATTTGGCATAGGTCTTAAAGCATCACTTTGTTGTTTTAAACGGGGATTATAGAAGTATAAAATTGGGGACATTGGTTCAGTAGTCCCTGGAGGAATGTGTTCGCTCGTCTGCCAAGAAAGTTTCCTTAATGTCAAGTTGTTTTATAAATTCTACTTAACTGTGCTTTGGAAATTATTTTCTACTTTGATTTATAGCATTGACCATTTAAAAGACACTGTTTTATCCACTGTCTCAGCTAATCCTTACAGTTTTTCAATTCTGACAAAGTAACTATTATCTCCCTGCAGACCTAGAAGCTAAAATGTTACAAGCCAAGTCCAAAGTCACATGGCAAGTTTGTGTATGGTCAAAAAGACAGATGTACAACTCTGTCTCCACATGAATCCACTGACTTTGTGAAAGGAGTTTATTATGTTCAGATTATGCTTGAAGATTATACTTGAAAGGGGACATTTATGTTAGTAAGTTTCATGTCTTCTTAAAACATCCCCCAGTGAGCAAGACCCTGTGTGCAAAGGGAATAGGTATGAAGATGTGTGAAGCATATTCCAACCCTGTCAATTTATTTCTTGTGGTGATGACACTAGAGCAGTAAATACCTAGTGAAGGGTGACTTGCTCAGTTTCACACAAGTGCTTCAAAGGAAGTCATGATGGTGGCCTGAGAGGTTATTGCAGCAGGGAGGCAGGGACTTGTGGTAGACAAATTAATTTTAAGTTCAAAACGTTAAGACAGTAGATGATCCAAATTTAAAATATTCTAAGTTGAGAGCCTATAATAAGAATTTTATTTGCAAGATAAAGCCAGCTTAAGTAGAATTTAAGATGAGCTTCAGTTTGGCAATGGATGGCTCAGACCTCTCTGGCTGGCTATGCCATATCCTACTTACTTCTGAGGCACACTTGAAAGTTCAACGTGGAACCTGGTATGTTGATAGGTACTATAATCTGAGCACTCAGGAGGCCAAGGCTAGAGGACCACAAGTGTGCTGATTAGTGTTTGTTTGTTTATTTGTCAATTTGACACAACCTCAGGTTATCTAGGAAGAGGAAACCTCAGCTGAGAAAATGCCTCCATCAGATTGTCTTGTAGGCAGTCAATCTTGACTAATTGACGTGGGAGGGCCCAGCCCATTGTGGACAGAGCCATCCCAGGAAGGTAATCTTGGATTATGTTAGAAAGCAGGCTGAATAAACCAATGTGAGCGAGACAATTAGTAGCCTTCCCCCCCGCCCCCCCCCCCGTGGTTTTTGCTTCTTACCTGCCTCCAAATTCCTGCTTAAGCTGCTGCCCTGGCTTCCTTCAGTCATGGAGTATAAGCTGTAGGATGGAATAAAAACCTTTTATCCCCAAGCTGCTTTGGGTTATGGTGTTTGTCAGAGCAGGAGAAAACAAGCTAGGACAGATAGAATCCAGCCTAGGCTACATACCAATACACACACAAACCTATAACTCTATTCTTGGAAAGTGCAAAATGTCAAGGAATATATTTAACCTCGTCGTTAAGGAGAGAAATAATGTGGTCAGTGGCATACTTAAGGTTTAAAATGGTGGTGTTGTAAGAAGTATATGGGAATCAGGAAAAAAGAGAGAGAGAGAGAGAGAGAGAGAGGTTGAGAGTTGGCAAGGCTTGTGCCAACCTGTATGCACCAACTTAGACCCAAAGAGTCTCTCCCCACCTCAGCTTTCATTATAATTTGCTTCACTTGAAGGGCAGAGCACAGACAGCTTCCACAGTTACCCCCTTCTCACTAAAGTAGATATAGCCCCATAAAGATGATCCTATGAGCTCATGCTTTCCGTTCATTATACTTCCTCCTTTCATTGAGCATTTGCTGATCACTGGTCACTGCCTGTCCTTCTTCCAGGGGATGGGGAGGAGGCAGTCTATAGAAGAAGGTCAAGTTCCTATTTCCATGGAGTTTGCCTTTGGTGTCAGACAATACTGAATAAGCTTGTATGTAAGAAGCCCCTTCTTCACTGCCTTTCACGTACTAAGTACGTTAGCTGTCATTTTGGAGTTGGAACTTGAAACTTAAGTTAAATATGCATCTTGCTAAGAAGCAAGATAATTTGATGGTATACCTTACTGCAGGCTAGAAGATAAGGGAAGAATAACTCATCTGCAGAATTATTTTTTAAATATTTTACCGAAAATTTTAGGCTACTTAAGGGTACTGGATGACTAGCTGCCTGTGCTAGACTACTTTTACTATTCAAGATGAAATAACACATATGTTGTTTGTTCCATTGATCTTGTCTTTCTTAGATCATTTTTATGATCTCCCTGAATTCCAGAAAAGGCTTATTGTTGTCAGTGGTGATGCTCACAGGGACCTTTTGTATCATTATTTACTGGCTGACTGACTGCCTTGGCAAAGCTATGTTCATTCTTTTGTTAACTGTAACAGTAGTCAAAAATGACTTTGGGAGGGGAAGGATAAATGAAAGGAAGGTTCATAGTGCATGCATATGTGACAAGCTTCTTCAGGTCAATTTCTAATTATTATCAGAAATAGCATTTGTCACCAAAAACTCAGGTAGTGGTATCATGTGTCATTTTCTCATTGTTTCTCTCAGCTAGAACCTGTTACTGGTGATGTATGAAGGTTTTGTTTTTGTTTTTCCCACTTCCCCCTTTGACTTTACTACTTCTTATATGGAAGCCCTAAGTTAGTGGGTACACCCACAGTGTAAACAACCCCTTTTAGTGCATTTATGTTGTAAAAGGTTGCATTTTTTTCTGATCTAGCTGCTCTTTCTAAGAAAGTATGGGACAGGGTGACTGACTGGGGTATTTCCTATTGTTGCAAGTCAAGATTTGAGTCAACTTTCATTTTTGACCTTCTGCTTTCAGTTAAAAGCTTTGTAATAAATTTGTGGTATAAGTTTGGGTGAACCTAGGATGCCATTTCTACAGTGTTACATGGTGCACATGTGTCCTTTTTAAAAACAAACTGTGTCAATATGGAGTTGATCACTGCATCTTTTCTGATCCCTTTTAGATGTGAAGCCTTCTAACATGCTTGTAAACACAGGTGGACAAGTCAAGCTCTGTGACTTTGGCGTTAGCACACAGGTAGGTCTTTTTGCTGTTCAGCCTGCCCCGTGGATTGAAAATCACCTAGATTCCAGACAAACAGGAACTGTGCATCTGCTCATCGCCAGGCACACATTATTCATTTTAAATCTCTGAGCGGGTTTCCTTCACCAGAATATGATTGTTCATTGTTTAATGACAGTAAAAACTGCTGATATTGTAATTACTACTTACGAATAGCAAACTTCATTGCTATGCAGCTTGGCTATGAAAGCGCTCTGGCCAGACAAAAGGGAGGACAGCGAGGGAGCCGTGCCTGGGGAGACCAACTGGCCCACAATAAAAATTAATATTGGGAGCAACAATAGTGGAGGGCCATTACGATGTGCAGCACCAATTTTAATTAATTTCCATTTTGGGCCTCCCCTGAGAACCCCAGTGATAGTGACCCATGCGCGTGCTGTGATGTTGATTTGAATTGCAGCCACCTTTCCTCCCATCCAAACATGAAGACCAAAGCGAAGGTCATCTTCGCATTATGAGTTGTCAAAGTCTGTTATCCCTCCAGCCTCTTCAGTTTGTCTCATTCTAGGAACGTGTGGGGCTCCATTCACATCTTGAGCCATCTGACTGAAAGATGAGGGTGTTCAAATTCTACTTCAAATTGACTTTTTATTTCAGGCGGGTTTGGGGCACTAAAGCACTGAGCATCACGCTTAAGTGAATTGTTTAAGGTTATCTGCTATAAACCATAATGTTGTGCTTGTTTAAATTGGAAATCACATCCAAAAGAAAAGAGAGATTTAATCATTTTTAATGCCTTTGTGGATGAATTTGCTCCCTTTTACATAATTTTTAGTTGATTTATTGGAGAGCTGATTGTAGGTTAAATGGGGAATAATTGCCCATTTTATTTTCACATTATCTTTATATTGTTCTAACAGACTGTTTTGTCTCATAGCTGGTGAATTCTATAGCCAAGACGTATGTTGGAACAAATGCTTATATGGCAGTAAGTAAACTTATGCAAAAATAACATTTAAAGCCAACATCTTTATCTTTATGTACTTGGAAATGTATAATTCTTAAATTAATTCCACCACTTCAGACTAGTAAGTTATAAATTACAAAGTCAACCCAGTCACTCTCCAGTTTTCAGATTGTTTGAGAACATTCAAGGCCTTGTGCTCAAGCTATCTACTTATCTGACTTCCTTGACTTAACTGGTCTGTTCAAGTGTGAAATTGCTGAGTTTTGAAGTTTAATCCTACAGAAAAATTGTACTTGATAGTATCTTGGCAATTTTTTCACAGTGCTTATTTAATTAACCCTAATAAACCCTAATAAATGCCAAGGCATCAGTCAGTTGTTTGTTCTAAGGATAGGAACATGCCTCGTCACCAGATCAAAATTGAATTACTGATGTTACCGGTCTTTACCTATGGATCTCCCAATGTTAAGGTTCCATACTTAATTTTCTCTGCAATGTAGATCTTTTGAAAAGTATATTATATTTTTATTTACTTATTGAGAGGTGCCACGTACCATGTAGACCCTGAGGGTCCAGCTCAGGGTGCCAGGCTTGGAAGCTGCTGCCCTCACCTGCAGAGCCATCCTGCCAGTCCTAAGCCGTGGACCTTATTTTCGGTATTTTTCTTTCTTTCTTTTTTTTTTTTTTTTTTTTTTTTTTTTTGTCCATATGGTATCATCATTAAAAGATCTTTGATGTAGGCCGAACTGGGTCTACAGCTTGTTATCCTCAGAACAATACAAGGCATTTCATTTTCTTTTAGATGGTCAAAATAGTTTATTTCAGTTTTCATTATTTTTAGGAAAATTTATATTTTGCGTTTCCTCTAATTAATGTGGAAAAAGTAGATAAGTCATGAAAGTTATTGTGTCTCTTTTTAAAAGTTAGTCTCCTCCATGCCTATCCCAGGGTGAATGACATTGGTGAGTTACTCTTCTAGTTAACAGAGCCCTCCTGAATGTCGGCCTCTGTGAATATGAAAAGGAAAAAAAGCTATCCATGAAACAACTTCTCAACTGCCCATCATGTTCTTGGTAGCTTTAAATTGCTCTGATAATTAAATTGCATCACATCTGAGCTACAAATCCAGATTACAGTTGTCTTTCCCAGGTGTACATTAAAGAAATTACTTTTTTCCCTTTTCGTTTATGGATGAATGTGATGCGTCCATATGTTAATTGAAAGTGTGAGGATTAAAAATATGAAATGTTAGCTCAGATTGGCAAAGCTGAAATTGCTTTGTTTCTTGGGTGAGTGAATTCTAGTCATCAACTTTGTAGTTCAAGCTGTAGAAAGCCTAAGAAGCCAAGGAGGGAAATAATGAAAGTGTGAGAGTAAAAGCTGCAGCTTTGCTTAATTTAGTAGGCTCTAATTGGCCAAGTAGTTGCCAAAGGCTGGCCATGGGGGTGCCCTTCAATACTCTAGTGCAGTATTGATCCAGCTGCTGCCCATGCTGCTAGTCTCTTGGGAGAAGGGCGGGGCTCTTTAGCTTTATGTAAACCTCTGTTTTAACTCTTATAGTCTATAGTATTGCATTCCATATGGGATTCTATGCCAAATGTTAACAAACTATAGCTCCTGGGCCTCTGTTTTGTTTGTTCACTTGCTTTTTTTCATTTCTTCGTTTATTTGTATTATTTATTTATAATATTCATTAATTATTTTAAAGTTTTTGTTTGTTTTCAAGACAAGATCTCCCTGTGTAGCTCTGGCTGGCATGCCTCTGCATCCCAGGTGCTGGGATTAAAGTGTGTACCACCACACCCAGGCCAGGCCTGTTTTGTGAGTATAGTTTTACTGGAATGTACCTGGGTGTGACTTCAGTAGTACCATAGCAGCAGCAATTGTACAATTGCGTGCAGCCCTCTAAGTGAAAACTATTTCCAGGCTGGCCTTTCACAGAAAAAAGCATTTTCCAGCCCCTGGTGTATGTCAGTAACGCACATATCAAGTACCTTCAGCTACCTGAGCTGGTCTCCACTGATCACATTCCATGCTGTGAATCCAGAGGAGACACGGGTAAAATTGGAAAGACACCCTCATATATGGCAACACTGAACTTGGCATAATTGGATTTTTAGTGTACCAAGCATATACATAGAAATTGTAATAGGATGTGCAGAAGGCACTGGCAAATGTACTAGATCTCTTGGTGCTTGTTTGTTTGTTTTAAAGGAGCATGAGGTAGAGTACTGTGTATAGGCTGAGACTCGGGAGAAGGCGGGACTGGGTAGATGGTTCAGCAGGGAGAGCACTTGTGGCATTAGTATGAAGATCAGAGATTGGATCCATGCACTACAGTACAAGCTGGGCTGCTCTCACTGGTTCCTGTAACCCAAGCACTGGGAGGCAGAGACAGGAAGGTTCGGGGGCTGGAGCACACATGAGCTTCAAGCTGCGGAAGAAATGACTTTGTCAGCCGAATAGGGCAGTGAGTGCTAGAGGAGACCCAGTGCCCTCCCTTGGCTTCTATATGTTCCTGCACACACATAAATACAGAGTAATCAAGTCAAACATTTTGATGTTATGGTTACTGAATATCTGGAAATTTGAAAATTTTCAAGGATGTTTCTCAAATATTATCCTTTGGGATCAGAGCCTAATTGACTGTTCTTAGCCCCTATGTGACTGCTTTAGGAGTTTGCTTTTGTTTCCATGCTCAGGCTTTGATGTCCTTGAAAATGTCTTTAGCTGGGCATGAGCCTACTCAGATTGCATGCTCTAATTCAACTGGCTATGGTGACCATCACAAAGACCTGGTATTTGCTAGGCATTCCCACATGGTATTTCTCTGTTGAGGACATAACGTTTTATCCTCACACAGTGCTGTGCTACAGACACATTATTGTCACTTTCATTTTACAGAGAAGTCCACAGAAGAAGTAACTGTCACCACTGTCTCAGAGTTGGCAGGTCACTGGAGGCAGGATCTAGTTAAGACATCATACCCTCATTTCTTCAAATAAAACATTATTTGGACCAACTCCACCACTGAAAAAGGAATGCTAGCTTTAAACGTGTCAAACTTGGACTACAGAGATGCTCAGTTGTTAAGAACATTGGCTGCACTTGCAGAGGACCTGGGTTCCATTCCTAGTACCCAGATGATGGCTCCCAACTGCCCATAACTCTAGTTCCAGGGGATCCAATATACTCTTCTGACCTCCTCTGACACCAGGCACATATATGGCGCTCATATATTCAGGCATGTAAAACAATAAAATAAATATATAATAAGGTTAAATTTTTATTTATAGAATAGATTTCAATTTTTTTAAAATCTTAAAAAAAAAAAAAAAAAAAAGCTCCAAACCATCCAGAAAGCACTAAAAAGCTCAAGAGATAACAGGGAACTCCCCCACCAGGTCTTGAGTGAAGTCTCACAGAAGAGAGCACATGATGCTGAAGGCAATATCAGGCTCCCCTTCCCCTCCATGCTGGAAGCCCAACCTGCTCCCTTGTGGGGAGGAGCACACACACTCGGAAGCTGCTCCTCCCCGTCCAGAACCAGAGGGAACCTCAGAGCTGAGCAGAGAAGGAAGAGTGAGAGGAGAGCAGAACAGGCTATGACCAGAGCTGGACCTGGGCAGCTTTGCCTGGCCATACATGAGCCAGTGGGACACAGGACTGCATGCCGAGAACGTGGTCTGGAGTGGCCTCTCCACCTTAGGTTGCAGAAAACATCCCCAGATTTTAAAAGGAACAGCAACAGACCTCCAAGGCCGACAAAGGAAAGACAACAGACAAGGCAGCATGAAGAATGGTTGGGGAGTACAGCAGGTGCATACAGACTTAGGATCACACAGTTAAAAGAGGACAGTGGATGTGCAGTCCCCAGATTCTCTTGGGGGAGATGGCTCAGCGGCTGTAAGCATCACTGCTTGCAGGTGCCCCAGGTTTGGTTTGCAACTCCCACATCAGGCAGTTCAAAGCCACGTGTGTGTGTGTGTGTGTGTGTGTGTGTGTGTGTGTGTGTGTGTGTGTGTGTGTGTACGTGTACGCATACACTAACACACACACCAAAACTACATCTTTCTTAAAGGTCTCACTTGACCTGATAGCATATTGGACACAGCAGCAGGAGGATTAGTGAACTGGAAGTTCAGTCTGCAGTACTGCTACTGACTCTGCTTGACCATTTTGCTTTGCTCTGTGGGGATCTGGCCTTGCCCACCTAAAAGAAAACTCCAGTCACCCTGGTACACCTGTGAATAGCATGCTACCCTGAGTTATATGCACCTGGCCTGGTAATTTTCCGAGCAGCCCAACAGAACAGCAACCCCCTCTTCAGAAGAGATAAAATATGTACCTTGCTATCTTCATGCTCCTGACAGTTATACCCAGGAGTGTTGTGCTGTAAACAGTCCTGGAATCTGTTAACTAAATATGGGTCCTGGCTAAATGCCCAGTCACAGGCAATAGCTGGAGGGACTGGCGTGTGCTAGTTTGAAGATGCTGCCTTGAAAATCCTCTGGAGAGTCAGCTTTTGGGGTATATTCAGAAACTGGCCAGGATTTTTGTTTGGCTTGCTTGGTTTTATGTGCTCTTCGCTTAATCACACAAAGGTGCTCTAGACAAGAGCTGTGTTGTCCTTATTATATAGCTTCTATACTGCTGACAGCTGTCGGGTGAGGAAGTAACACCAGGCAGCCTTTTGACTGTAGCCCTTCTGTCAGCAATGCAGTACCTGGTTTTAGGTTTTATCTTCTTTCATATTGTACTTGAGGGGAGGGGAAAGGGCATGACACTATGACTGCAGTGTGAGCTCTGCTTTAGATTATGAAGCCTCAGGCTGTCATCCTAACTCTACATTCATGAGGTTCCAAGGCTCATCCTGTGCCTAAATTGGTCAGAGGCCTGAGTCTGCCTTGTGTGTTGTAGAGTGGGCCTCAGACCTTGCTGCCTACATTTGCTTGTCCTCCACCAGTGAGTGATCTTGGTTTGCTGCATGCTGTAATAAGTTCTCCATCTAGAGGCATTCAGAACCTTGTCTTAAGGACATCTCTTATTGCCACCTCATATTTGTGAATGTTTTCACTCTATATTTTTCTTCCTTTAATTCAGTTTTCTGTGTTTTAGTTTCAGTTCTCAGTTTATATTTGTTTTGGTAGCTCAGTGGGTAATTGAAGCAAATGTATGTAATCTCATCATCCAGCCCACCCAGGTACTTTGTATGAGAGTGCCACTTCTCTTTGTTTATTTTCTCTGTATTCTAGATAAATACAACAGCTTCAGAACTGTCATCCAATAGGAAGAAAAGCCAGAGAGGGGAAGGGGAAAAGGATAGGGAGGGAGACAACATTTGCTTGTTTCTTTAACAAGTCTACAGGGTTAATGTTAGAAAGAGCATCATCATAAGTTCTTTTTTGTTGTTTAAATTGTGCAGGAGACTGTGTGTGTGTGTGTGTGTGTGCACGCGCATACGTGTGTGCTTGGTGGTGGTGGTGGTGGTGGTGTGTGTGTGTGTGTGTGTATACCCACAGCATACATGGAGGTCAGTGGACAGTTTCTGGGAGAAGATTCTCTCCTTCCACCATGTCAGTTATGGGACCCCAACTCAAGTCATCAGGCTTGGAGACAAGCATTTTTGCCTATGGAATCATTCTATTGGCCCTCATTCCAAGTTTTTGATGGACTTGATAGCTATAATATATATGAAGGGTTAAATCCATCCTTAGAACCACATGAGTGATGGTCCCTTAACAGCACTCATTGGCTTCGTTGTGATGTGCCAGTAGTGGCTTGGGGTTCGAAGGGCTCCCAGTGAGGGGAGTAGACATGGAGAGGGATAATTGCAGTGCAGTGTGACAACTAAAAGTGAAAGTAATGCACGGTATTCTGTGTGTATGGAGGTGTGTGTAGTTGTATGTGCACAGGGTATGTGTGTGTAAGCCAGGGATCAACCTTGGTTGTCTCCACCTGCATTTTGTTAAAACAGGGTCTTGGTGAACTTGGAGCCCACCAGTTTGGCTAGACTAGCTGGCATTGTTGATGATAACAATTGTAGTCATGCTGTTATTCCCATAACTGGATGGCCATTTCCACACAAATACCTCCTAGTACCTGTCAAACTGACTAGGACTGGATAATGGGGTGTGGGTTAGGATCTCAGCCCTGCCATGACTAGCTCTGCTGACTTGAGGAACTATTGTACTTTTGTGGAACCTCATTTTTTTTTTAATTCAGTTGTTTGTCTGATCATTGCAAACATTTCTGTAAGTAATCTATGGGAGACCAAATCCTGGAAGAACAGACCAGTAGTCACTCACTCAGTATGCAGCTATTCCTGGTGAAGACTGTGCATGCCAGAGCTTCCTGGACCAGGCACCTGCTACACAACCTAAGGGAAGGGCCAGGAGTCCCATGAGGCACCTTGATTCCTGTCAGAAGAAACTCTACTGTATGGAATCAAACAGTGACAGGAGGTGAATCTAGGGAGACAAATTATGGCTGCTGTTTGCACCAGCCTGACTCTCCACCCTCCTGTATAGTTGAAATTATTTTCAGATAAAAAGTTAAAAATAAAACTTGAGCTATAATCTTTGAGACCCTTCTGTCCAAATCCAAGTAAGTCATATACAACTTTATACAATTTGTCTATCCCCAGTTAAGATCTTTGGATTAGAGGGAGATGGACATAGTGTCCAAGCCCTAGCTCCTTTGCTACCTTGGTTTCTGTCACATTAACTGGCTACCTTCACTTTCTTGATGAAGCAGTGACAATGGTCTTTCTCGTAGGGACTTGCTTCTAGAATGTATATATACATATATGGGAAATTGTTTTGCTTAGTGTAAATGCCATGCAAATTTGGTGGCTCCCCATGTTAAGCTCACATTCAGTATGTTCTGCCTGGGGTAATTTTCAGCAGCTTACAAGCTCCCTCCTGCTTTCTTACAGCCAGAAAGAATTTCAGGAGAGCAGTATGGCATCCACTCTGATGTGTGGAGCTTAGGAATCTCATTCATGGAGGTATGTTTGGTTTTGTTTGTTGTCATTGATACATCTGTACTAATACATCCCATTGGGAAGAATGGAGGCTTTGAAAGAGTATTACAAGCACTTCCCAGGGTGTTGTGCACACATGCATCATCTGACTCTGAAGTCCTGATGTGACTTTTGTCTGAGTCTGCATTATTCTAGAGCACTGCTTCTCACATGTCACCTGTGTAAGGCATACCTGAAGTGCTTGTTTTGCTAGCCCTGACCAAGACCAGGTCAGCCGAAGGCTCTGAGAATGTGTGTGGGAACTGTTCACTGGGTGGGAGCCTGCTTGGCCTGGAGTCCCGTTCTCTGAAAGGGGATTCCATAACAGCACAGGGTGATCGCAGCCTTGCAGTGTGCATGTGTGACATCCAAAGGGGATGGTTTTATAAGATAAGCTATAGTCATGTGGATACATCGGTTGAACATATGGCATATATCATTTTCTTTCTTAAAGAAAAAAAATGACATGTGGGGTGGAGGTGGTGTGATGGGGATGTGTGTGTAGTATCATTTCATGTCTTTACTCTTTGTTGCTGTATTTAGAATGGATTTTTTTCCTTAGTGAGCCAGGTGCAGCCCCATTAGAACTCATGCTAAGAAATAGCCATACAACTCACATTAGAAAGACACCTGGCTTACTAGAATTGCACTTCTAGACAACCTGGGCACTCATTGGGGCTTTCAGAACAGCTTTTCAATTCCGTCTATTCCCATCAAGGATGCCTTTAAAAAAAAAAGGAAAGAAAGAAAGAAACATGTTTAAATAACACCACAGATCAAGTTTCCATCACAACCCCATTGCTTTTGTTTGGTCAAATACATTTTCTATGATCTCTGTAACGCTTGAATGCCATTGTACTTGGAAGGAAATATCTTCAGACCCAGCTCACCTGCACAGCAGGAAGAATGCCAAAGTCAAATGCTCAATGTTTATTAAACCATATTCGTCTGCCTTTTCCCCAAAGGTAATCTAAGAGAAACTGTAGTATGTGCACAGCAGCCCAGAGGCTGAAGTTAGCAGGTAGATCTCGGGGTCTAGCCCTCAGCAGTAACCTGAGGCTTGTTCTAGTATTAGCCTGTTTTAAGGGAAACTGACTGTGATCGGTGGGACTCAGGTTTTGCTAGGATGAAATTTCCCTTTGGTGTTTTAATCATCCTCATTGGTTGAGTTTTATAAATGATCAGATACAGTGCAGAACAATTGAGAGGTCACATAGTTCAGAATCAGATGCTGGAAACAGGAGGCCCAGGTTGTAGTACTAGCAATAGTTTCCTAGGTGGTCCTGGGCCAGCCTGCAGTGCCCAGCAGGATCATTTCCTTTTCTGTGCAATAGTGAGGTCTGAGCCCCAGTGCAGACTGACATTCCACTGCTCTGCTGCTTTTATCTTTCCTGTAGTTCCTGTGTGTTGGAGGTAGAGGTGCACCCTCACCTCCTGGAAGCATAGAAGCACTGTTAAGAGGGCTGGGAATATTGCTCAATTGGGAGAGTAATTACATAGCATGCACCAAGCCCTGGTTTACTTGCTAGAATGTGATTCCAGCATTCAGGGATGGAGACAGGAGGACCAGAAGTTCAAGATCATCCTCATCAGATGCATAGTGAGTTGGAAGCCTGTCTGGGCTATATGATAGCATCCTGTGTTAAAAAAAAAAAAAAGTACTGTTACGAAAGTATATCAGGCTGCGTAGTGGCAGCACATACCTTTGATCCCAGTACTTGGGAGGCAGAGGCAGGGAGATCTCTATGAGTTCAAGGACAGCCAGAGGGCTACACAGAGAAACCCTGTCTTGGAGAAAGAGAGAGAGAGGGCATGTCCAAGCTAGTCTGAAGGAAGTAGTGAATTAGTGAATGATATTAATTGGTTGTTCCTCTTTCTCTCTATTGTACTTGACAAGTCTCATAAAGAGAAAAAGAGAGCCCCACCTGACTAGAGTTATTAAGGTATAGATGGGAAAAAATAAATCAGAGAGGTAGCTGGGGCTAGGTCACATACCACCAGGCTCAGGGCTTCAGATGTTGCCCTGAGAGTGAGTGATCTGACTTCAGTTTTTATCAGATCACAAGAGTGCTCTGTGGACATGACTGTAGGAGGACAGGTGTGGAATCAGGGATCAGAAAGATTGGGTAGAAAGATTGGAATATGCCCAATAAATATAATGTATTGAAGTATGTATCCTCACTGTCTTACTAGGTACTGGGAATGTGAAGCCTAATAAAAAGAGGCACTGCATTGTAGACAGAGAGATAGAATGCCAGTGTGTGTACTGTAGGCAGGGAGATTGCCAGTGTGTGTATTTGCCCTGGAGGCAAACTGGAAATAATCTCTGGGACACTGAAGAAAACAGACTCTTTGCATTTGTAAAATTGAGAAGAACTGGGCATAGGGAACTGTGAGAAAAGTCAGCTTTGAGTGTGGGGTGACTGGGTGCCAGGAGTATAGCGAAGTGCAGAGCAGGAGAACCCCATTACTGGATAAGGGCCAGGGAGGGGTAGGCTCTCCAATGCTCTGTGTTCATAAGTAGATGAGAAGGAATGAGTTGTGAGGTAGGCTGTAAGGTGAAGTGTACTTGGAGTGGCCAAGAGGGACAGGGTGTTTAACTAAGTATCATCCAGAGGAATATGGGGTGGCTGTCCCTGTCCTCTTAGAGCTCCTGACCCACTAAGCAAGTGACATGTGACCAGCTTAAGTAGTGGAGCAAAAGTCATTAGAGAATAGAGTACATCCTCCAGCACATATTTCATACCAAATGTATTTGGGGTCCAAGGTAAAGAAATGCATGATGAGGGAGAAGATTTTGATTCTGTAGCTGAAGTGTTGTGGTATTCAGGATACCTTCCTTCTTGGGGTCAGTGTGAGGAAAACACCATCCAAAGGGCCTTAGAACTTAGGTCAAAATAAGAACTCCAAGGCTAGGGCTCCTCTTTCTTTTTATCAGAGTATAGTTGGTCTAAATGTGATGAATATTATTCAAAACCACTACAGCCTGTAATTATTGCGGTTAAATAAGGATCAGGATAAACAAATAGGCCAAATAGATGTTTATTCAGGGAGAAATAACTTACAGCCTAGACAGATGAACACCAGCAATTTCCACCGGATGCTCTCCTGTCTGAGTCCAGCCAGCAAGAGAGCTTTTCCTGGCTCTTCCTCCGACCTCCTTCCACAGGTCACTTCTGCCCATGGCTCCACCCCCCAATGGACGTGGTCAGTGCCACAGAAGGACTATCTCACTACATGTAATCCTAGCATTCAAGCCTGAGGCCGGAAGATCATGATTTCCAGGGTAGCCTGAGCTACATTTAAAAAAAAGAAAGAAAGAAAGAAAGAAAGAAAACACAAGGTCGGGGGAGATAGCTGATTAAGTAAGCACTTTCCACACAGGCACAAGGACCTGCGTTCAGTCCCCAACACTCACACAGAAATGCATGCTGATGGAGCATGTGCATATTCTCAGCACTGGGGAGACAGAGACAAGTAACCCAGGGTGACCAGCTAGCCAGCCTGGCCTAATCATGGAGCTCAGGCTCCAATTGAAGAACCCTGTGTTAAAATCCCCTGAAACTTAAAGGGTGTTACCTGAGGGTGACCTCTGCCTTCACACACACACATGAACACACACACATACTGCTTCACATACACACATAAACACCCAACAGGCAGGCATATGTGTTGCAATGGCATTTTAAAATCTGAGGGACAAATTGCATCCTGAACCACAGTCAGCACATTCAAAGAGCTTTTCCTCTCCGTGTGTCCTCTCAAGATTAGAAGCCTTCTCTCATTCATCAGTTTTCACCAGTGTAAATGCCATGGGTTGGTTCTGCAGAGCACTGGCCACATAACTAGGAAGATGCTTTGAGAAGAAAAATGCAAGAACCCTGAAGTGACAGGCTTCAGCAAAGGTGTGGGTGAAGGCAGGAGGTTGACAAGAGGTTGGCATCAGAGTGGAATTGGTCCTGAAGGGAGCCTGCCACCAGGAGAAGGAGGGACTAAATGCTTATCCTTTCCTACCCATTCAGCCCTCTCTGAAGTAGACTACTGTAAACCCCTAAGGAAAGATTAGATGGCAGGGAGGAAGGTAAAGTCTCACAACAGTCTCCTGGCATATTCACACACCTTTCTCAGGGTGTTTTGAGCCAAACGGTTCATTCCCATAGATAATCTGTGGTAAAGAATAAAAGATGGGCAGCAGAATAGGAAGCCAAGCAAGGGCATTTCCCAGAATCACCCGGGGATGCAATAGAGACAAATGGGAGCTTCCTGTGTCTGCTGAGGTCCCCAGGACCCTGCCTCCTGTTCTGTAAACCTTCCTCTCTAAGGTTCATCCTTGGCAGCTCCTTCCTGCTGCCCCTTCCTTTCCTGTTCATATGCTGTCATGGTCCTATAGGAAGTCATAACAAGACCTCTTGCCACACTCTTTCATAAGAGATGATGCTACATACCACTAAAGTGTGCAGATAAAAAGAATCACAGACAGCTGCATTTGTGCCTTAAGCAAAGAACCTTTAATATCAGACTATCTTTTATCTGTCCCCCTCTCCTCTCAGGTCAGCAGCCCTTTGCCCCCGGGATAGAGTGGGTCTCCTCCAGATGTCATCTGTGTGAAGTATTTGGAGTTGGCAAAGTAACACAAAGATTGAAATAAGACTGTTTAACCTGATTGAGGACAGTGGCTTCTTGGGAGGGGGTGGAGAGATTCTGCCCCTTGTCTGCTGTGTGCTTACGGTTTTTCACACAGATCTTTTAAGTGTTTGTGGCTCCCCTCCTGTGGATTGGTTATAAAGCCAAATAAAAGAAGTCTCAGTGTATGGGTTTGTGTGGGCTCACTTTGTAGTGGGAAGAGATCCCATGCAGACTTAAATTCTTCCGTTAGAATGCACCAAGAGTGTGGAAATGCAGAGAGTAAAGCAGTGGACGGAGAGGTGAGACCAACAAGACCACAGAATCCCGAGCTGTGAAGAGCTGGAAGCTCCCTTCCACCTCAGGAGACTTGTTTGACAAGTTTAAAAAGCTCGCACTGGCTCCATGACTTGGGTGATTTAGACTTGTTCACCTGGTACTGTTATCAGTACTTCAGGGCCATTGGAGGCTTGGCTTTGTTTTCACCTAGCCTGGAGGGATTTTCCTAATCGTTAGGGTGGGGGTTCCAAACACACTGGGGCAGCATCTTCATTTCCTAAACAATGCAGTATTTACCTAGTCTTGCAGAGAAAGGCTGAGGAGGGTCTGTGCCCTTGGTTTTTCACTATATTGATTATTGCTCATGTTATACCATTTGAATCACAACATAAATGGCTAAACAGGAAGTAAACATCTGGCTGTTTAAAAGATGGTCTCTCTAGAGGGGAAAGTCAATGCACTGCCTCCTCTAACCTGTGTGCCCAGCAGAAAGCATGTGTGTTTAAAATAAAAAAGAACCAGGGGCCTGGCATGGTGGCGCCCATCTGTAACCCTAGTACTCCATAGATGAAGGTAGGAGGATCTTGAGTTTGAGGCTTCATGCATAGTAAAAGCTTATCTCTAAAAAACAAATGAGGCTGCTGGGATGGCCCAGTGGGTAAGGTGCTTGTTTTGCAAACCCGATGGCCTGAGTTTGTTCCTTGCAACCTATCTAAAGGTACAATGATCACAAAGCAGTCCTCTGACCTCCAATACATTTATTGTGGCCCACACATACACACACCGCACACGTACCACGGAGTGGGGGTTAAAAGCTGAACATGGTAGAATACACCTTTAATCCCAGCACTGGGAGGCAGAAGCAGACAGATCTTGTCTAGTCTTTGGATTAAGCGTCAGATCATCCAGGGCACGTGGTGTAAACCTGTCTCAATAAATAAATAAACCATTTAAAATGCAGTAAACAAAACAAGCAAAAGCTTCCCTTGGAAAGGCACCAGGCCCGCGGGCTCTGCTGAGGGACTGTTGGGAGGGCTCTCACAAACCTGGCTAAGGTTGGGTTGAGTGGCATCCTGATCCATGTCTCTGCGGGAGCCAGACTGCAAGTCCTCTCCAGCACACACTTGCTCTTTTCACTTTGTCCCCACTCTTTCTGCCTTTGTCTGCAGCTTCCCTCCTAGTCTCCTGAGTCTGAGGCGCAGAGCAGGCTGGCTCGACATGCTTGGTTAATTGGTGTGTCATCCGGTCCTGCGAGGCCCCTCTTCAGCACGGGCACTGCTTTATTGAAGTGCTTTGACTGATGTGTTAAATGATGAAAACAAGGGCCACGGCTTAGAAACATGTCTCCAGATAGGTGGAGAGCATACTCAGAGAGCCACACAAGGTCATTGTCATCAAAGTAACACCACTGTCTAAGGATTTCTGTGGGCTCCATTGTTTTGACAAGAGTTTTTTTTAAGGCTTTTTTGTGCCCACGCGCATGCGTGCATGCTAGAGATGGCATTCCATAGGGTACATGTTCTACCACTGAGCTGTATTCCTAGCCCTTTCTCAAAGTTTAGCATTACCTTTACAAAAATAAATCTGTACTAAGACACTCTCCTGTCATATGAATACTATTCTCCTTCATCTGCCTGAGTTATAATTCAAATATGCATCCTTCATGATGCTGACCCTGGTCTTGGCAGCTGGGAGGAACACCTTGTTCATATGGACCGTCATCTCCATCTGGCCAGTCACATAAACATTTCCTACTTCACAGCTGAGTAATTTATACAAACTCAGTTTGATTCTCTTACAGCCTACAGTGCCATTCTAGTGCCCTAGCAAGTACTCAAGAATCTTTTGGGCTCAGTATTTTCCCAACTTTTATAATAGTTTTAAAGTAGTCCTAGAGGCCCGAGTTTAAGTTTGATAAGTGCCCATTCATGTTTGTGCAGTATCACTTGACACTATGTATGAAGAAGTGATTTGTCTTTGTCAAAACAGCAAGATTCAAATTCCACATTGGCCACAGCAGCCTAAGCTAAACCTTGGTTGCAGTACAGGCTCTCAGGACCTATTTCCTCATCTAATGTGGCAGCTCCACTCCGGAGTATAGGGACAAGTCACAGTGAGAAAATGGAAGTGTTATCTGCCCTCTCCTCAACAGGAAGCAGCTTCTAAAATATTCGCATCTAGGTCAAAAATTATGCCAATTTGACTAAAGATGAGTAGATTGTGGGTGTTAGTTTCCATTCACCTCAAGCTCTCCTTGAGGCCTGGTACCATAAAGACTCATCAAGGGATTCAGTGTCAGCACAAAAACCACAGTTCTCATCTTAAAGGGAGTAAACAACAGTTGATTCTGGAACATTGGTCCCAGAACACAGATTTAGGTTATCCCAAATTCTGTATTACAATGTGGAAGCAGTTTTGGGATATTTTCTAGTTTTACAGAACAAAGGAAGTCATAAATCAAGGCAGGTTACATCAGTGGTATATCAGAAAGGCAGTTACAGAGGGATGGGGGAAGCTTTCTTATAGGCCCGAGATGCTCTCTGATAATGTCCTTAGCTTTTGGGTTGGTGGAAACTAGTGGTCTGCTAAGTTAACAGATTCTAAAAGCTTCCTATCTGTTAGTCACAAGATGATCATTCAGACACAGAGTTGGACAGAGAATGGCTTTTCGAGAGGGATAGAACTACCCAAGATAAGGCAGTTAGCCTCTGTGCTGCGTTTCCAGACAGTCTCTGTAGGCACAGCATGGTTGGAAACAGCCACCATCAGATTTTGGATGTAATGAAACAGTGATTTGGTGAAAAAACAGCACATGTGGGGTGTGAAGGCCTCCATCAGCATCAGGACAAGCAAGGGCAGCGGTCTTGCTGGAGTAGAACATCCCCAAAGCTCCACACCTGGTGTTCCTGATATTTGGAGCTAGGATTAAAGCTAGGAGCTAGAGAAGTGTTTCAGAGGTTTGTTTCTTCTCTGTTTTGTGGGGTTAAACCAAGGCTTTTCATTAGGCAAGTGCATAGCCCCCAGCCCTCAGAGTCTGTTTGAGAGGCAGTAAAGCTGTTAACCACAGACCATCTCCCTAACTCAGCATATGAAACAAACTAGTGACCCTCCCCAGGCCCAACATGAGACAGAGTAGAGGCTCTAAGAGAAAGATGGCATCTGGGACCATAAAAACCTGGTCCTGTAACCAAGAAGAGATTCTGAATACTGCATAGCTCTGCATTGCTCCTAGGTTACCTGTGGCCATGACCACAGGCAGGAGATTGGCAGGGATTTTCTCCAGGGAACTCTGGCCCAGAAGTCTAATAGATGCAGAGGTTGGGTGCTTCACAGATGAAGCTCATAGGAAACTCTCAGCCAGTCTACTTTTCTCCACACAAGAAAATATACACTCTGTAGCCCAAGTTGATGTAGTATTCGCTATGTAGACCAGGCTGGCCTTGAACTTGTGCTTCTGCATCTTGAGTTGCTAGGGTTACAGTTGTGGCTTATACTTAATGAGATATGTGTGAAAGACTTACAGTGAGAACAGAGGCCTACAATAACTGAGAACAAGCAATATGGGTACCTAAAACCTATGCAGTGGAGAAAAAAAAAAAATGAACAATCAAGCATGCCCTCAGGAGTGAGAGAAAAAATACTATGCTCCAGGGACAACAGGCTGCTGTAGGAAGAGAACCTCCAGAGAAAAGCAAAACAAATAGGGAGGGAGGAAAATTAGAAAACATGGTGAACAAGTGTAATGTGAGAACGTGTTTGAACTAAGACGTAACTAAGAGAGCCATGTTTGAGCTTGCCTTCCTCCTGGACCTTCTAATAGGAGAAAATAAAACACTACTCTCTTTTCTAAGTGGCATGTGGCAATTTTTTTACCCTCATAATGTGAATTTTTATAATACACATATATAGTACATTTCTTTTTTTGCTCTCAGGAGGCAGAAGCAGGCAGATCTCTATGAGTCCAAGTCCAGCCTGGTCTGCATAGTAAGTTCCAGGACAGCCAGGGCTACAAAAAAGAAAAGAAAAAGGAGAAAGTGGGGGTTGGGGGAGAGAGAGAAAGGGGAAGAGAAAGAGAGAGAGACTGTCAGACCCTTTACTGCATGCTGGAAATACAACCCCTTTCCATGTTGTACCTACAAGGCAACAAGTCAACAGATTCTTGAAATCAAGATGAGAGCATAATAATCTGGGCTATTTTATAAATATTTAACATTAAGAAACCCATAAAATCACTTTAAGAAGTAGGCCACAGCTGGGTGTGGTGGTGCACACCTTTAGCCCCAGCATTCAGGAGGCAGGGGCAGGTGAATTTCTGTGAGTTTGAGGCCAGCCTGGTTTACAGAGCAAGTTCCAGGACAGCCAGGGCTACACAGAGAAACCCTATCTCTAAATAAATAAATAAAATTTAAAAGTAAGTCTCAGCCAGGTAAGATGGCACATACCTGTCATTCCAGCATGAGGAAGTAGGAGGCAGGGTCCTCACCTGATTGGGCCACCTCAAGGTCCTGCCTTCAAGACAGGAGAAGAAAGAGGAAATAGGAAGGGGAAGATAAGCTCTTTGGACTAGCATTCTGTGTGTGACTTGTTCTTGGCAGGTAACAAAAACTAGAGAGCTAGGCTTATCTAGTCTTGAGTTTTCTAGATTTAAGTCTTCTACCTCCTGCCAAAACTGCAAAACAAACCCACACAGGGACAGGCGTCTTAGGTGGGCATAAGCTGAGGCTTTGTCTCCTGGCTTAGCCCCTTGTGATTTGTAAGCCTGGTCTGAAGAGCAGCAGAAGGCTCTGGTGGCCTGTAGCAGCTCCTGTCCAATTTCCTAGATCCTAGAAAAACTTGGCCTTTGGTATGATTTGCTAAGCTACAGATGTTTTTCCTTTTTAAATTTATTATTGTTTCCTTTTTTGAGACAGGGTCTTACTATGTAGCCCTGGCTAGCCTGGGACTTGCTATATAAGCCGTGCTAACTTCATACTTACAACTATCCTCCTGCCTCTGTGTTCCACCACAACCATTAACCCATATACACACCAGTGTTAGGATAACAGGCCTGTGCTACTGTGCCTGGCTTGCTCTATCCTTTTTAAAAATGTAAGCAGAAGTTGAACTTTCTGCTGCAGTGAGCTGGTTTGCCCTTGCATCTGTGAGGTGGTATCCCCATTTAAGAGAGTACACACATCACAGAACATTGCCAGGAAACTGGCATGGGCAAGTTGGAAGGGTGTGGCCCCAGAGCCCATGTCTAGGCCTCCTGCCTTTCCATTGGATCTTATGGCTAAAGGGAGCATTTAACTGTGCTGCCACCCATCCCCCACTCTTGCTCATCTTTCTGTAATTAGTCTTAACTTGTTGTTTTCAGACTTTGTGACTTTTTGATCTGATGTTTTATGTAACTTGCTAGAGGGGGGGAAAGCTGTTGAAGTGACTTTAGCAGATGATGGATCGGCTGGTCCAGTCCTTTGCAAGGTTTGTGAAGGGATCCAGCTGTCTCAGCTTGCCATGCCTAAATGTGCGTTTTCAAGGTCATCAGTGACTGCATGAATATGGAACTGTCAGACAGAGCTAGCTAGCAGCTTCCCTGGATGCAGCACCATTGAGCTGGCCTTGTGCTCAGTACATTCAGCAGCCATAGGCCAACAAAGCAGGGCAGGGCAGGTACATGCAATCCCGGATAAGCATTTTATCATCTTGATGTATTTCAGGCTGATTGAAAGATTTTTTTTTTTCCCCCAGCATTACACACCAACGTCACCTCAGGAATAGACACAGACACATCACATTTTGAGTCTTAAAAAACACAGACTCAATAGTCTTGATATAAACAATAAAGAAATAAGACACTACTGACCTCTGACAGCTCTTTGCAAGTACTGTTGTTGGAGCAGAAGCAAGTGCTGATATACGTCCACTGAGACAAACCTTCCCAAGGTAGAAGCAAAATCAAAGCAATTGAAAAAGTTCCTCAGTATTCTTTTCAATATGCTTTGTTTTGTTTTGTTTGTCATTTTGATTTGGTTTGGTTTGGTTTGATTTGGTTTGGTTTTTCAAGACAAGGTTTTTCTGTGTACCCCTGAAGCTCAGTTTGAAAACCAGGCTGGACTCAAACTCAGAGATCCACCTGCCTCTGCCTCCTGAGTCTGGAATCTAAGGTGTGTGCCACCATGCCTAGTTCAAAATACTTTTCTAATAGATGAATCCCAATACTCTTTCCACTCAATGATGGAATGGTCCCTAAGAACATTTAAATTGGAGTTGACTAGCCACTTGTCCCAGAAGAAAGTCTTCGTAGGACAGTGTGAGCATAGGTCAGATGCAGTCATTTTTGCACATTTCATCACCCAACTACCATGTGGCAGGCCCCGCTTTCATGGAGCCCACAGTTTAAAGAAGGGTGTCTGGCAATTGTAATTTCTCAGGCAGATGTCCTGGGGTGACATGAGGAGCTAGTGTCATGTGATGACTTCCTGAGTAGAGATCTAAAAGAATCTGAGGAAAGCAGTCTCCTGTGGCTTGTGTCCCCCAACACTGATAGTTCAGGACACCGTAGCAGCTCAACTTTGAGATACCCCGTGGCAAGACCCACTCACTGTTCCTAGAATCCTCCCTCTCCTCAAGCCAGTGACCTAGGGATAACTTTAAAATCCTGTTCTCTGTCCTGTAGACCGCCTTAGGTACTTCAGTTCTGAACTTGACAGTAACTTCGACATGCCTACAATATCTATCTAGGAAATTCTTTCACACCCCTTATGTTTTACTTAGAAACTAGAGTGTTGTTTTTTAACCATGTAAAGACTGTAGAACTCGATGACTGGTTCCCTTTAGCACTGGCTTGTGCCCACACATAGCTTATACCATGCACCCCTGTGGGACTGAGGCTTTCAGGAATGAAGACTGGTACTCCTAAGTCTCTAGAGCTATTGACATCCCTCTGCTCAGTGGCATTCTAATAAGAAGGGTTTAAGTGTAAATCTAATTAATCTTATCAATAAAAACCAGGAGTCAGCCGGGCGGGCATTGGTGGCACATGTCTTTAGTCCCAGTGCTTGGGAGTCAGAGGCAGGTGGATCTCAGTGAGATTGAGACCAGCCTGATCTACAAGAGCTAGTTCCAAGACAGGCTCCAAAGCTACACAGAGAAACCTTGTCTAGAAAAACAAACAAACAGCAGCAACAGCAAAACCCGGAGAGTCAGATATCAGGGTGAAAAGCTTAACAATTAGAAGAGCAGAGGAGCAGCCATTGCCCCTTCCTGCCCAAAAGGGCAACTTTTCACTTCCTGTTTCCTCTCTGTACAGACCTCTGTAGTTAACTAGTGGCTAGCTCCGCCCTCTGACCAAGCAAGCTTTATTTGTTAGAACACAAACTATCAGGCAACAAAAGGTGACAGTGTAGCTCTTTACTTGTTCAGATATTGTAACTAAGCATTTGATACTTGTCATTTGATACTTAAACTTCTGCCTGGAGTGATGGAAAATGATGAGATATTAGTGATTTCTGTTTTCAAAAGGGGTTCTACTTTCTAAACGTCAAATGTCCCATTTTTTTAAGTGAAGAAGCTAAGATCCAGAGAAATGGAAGGACTTTTCCAGAATGTTAAATGGCTGTATGCAGTGCATAGAGCAGCCAGTTCCTGCCTCATGTATGAGGTGTGCTGCTTTTGTCCAGTTACAGAAGGACAGCGAGTGAGCAGGACATTATGTAAAGGCCAAGGCAGGCTGGCTGTGTTTCTGATCAAGAGTGTTTCCCAGGACCACTGTACAATGCCTTCATGGCAGGCCTGCCTCACAGAACTTTGCAAGGTGCCTGTTCTCGCCAAGAAACCAAGGCCTGGTTTATTTTATTCATGGATTAGTAGGAAGTGTGTGGATAAGAGTGCAGTGCGACCATCTGTCCTGTGCTGCCCTGCGTTGGCACTACGAATCCAGTCTCTGCCCCTGGGAACTCCTGGCTTGGTAGCTACACTGATAAGAGGGAAGGCCGCCATGAAAGTCTGGGAGAACCATGCGTTTCTCCATTGCTGTTTGATAAGCCACTCCAAATTAGTCCTAAAAAAAAAAAAAAAAAAAAAAAAAAAAAAAAAAAACATTTATTTACTCAGGATCTCCTGAGTCAGGAGTCCTAGCAGGGTTCAGCCATCCCTTTCAACATGTAGGGCCTCGGGAGCTTGCATTCAGGCAGTATATAAGAGTAGGAGATCCACACTGCTTCACCAGCGTGGAAAATGGGAGGCTGGGGCATGGCTACTCTGGTATTGCTTACACCGACACTCTCCTCCTTTGCCACCTCATGGCTAGCGTAGACTTCCTGGTACCTCATGTTATAGGCTGGAGAAAGCTGCAGATCTGTTGAGCTCCAACTAGAAAAATGACACAAAATGGATTCTGCCATGTCTTGCTGAAACAACATAGGTTACTGATAAGGAAGCTCCAAGACCACACTGTAAAGGCATCCTGCTTAGTGGGTTGTGTGAAGTCTACCTCTGGAAACAGTACACTGCAGGTGACTCTCTGGAAGAAATGGTGTTGAGCTAAGTTTTTGATGAATGGGGCAGATAGAAAAGATAACTTTCCAGCTAGAGCAGCAGCAGGTGCCAAAGGCAGAGGTTTTATAGTAGTATCCCATTTTGACCCCCTTTACCTTGAACTAGAAATAGAAGCTCAGTAGACTAAACCCCAGCCCTGATGTATTCTCTAATATCTGCAGCTGCATGGTATCAGGGACCAGTTTGGGTGGGGAGCCCACAGAAGCTGCCCTCTAAGAGAGGTGGCATGGTTAAAGGTGCTGTGTGAGAGAACAGGCCGGCATCACACATCACCTTACAGGAGGTCATTTCCCAATCCCTGTAAGGCTTCCTTCCTGTAGTTAGAATTAAACATATGGGATGTGTTCCCATTTCTAAGTCTTTAATAAGAAATAATCCATCTGAATTAATTATAATGCTTAAATATGTAAAAATGGTAGTTGTTGATCATTCTAAGTAGAGATGTGTTATATAAGAGGGCCTGTTTGCTAAGCATCAGATCCTGATGCTCAAGAGCACGTAGTGTGGTCCAGCTTGGTAGCTAGAAGCAACCAAACCATCCCCATGTAGGCTGAGTGACGGTGTTTCCACCCCGATTTAGTATAAACATCTCATGCCTGTTGTTGGCCGTAATAGTATTTCTTGTGTGGTGGAGAACATAAAAAGCTCTAGGCTGTTTTAGCTTGTACACAAGGCTAAAATCCACTGGGTATTAGAGACACGGGGAGATGTATACTGGCCATTACCAGGTAGGTTGCGGTAAAATTCCCTGAGGAAAAACTGTGGGCAAGGAATAGGTTGGAATCATCTGCACAGGTGTGGCCAGAGTCTTCCAGAACAGATACCCCATAGAGGAGGAACAAGAGGCTGTGTGGGAGCCATGTCCTGAAAGACAAGCAGTTTCCATTTGTCATCTGTCGCACAGGCTAAGGTTCCTTATAGGAACCACCCTTTCTCCGGCAGTCAGGGCTGTGCAGTCATTTGAAGAACAATGATTTTTCTATTAGAAACGTAAATGGTTGCTTTCATCCATCCTAACTCAACTTTACATCTTTCTAATTCAAAATCTCACACCAAATCTCCTCTAATGCAAGGACTGCCATCAAAGAGGACCTTTTTTGCAGTTGTTTCCAAGTGACTTTTAGAGATTTTGTTATGTGCCCAGATATTTTAATTAGCATTTCTGATAGCAGAGCTAGTGATGAAAATCAGCACAGAACAATTAGAATGTGTACAAGGCCATAAAAGTGAGTCTTTTTAAATTGAGAGGCTTTTCTTTTCTCCTCTTTTTTTATTAAGTTTAACAATTAGCACCCTCATATTTACTGTGGCCTAGTTGAAATTTATATATTACCTTTAAACACAGTATTCAGTCCAAAAGTTTTTCAGCTAGGTCTTGGTTTAATATTGTATAGACAGACAGATAGACAAATACACTCACACGTGCACGCACAAACACACACACACAGGTACATATTCATATAGAGAAAAAGCAATGGAGGTAAAACAGCGTAGGAGAAGGATTGTGTTTCAGGTCAGCAGGGTTAAGAAACCCTCGCAACCTTTAAAGGTTCAAAACAGTTGCATTCAGCGTGGAATCTACTTTTTATCATCCTTGCTGCTCAGGATGAAGAAAAGACACTGTCCAGCCCTGGCAGTAGTTTGCTAGCAGAATTAGGAGTAAAGGTACTGCCGCCTCAGGGGTGGGTCATGAATTAGTAATTGCTATGTGGCGGATGAGCCCGTCAAAAGAGTTGAAAATGAGGAAGTTGCCTCGAAGAGCGCTATCAATCACTCAGTGACCATAACTTCCAGTAATTAGTGTATTTTATGGGCCTTTGCTTCAGTGGCTCGAAAACACATATGCTGCAGTCACAGCTAAACTTTGCCGGAGTAATATTCCAGGATGATTTATCCTCCTGCTGCACTGGGATATAACCCTATATTAGGTGAAGATTGTGAACTAAGCTGCAATAAAGTGTAAGTTTAGGTACAGTTTGCCCAGGTTGAGACCTCCATGTATCATGGTTTTGAGTGTTCACGATCAGGCCACAGCAAGCAATCATTTCTAACAGTGAAACAAAGCAATTAAAGGACCAGCATTAGGATATTGTGTTTGTGAATTACTGTGGCATCCACTGTAATAAGCCCATTTCTAATTAGAAAAACAGCAACGCTGTATTAGAATCATTTCTTTGTAATGCTGTCTTTCCTCCATGGTTACTGGTAATCTGTAGTAGTAGAATACAGAACCTTCTGAGTAATGGAGAAGTGCTCAATTTATCCTTTTGTGCTACTGTGTTTGGGCTCCTTAAGTTACAATAAATCTACTCAGGATCTGCGGAGTCTGGCGAAGATGAGGATTTTCTTTAGAAACGTTGGCACATGTTAAGGAGTGAGCCTGGTGGGGACCTCCCAGTTAGGCTTTTTCTACACAAAGAGGTGGAAAAATGTTATTTACCAGCTCTCAGGGGCACTTGGCACTCTTCGTGCAGGCATAATGAGTTATTTGCTGAGGTTCACCCAGTGCACCGGAAGTCTCCAGGGCCTTCACAGACAGGGTTCCCTGCCATTGCCAAAACATCTGTAGAGCCCAGCGTTCTAATAATTTAACAAGCTTTGCCACCAACTTACAGTATGACCTTGGGCAAATTAATTAAGCTTCTGGTGCCTCCATTGGGCCATAATTCTGTTTGTGTTAAAGAAATCCTTGGAGTTTGTAGGAAAGCATTATGTCAAGATAAGTATAAATTGAATAAGGAAAAAGACAGCGGCTCTGCCACATTCTCTGCAGATGAGATACCTCTATGCGGCTTCTAATGATAATATCCCTGAGATAGCTGCTAGTGCGAAGCTAATCTCACCAAGCATAGATGGGAAGGTGTATAGTGACACCTTCATTGCATTTATTATCCCATCTTTAATTTCCAATGCATTATCACATGAGTTAAACAATAATAGTAAAACAAACTAATTGTCTTTAATTAAAGTGAATTAGGTTTTGATTTCAATATATTTGATGTAGTGAGAGCTGAGGATGTGGAGGGTCCCAAAGGTTATTAGGGCAGATTTCTGTGGGGCCTGATGGTGTTAGTAATAACCCTCTTCCTCGTGGTTCTAGACAGGAACAGATATGTCATTTCATCAGTCTCTGTTACTCGCACTTATGCCCCTCCACAGGGGTCGCAGATTCCACAAGTTAGCAGCTAATGGCGTTATACATTAAAAATTGAAGCTTCCCTTACTCCAAGGCCTTGCAAGGCTTTGTTCTTAAGCCCTAGACACTTTGGAGTGCAGCTGCAAACTATAGGCAGAAGATTAAATTAATTTGTAACTCTTTTTTTTTTTTTTTTTTTTTTTTTTTTTTTGGTTCTGCATTGCTAAATCCTGTGCATTTAATTGAAACCCTACTTCAAGACGCTTTGTGTTTGTGCACTCTTTGTTGTCAGTTTAACCTCCGAAGCTCTTTAACACTGGCAAATTGCTGTTATATCCTTCGGATTGTCTTGAAACCATTTCGTAAGCGGACAGTGAAATTGATACATGGGAAGAAAAGTCAGATCGTAGGGTAGATTTTAAAGTGTTTAATATTTATTGTGGGTCTTCTCCAACATAGTTGGAGGTGATTTAAACTCTTTCTTTCAACCTGAGCAAATTGATTTAAGGATGAAACCTCACCTGGGGAATTTTGTGTCATTCAGTAGTTAAGTCTGTTGGTTTTTTTTTTTTTTTTCTTTTTTTTTTCTTTTTTTCCTGAAGTTTCCCTGTGTCGGGATGCACCAAGTAGCTATCGAGTTTTTATGAAATGGAGGCTTAACTGCAGCGTACAATCTAAATGCAAAACCCTTAGATGGAAGTTTAATTGTGTAAAATGTGTACAAGGTAATTAAGAACAAATTTTAAGACATTTTGGACTATAAAGTCTCCCTTCAGCTATATTGAAAACAACACTTATTTTCAATTTGCAGATATGCAGAGAAACATAGGATATGTCTAAATGAAGAATTTAAAAAAAAAATAGTGTTTTTTAGTGCAGGTGTAACCTTAAAACTTGTCCCATTGCATTGCCCATGGCCTGAGTAGGCTCCCTGATCTGAGTCTTCCCGCCACTGCTCTGGCTACATCACATTCTTTCTTTATAGTTCCACTATGGTAGTTATTTTCCTGTCATGTTACTTTGTAAATATTTTCTATCCTAACTTTCTGTAAAAATACCAGAGTACCAGAGAGTTCATTCTCTCTCTCTCTCTCTCTTCCTCCCTCCCTCCCTCTTCCCCTCTCTCTTTGTCTCCTCCCCTCTCTCTTTGTTTCCCCCCTCTCTCGTGTGTGTGTGTGTGTGTGTGTGTGTGTGTGTGTGTGTGTGTGTGTGTGTGTCTGTCTGTCTGTCTGTCTGTCTAACAGGCCCAAATATATATATTATTTACACTATAAAACCCACCATACTTTAGTACTGCTACCTCAAGAACAATTCGTAGGTTATGGTTGGTCAAATCAAAGATCAATAGATGACTTTAAGGAACCTTTCTAGTTTCACAGTTAAGTGTAAGTGGTTCCTGTTATTTCAATGTATTCCCAACTTGTGACCATGCCCACAGTCTCCTTTTCCTGTGCTTTACACAAAAAAATGTCCCATAACCCCTCTTTAGCAGTTTGTTGGCTCTTAAGTGTTTGGAATTAAATGCACTTGTGTATTTAACACTGAAAAGAATCCTTTCCCTGCCTCCTGCCCTGCCCACCTGCACCCCAGCCACCCAAAAATAGACCTGGTCCAGGTCCTTGGAGTCAGCCATTCTTCTCCTGAGAATGGAGGGGGTAAGAGGGTCTGTTGGTGGATTGCTGGTGTGTCTTCATTTTTCAATATGCTTTTTTTTAAACACTAGACTTAAGTTGCCTATATTTAAGTGCTTCCCATGTAAAGTGACAGAGCCAGTGAAGATTTCTATTGGCTAAGCCATAATCTGTTTGCTTTTTTTTTTTTTTTTCAATCTTTCTTTTCCTCCCCCTTTACTTTAACTGTTAACCTATTTATAAATCTAAATCTACACACAGAGGTCATTGGTTGGCTGAACTTAAACCATTTTACTCAGTAAATTTAATTAAGAAAATACAGTGCAACTCATAAGCAAATGAGTTTTTTCCTAGTTTTAAACCAAACCACCCTCTTGAGTGCTGATTGCCTTGCCCGACCCCTGGTGATACAGAAACAGGCAAAATTAAAAAGGACATTAAAGCTTCATTAAATCTGAAACACATTTAGTACAGTGACATATCTGCAGGCCATTTCAGAGAAGATTACATACTCTCTTTTGTAAGTTTCCTAATTTATAATACCTTGACAATAAAAACTGGGGAAATGCAAGTTGATTAATAGGCCAGTAGGCTAAAAGACACAAACCAGTCCAGGCCCAGCCATCTGAAATGCTCAGAGCATATGTGCTCCCTCCCCCGAGGCGTTTATTCTGACTTTTGTGAAGAAGTTCTTCATGCAGCCATGTCTGCTCAGAGTGTGCTTTCTACTTCCACCTAATAGCTTGGCAAAGAGGTTCTGGGGCCTACCCATGTGTTTCCGTCCTCGTTGTCATAGGCAGGTTGTGGGAGTGAACAGCATTGGGGCTACGTTATACCCAGGGATAAGGACACACATGGAAGGCAGAATCCTCTGAAGGGGCCTTCAAACAACTGCCTTCAATGCAACCCAGTCACACTCTGCCTGAGCTCACTAGTGTAGAGCTGGGACCCTTAAGCCTGCTGCCACAGCAGCCCAGTGATAACACTCCATTAAAAAAAAAAAAAAAAAAAAAAAAAGTGATCACCCTGTACCAAGGGCAAGAGACCCTTCTGTGTCGTCTAAATCCAAAGAGATCACACCTGCAAGATGTCTGGTAGGATTGAGGTCCCAATGGATAGAATGCCAAGGAAACACAAAACAAAATTAAACCCAAAAATGCTGCTTGCCCCAGGTCAGCCACTGCTAACTGTTCCTACACAAACTGAACAAAGGGACAGCCACCAGCCTGCCACACCAAGTCTTCTCTGCTTCCCCACATAGTGGTGTCTTAAATGAACGACAGCAGTTATCCTTGCTTCCCTGTTATAAAAGAGGGGCCAGGTGCATGCATGCACATACTCCTGTCTGCTGGATCCCAGCTGTAGGCCAATGATGACCGACAAGTCAGTAACCCTGTGATAAGATGGGTGGGTTTCTATTCTCCCATTAGTCTGCTCTTGTTTCTTAAGCCTTCTGCTGATTGTATTTGTCTGTGTTTGTTTCGGGAAAGGACCTCACTATGTAGCCCAGGCTGATGTTAGTCAGGATCCTACTGCCACAGTTTTCTAAAGGGCTAACATCACAGACAAACACAATCACACCTGTCTCCTTCTTGGTTCTTTATACTGTAAGAACCAAGAGTGTTGGCACTGTGGGTTTCTTAGATCTTGATAGTGTGTGTGGCAGGCATGTTGCTTCTGCCAGTAAATTGTGTGAGCAGAAATCTTCCATGGCCCCCATTGATGTGTTCAACATGTACCCACACAAATAGTGACATCTCTCTAAGCTCTAGGTGTATCACCACAGTTATCAGGCTCTTAGCCATTTTAGATGAGAGATCCTTCCTTTGCTGTTTCTTTACCCCAGATGAAAGTCATACTCCACATATCAGTGTGATAATAGGTCACAGCTTTTGGTCACTCCTCACTGCCTGCTGTGTCATTGCAGAATGGTATACCCACCACAAAGGACCACAGTGACCCCTGAGTCAGTGTGCACACTCTCATTGACAGTCACACTATTTTTCACATCTTATGTGAAAAGATTAAGGAAATCCATCAAATGAACTAATGATACCTTAAATTTATATCTTGAAAATACACACACTTATTAATGTATGTAAGCTATGAGTATAAGATGGCACTTAGATATTCCATTATACACAGCACACACATGTGCACACGCAAATATCCAAATGAGTGTTGGCCTTTTCAAAGGAGTCCACCATACAAAGTCATATGACTTGTCCCTATTACATCTCTGTTCAGACTGTCTTTAGAATTTTGAAAACTTCAACCCTTCAGCCTGCCCTTAGCACGTGATCTTTGCTGGTATTGGGGGTTTGAACATACATGGGTCATTCAGGCATCAGGCTACACAGGAGTCACATGATCACCAAGCCGAGGAGTGTCTTTAAATCTAAGCTTTGATTAGTTCTCACAAAGTGAAAAGGGTGTTCTTTTGTTTCATGAAATGATTTTAAACACCATTTTAAAAGAGGGGTTTCAGAAGTGTTTGCACAACAGCAGTGTCTTTGATACAAATATGTAACTGTCAGACTCTCGGAAGATAGCGCTGTGTGCTGGGAGAACACTGGATTGAAAACAGGTTTGGGGACAGCCCCTAGATTTCTTTTGCCTAAACGTGTGAGAATGCCTTGAGGGACTCTAGGATTTGTGTCTGCCCTATAGGTCCATGTGCTTGGATGCATCCTTGCTTCCTGGGTGTTACACTTCTACTTTGCAAGCAGTTACAGATGTGTGTGGGGTTCAGAACTGAGAGTGGGCCACACTGGGAAGCTGCACATTTTCACCATCATTTCCTTTAAGTAGGTTTTGGTAAGCTGGGTGTGCAGGTCCACACCTTTAGTCCCAGCCCTTGGGAGGTAGAGGCAGAGGGATCTGTGAGTTTGAGGCCACCCTGGTCTACAGAGTGAGTTCTAGGACAGAACAGGACTATATGCAAAGACCCTGTCTCAATAAATAAATAAATGTAAATAGGTTGTAGTTTCTTTGTTCAGTCTGATCTTATTACATATCAAGCCTTTACTTGTCTAAGTCATTTAGTTTTTACATGTGGGTTAACAAAAGTGACTAGTCCAGAAACAAAGAGCAGTACACGAACCAAAACGGGCACAGGGGAGAGGATTCACTCTCCCAGGTTCAGATGAGACCTCCAGTTCCACCTTCACAGCCCTCTGTGGCCTGTTCAGTACCAGTAGGGCCCTAACTGATGGGAAAGCTTGACGCAGTAAGTGGGTGAGAACAACGGTCCAAGTTTCAATTTCATATTACAGCCCACTCCCACTTCCTACAACCCTTCCTTCAGCCCTGTAGCCTGAAAACACAGAGCTGTGCTCTAGAACCAACTGTACCACCATCCCATCTCACAGGAGGAAGTCCCACAGACTTGTATATCTCTGTCTCAAGACAACTGTCCCCACACACGTTAATAATACCCCCAGAGTTGAGAAGGTACCTACAAGAAAGTATGTGGGGTAATGTTCAGTTATTAAAATTGGGCTGTTTTTATCAGAGATAAAATATTGTCTGTGAAAGAGGTCCATTCTAAATACAGTTTATAATGTAATTACAGCAATAATTTAGTTCGTACATTAGTTCTGGATTTTTTTTGTTTGCTAGATGCAATTTTGAAATGTAGTCCTTGTCTGTCTTAAGGAGATCTGCCTTGCATGCAAATCTATAACTAGACAAATATTATTTCCTTTCCCAGCTTGCTCTTGGGAGGTTTCCATATCCTCAGGTAAGATTGTTCATTACTGCCATTTGCCACTGTGACATTCATTCCTATGTATGAAGGTACAGGAAGCGATTGTGAACATTTGAGCCCCACACAAATAAATCTGTCCTGTTAAAATGAAAAGTAGTATCTTAAAGGAATCATTAGAAGTCTCCACTGGATTTTTACTGAGGGAGGGGGAAAAAAACCTCGACTTTTTCCCTTGTCAGAAGTTGACTGAGACCATCATGCTCCTCTTTGTCCTTCCTGCCCAGCTCCATATCTCATGCCAAGGTTGCAAGAGGGGCCCACTCTTTTCTTCATACTTCTTATGAGCATTTTGTAGTCAATCGAAATTGTTTGGATTAAAAGATGAAAACAAAGGATGGAAATACCTGATGTGGGTCATTGCTTTTATGGGGTGCACAGGCCCCAGTCTCCTGTGCCTGTGATTTTGAACACATTGCACCTTTTTGCATTTTGCTTCTTCCTGTTCACAAAGAGTTTGTTATCAAGTATATCAAGTATAAAAATCCTAAATTTTTATAATTTCTTCACAATTTTTACTAGAGAGGGATGCTGCCCGTTAAGATATAAAGCTATTTTGTGGCTTGAAAATGATTCCCTGCTGTTGGGGGCCCTATGAGCAAAATGTCCAGAGGGATGAAAAATGAGCGGCTGACGGGTCTCTTCTGGTTGATGTGTGCTGTTTTTCTGGCATCTTGGTCTGAACAGGCCAAAGTGCCTGGAGGCATGTCTGATTTAAAGGTGGTGTTGGTCTCTGCTCTTTAAGCATCTATTAACTTGCTATTATTATGCAAATAAGTGTTGTATTACACATACTAATTTATGCATGGTTAGATTATGCAGATGCATCACAAACATGGTTATTGAATAATAGGAAGGGGCTCCTTCTCCCTAACCACCTTTAGAAGCAGTTCTCGGCATATTCTCCCAGTACCCATGTGGACTTAAAGAGTCTTCACTCACCGAAATGTCTCTTTTGAAGCCCTTTTCCTTCACAATTAAAATCATCAGATAAGTAGAAGAGAAAACATCCATGTTGTTAGGTCTCACTTTTCAAATTGGAAAGTCTTTTTGCTTAAGCATAATCTTTTTTCTTTAAAGAGAAAAGCTAGAATGCAGCCACTTGGCACATACAAGCACATAGTGAGATCTTGACATGCACAGCCATGCCACTCAGCTCTATAGGTAGTCCATCAGATTAAAATCACATTGTCAAGATTTATAGTCATTTGAATATTTATCTTGTTAAGCCTCTTAAGTCTGTCGGTAATTTGTAAACAATCCAGTGTTTGGCTAATGCATGTAATCCTATAAGACTGTGGAAATGAACATGAGGCCCTTCATGACCCAACTCTTAAACTGGTCTTAATAAAACACTTAAAAAGCCATCAGATAAAGATCAAGGGCCCTCAAAATGGCTTGTCATGCAAGCCTGTTGACCTGAGTATGATCCCTGGGACCCAAAGTGGGTGGTGGAGAAAACTGGCTCTCACAAGTAACCTCCCACCTCCATACATGTACCTCCCTCTATAATAAATAAAATGTGTTTTAAATTTTGAAAACTGAAACTGTAGCCAGATCCTTGAGGTCCTCAATATGCAGAGTAAGTAAGCAGTGACACTGGCTGAGTGAGAAGTCTCAGTGTGATTGTTATTGTGTGACCTGGAGCCCTTGAATGCCACAGTTGGATTTGGAACAGGCAGGTGTACTTCACTGAATGACGAAGTACCCTGCACATGATCAGTTGCATGGAAGTTGGAAAGTTCTAATAGTCTGAGCTCCCTCATTAGGAATAACCTTTACGCCAAGGTATGTCTAGGTAGGGGATTATTCCTTGAAATATGATAGAGCACTATCACCAAAATGATGCTTTTATTTCAAATAAAAGTAGCCTTGATGCCATCAGGTCCTTCCCCAGATCTTTCATCAGAAGTTTGGGTGATTCACTACTGAAAATCAGTAATGACTTTTACATTTACAGGCTTTATGTTGCTGTTGAAAGGTTGGGAAGAGATCCTTTATAAATGCTTTCCAGGGGCTGGAGAGATGGCTTAGCAATTAAGAGCCCTTGCTGCCTTCTCTTCTAGAGGACCAGGGTTTGGTTCCCAGCACCCATGTTGGGCAGCTCAGAACTGCCTGTAAGCCCAGCCCCAGGGGATCGAATGCTGTCTTCTGAACTCTGCAGGCACCTGCTTGCATGTGGTGCACATAAACTCACATAGACACACACATGTAAAAACGAATCTGTCAATTATTGTCTCTCTGCTCCTTTCTTCTTCCCTCAGATGTAAAGGTAAATGTTTCTGAGGTGTTGCAGAGACCGATCATGAGAGCACACCTTTACTTTGTCCCACGATGCCACACTTGAACTTCTGTGTGCTGTGAGACATCCTTCCTGTGTGACATAAACAGTCACCATTACTGACTGCTTAATTGTGTCTGATTCGGTAACATTAACTCTCAAGTGGGGTGGGTAGGAATGAGCCATAGACTGGAGTTGAAAAGGATTGTGTCATCAAGTCAAACCACACCATGGTATCAAAAAAGCAGATTCCTTGCCTTTGACTGTTTTGAGTGACCAGAAGCTCAACACTTTACCCAGCAGTCCTCTGTCCACCACACTGAAGACTCTGGTACCTTGCATATGGTTTTTGACCGATTGGGTTGTATCCTTTTGAATCCCTCCATACGTGGACTGGGGATAGTGCCAGAGACTTGAGTTCTGCTCCCAAAGTCAAACCAAGGCCCCAGACTGCTGTTCTCTTCCTTAGAAGCTAGTTGAGAATGCAGAGGTGAGTCTGAACTTGCATCCAAAGAATTGGCCCTACCATAAAGTCACTGATCCTTCACTCCTGCTTTGTAAGTTCCTTGAGACCTTATCTTTCCCATCTTGGAGAGGAAACTCATGGTATCTGCCTTCTCTTTCTGGTTTAAGATATTATGCTGCTCAAATGAAGTGATGGATAAAAGCCACTTAGGCAAGTACAGAGAGCTCCCAGTGCCACCATGGCCCCCAGTGCAGACTGTAACTCAAAACAGCATTTGCCTCTGAACAACCTTCAGCCCCTCTGGAGCAGAGCAGAGCAGAGGAAGGAGCAGCAAGCTTCCAGACTTCCTTTTTCCGGCCCAGCACCAGTGCTGCTAACAACATCTTTAGCAGTCCCTCTTCCAACTGGTGACAGGGTGTTTGTATCAGGTGGGGTGCAGATGAGGGAGAAGGGCTTGGATATGATAGTCCGTGGCCAGGGACAGTGTAAGGGAAAAGGATGGATTTCTTTGAGATCATCCTTCTGTGTGAATGTCATTGTTTTGTGTAATTGGGTGTTTGCTGTTTGGCAACACTTGCAGGGTTCCCTTTCAGCCTTGGAGTAGCACAGGCTCATGGGGATGCAGTCTGGATTCTAAGAAAACGGTTAGGGGCCTCCATTACAGCAGTTTTCATTATTGCTGCTGTCACAAGGAAAACGGTGGAGATGTGACCCAGTTGGTAGAGTGCTGACCTAACAACCCAGTATCTGGGAAGTGGAGACAGGAGGCTGAGACATTCAAGAACGTCATTGGCTGTGTAGCAAGCTTGAGGCCAGCCTGGGATACAGGAGACTGTCTCATACAAACAAACAAACAATGGAATGGTGTCTTCAAGTCACCCAGCACCTTTCCTACCCAGATTTCCTGGGTAGGGAGCACTTTCTATGCCTGGATCCCAAGCCTTACGTCCCACCACAGGGAAATATTATTTCCAGCCTCCCAGTGAACAGGCCACACACCTCATCTTAAAAAGGAGTGGGGGTAGTTAGGTCTAGGACTTGGAGGCATTTAAACTCAGTGACTGGCTGTTTCATGTCACCTCAGCTTGGTGGCTGTTCATAACTCTGCCCCCCTTCTTGGGAAGTTCACCAAGCCCTGCTCTCACCCTGCCTCCTGCCAGAGGGTACGGGGAGAATGAGCATCATGGGCTGTGCTGATGTAGATGACAAGGCTATTCCCTAGAGCCCTTTTGCTTTTCTTGTTATGTGTTTAGTAGAGTGACAGGGAGATGCAGATGGCCTCAGAGCCCTCACCAAGCCCAGTGCCCTGAAATTCTGGATGCCTGTGGAGCGTATCCCATAACGAGATGGCGGGTATTTGCTTTTTGCAGCATCTCAAAGGTAACTCCATTGAAGAATTCAGCTTTGATGGTGATATGGAAAGATCTGTGGGTCTAGACAACAAGAACTAGACCGTGTGTAGTTGGTCATGTAGATCCAAAGTCAGTTGACTTAAAAACATGGCAGTAGGCAATGGTTTGTTTAATGACACCATAATTTGGGAGAAATGAAAATGATTGCCCACTAAACATTGCCATCCTTCATTCAAACTTTGTGGCAAGGCCCTGCATTTGGACAATGGTAAATCCATTAGGGAGACTTCTCAGGGGCCAGCCCCAATAGGGCACCAGGGGATGTGGTAGGCAGGATGCCTCAGGAAAGTAAAGCTAACACAGACACAAATGTGTTTAAAGTACTTTGCATATGTAAAAATATTGTTCTTGTTTTGGCTACAATTCCTGATCTTGGTTAATAAATTACATCAAAATGACCCCGAGTTAAAAAGGGAGGGGGTGGGGGAGATCTGAGCAAATAGTGCCCCTGGTATTGTAAAGCTTTGAATGTTTTCACACCCCATTAATTTATTACTTCTCTTTCTTCATCTTTAAATTTCATTTTTTTTTTCAAAAATTCCGACTCCCCGCTGCTGCAGTGATTTCCATCTTGTTGTTAATTTCCCCTGCTCCATATGGAGCTCCAGACATTTCACCTGGAGGCTGTACTAGATTTTGCTGTAGTGATCCTACTTCCGGAGGCCAAAACTGTCATTTAGGGTTCCTGGTGCATCTGTCGGCGCCAGGCTTTTCACTGGCATGGGAGAGTGTGAATAACAAATTGGATGCACCTGAGATTCGGATGATTAGTGTGCGCTGTGAATCTCTGAGACTTGTAAGCTGCCCACACTGGGGGAGGGGCGGAGGGCCTGAGCCCAGGGTGGGTGGTTCTGTGCCCACACCTTGCATTTGGGGCTTGGCAAGCATCATGCAGACGTTGTCGGCAGCCCTGGTGCAGAGATAGTAACATATATTTCATCGTGCCTTGTCATTGATTAGAAAAGAGCCTTTAATTTCATTTCACCCCATGTTGTGATTAATTTGCATTCTTTGTCAGAAGTTAATGGAGTTTTTTATGGTTCACTCTGAAATCCTTGAAGACATCAGACTTGATCTGATGTTTATACAACCGCCAGCGGAATTTTTCCCTGTGATTGATGGCAAGCTTGATGTTATTCCAAACGGCTTTTTAAGCTGTTTTTAAGAATTATTTGAATAAAATGCAAGTAAGATATTGTTGTAACGATCAAGATTATCTGTTAAGAATCTGTTTCAAATAAAGAAGATGATAAGTAGAAAAAGGGATCAAAAAGAGAAAAGGATGGTGAATAGAGGCATCATCTATTAGAAATATGTAAGAATGGCATCAAATTATTGCAATGAAGAGATCATTCTTATTGAAAAAATTTCTATTGTCACCTGACCAAATAGAAAATAAGTAAGTCTAAGTTTTAAAAGAACATCTAATCTTAGGGATTATGAGCCTTGTTATCAACTGGCCAGTTCTCTTGTGTTCTGCCAGCTTTGGCCACCAGTGTGCATACAGGGATCTGCTCTGAACTGGAGGACACAGGGCTGTCACAGCTATTAGCCGGCCAAAGGAACAACGTTATTTCTAGTCCCAACCCAAGAGGAATTCTTCAGCCCCAGTATAAATTGCACATAAATAGATTATAGACAGTCTTTAGTGAAAGAAGGCAGCCCTAAGTGAAGTGTATCAACACTAGCCTTCCCACAGACAGTACGGAAATGGAAATATCGCTTGTTACAACCAAGATGCCCAGCTTCTCGTGGCTAGGAGCCGTGTATATTCATCCCATACACAACCTGTCAAGGTACAAGAGGAGCTGTTGGTGGCATTTGAGTCCAAGCCCCTTGCTTGTGTTCTGCACATGCTTTTTAGATTAATAGGGCATTTGTCTGATTTGGGGCCCTCACCTACTTCAGCAGATTCTGGCTTCTCCGTGAATACTGCTATGAGACCCTCTCGTAGGTCAGCTGTTTATGAGGTGCTTACATTGCAAACAGATTGATTTATTTGCTGTACCTAAAATTTTGCTAAATAATTGGGTGGTTTTAATTGAAGTTACTGCTTTTTGATTCTAGTATTAATGTGATCTAAGGCCCTTTTTATTATATGTAATCCATATTATTGACCAAATTTGCCCTGTTTTCATGTAAATAGAAGCAACTTGTCAAGAAGAAAATATTTTAACGTGTTTTAGAAGTCTGCTTTTTGAATGTTTTTCCCCTTTCTTCCCCCTGTCAATTAGAGACTGGCTTTTTGATGTTTCGCTTGTTTAGTAGTAGTAAACATTTCCTTGGACAGAGTATTGCTTTAGAATAGAGTGGAGCCTGTGTTCTTAGCTGTTTAAAACACTAAGAAGCACTCTTCAAATACTGATGTCAAAACACTGAAGGAGTTTTCTGTGTTTTTTGAGACTGGGTCTTTCTGCGGATCCCTGGCAGACCAGTACTCACTGTGTAGCACTGGCAGGCCTCAAGCTCCTGGCAATGTTTTTTCTTCAACCTCCTTAGTGGTGAAATTAGTGCCAAAATACTAGACTTTTTTACATTTAAGTGTGTGTGTGTGTGTGTGTTAAAAGCCTTTCACTGGTATAATTGTTACTAATGCCAACATTGATCATTTAATATTATTTTACAGATATATATATATATATAGAGAGAGAGAGAGAGATAATATAATAAACATATTAAATTTAGCCCATAGATATCATTGTCTTATTTATGTGATCTACCTCCTAATTATAATCATACCTAGAACTGCAAATATCTAAATTAAACAAATGATTTTGGAATCATCCATGGTCAGACTTTTTGAAGTTAATAGCATCAACGATTTAAGTAAACTGTAAGTATCTGTTGTTTTGTGTTAAGTCTCATACAGAACAAGCAAACAAAAAAAGAGACAGTGGATATTCCCCCAAATTATGAGTGTTCCCTTTTAACTGATGTGCAATTTATTACTTAAACAGATTTCCACCAGCACTTATTTTTATTCACTAGCTTTATTATTTAAAATATAGTTACTTAAAATATGCCAATATCTACTAGGGCTGGAGGAATAGCTCAGCTGTTAAAGGCTAGGCTCACAACCATAAATTAAAATATACCAATATCCTCAGCCATAGAATCAGATGGCTGCTCCATAAAGTGCAGAGGCACACCTGAGATGTGGGGAGATAGTCCATTGTACCCTTCGATTGTTCCCAGGTTTTTTTTAAATTGCCTAGTTCTCCTCGAAGTCTCCCGGAAGTCTCCACCTCAGACATACCTAGAGATGTCACTTTATCTCCTCCACTTCTAAGACAGGTGAGTTCCTAGTCTGTCTGTAAAATAGAGACAACGGGGCTGCCCCATCCTGCTCATTGAGTAAAGTGCTTACTTGCAAACATGAGGGCCTGAATCCAGTCCCCAGAGCCCAGATCAAAGAGCAAGGTGTGGCAGTGTGCACTTCAGATCCCAGCACTGGAGAGCAGAGACAGACAGATCCCTGAGGTTCGCTGGCCAGCCAGCATAGCCACTCTGTCAGGCTGCAGGCCAGCAAGGCAGGGAAGATGGGGCTGGTGATGTAGCTGAACATCTGGCCGATCTTACAAAGGACATGTGTCCAATTCCCAGCACCTCCATGGTGACTCACAACCATCTCTAATTCCAGTTTCAAGGGATCCAATGCCTTCTAGCCTCCATGGGCACCAAGCATGCCGTGTGTGTGTGTGTGTGTGTGTGTGTGTGTGTGTGTGTGTGTGTGTGTGTGTGTACAGGCAAAACTCATACACACAAAATAAAAATAAATAAATCTTTTTAAAATATATTTAAAAGAGAGAGAAGAAAATGGAAAGGAAAGAAACTAAATATTTGGCTCTTAAGGAATGACACCTGAGATTGCCCACTGACTTACATACATATGCACATGTGCTTCCACACATAGACACACACACACACACACACACACACACACAGCAACAATGGAAGATTGTCCCTAGAGTCTAGGAAACTTAGAAAGATGGTATTTTCCCATCACAGTTACTACTGTAGTTGAGGTAGGTTGCTTAGCCAGCCAGGTAAAGGATAACTATATTAAAAAAAAAAAAAAAAAAAAAAAAAAACAGAGACAAACAAACCTGAAGGGTTAGGGCTGAGCTCAGTGGTAGAACGTTTGCCTAGCTTGAGGAGGCCCTAGGTTTGACCCCCTAATACTGCCGATAGATGGATAGATAGATAGATAGATAGATAGATAGATAGATAAGATAAGATAAGATAGATGATAGGTAGACAGACAGACAGGCTGACAGATGATGGATGGATGGATGGATGGATGGATGGATGGATGGATGGATGGATGGATGGATGGATAAGCCAACTCCAGGTTCTGTAGCACCATCTAAAATATCTATGGTGTTCATCTTAATTTGGTCGGATGTTTATCTGTCATTGAGTACCTACCCAGTGCCTAACACCGGGTAGAACTGCAGCAGAGGAAGTCCAATTCCAAGAGAAAGAAAAGTGTAGAACAATTGATAGCCTGTATCAATGGAACCTCCAGGAGCTAAGATGCTGGCCTCAGAAAGGGGCGTGGTTAAGAAGCCAAGACAGGGCTGGAAAAATAGCTCAATTAAGAGCTCATACTTCTCTTGTAGAAGACCATAGTTCAGTTCCCAACACCCACATCACATGGCTCACAGTTGCCTGTAATTCCAGCTCCAGGGTATTCTAAACCTCTAACCTCTACACATAGTTAAAAAGCAAATAAATCATGTAGTCTGGGAAGATGGGTTGCTATTAAGAGTGTGTACTGCTTTTGAAAAGGACCTAAGTTTGGATCCCAGAATCCACATCAGGCAGCTCCCCACCACCTGTAATTCCAGCTCCACTGGGACCCAACACTTCTAGCCTCTTCAGGTACATGCACGCAATTTTTTTTTTTTTTTTTTTTTGAGACAAAGTCTCTGTGTGGCCTTGGCTGAGTTTGAACTCACAGAGATCTGCCTAACTGCCTCCCAAGTGCTAGGATTAAAAACATGTGCCAGCACACTGGACCTGTATGCACATAATTTTTAAAATAATGAAAGTAATATTTATTTAAAAGAGGCCGAGATTGCTTCATAGAGTAGGAGATGATTGAGCTGGGGTAAGGCGGCAAAGGACCAGTCTAAGCACTCAAATCAGAGGTATGTTCACCAAGAGCCACAGATCTAAACATGGGTGCATATAGCCTCTTTCCAGTATTCTGGAGGGTGTAGCTGACCCTGTAACAGACCATTACAGAAGCTGGGCTCCAGAATGTCATGAGTCCTTTTGAGCCTATCTGAGGTTGGAAGGATTTGCATTTCCAGATCTGTGCCCTGAAGGTAGTTGCCATATGCCTGAAAGCTTCTCCCCAACTAGGGTGAATTTGACCTGACACATTCCAGGACAATTTCTAGGCTCCTGGGACAGAATTATCATGATCAGATGAGCCAAGACCTAAAAAGGCACTTTGAAAAGTATAATGTGGTTAACAAGACCAAGTCAATGGTGGTATTATTTATATTTCCAGAAAGTACTTCAGGGATTTGCCTATGTAGCTCTGAAAATATATGACTATGTCTCCTGCTAGGTTGGACTGAAATGAATTACTTCTCTGATCCCACCAGAGCCTTCTTGTCCAGTCCTTCTCTTTTGAGTTACAATTTGTCATTCACAGTCATAATACACAGAATTATATATAGTCATTTTTAGCCCAGTAACTGGGGCCATGATTCTTTCACAATTTTTTAAATAATCAGCCAAGAAATAAGATTGAAATGCAAAGCAGTGACCTTGATGTCCCACTTTGGCTCCCAATTGATGACTTTGCCATCTTGTCTTCCGCTTAGACCCCAGAGACTTCTGTTCTTGTCCCTTGGTATTGTTATTGGTAGTTGCCACCTCAAGAAATCCTAGAGTTTCAGATACAGGAAGACCTTATGTAGCTTTTATTTTGCAGAGGAGGGAATGGGAACCATGGCCATTAACTGACCTGCAGGGCTTCTGTCTCCTACTCCTAGTTCAGTGCCTTTTTCTGTCTGGAGGAAGGTGGGGACAGGATGTATGATAAGGCACCCAGAGGTTTTGATCCCAAATAGCCATTCTTAGTTTACACATCCTGCCACTCACGTACTGCCTCCAACTGGTGTATCTACAGCGGTGGAAATTACAGTACCTGGATGCTCCTGCCTACCAGGTAATTGCTGACTGGATACTGAGGGTTCCTGGGGAGGAAAGTAGTCTCAGCAGCAGCAGCAGTAACAAAGGCATCAACTTTTATTGTTCTCAATTGTTCTGCTCATTACCATTCCACGTGGAGAACTTGGGATAGATTTGGAGCTAGGAGTCCATTGGCATCTAAGTTAAAAGAGGGCAGATCTGGCCAAGCTTTGTTTGATCACAGATTACTTTTAAATGTTTAATAGTTCTGGGTTAATGCCTGGGGTGCTGAAGAATCTTCTTCAACTAAAATGTTAATGATCCTAAGAACCCCACCCTCTTTAGAGCCAATAAAACAGACAAGTCCATTAAAAACACAAGTCTCTAAAGGAGCCAAGAACTGATGAAGGTTAGGGCTGGGGAATGGCTGAAATACAGCCAGGAGCAGAGAGGTCCTGGACACAACTGGGAGCCAAGACAGGGGCCTTTGTATACACAGCCAAGCTCTTAAGGATTGTGGGAACCAATTAGAATCTAGTGTGGACTCAATTAGGCTGTGCCTCACTGTCTGTATATAGTGACATCAGGCAGTAGAACAGCCTGATGAGGGAAGTTATGGGTGTCCATGCACATAGAGGAAAGACAGAAGTAAGTAATAGAGCTTGTTTTAATTCTGAGCAGAAATGGGATGCAGCAGTGCACTGTGGGCCTGAAGACACCTCCTCCACAGGACTAGTCCAGTTTCAAATGCCATAAGCAAAACCAAGTTACTGACCAGAGGCCTTCCTTCATCTGCTATGGATATCTCTGTGCCTCCTCATTAGCTAGAGACTCCTGGGCAGAGAGAGCCAGAGACAGCAAATGATATCCACCACCCCAGGTCACAGTGTATGTTACCATTGGTATATGACTTCCACCCAAGTGTAGGCAAAGCTATCCTGATTTCTGGGCCTGGCATTTCTTACTAGCTCTTTGACCTTCCTTTTTTCAGGCCTTAGCCACCTCCTGGGAAGACAGTGTGTAGAGCAAGTGGCATGCCACCCAGACCTAGACACAAGATACTGGGGCATTTCAGCTAGATTTGCTTGTTTCAAAAGCCTGCTAATTCTCGAAAGGAATTGAACAAACTGAGCATGCTTCCTAGCTTTCCTCTCATTGCTACATTGGGATTGATAGAAAAGAGTGAACTGGAACTCTGAAAAGTCAAACATAGTTCAACTTCATCTGGAGCTGTGGCTGTTTGCTCCACATGTGTTTTTAAATTTCATTTGCCAAAGCAACAAGGAACATGTGGGTTGAAAGATATGTGTGAGATGTGTCCAAATTCTTTCTGCCCTCATCCCACATGAACCATGTAGGGCTATTGTTGAAGCTGTCACAGGAGCTCAGCAAGCCAAACTGATGTCACATATGTGAGGGTTTTAAAATACAGTGATATGTAGTGCCTAGAGCCTAGATTAAGAAACAAACTTTCCTGGGATGCCTGAAAATATAACCAGGCTAGGGTGAGGTAGAAGAAAAGATCTTACAAATCTTGGAGACCTGGGGGAAAGCAGCAAAACACAGGAAGCTGGGGGCTTTTTTTTTTTTTAAAGACTTGTTTATTTTATGTGTATGGTTGTTTTGCTAGCCTGTGTGTCTATATGCCACGTATATGCATGGTGGCTGAGGTGGTCAGAATAGTGTGTCATGTCCCCAGAACTGGAGTCACAGACAGTTGTGAGCCACCTTGTGAGTGCTGGGAACCAAACCTAGGTTTTCTACAAGAGTAAGAAGTGCTCTTAACTACTGGGCCAGCTCTCTAGTCCTAGGTAGTTGTGTTTTGTCCCAGTAATGAGTGACATTTAGAGGAAAGACAAGCTCTATACTTAAGTCTTAGCTCTGGCTAGTACCAGGGAACTTTAGTAAGTCATCCATGTTTGGAGACCAGCAGTTGTGTCTTTCCTGCCTTTTGGGTTCTAGAGTCACTTATAGTGTCAGACATTAGAGGACTACTTGGTACATATAAATGAAATCAGAAAAGAGACTATTTACCTCAATTTTACTAATTTATATGTTGGCAAAACCAATTTTGTATTTAGAAAGAGCCAAGAACTAAACTCAAATCCCAAGGCTCCCTATTATTTGTTTTATCTTCTTTCTTTAGGACAAGTCCTTCTGAGAGGCATGATCGTTTTCTCTAAAGAAAGTGAGTGTTGGTCCTTCAGGAGAGTCCAGATGGGACCAAGGATAGAGGGGATGGGTGGAGAAACAGTAAGCTCCTCTTTACCAAATGAATCCAGACAGTAGAAGATTTCAAAGATCAGAAACAGATGGGAGCTAAGCAGTATTCAAAAACCTCTGATGTTCTTTCAGATCCCAGAAGTCTGTGCTGCTGCAGGGCTGGTGGGCCTCTTCCCAACCAAACAAAAAGGCGGGTCTAGTCTGTCCTGAGGAAGAGGCACAAGAAGCTGCTTCTTCAGATCTGCCCAGGGTCCTTAACTAGTTAAACCATCCTTTTTAATACTATGTCTGTATGAGACACAGCAGAAAGAGAATAGTGCTTCTTTTTATTTACTTTCTCTCAATTGAGTCAACCATGTGATGTGGCTACCAAAAACCCATTGCACTTTTAGCCTCCATGAATTTCTGCCACAGGAGCCAGAACACAGAGGGCTAAACCAGTCAAGGCAAAGTAAGTGTGTGTTCAGGGGCAGACACCCTGCTTTATGAGGAACTTTTGACCGTCTCCTCTTTATCCATCATTTTAGTCTCTGCCTTCAGTCAACTTCAGTCTGAAATATGAAGCAGAAATTTATAAAAATCATTCTAAGTTTTCTGCAGCAGATGACTAAGAGTGGCCTAATGGACCCCATGTCACCCTATTTCGTAACATTGTGTGTTTGAATGGTCCCTTTGTGCAGTACCTCCATGTTATATGCATTACCCACCTGCCAATCACTTGGCAAGTGTCTCAGTTATCAGATCAACTGTCAGGTGCCACAGCACTGTACTCAGGTAACACTGGTTTTCTTAGTAAGAGTCCCAAAGCACAAGAAGAGTGACAGTGGCAATTATAGTGTGCCTAAAATAAGCCTTTTAAAGGAAAGATGAAAGCTTGTTGGGGTGTATGTACATAGGTAAAGACAAAGAATGGGCAGGGATGAGTAGGATTTTAGGCTCCCACCAACGGTCCTGAATCATAGCCAGAAGGACAAGAGGGGCTGTCATCCATATACATAGAGTTGGAGGAAGCTGACCACAAGTGACAGGATATAAAATCATAGCTGGTCCTTCAGGCAGCTTTTTTAAAAAAAACAGCTCAAAGTCAACTTAGCCACAGAGGAATTCAGTGAGTGAAAACCTGGCCTCTGATTTGGGGAACGGTAGATCTACCCAGTGATTTTAGGCTCACTCTTGTTTTGTTTGAGACAAGGTTTCCATATTAGCCTTGGATTGCCTGGAACTCGCTATGTAGACAAGCCTGGCCTCTGAGATTAAAGGTGTGTACCACCGCAGCTAGGATTCAGCTCGATTCCTGGACCCATGGTGACTTCTGGGGCTCTCAGAGTAACCTGCTTCTGCTGGGATAAGCAACTCTGTTTCCCCGTCAGTACCTGATAGCTGTTTAATTCTCTGCGTCCAGAGGATGTACATGTGCTTAATACTTCAGGCCTGAGCCCCATGCCCCATCTACTGTCTCACGTGGAGTCATCTTGATACAAGCAAAAGGGCTGTGAGGGTGGAGCATGTGGCCAGAGTGCCATTACTGTGGAAGGAGGAAGGGTGAAGGGCATCAAGAGCTCCAGCTGGTCCTGGGGAGGAAGGACCCTGTGCATATTCAGCATAGAGGATGATGAAGATGGTGGTCCCTTTCTCCAAATGTGGAAGGAACTGAAATTAGTTCTGTTCACCACAGCTCAAGGGTCCCAGACTTACATTTAAGTTTTAATTGGACTTGAAAACGAACTTTCTAGCAGTCTTCTGTGCTGATAGATACCAGAAAATGTAGTGAGCCTTCCTAAAACTCCATAAACTTCTGCAGGGAAGGTGGCAAGCCCCAGCCCCACAGTGACACAGTACAGGAATAGTAGGGATTCCCTGTGTGTCCAGGGAGGGGACAAGAAGCCGTGTAGCTATGGCAGGTAGATGAAGCCTACTTTCTGGAAAAAGACTAAAACTACAGAGAAGAAGATTGTGTGGTGGTTGAGTGTAGTGAGCCTAACTGCAGATGTGAGAGGGTGCTGTCTGTTAAGAGACACAAGCTGCTTGGACTGGGAGCTACAAAGGGCCAGCGATCCAGTTCAAAGCTGATTTTTATTGTTGTGAAGAAAATACAATTGTACACTACATTCATGAAGGAAACTTCCCAACAGTTCCTGCTCCCAAGATAGAATCATTGGAATTCCAGCCTTAGAAGATGTCTCTGCCTGGAATATTACAAAGCAAGATTCCATGTGGGCAAAGATATGGACCAGGTGAAGCCAGCATCACTTTGGGTTCCATAGCATGGGGGCGGGTTAAGCTGACAGAATCAAATTGAAGGCTAGGTCCAGAAAACCCCTGTCTAGCATCTTCACTGGGTCAGGTTTATTTGACCACGAACATTGATATCATCCATAGGCCTTACCCAGAACAATTGCATCTCCTACATCACACTTCTCTCCACTCCACCCACACAAACACACCTATACCACACTCCCACATACAAAAGCATGCACACATCCCTCTGATGGTCTTAAGATAGATTCACACAAGCTCATCCCCCTGACAAAACAAAGAAAGTGAGGAACTAAGTTAGAGACAGAAATGTGTCTAACAACTTCTCAAAGCAAAATAGTTAATGAACACCTTGGCCAGTTCTGAATCATGAGGAAACAAATTCACTGTGACACTCTCATCTGTTTTAAATTGCATTCTTGTCAAGACATTGAAGTGAATTTTTGTCCAAAGGAGAATTTGCTTATGGCTGCTCTCTGTGTACATGGAGTGGGACATGAGCTATGTCAGTTTTAAATACACAAAGGGTAGAGAAGAGACTGGCGAGCAGGCCCTTTTCTCCTGCTCACTGCCTGGCAGAGCCAGCAGATGAGTAATGTCGTCCTGCACCTCAGTGCTCCAGCTGTTGTATTCTGTATAGAAATGCATTGTCCTTGATCCTTGGGAAGCCGCAAGAGCCAAGTGATCTAATTTATGGCCTTGGTGGTTTTTCTATCTGGCCCCATCTGAGTCGTGCCCTGCTATAGGCATCTTGGAGCCTTTCTGTAACACCCAGCCTTGGCCAGTTAGTTTTCCCTTTTCAGAGCTGGTAGCTCCCAAGTACAAGCCCTGGCTGCAGTCTGAGCTGCAGCAGAGATAAGGTGACGGAGAAAGGGTCTGAAACTGAATTTAAATACTTGTTTTAAACTTTTGTTTTAATTATTTAGTCAGTTACTTTTGTGTACACACACACACACACACACACACACACGGGAGGGGGATATCTCACTGTGTAGACCAGGCTGGCCTTGAACTCACAGTGATAAAACTGCCTCTGGCTCTCTATTCCTGGTATTCAAAGCATGTGCCACTATATACAGCCCATGAAAGTGGGTTTTAGACTGGAATTTTAAGCACATTCTGCCCTGGTTAGGATCTGTCTGATAAACCTCTTATGATTTAATATTTTTTAAACCCTATCTATACACGACTCCTGCGAGTGATAAGAAGGGGAGCAAGGATAAAGGCTGGTGACCTGGGAAGAGAGGAAGAGCAAAGCTATTATGTTCGTTTATGCTAGCTCATTGGAAACAATGTATATTGTCTTTTATTTTGTCTCTTATTGCCTTCAGGAAAATTGGCATTTTATGAACATTCCCACTCATAGTTAGACCCAGTAATAAATTTCATTCTATTCCTTTTTATAAAACAGCCATTTGGAAGCTTTTTTAGTGGCACAAGGCAACAGGTTGAAGCTTATGGAAGTAAATTGTACCCTTACGGGAAGCTTTATTATCTATAATGGATTGGGGATGGTGTGTTCCCTCTTAGTACCTGGCATGACTCTAAAGCTAGGACCATTTCTCCCGGCATAGGTGAACAGCACAGCTCCTGAATGGAGAACGTCATCTTCAGAGAGGCTTTGGGATCTTTTGTTTTGGCCCTGAACTGTACAGAGAATGGTCCATAGCCCCAGTGTAGGAAGGAGGATTTTGAGGCAGTGGATATCTGCCTGGAATTCCATGGATCTTTCTAATTCTCAGGTCCATGCATTTTCCCAGATGGGCAGCCTCCTGATCCTGAGCAAGCTGTCAGGCCAGGCTGTATCTGGGACCATGAATATTATTCCTCTCTGAGCCTCAATTTCCATAAGGGCAAAGTAAATAGATTGAGCTTAAGCATCTCTGAGGTCCTTTCCACTTGAAAAATTCTTTAGGTCTTAATTCTTCATGTAGACTATAAAATCCCAGTTCACTATAATCACTGTAGATTTAGCTGGGACTGTAGCTTAATGCATCAGCTTTGAAAAGAGTATCTGTAAACTGTCTACAGATCCTTACATTTGGGTTAAATTTTAAAGAAAAACACATACACACACACACACAGACAATGAGTTTAACACTGAAAACTGAAGAATGGCTCAAGTCACACAAAATGAAGCTGCTATTCTTTAAAAATTCCAACCATACTATGTAATTTCAGACTTCTTTTTTCTGTCTAAGAGAGAATAACACAAGCTTGAAAAGCAGTAAATATGTAAAGAGAAAATTTGTCAACTGATATTGGAAAATGTGACCTAGGTCATACATAAATCTCTCCGACAAGAGCTGCAGGGCAAGTCATCATTTCAGAGGGGAAATGAAGGCCTGGCTGGTGTCTTCCCTCAGCTCCACAGTGGACCCACTCTGGTTTTCTGATTATGCCTCTGAATATGATGTGAAAGACCTGCTAGCAAGGTCTGTTTTGCTGTTGTGTGCAGAGCGGGGAGCAGAAAAAGAAACTCCCAAAATTGTTTTTCAGTGCTAGCACCATTGACAAGTAGTTGAGACCCCACCACCACCACCACCAACCAGCCTTTGCATTAACGATTTCATTTCCTGGATCACTTTCCAGAGTCCTGAGTGATGTTATGGGGCTTTCTAATTGCCACCTGTGTGGTTCTTGCAAAGAGAGATACAATAAATGTTAATGCAGTCAGCAAAGCCTGGCTGGTTCTTGTGACTGCCTCCTTACCAGTCGTCCATCCTGTTTAAACATATGAGGGTCTGCCTTATATCAGGAGGCCTAACTCTCCTGTTAGGACCATTGACAAAAGAAAAAAAGAAGGCCAGAAGAAGAAGGAAGTTCATCTCATTAATGTATAAAAACACTACTAATTCCAGAGCGTGGTGAGTGAAGTGTTGGAGCAATTTAATTCTGATAGTTGTCCCAAAGTCCTAGTTAGCTACAAAAACCCTCAACACAAGCAAAATATACTCGCAGGAGTGTGGGCTCAGGCAGGCCACTTGCAAAGAGTGCCGGAGATGTTGTTCGGCACAGGCTGTACATCAGCACTAACATGACCGTGTGCCTCTGAACTCTGCACTCTCAGTCAGGCCTTTGGAGAGGCAAATCCAGCATAAAGATGGGGATCCATGGAGCAGGCGTTTTACACTGAGTCAGTACCACTTTTAATGTGCTATAAAACAAAGGGCTGTGATTTTACATGAACTGTGCACAAAAACAGATGTGGTGGCTAGAGGTTGACTTGGTTCAGATCTGTTTTAGAGTCACAGTGCCCAGACAGTAATATGATCTTGAAAAAGGTAAACAACAAAGAGTTTAGCAGTGAAAAATATGCCTAATATAAATACGGTCGTGTATGTTGGCAGCTTAGAACTTGAAAAATATGACCATGGCATTAAATTTTTCTGGTGGAATTAACAGAGGAACACAACATAGCCTTTAAGGCAATATATCTGAGACAAGGCAAGGAGATAATACATCTGCCTCCATGGTTTGTGTGGCACTTCTATAAAGAAAAGCACAGTAGCTTTATTTAATTGAGAAAATGAATCAATTATGATGATGTTGCATCATCGCATCAGACCCATGTGAAATGGAAGACATAAGTCATCAAATTGTGTAACAATGTTCAGAAGTAATTGAGTACCATAAGCATTTTGAATCAATTTCAGGTTCAGGCTCTGCTACCTTAATACAAAATGCATGAAGTTGACATACTGTAGTATGTTGCTATCAAGACTGTAATAAAACCCTGGCACAGCATGTCTTAAGATCCAGGGCAAAACTGGATCATTAGAGAGAGAGAGAGAGAGAGAGAGAGAGAGAGAGAGAGAGAGAGAGAGAGAGAGACCGAGACCGAGTGGTCATCCCTCACTTTCTTGTTGCAGCCTTAATATAGGACAGTTTTAATTACATTTATTTATTTGTGTATGGGCACCTGCATGCCACAGTTGCCAGAGGGGGTTTTCTCCTTCCACCATGAGGATTCTGAGGATCGAACTCAGGTCATCAGGCTTTTTGGCAAGCACCTTTACCAGCTGAGTCACCTCACTGGTCCAGTCAATGTAGTGCAATCTTAAGCTGTCTTTAAGTTATTCTGCTTCTAACCTGCAAGATAGGGCAAAACAAGGCAGTAGAGCCCTGTAAGGTTTAGGGTCATGAGGAAATTCTCCCCCTCTGTCTGTCTAGTCCACACATCTCTTGTTCCTGAAGGCAGTGCCACAAACGAAGCCTAACCTCATTTCAAGGCATCTCAGAGAATTTTTGCCACATTTTCCTCAGAGAATCTTATAATCTCCCAACTTTTGGAAGTTTGTGGGGAAAGATGTTCTTTGATGTCAAAAATGGATTTCTAGGGGCTGGAGAGATGGCTCAGTGGTTAAGAGCACTGGCTCTTCCAGAGGACTCAGGTTCAATTCCCATGCTCCCACGTGGCAGCTCACAACTGTCTGTAAAATTTCAATTCCAGGGGATCGGACCCCCTCACACAGGAACACATGCAGGCAAGACACCGTTGCACATAAAATAAAAATAAATCTTAAAAGAAATACTTCTGATGCTTTGTCTATTACAGGCAGCTCGGCTGCAGAAGTAGATATATCTTTTTTTAATATGGGACACACAGCTACCTGTGTGTGCTTAAAAGAAACAAAAGAAAAACAAACACAGTGGGAGAAGGGACCCGGCTCTTGGAAATCATTACTAAATTTCTCATCAGTCTAAGGGGCGAGCAGCTCAACCTCCCCTTGTAGACTGAATCTCCACCTGCCATCCTTGTCTGGAGTCTGGGATGGACAGTCAGGCACTAGTGGTGAAAACTGAGAACCAGGCCCCCAGGAAACTGCTTCCCAGTGTGGTGACTGAAAGGTGGCTACACATGAACAGGAAGCTTGGCCAGTTGAGATGGAGCATGGGAAATGCTTTCTAAAACACCTGTAACCCCAGCAAAGAGGTGAGCAGGAGGGTAGTGGATTCTAGGCCAGCCTGGGCCCCATGGCAAGACTTGGGAGGAGGGAGGGAGGACTGCTGATCGGCCACACTGGTGTAAAAGAAACTCATACACCTATCACCTACCCTTGAAACCCCAATCCTTAGACCATTGACATTAATTTTCCATACCATGCAAGTAAAAGCATGATGTCCAGTTGGTGGTGGTCGTTGTCGTTTTTTGTGGGGTTTTTTAGTTTTGTTTTGTTTTGTTTTAAGGACTGCTGTGATCATAGGCAGATATTCTACAGGTGAAGAAACATTGGAAAGGCTTGGCACCTCCAGCCTTATGTCCCCAACATAGAATAGAGATTGTCACCCCTGCATACCTTTGGATTGGTTGTTTTGGTCAAATGAGTATGTGTAACAAAGAACTTTTCAAATATCATTAAGGGGCTGAAGAGATGACTTAGTGGGTAAAGTTTGAATCCCTAGAACGGATGTAAAAGCCTTGTGCTATGGCCTACACCTGTAATCTTAATGCTGATGGGACAGAGACAAATGGCTCCCAGGGTCTCGCTGACCAACCAGCTTAACTGACATAGGGAGCTCCAGGTTCTGAGAGACCCTGCCTCAAAATATAAGGTGGAGAGAAGTAGAGGAAGACACCCAATATCTGCCTCTGGCCTCCACAACACGTATACACATGTACAAAACATACACAGTACCACTAAAAAAAAAACAGAGTCTTGGAATACAGCTTGGTGGTAGAACATCTACCCATCATGTCTGAGGCCCCCAGCTTGATTCCCAGCACTACAGGAAAACAGGATTTTACTCTTTCCCATCTAACCAGCTGTTCGGAGCTCATGTATCCCAGAAAACAACTGGCCTGTTGTAAAAAAAAAAAAAAGAAAAAATTCTGTTTACAAAATGCTGGACCTAGGACTCAGTTTCTATTGGGTTTGGGTACATTAACTGTAGGTACCTGGGGGGACAGTGATGTGTTTAATGTTTTGAGTAGTAAGTTGAAGTTGATTGATCTTGTCACATTTGGTTAACTGTCTGTGTTAGATGTGAGCAGCCTGCCCACAGAATGCTGAGTGAGAACAGGCACCCTAGCAAAGCATTGTTAAACTTCATGCATTTGATTTTTCCCAGAGAGCCTTGCTGCTCGAGAAGCAGACCAAAAGAACTTTGAAAAGGGTAGAGTTTTTACCCCACTCCTTAGTTCCAAGCAAACACTTCAGCCACATAATTAAAGTTTTCTTCACAAAATAGGGGATTGTGAGCAGACGCTGGCAGGAATCCAAAATTCTAATTTCTGACTATGATTTAATTTCAATTTTAAATAAATCGGTTTTTAATTTAAAAAGAGTGAGCTTCATAACATTAGCAATGATTGCAACATTAAGCCCAGTGTTCACAATCTAGCAATATAAAACATTATTTATATCTGAATCGTAAACAGCCTTTTGAAATGGATTATGGTTTTTCTCCCTATTCTAATACAACCTGGAGGGTACTAAAAAGTGTTGTGTGAAATTAACATTCTGCTGACTTTCGCCTATAAATGAGAAGCGAGCTATTAACATTTGTGTATTTTCATTATGTAAATTGTGTTAACACATGCCCACAAATTGCCACCAGCAATGCAATAATTTTCTCTCAGTGATCATAATGTGTCCAAGTGAGTCATTTTGATTATGACATGCTAATTACATATTGCCTTTTTTCAGATTCAGAAAAACCAGGGATCTTTAATGGTAAGCTTTATGAGTTCAGAAAAAAAATTCACTTTTCTTTTTCCTGATGGCTGCTTCCTTTGCATGCTTGAATGCCTTGTTTTAAACTTAGCAAATTGCATTTTGAAGAAAATGCAAACCTTTAACTGCCTGTATTAGATTAGGTACCATTAGAAATAATAGGACGTCCTGAGCATCCATGTTTTTATAAGAGTTTGCTGTTGTTGATTAATCTTGCTATATTTTATTGCATTAATGATTTTTTTTTCTTTCCACTCCACTGTAAAGATATTGCACACAGGCTAATACTTTTTCCTCTCTTCTTCCCCATTGCAGCCTCTCCAGCTTCTGCAGTGCATTGTTGATGAGGTGAGGCATCGTCTTATGTGCTTTCCACTCCTAAAGTCATCCCTAATGGTGTGGAAAGCTTATATTTTGTTTCCTAATGAAGCACAATGCCCAACATCCTCGAAGCAAGTTGTGTGGTATGCTCTGAGCTGTGTTACACGAGCTGGCCTTGTCCTGAATCCTGCTCTCTTCCTGTCTGGGCTGAGAAGCGCTGTGATGACACACTGTCCCACAGGCTGGTCCTTGGGGATGTCAGAGGCCCTGAAGATAAAACATGATAATATTAATTGATCCTCTTCCTGGCCAGATGGGGATGGAGTTAGAAATTAAAGTGGTACCACTTCTTCCATAGAGACATTGAAAGGCATTTCATAGAGAAGGGTCAGAGTTGAGTGAATAGCAACATAGGCTGGATAAAATATGCCCTTCTGATTTTATCCATCAAAGCAAACCATGTTAAAATGAAGGAGGGGCTTGTTCAAGGCTCTGGTCAATAGTTGAGCTTTAATTACCTCATGAGGCATTTTCTGGAGAATCGGCCCCTAACTTCTTGGGTCTTCTAGTATTCCAGTGAGGAGACTTTTCTCACTAAGTTCTCTTGCTTTGAGCATCCTTCCCTGAGTCCCTCTGCCTCCATGGAGCTCATCTACTCATTCAACTAACTGATTCTACTTCTTTTTCTGACATACATCTCTTCTTGATATTAGCCTTCTTTTAGTATGCCAGGCTCTCAATGGAGACACAGAACCTTTTTAAAACCCTAGCCTCCTAGCAAAGTTTAATTTTTAAAACTTTAGTTTTATAATGTTTAGAGTATTTGTAAATAGAAAAGAGAGACAATAAATGGTCCAGATAGGAAAGTTTGAAAGGAAAAAACAAACAAACAGTAATCTCATAGCTAGTCTTCTCAATTAAACATCTGCATAACCAGTTACGAGATTTGGGAGAAAAAATAAAGATCCTCCTAGGAAAAGAATAAGCACACACACATCACAGCAGGAGTGAGAGTGGGACTCTCAGATCCTTAATGCCTGCATCCACCAGTCCATCTATCCCCTGCAAGCCATAAACCATGTTGGTGCGAAAATGAAGGCATCATCCTGAAACAAATGGAGATTCCATTATATCTCAATATCAGACAGGCCTCCTGGACCTAATAGCGCATCAATATCTCTGTCATCGTAGTTTCCAAAAGCATCCTGTCCCATCAGAATCCTGCTAATTAAGCCATTTTCCCGAATCCCCCTCCAGTTGGGAAACTTGGCCTAGTCAGTCAGTACATAGCCTGCACTATTTCTTGGGCTCCACGACTCTTGGTGTGCCTGGTTCATAGACATCAAAAGTACATGGGTATTCAGGTACGTGTCTTCCTCACCAATGATGCGTGTGTTGCCAGGGAGCTAATTTGAAGATTTTATGGATCAAATGGATGTTTTTATTCCTTATTTCAAGACATGATGGTTGTTATACATTTAAAATATGTTGCTTGTTTAATTTGGGTAAATTCATGAAACTTGAAAAGATTGTAGAGTGACACTGAAGGACAATAGTATCTTGCTTAAATGTCATGTTCTTCTTTATAGCCTATCTCCCTCAGGCTAAGGAAAAACAGAGCTTAGTTTCTCTGCTTACTCCAAAATCCTGTTAAAACACCTCTTTCTAGAAACTTGGGAAGCTGACACTGTCTTCACTAAACCAGGTTGCTCTTAAAACTGAGGTGACATCCTATACCAACATCAGTAAGAATGAAGCTCTCCAATCTTAAATCAGATAAGATCATTAGGAAAGGACCAGCCAGATGAACCTCCTTGTGCACAGTACATAAAGGCATCAAAGAAAGCATGGGTTATGTTTTGTATTCCTGTCCCTGTCTATGTCCATTGTCACTATGTTCTGGGTATTGCTCATATAGTGATCCAATGGCTGACTGTTTCAAAATAGTGAAGACTCATCAAAAATGCAGAATCTAAGCACATGCCTATATTCCTGGTACTCTGGAAGCTGACCAGGAAGACTGTGAGTTTGAGGCCAGCCTAGGGTATTATTATAGTAAGACTCCATCTCAAACAAACAAAGTCCTGGACCCAGGTCATTGGACTTTTTAGTGGTGGTACTTCCAATGCACTAGCCTCTTGGGTACTGTGTACTCATGTTAAATGTAGACGGCTTCTATTCATTTCCGTCCCACAGAGTTGTGAGCTCTCTTCCAACTTGATTTGTTTCTGACTTTCAGGGCTTCTGTGAGTGAAGTGAGGCATTTTACTACTTGGGTTTGAGGACCTGATGCTAGTGTGTGCTATTTCCTTCAGGGCAAAAAGTATCACCAGGGACTGGAGAGATGGTTCAGTGACTAAAATGATGCATTAGTCTTGGAGGGGACTCAAGTTCAGTTCCCAGCTTCTACTTTGGGTGACTTCTAACTGTAACTTTAGCTTCAAGGAAGCCCAGACCTGTGGACTAAGTGGGAACCAGCATTCGTGTGCACATACCCCCACACTAAGGGATCCTAATTCATACACATTTAGGGTCATATACAACATACCAGTAGCAAATCCTAGTGTGGTGTATTATGTTACTGGCTTCAGCTTGACCTTGACCATAGCAGAGATTGGACAGTGATTAATCAAGTGGCCAGAGGTGAATGTTAGAGCCAGATGAGAGTCAAAGATGGAAGTGTGAGGCAGAGACAGAGTTAGCCACCAGATGTCCAGGCAAAAACATTGAAACACTCACACTGTAGCACTAGAGGCTCCCTCATCCTCAGTTTCTGGGCTCCCAGCATGTCTGGGATACACCAGATACAGATAGAGATAGACCAGATGTCTGCCTAAGATCTCTCAAGCCAGCTAGTAGAGCTGCCAATGGATGGAGGGGCTGAGAACTAGGAAGTCTGAAGGGAACCCTGCTTGGGAGTCTGTTGACCCCACATGGGCCATAGCCTTGGGCAAGAGATGTACACAGAGCAAATAAGCATGGTTCAGTGTAGGGTTACTGTTACAGAACCCAGAGCTGGGGTAAGGAGGCATTGCATTTAAACTCAGTATTAAAAGATAAATGGTATTGCCTATACCAAAAATGGAGGAAATGTTAGTGTGGGGCAGAAGGACCTGAAACTATCTTATGAATGAATCATGTTTTGAGATCACAGAATGTTCCTGTTGTCTAAAATATGACAACTAGAAAAATAGATTAGTACTCTAAGTGCGTGCGCACATATGTGTGTGTGTGTGAGTGAATGTGTGTGTGTGTGTGAGTGAGTGTGTGAGTGAGTGTGTGTGTGTGTGTGTGTGTGTGTGTGTGTGCACGCGCGCGCACAGTGGCCTGGATTAGGCACTGAGTGGTTCTGAGGATGCTGCTTCTTCTCCCCATTCACAGAAGATGCTGGTCTTACATCCCTCTCTTTTCTCTAGTAAGACTCCCTAAGGAAGGTGACCATGGGAGTAGGGCTTTGATAAGGCACTGACATATAAAATCCAGGAACCAGATAACTGACCAGTGAGCCAGTAGCCCACAATGGGTAGGAAGCAGAAGTGCTCAGAAGGAAACCTGGAAAACTCACAAGTAGGTGAAAATATACATTCAGTGGAATAATGAAAAAAACCAAAGAGGCCACTAGAAAACTGCCAGGACAGCGGCAAAAGCAGTGTACAGAAGGCTGCGTGTGATCTGTAGGCATCCACAGTGCACAGAGGCAGTGAGCTGGAAGTCTGCAGTGCACAGAGGGAAATCTCAGATCAGTAGGCTGAACCCAAGTTAGTGGGAGGAAGAAATAACAACGATTATAGCAGAAATAAATGATATAGAGAAAGAGAAACCAACAAAGCCATTGGTTCTTTGAAAAGACCATTAAAATGTCAGGCTTCTGCTAGAATGATGAGACAGAAGGAGAACTCCAACTTCTGAAATCAGGAACGCACACCTGGAGGCTAACGAGGAGGGTGTTCTTCCTCCCCTGATGCTCCTTGTGTACCTTTCTTGAAGCTGCATGCTTGACCTTTAGTCAAGGGCATATACCCCAAGTTCCCCATTAGCACCTCCAGCCAAGCTGTCAGGAATGTAAGCCTGGGATACCAGCATTCAAAGCTTAGTCAGAAAGATTGCCCCAAGTCTGAGGCTAGCCTGGAATACGCAGAAAAGCTTGCCTCAAGAATGAATGACTGAACGAATGAATGGAACAAATACTCTGAGAAACAACTGTATGCTACCAAATTAAAACAACTGTATGAAATACACAAACTCCTGGAAGCACAAATTGCAATATAAAGTTAATAAATAAAACCACAAAAAAATAAAAAAAGCACAGAACCATTGCTTCAATGGTGAATGTCACTAAGTGTTTAATGAAGAATTAACAGCTCTCCTCCTTCTTAGATGCTTCTAAAATAGGGGTAAGAGAAACACTGTTCTTGTTGTTCCTGTGAAGTCAGCACTACTCTGATACCTGAGCCCAAAGACTTGACAAGAAAGAAAACTAGGCTCCCTCTATCAAGATACATCTTTCACTACTCTCCTCCTCTGTCCCCCAACTTGATCTTCTTGATCCCTCATGTTTTCATCCCCCACCTCTCCCTTCTTCTGCCCCTCCCAGTTTACGCAGGAGATCTTGACTATTTTCCTTTCCTGGGGCCCTCCATATGTGTCCCTCTTCAGGTCCCTATATTTACCTAGCTTCTCTGAGATTGTGGACTGTAGTCTGGTTACCCTTTGCTTTACATCTAACATCTACTTATGAGTGAGTGAATACATACCATGTTTGTCTTTCTGGATCTGGGTTACCTCATTCAGGGTGTTTTTTTCTAGTTCCATCCATTGTCCTGCAAATTTCATGATGTCATTGTTTTTTACCACTGAGTAGTACTCCATTGTGTAAATGGATGGACATGTAGGTTGTTTCTAGGTTCTGACTATTACAAATAATTCTGCTATGAACATAGTTGAACAGATGTCCTTGTAGTAAGATTATGCATCCTTTGGGTATGCAATACACCCAAAGGGTGGCATTGCTGGGTCTTGAGGCAGATTTACTCCTAATTTTCTGGGAAAGCGTCATACTGATTTACAAAGCAGTTATATAAGTTTGCACTCCCACCAGCAGTGGTGGAGTGTTCCCCTTACTCCACATCCTCTCCAGCATAAGCTGTCATTAATGTTTTTGATCTTAGCCATTCTGACAGATGTAAAATGATATCTCAGAGTTGTTTTAATTGCATTTCCCTGATGAATAAGGATGTTGAGCATTTCCTTAAATGTCTTTCAGCCATTTTAGTTTCTTCTGTTGAGAATTCTCTTTTTAAATCTGCACCCCATTTTTAAATTGGATTATTTGGTGTTTTGGTGATAGTTTCTTGAGTTCTTTGTATATTTTGGAAATCAGCCCTCTGTCAGATATGGGGCTGGTGAAGATCTTTTCCCGTTCTGTAAGCTGCCATTTTATTTTATTGACTGTATCCTTTGCCTTACAGAAGCTTCTCAGTTTCAGGAGGTCCCGTTTATTAATTGTCAATCTCAGTGTCTGTGCTACTGGTGTTATGTTCAGGAAGTGTGCCAATGCATTTGAGACCACTTTCCCCTTTTCTTCTATCAGGTTCAGTGTACCTGGATTTTGATCCACTTGGACTTGAGTTTTTTTGCATGGCAATAGATATGGATGGATCTATTTGTATTCTTTTATATGTTGACATCCAGTTAGGCCAGCATCATTTATTGGAGATGCTTTCTTTTTTCCATTGTACATGGTCATGCATGGCTGCAGAGCATTTGCTGATTGCTGTAGGAGGGCACCACTGTGGGTGTAACCATTCCTAGGATGGTGGGCTATGTAAGAAGTGTAGCTGAATGTGGCCCAGAGCAAGCCAGTAAGCAGCACCCCTCCGTAGTTTCTGCTTCAAGTTTCTGCCTTGAGTTCCTACCTTGGCTTCCCATGATGATGACTGAAAATGTAAGTTGAAATAAACTCTTAACTCCCTAAGTTGCTTTTGGTCAGTGTTTTATCACAGCAGTAAAAAGAAATCAGAGAGGGACAATGTCTTAACTAAGTGAGGTTTATCCCAGGAATTCAAGGTTGGTCTGACATGTGAAAATCAATTCTATACCATTTTCATTCAGTAAGGAACAAAAACACATAATTACTTCAATAGAACTGGTTGGGGGAACACTTGAGAAAACCACACACATCCATTTACAATAAAACATTCAATAAACTTAGACTGGAAAGTAATTTCCCAAACCAGATAAGAAGTCGAAGACCCACAGCTAACATTGTAATGGTAAAGGGCTGTTCCCTCTCCTAAAGTCAAGAAAAGACAAAGTGCATCTTCTATTCAGCACTGAACTAGAATGTCTGTGGAAGGACATCCAGATCAAAGAGAAGGAAGTCAAACTGGATTTACATATGTTGTCATTATAGAAAGAAAGCCCTAGAAAAGCCACAGAATAATCTTAACCAGTGAATGGCTTCAGCAAGACTGCAGGACAGATGCACAAACATCATTTGTAACTACAGTCTCTATACACATAAGGAACAGTGCGAAGCAGATCATGTTGTAGTTGCAGGAAAAAAAAAAGAAATAACAAAAGAAACTATAGAATATTGAAAGAAACTGAAACCATAAAGAAAAATATATTCTATGTAGTAAAAACTCAGTTTTGCTAAGAAAGTGACATTGGACTGATGAGATGGCACAGCAGGTTAACACATTTGTCACCAAGTCTGGCTGCCTGAGTTTGGCCCCTGTGACCTCCATGGTAGAAGGAGAAAACTGACTCCCCTGCAATTTATCCTCTGACTTCCACATCAAAACCATGGGAAGAGCACACATACACACTTACACTAAATAAACATATTAACTAATTGACTTTTTTTTTTTGGAAAAGGCGATAATGTCCCAGCTGATGTGCAAAACCAATGCAATTCCTGTCAAAATGCCAGTGGGATACTTTTATGCAGAAATGAATACACCAATTCCAAAATCCATATGCATAATGCTGAGTTAAGAGTAGCCAAAATATCTGGCTGAAGAGAGAGGTCTGCAGTTAAAGGTACTTGCTGTTCTTGCAGAAGACCAGAGTTCAGTTCCCAGCACCCACAGCAAGTAGCTCATAGTTACATACAACCCCAGCTTGAGGTGACACAGTGTTCTGGCTTACATGGTCAGCGGCCCAGCCACAGATGTTCACATACACATAATTAAGTTTTTTTAAATCTTCATCCAGAACCATTAGGGAGGAGGAAAAAAAGTTGGTGTATTTTCAAAACTTACAGCAATCAAGGTAGTGTGACAGTGGCATAAAGGTGCCTAGGATAGAGCCAGAAGGCCAGAAATAGTGTGGGTGTGCATAGCCATGTTTCCAGACAAAAGTGTCAGGACTATCCCATGGCAGGAGCAGAGTGTTTTCAGCTACGTTGACCACTGGTTCTTCATATGCAAAAGAATGAATTTCTGCCCTCAGAGGATCATACATTTAAAACAATCCTGAGCATTTAGGGGCTAAGAGAAAGTATTTATTTTAAATATATGTATTTGATAAAGATCTAGTATCCAGAGTATGTAATGACACACAACTCACTGGCAAAGAGAAAAGACAAATGAGAAAAGGATTTAAATAGTATTATTCCAAAGGCCTGTGAATAGCCAGTAAGGAGACTCACGCACCCAGTTATGAGCAAGTCCAGAAGAATACCTGTAATTTCTGTGGCACCAGTAAGAGCTTGTGTTGGCCAGGCTGGAAAGAGGGAGAACCCCTTTTCAGCAGCTTGTAGGATTTAAAGTGAGCTAGTTGCTATGAAATACAATCTGGCCTGTTGAAAGCGATGCAACAATTCCACTCCTTAGGTGTAATCCCAGAGAAGTACATATATATGCTACTAACCATTGCTGGCAGATTTGAAGTGATATGGCACTGTAGGTTAGTTGGTTTGTTTTGCTTTTAAGACAGCATCTTTATATCTCAGGCAGTCCTGGAACTCACTGAGTAGTCCAGGCTAGCCTCAAACTTATGATCGTCCTGCCTTTCCCTCCGGAATAATGGGATTATAGTTGTACCACCATTCTGAGCTCATTATGGTTTTGATTATTTTCAGTATCACACTTTTAAACAACCTGTACAAATGGGATTTATTTTCCCATTGTATCAAGAGTTCATTTTCATGGGTTAGGGATTAGCTCAATGGTAGAATGCATCAAGCATGAGGTACTGGGTTTGGTCCTCAGTGCCAACACACACACACACACACACACACACACACACACACACACACACACACAGTTTTCACATACCTTTAAATTCTTCTTTTATGTTACTCAAGCCCACCCTGGCAAACATGCAGCTACTCTGAGCTGATGCGCTGTTGAGTGACTTAGCTTTCTGCCCCTCACCCCACAGCATCGGGTACAAGACCTCCATGGATTACAATTTTTAAAACCTTGACTATTGGTGCTGGAGAGATGGTTCTGTGGTTAAGGGTGCTAACTGCTCTTGCACAGGACCCAGCCCGGTTCCCAGCACCCACATCAGGTGGCTCAGAAACCATCTACAACTTCCCTTGTATTAGATCTGATGTCCCTAGGCCTCCAGGAATCCATGATACACATAAACCCATGCACATACACACATGTCCACATAAATTAAAAGAATAAATATTTTATTTAAAAACTATCCCTTTATCATTCCTTACCCCTGTCAACCCCAAAGATCAAGGTCAACCTCACCTGCATAGTGATTTCAAGGCCATTTATCTCCTGGTATTTGAGCTCCATGGGACTCCGTCTCAGAAAGAAAGAAAAAACGAGAGAGAATTCAGTTTTGTTTGTCATCTATATAATGATTACAGAAATACTAGTATACAGTATTAAGAAATACTGTATAGTTTGTGTCTGGGATGTGGCTCAGTGGCTTGGCTCTTTTGAATTTCTGCTCTCTTTGAAGCAGGAGGGAGAGGAAAGGGGAAGGAAGAGCAAGGGAAAGAAAGACATTCTCTGCAGAATGAATCGTTCCTAACAGGGTGACTCAGAAGGTTCTGGGCTGTGAACAGAAAGCAGTGTTAGGGGGAGGTTGGTGAAGATGACCAGCTAACAGTACCTTCCAAATTCCCAAAGTGCAATTAAGTGCAGGAGGAACGGCACCCTGCTATTTTTTCCTGGGTTTCCAAGCTAGCAAGAATGGAAAAGAACAGCTTCCACCTCCCCTGCTGACAGCACATGAAGGGTCCTTGCATCTTCCACAGCGCATGACTACACGTGTTCAAAAAAGACAGCAGATCCCTCACCTGAGCACAGCCCGTGCAGGCACTGCTTTTGACCGTGTATCAGCACCCTCCCCTCCCTGGCAAATGGGAAGTTGTCAGATGCGGTTTGCAGCTTGTGTGGTTTGATAGCAGAGGCCTCAGCATCTGGGAGGGCCAGTGCACCTGGATGCTCACAGTGTTGGTGTTCTCCAGCCCTGTGTTAACTAGGCCTGTCTCTCCATGACCAGAAATTGTTTCATTGGAAGCCTGACACCCAATATTCCTTTTTTATGTGAGGCAGTCTTTAGAGACCGCCTTTGAAAACGTCCAGTGTGTTTAAATTAATGCAGTTTGGCTGGTTTGAAGATTGCAAATAGGTTAAGGCTAGATTCCGTTAGTAATTACTTTCTTCTATTGACAATAACCGTTTCTTTAGAAATGACATTAACATTCTACCAAAACACAGCAGTAATCCAAAAGTTAATGTTCTGTTCACTTATAATTATATTTAATTCATATTTATGAGTTCATGGGAGGGAGGAATAAGAAAGAAATGAGTTAAAAATGTTACAGGAAAAACAATGTAAAAGAAATTTTTTTCCTCTCATAGTCTGAAAGATGTTTAAAGTCACTTGGAGGAAAAAAAAAATAATTTTTAACACAGTTATATAAAATCATGTTTTACTAACTAATGCTAAAAGTCTGTGTTTTTATGAATTCTTAGCGGCACTGAACAAATTCAGTTGGAGATTTTTGCCCATATTTTCCTTTTTTACTAACAAAAATACTAACATATTTTATCACTGTGATTTTTACTTCATCAAGTCTGATCTGGGAGGGAAGATCCACATCTTCAGACCAAACAGGATATGTAGCTTTGTGTTGTTTCTTTGAATTGTCCACGAAGCCTGATGTATTATTAATGAATTAATTTCATGGCGACGGAGGCCTGTGAATAGCATCGTGTGAATGGGCAGTTGCCCGGTGGGGCCACTTTTGGCTGCTGTCATTTAACATGTGTTGCGCTATTGTGAAGTCTTACCCAGCCGTAGGACGGTGCTCATTTAATCCACCATGATGGGACCTTCACACCCTGAACCCAAGTTGGTTGCCAGGGTCAGTTGCTGTAATGATGCTGCCTGCTGTTAATTTTCCCTAAACCAGGGGAAATGATCGCGTGAGAAGTGAAATGCCCTCAAAAGAGACCACAAACTGGTCAGCTCGGCATTGGCCTCTATTCCGGAATGGAGGAGGCGGCTGTCTTCCTTCCTCCTGGAAATGGAAGCGTCTGGGCCCCTGAGATCCCTGATGTTCTGAGGTCCAGAGTAGCAGATGGCATTATGATTTTCCAAATCCTAGTGAACATTCTAACTGAACTTGTTCATTTCACAGTGTGTAGTTTTGTTTTGTTTTGTTTCATATCTGCCCCCCCCTTTGTTCCTCTCATATAAACTAATTTTAAACTGATACAATATCTCCTTCAGCCAGATTTAAATTCCCTCCCTGTTAATTATTCTCCGGAGCCAAGTGTAGCAGTTTCACATACAATCCCAAGCTTGCGATTGTGGATTTGGTTAAAAATGTAAGCAGATGCCACCCAAGCTCCTTCACCACGAGCCACTGAAGTTCTGGTTTTTCCCTTATCCGTAGCTTACAGTGCAGGTGGCAAATGGCAGTAATTATCCTAACAGTCGAGTGAACATTCAGGAGGACACACCGTGCGATGCGGACTCTGGGTGTATAGTGAATTCTCAGAGTCTGACTTGATAGTGTTCTGGCTTGTTGAGTTTTCAGGACACGGACCTGCCGGGTTCTTGAATTGAGCAGTGTGTGTATGGATCAGGTGCCTTTGCGCATCTGGGGGATGTGCAAAAAGGGATTGGTCCTCCATTTCGGAACCCAGGGAGAGTTATTTCCTCTCCTGTTTTTGCTTACTATAGCTTGTGCTATGCTTTCATCTAGAGCCTTTCAGTCAGCTCTTCTACAGTCAGAACCTGGTGAAATGCCAGTTGCGTATATTAGCATGATAATGTGGATCCTGACTCCAACACGTGTAGCTGGACTTTTCCTGAGGAAGAAAAGCTTGACCTTACCAATGTATGGAATTCAAATACTATGTGGGGACTAGGTAAAACCACAGGTAGGAGTTGCTGAATAATTACCTCTAGACCAGCCTGAGCAGGAGACTTCCCATGAGGGTGAGCTCATTTAATGGTCCCTAAAACTCAATCTTGTGCATGTCAGTGGTCACGCTTGATTATCTGCAGCAGTGTTTTTATGAAATGCATTGGGAAGCCGCAGAGAGTGAGGATAGTGGTGGGTTGTACATGAAACCCCATCGCTATGAGACAAAGTGTGCTTTTTGCGGCTGTGTCTGAGCTGCAGGCAAGGGAGGGATATTGGGGGTGGCAGGGTGCTGTTCACACAGGTACCGCTAAATGATGCCACTCCCTGTAGCTTGTGAGCAGCCAGAGACTCAGAATAACAAGAGAAAAGATGCTAGCTGCTTTGAGAAGGGAGCTACCTCAGACATGGTTTAGAAAGTGAACCCACTTTCCAGTTCTGTTTTCAAAGAATGTTCTAAAACACCCAATCTTTGCCGTGTTTAGAAACTCTCTATGTAAATCTTTCAAATGACAGCAAAAGGTTCATTGTGACATTGATGAGAGGCATATCTTTCTTTTTTCGCTGTAATATTAAAGAACTTCTAAAATGCATGTGACTGAAAAAAATATCTGTGAAGTCAGTTTCAATTACCTAAAGATGAATTCCTTTAGACCTGTTCGCTTGTATAAGCCATCTGGTGGTAGCCTTTTCTTGGCTAACAGCTGTTTCCCTTGACTGAGGGTTTATGGGCAGGGTGGGTTTTTCGGTAGCCCCTAGTTCCAGGTCCATCTGAGACAAGTTAAATGAACTGCTACTGTCAACCCAGGCCCAGCAGACAGAACTTCACACCAAAATGCCCACTCGTGTAATTTGTCACATCTGGCACAACCAGTCTTGGAGTGACCCAGGGTGGAAATTGAATCATCCTTCACTCTCTCCACTCAGGCCTAGTGTAGAGTCGAGTGGGTAGCTGAGGGATCCCAGCTGAGCCTTCAGAGGCATCTTCTCTGCTGACATCTTTCGAAAGCCTTGGTAATGCAGAGCCTCATTCCCGCCCCAGTGCTGGTCCCAGAATACTCCCGGGATTGGGCAAGTTCATCTCAGCATGGAATAATGAATGCACTTCAGGTCATGAAGTGGCCATGCTCTAAATAAACTCTACATCTGACAGTCAGACCTTGACATTGTACTGATCTGCTGAAGCATGGCTGGTCTGTAACAGGATAGCTAACCAGCCAGGAACGGCTGTGCCCCTTTTCCTACATGTCTCTTCCCTTTCCTGATTCAGTCATGTACAGATACCAACCTCAAGGATTTTTTGAGATATGAAAACTTTACTAATTTCTCATACCCCTCCATAACACTGTCTTTGTTAAATATGTGTGTGTGAGAACATGCATGTGTATGTATTTATATAAGGCATATATACACATGTATGTGGATGCACACACCTGTGTGAGCACAGCAGCCAGAAGAGGTCACTGGGTGTCCCACTCTGTCATTCTTGGGTCACTCACTGAACCCAGAGGGAGACTGATGGGCAGCGAGCCCAGGTGACTCTTGCCCTAGCACCATTACCACACATACATAGGGCTGGGCATGCAGCTACATATGACCACTTTCTGTGTAGGTTCTTGGGATTTGAACTTAGGATCTCACATTTGCACAGCAAGCCCTCTTATCCATTGAGCCCATCCACCCAAGACCTCAACTACCCACTGCAAAGGAAGCTTTTGGTTTATTGACCAGCTTTTGCCTTTACACATATTTAACAAAAGGGGGGAGGTCTAATTTTCTTCTCTTTTGGTGTTGGATTCTTATTTATTAAATACAGGGTCTCTATATTCCAGGTTGATCTTGGACTTCCTAAGTAGCCAAGAATAGCCTTGACCTTCTGATCCTCCTGCCCCCCACCTTCCAAGTGCTGGGATTGCAGGCCTGTGACACCACACCTAGTTTTTCCTGATGCTGTGGATGTAACCCAGGGCTTAAAGCATACTAGACAAATACTATACCAGCTGAGTAGCATCTCTGACCCCTGATTTTCATTTTTAAACCAACTAGGTTTCCTCCCCAGGAGAGCACAGATTGTCCTGTGAATTCTGCCAGTCATTGCACAGAGGGGGTTACCATCAGGAATGAACAGTGAGGATCAAAAACCAATTTGGGATCTGACAGCAAAATGCTATTGTGCCTGACCTGAAGCCACTGAAGTTACAAAAAGCCTTTGACCCAGCACCATAAGTAGAAATGGAGTGATCTAAGAGAGCTGTGATAATTAGTGTGAGCCACAGGACCTAACACCAGCTCTGATTGGGCCAAGCCACAGGAGCATGAGACTTGAATTAAAAGACTTAACCTTAAATGTGGAACATGATTCAGTGTTGGCTCCACGCGATTCTCTAATGTTAACTACTTACTGTCTTGGTACTGGTACTGTAGCAACAATATATCTCAAAATGAGCTATTTTAAAACTTAGGAAGCAGGCTGGCATGGTGACACAAGCCTTTAGTTTGAGGCTGGCCTATCTTATATAATGAGTTCTAGGACACCTGGGGCTCTGTGGAGAGACCCTGTTTGAAAATAAATAAATAAACAAAACAACTTAGAAATATTACTCTTGTGTGTAAGGAGAGAGGGGTACAGGCACATGTGTGTAAGGTGTTCACAGGATGCGTATGTTGAGGCCAGAGGTCTGTCTAGTCAGGAGCCCTCTATTACTCTCCTCATTCCTTTGAGGCAGGGTCTCTCACTGAGCCTGAAGCTCACATTTTTCATCTATGCTGACAACAGCCAGCCCTAATGGTCATCCTGTGTCTATTCCCCTTAGTACTTGGGTTCCAGATATTTGCAGGGCCCGCAGGTGCTGGAATCTAAACTCCAGTCCTCCTCCTTGTGTACCACTGAGCCATCCATCTCTCCAGCCCCTCCCCCACTGGAAGACTTTATTGCATTTTATTTAACATTGGCCTTAGAACTCCCAAATAAAGTCAATAACTGGACAATTATTTAGTTATCCCTCTGTCTTCTATATGTCAATAAAATAAAATCTTCATTTGGAGAGACATCTGTTTCTGTGCAAATAGAAATGTTCAGGGTGCTCATACCCTGTGTGTTCTCTGGAGTGGGGAAGGAAGGCATTTGAAGAGCAGAGGTTCACATCGCCTTCAATATATAGTAGATGCTCAGTTGAGAAAATTATCACATGACTGAGAAAATATATGATTTACCATTTGGGGTGGTACTTCATGGTTGACTAGCAGTGTGTGCATGAACCACCACATTGTTATAAAAGTCTATTTTAGTCTTTAATTCTTTGAGAATATAAAGCTGAAGTCCTTAAAAATATTTTCTAAACAATTGTCTATCACCTTTTTTCCAGGTGTGACAAAGCAGAAATCTAAGAATTTGAGCTTCCTAGGAATTTTTCAATAGCTTTTTCTTTTTAGGCATTCTCACTTAATATAATTTTAGATTCACATGCAGTTGGAGACAATAAATATCGCGGTAAATAAGGATCAGGATAAACAAATAGGCCGAATAGATGTTTATTCAGGGAGAAATAACTTACAACCTAGACAGATGAACACCAGGAAATTCAACCCGATCCTCTCCTGTCTGAGTCACGCCAGAAAGAGAAGCCTTTCCTGGCCCCCTCCGACCTCCTTCCACAGGTCACTTCCGCCCATGGCTCCACCCCTCAATGGGCGTGGTCAGTGCCACAGAAGGAGACAAAGTGAATATCCCACTACAAATAAATATACCTATTTCCTCACTTACGAATCTCATAAGTCTAACTCGGTATGGTAACCAAGAAGCCAACATGGGCACAGATTTGGGTGCTGGCTTTATTTGGATTTTACAGTATAACGTGGTTATTGGTGGGGATGGGGAAGGAGGTTTTACAGATAAGCATTAATGGCACAGATCCTTTCAAATAATTTTTTTGGGGGGGTAATTTGTTTTGTTTTGTTTTTTAGACAGGGTTTCTCTGTGTGATAGTCCTGACTGTCTGGAACTCAGTTTGTAGACCAGACTGGCCTCGAACTCACAGAGATCCACTTGCCTCTGCCTCCCAAGTGCTGGGATTAAAGGTGTGGGTCACCAATGCCCAGCAAGTGGCCTCCCTTTTAAGTCAGTTGTTTCCAAAGCATTTTCTCACTTATGCTATCTGTATTTGGATACCCACCTTCCTGCCCCTATAGTCACAAGTGTGCTCATTGGAAGATTTGGTGTGTGTGTGTGTGTGTGTGTGTGTGTGTGTGTGAGTGTGTGTGTGTGTGTGAGTGAGCGAGCGAGCTGGCAGCAGCTGTAGTCAGGACTAGATATCTTTAAACCTCTTCCTTCTTCCACCTCAATGAGTGAGCACGGGTACACACACACACACACACACACACACACACACACACACACACACACGTACCACAGAGAGAGACAGAGAAAGAGAGAGAACGTTTTTCTGCTGCTTGCCTTTTTTTATGCCTGAGTACCTTGCTGACAAGCGCTAATAACAAAATACCCAGAGAGTCCAGTTGAAGTTGGCACACATTAAACATTCTGGACTTGTCCCTTTGCTCAGAGATTGTGCATAATTAATAATTAAACAGTTTCAGTTGTAATGGGTTGACCTCACTGAACTGTTCATTACTCACAAGGCAAAGGCATCATTCAAACTTTTTTCCCAGTGTCCTTCGCTGTTCTCTGGTGTGTGGCCCGCCTGTGTTCAGCTGTTTAGCAGAAGGAACTGACCAGATAGTTATGAAACCTCTGAGACTGGCAGACTGTCCCCCTGCAAGCCCAGAACTGCTTACTGAAATGCTTTGTGGTGGCTGCTGTCCTACAGCAGTTCCCTGCTCGGTGACAGGATCCAGCTTGTGGTCCTTACCAGGACTGTAAAGTTGTTTGGGGACTTAAATCTCAGGCTAAAGCTTTTGGCTAAGGCTGTGCCTACTCTTGTGGTCCAGACCTTCATGCTTAGGTGCTTACAGAAAGCTTGTAAAAAACAAAACCCTTAAGGTGACACCCAGTACCCAGGGCCCAAAGGCTTGTGTTGGCCATTCACCCCAGTTCCCACCAGCACGCTTGAGGAGGTAGTGTACCGGCTTCTTCAATGTGTAGATTTTCCAGGGCATTTCTCCCTCTTGCCCAGTTCAAAAGAGGATATTTTTGATAAATAGCATCTTCTTTACTGGAGTCTCTGAATCCCTCAGGATGGGTTTCAGCCCCTCCAGCTCCCTGCCCCTTTGATGGGAGGCTTCCCCTTTTGGAACACCCTAGGGAAGCCAGAACTCAAATTTTAGTGTGTGCCTGACTTCCCTCCTTCCCTAAAATTTGAACAAAATAAAAAAAATAGGCAGATTCCTGGAAGTCTTTCTCATCCTGAGCTACACTAACTTCTTATTCTATTTTCTTTTAAAAAGAACAAATGGTTGGGCAGATGTGGCATATACCTTTAATCTCAGTACTCAGGAGGCCGAGACAAGCAGATTTCTGAGTTTGAGGCCAGCAGGCTCTACATAGTGAGTTCAGGAATGGCCAGAGCTGCACAGAAAAACCCTGTCTCAAAAAAAAAAAAAAAAAAAAAAAAAAAAAAAAAAAGGAAGAAGAAGACAGGAAAGAGCTCTCTGAGGACTGAGGACCACCTTTGCCTGTTTCTGTGTGGTTTCCCCCACCTGCCTTCTAGCAAGTCCTCTGCTTCTCAGAACATCCTTCCTTGAGGCAGGCAAGAGAGGGATTTTAAAATGAAAAAGAAATATCTGGCAGCATGCACATGAGATGAGGATGTCCCCCACACATCTCTGATGAGTGATTTCTTCCAGGCCCCACTGAGATGAGAATCTGCTCACTATGGTGGTATGGCTCTCCAAATTCAACATGGGCTAGAGTTTTCAGAAGTAAAATAAATTATTCACGATTACCACCCGGTGTTCCATAGTTTTAACATAGGTGTAACAAGATATAATATTAGGTCTTAAATAAAATTAAACATCCATGCAAGGTGCTGCATGTCTCATTTCCCTTCTGCTGTGTTAAAATGACACCTTCATCAAGCTGCCGGGTCTCTGGTTCATAGTTGACTTCCGGCATCCCATCTTGAAGCGAAGTCTTCATTAGCATCATATTTTAAGCAGGATCACTGTAGAAATCCAGTGCAGAAGTTTAACTATCTTGGTAAATATTTGGCCACATTAAGCACTAAGCTTTATTTTCTTAAATACTGGGTTTGAAAGCAACTCCTGGACAGTGTTTGATGGTGTACTAGGACTCAGGAGACAGAAGCAAGAGGATCTGTGAATTCAGGGCCAACAAAGGCTGCAGAATAAGAGCCCTGTCTCAAAAAATAATAAATAAGTAAATAAATTAATTAATAAAGCAACTGGCACACACCCAAGAAAGAAAAGGACCATGCAAGGGCAATTTAGAGGTGTGTCTTCATGGATAAGAGACTTGTAATGGTTTTGCATTTTCAACTTTTAACTACATTCTCAGTCATGGTTGTTGAAGACACTAATGTCATTTCTGGGGTTTCTTTGTCTTTTCTGAGACAGGGTCTCACTATATAGCCTTGGCTATGTGGGAAATCATCAGCCAAGCCTTAAATTCAAGAGATCGATCGATCCATCTGCCTCCTGAACACTGGGACTCACACACACACACACACACACACACACACACACACACACACGGTGCCTTTCCTCAGAATAGACTGGGCTGGAGATTGGCACCTTGTTTTATTTTTGCTTTTTAAACCAATGGGGATGTCTGTGGCCATTTTGCAGTAGTGTTGTTGAGGCTAGTCTGCTATTGTGGGGCTTGTGCCTTTTGAGAGGCCACTTTACCCTGCTCTGTGTATTGCCTGTGAGTGATGCTTTGAACTTGATGAGCTTTTATTCACACCCCCTTCCCTTTGTATTCTTTCCTCCTGGAAGGTTTTCTCTACTGATGACAATTTCAAGTTTGGAATTGCAGCCGTCCCCTCCATCTCAATGAATAAATTCAGAGGGTACACTTGCAAAAGCCAATATAAATCTTGTTCACACACATACCTTTTTTTTTTTTTTTTTTTTTTTTTTTTGACTGCCTTGGCCCTCTCAGTTCCTTTTGATTTAATTGTATTTTCCAGCAGTTTCCAAATTGTTTGAATCGGAAACAAAGCCTTAATAAGAGTTCTAGTTAATTTTCTGTCTTGTAATTACCGATCTCATTTTTCTGATAATTGGCCACAGCAATTATATGTATATTTACTAATCACATAGGAGGCTGTGCTGTTGTGTCTATCTGCCACCATTGATAATGACACACATAGTGCAGAGGTGCTTTTATCTTCTTCTCCTTTCCACGACATCAAAGCTATTTCCTCTCGTTCTCCATAATGAATACATGCATGCATTTGACACAGTTGTGTGCTAGAGAAATTGTTTGGCTCCCACCAAATGCTGCATGCTCTGAGTTCCTAGCCTGCAGCGCTGGAAGGTTGTATGTAATGATATATTGCTCATCCAAATGGCCAAAGCACTCCAAAGCACAGTGAGATTAAAATAAGTCATTCCTTTGTTAATTTAAATAGGTGCATGTATCATACTTTGCAGGGCACTTTGTGTAGGGATGTCAGGGAGGGGGAAAAGGCGCCGAAAGGTATTTTTAATAGCAAATGAGAAGAGATGAGAATGGAGTCATTTGCAGCTGCCTACTTTATGTGGCTCTCTTGTTCCAACTGTAGGCCTAATGAGATGACTGTTGAAGTACTCTGCAGTGTAATTTCATTACATCCTGAGCTGCCACGCTATAAACACAGCGGCGCTCTCTGTCACTCGTGGAAAAACTCCTAAATTCTTAAAGCCTTCCTCTGCGAATGGCAATGGGGTTCTCTCCCTGGGTCACGAAGCCCAGTCATTTGTTGCCATGTAGTTTTCAGCTCTTTCTGAGTTGCTCCCACCGTCACTCCTGGTTTTTTGTCTGGTTGCAGAAGTGGGAGTTTCTCATTACATCCCCAATTCACGAGCTTTCCAGACACAACGGTCGCCCAGGCTGGCAGAAAGGCTGAACCCCCTTTTCTGGAGACAACCCACCCTCTAAAGTGTCTTACTTTTAAATTAGAAGACACAAAAGCACTATTCGAATATGCAGCAAGGGGCAAGCAGTTAAAAGCAGTCAGATATACAAATAAAATGTAAATAACAGGAAGGGTAAATAAATAGCAAATCCAGGAAAAGAAACAAAGGTCAAAACAAGAATGATTTCCCAGTTCTTTGTTAATTACAAGACCATTTGTGTGTTACTTAAATAATCATTAATTTCTCATTTACACTTTCCCTACCTTCCTTCCTACCCTGTGGCTATCATTGTCCTTTTTTCACCTCCCCTCCCTCTCTGCTCTCTGTTTCTCACCATTGTAAAATGTGTGTGGCTTGAAATTTGGCATCTTTACTTCACTGTGTGGAGGAGGGTGCAGCCAGTCCTTTTAATTGGATGAGGCCTTCCACCATTTCAGCTCCTCTGTGATGTGTGGGTGGAGGGTGGAAGAGGAAAGAATAAGAACGTGTTGTGGTGACTTTGGGTGACTTGTTTCCTCCTCCCTCCCAGGATTCACCAGTCCTTCCGCTTGGAGAGTTCTCGGAGCCATTCGTACATTTCATCACTCAGTGGTGAGTCCCCGTTTGCAAACCCGTCATGCCCTCAATGTAAATGCTACATGCCATTAACTCCAAGGCTCTGGGAGACCTTGTGACTCTCCCTGCTTCCTTTTGGAGATGGGAGAGACTTCTGGGCCTTGGGCAGCTGGATCATCAAAGCCAAGAAATTGTTTAAATTATGTAAATGTTATTTACACAAAGGGTTGTGGATAAATTTCAGAGCCTTCCCTAACCCCTTGCCCCTTAATGAACCATTGAGAAGGGGGTCCCTCCAACACAGGCACTGTTGCTATCCTCTTTGATTTTTCTCTTCCCAAAATATACATAATTTTATAACCTCTATTAGTAGACCTATGAAGCTTTTTTTTTTTAATGTTAACCTCGTTACCCATAAAACTGCCTGTTACTTAGCATAAGCAGCTGTTTATTAATTCACCTGATTCTCAGTAAATAACTTGTCCGCAGGTATATTTTAAACACAATCCTAGGGTCACGACTCACTGAAGTTTGGTGTTAAAGAGACCATAGAGACCTTTGTTGAGCCCACTCCAGTCCTGGAGGAACTGAGAGGAAATCCAGGATTTTGCACAAGGGGTCACTGGATCTTTCTAGCAAGGTCTTAGTGTTTTACCCTGAAGAAACAGTTTCCACCCCAGTTTCTTCCAGCCCTCTGCCTTTTCCTCTGGACAGGACACAGCTTTCTTTTATTAGCCCTTTCACCTTCTCCCCAGTCCTGGTGACTTCTGTGGTGTAACCTCAGGAGGCCAGTTGTGCCACTGCCCTCAGACTCACCCCAGCATGGGGAATTACCCCAGAGAGAGAAAACAATTCGGGACCCTTGGATGGTGACCTCTGGGGCAGGAGGCAGGACACGCCAACCATTCTGAAACTCCTTCCTAATTCCCTGGCTTCTCTCCCCCCCCCTTCACCCTCCCTGCAAGGTGCACAGGCAGCCGCTGCCAGGAGATGGTGTGGGCAGCTGCGTGAAGTCCTTGCTCAACTAGAGTGGCTGTGTGCTGTCCCCTCCCCCCTCTCATGATCCATATGATGGTTACACAAAAGTGAAACCAAGAAATATTCCTTAATATAAATGTCAAGCTTTATCACCTTTTTGACTGAGTGTAATATGTTACCTCTTAATGAAAATGTCTCATACGGTTTATATTCCACCAGAAACAAATGAGGGAGAAAATTTCCCTCAGATCTAAAAATTGTAATTGCTTCTATTTACTTAAAATACTTACATCATATTCTGTAGCTTTTAGGAACTATTTTTACTCCAAAAAAAATCTTTTGTTTCCAAAGCATGCCATACTCGGGGAAAATGCTTATTAATTAAACACCAGGATTGTGAGCTCTTGAAGTTCATTAAAACGGTTTGCCAGAGCCCTTGTCCAGAAACAGATTAAGCTCTTAATGTCCTATACCTGCAATTCTTGAAAACACAAAGTACATCATGCCCACTTTCTGCAGAAATTAGGAAACAAACTCAGTTCCAGGCTGCCTGGAGCCCTGGCTTTGGGCATCACAAAGAGAGGTTGGATTTCCGATATCTGCATGGTCTCTGTGTGGTCTGAGACCAGCCTGGAGGTGGAACAAGCTGAGTAACCAGAGAGAGCAGGGCGAGAAGCTTTACCACCCTCCCATCCAAAACATTAATTGGCTGTTATATAAAAGTTTTATGGAGATGGGGGAGGGATAACCTGTGTCGAAATCTCCACAGATGTCAGCCAAAACAGAAGTGATTGTGGGTAATAGCCTTGTTTTCCCAAGAGATACAGCTACTTTGGAATGTCAGATTAGGACTGTTACCAACTCCACTGGCGAGACAGCTTGAATCACTTGCTAATGGATGCAGCATTTGAGAGGTGCATATGGTTATTTATAGGGAAGGCAAATGTCCTCGATGTCATTAATGGTTCATAGCTATGGTTCTTGTTTACCAAATAATCATTAAATCTCTCTATTTAAAAAAAAAAACTATTATCAGCAAATGCAGCAGTCTCTTCTCATGACTTCATCTCACAAATGCTCTGAGTTTAAAACAAACATGGCTACAGGTAGGCAGCTGCTCACAGTCGCCTCCCTACCATTTGGGGTCCTTCATCACACAGCTAAGGAGATGCAACTGCTACTAATTATAGCTCCTGAAGAGAAGACAGGAAAGAGTTCTCATGAAGAATGTGGATTTTTAGGGGCTTAACTAAACTTAACTGTCTTACAACTGTGAAATGATTTATCACCTTGCATTTTAGCTAAAATAAATGCAAGTCAAGAAGATGTGTAAGGAGCCATCTGTGGTCTTGTAGCATCATCTATACTTCTGGCCTGTATTTACAGCTCATGACTGAGCGCCAGAACCAACTAGTGCTTTCTCATATGACTTACCACCATTTTGTTTCCTTCTTATCCCAATGATCAAAATACAAGTATATTGTTCTCTGAATTTAAAATTGAAATAAATTGGCAACTGAGGAAGAGAATATGGCTCCTCTTTCCACGATGATTTCAAAAATAGAATTATAGGACTAGAGGCATGGATGGCTCAGTGATTAAGAACACTTATTTCTCGTGTACAGGATCTGAGTTCAGTTCCCAACCACCTGAAACTCCAGTTCCAGGAGATCTGACACCTCTTCTGACCTCTGTCGGCTCCGGGCATGTGCTGTACATACAGACAGACAGGCAAACAAACACATAAATATCTTTTGAAAATAGAATTATAATAACTTACCTTTATTTCAACAAAGAGTTCTGATTCATGGTGTTCCCAGATGTCTGACTCAAGGCCAGCATAAGATGAGGAATGTGTGTTAGTACTTTGGACAAGCATTGAGCTGGTGGATTTTGCTGTTGGTTTTCTGTCAGCTTAGTAGCTGTACCAGAATCTACTGATATTTTTAACTACCATCTGTAGCCATCTGCCACAGTCACCAAATGTAGGTTTTAACTAAGTATCTATCACTCTGTTACCAAGAAAAACCCAGGAGTCAAATGTTGGGCGAAAACCTGCTAGATCAGAAAAGCCCAGAAGTAGCCAGCTGACCTTCTTTTTGGTTGAAGAGCCAACAAGAGAAGTGTCTCTCCACTAGTCACAAACCAAAAAGATGGCAGAATCTCTAAGTCTCTCCCTACTCCTTCCTGTGCATCTCTCTATCCGTATTCCTGTCTCCTCTGACCTCACTATAGCCCAATTCCAGTCAACTAGATGCTGGCTCCACCCCAGATCCAAGGTTAATTTTATTAACATAGTCTCTGAGATTCATAGTGTGATCAAATATCCCGAAACATTTTGCAACCATTCAGATTCCAGCAGAAACTGGTGGAAATTAGCAACAAAAAATTACCAATATGAATGAGGGTCTTTTGTCTTCCTACTGCAGCATGAGGAAACAGCCCAAAGAAAGACCAGCACCGGAGGAACTGATGGTGAGTGAAATCTTCTTAGGTGGCATGTTAGAGTTCTTCAGATGGGTGTTTATGTTCAACATTACAACAAAACCTGGCTGGAGATGTAGCTTCCTTGATAGAGCACTTGCCCAGCATGCTCAGAGCTCTGGGATCCGTCGACAGCACCTGCTAACCTAGCATGGTTGTACAGGCCTGTGGGTTGTGGCATTTGAGAGGTAGAAGCAGGAGGATCAGAAACTGAAGGATTATCCTCAGCTATAAGTAAGGCCTACTGATACATAAATCTGCCCCCAACCCCAGCCTCCCTAAAACCTGGACATTTAAGAAATCCACAGGCTAGAGAGTTAACATTATTTACCATATTGGGTAGGGTTTTTCTTATTTCCTTTCCATGCTGGAAACTGAACCAGGAAGCTCTCTTGTTGACCTGCAGCCCTGGGTAGGTATTTTGCAAGCTCAGACCCTGGGACTTAAGTTTAACTTTTGAAAACCCCACCATTTCATAGCTTCATGAAGAGATCTCTTTATCTACTTCACTCAAGGATCACATCTTATTGCATTTGCTGTTACTGTCTTTCTGATGTCCCAGGGCTGGGGACAGAAGGCAGCAAGAGAAGTCTGTAGTGTGTAGTGCAGTCCTCCAGGAAATCAGTACCCTCTTGATTCACATAGAAAGAAATGGGATCAATTTACTGTGAATCTTTGGTCTTTCCTCAGAAACAGATACTGTGAGGTGGCTGGAGCTGTGTTCCCAGCTCCAATGCAAGCTTGCCTTGATTGCAAATGACAATTTTTACTCAAGCAAGGAAAGGGGCAGAGATGGTCCCTTTCAATTTCCAAATGGTCATCCATTTACTACAGATTGTTGATTTGAGGGTGATAGCTATTAGAACAGGGCTGGGTAGATAGAGCATTGGTAACAGTGAGTATCCTGCACTTGGTATTAGTCTTCAGGTGACTGCAGTCAGCCAACCACGGCCTCTTTAAACAAGGTGCGTTTTACTCCTCTTGGTTCAGAGGGTTTTGTTCCTTGGATTTTGTTATAAGCATCCAACTTCTATGTACAAGAGTCCATCATCACAAAAGGCATGTCCCTTTGACATCACTGACAGGTACATTTCTCTTTCATGTCACACTGGACTAGGTCTCACTTTTCTTAAAGGCATCAAAGTAAGAATTCATCCCCAAAACCTTTGCAATTTGTAACTGTGGGTCTTATGTCCAGACTGAAGGTGGGGCCTGAGGTTTTGTTTGGTTTGCTATTTAAATGGTTTGGGGTTTTTATTGTTCATCTGTTGTTGGGCTTTGTTTGCTTGGTCTCTGATGGTTTGGGAGATCTTGCAGTTAGTCACATTTGAGAAAGCTTGGAGCAGGTTCAAGAAATGGAGACTCATTTACCTGGTCATTATTGTGCTATGGCTGGATAGCTCAGCTATTAAAACAAATAAGAGGGTTTCATAAAACAAATACCTGTGTGCAACTGTATGTTCGATGTTCTAGTGAGCTGGCCACTTAGAAACAAAACAGCTGCAGCTCATGTGTGCATCCATAATGCATGTAGATGTCTGTGTGAGTGAGGAATGCCCCCTGAGGAGAAGGGTACAAGTCATAAAAATAAGGGTACAGGGAAGGCACTTAGCTTTTTAATCCCTTATATGTGCTGTCCCATCTTTTCAATTAACAAATATATTTTTGAAAAATATAGTCTCAGGAAACACTGCCCTGTACTTAATTTTCTCTTTAACAATATTCACTATTAAAATTTTGGCAGAATTTATCCCCAGAGGTATAGCAGAAGTGAGGCAAACCTTTGTTTGAGCTGGGCAATTGTGGTGCACACCTTTAATCCCAGTACTTGAGAGGCAGAAGCAGGAGGATCTCTGTGTGTTCCAGGCCAGCCTGGTCTACAAAGTGAGTTCCGGGACAGCCAATGCTACTCAGAGAAACCCTGTCTCAAAAAAAAAAAACAGCAACTTGGTGAAGAGGGAACAAACAATGTAACAATGTGGAGGTAGCCACAGTGGTGGAGGTAATGGAGACTTGCCTGTCTGCTTTTGGTTAAAAGTCCTTTGGACCCAGTAGGGAGTTGGAAAGAGAGTGGGCTGTCCCTTGTCTTGTGCCTGAGTCACATCCTAGAGACCTAGCCTTAAGGAATCATTTCTTTACTCCTTGTAACATATTAATAGCTTTCATTTTCTCTTTACCCTCTCTGCCTACAACTTATTAGATGGTGTTTCCCTCTGAAGACAAGAGCCTCCTCTGGAATACAAGAGCTATAGAGCCTATTTGTCACTGGGAGAGTTGAGGGGGGGGGGGAACGGGAGGAATCTGTGCCTTTAAAAAAAAAAAAAGAGCAATTTATGTCCCAAGTACAGTAACCCCAGCCAGCAGGGTGCCAAAGAGGGCTATACTTGGGCTGTGCTTGCTTCAGGGCCCACAGAATTGTCAACATTTCCCTGTGGGTCAGCATCTTCCAAGTCACAGGAAGAAACTCTCATATGAACTCCAGGTGTGGCTGTGGCTGTGGCTGTGGCTGTGGCTGGGAATACAACATGGACCTGTCTAAATAAATCTGAGTGCAGGATGGGTGGTCCAGCTCACCATAGACTCAGGTTCTGGCCATGAATATTAGCAACATCCAGACCTAGTATTTAGTTAAATAACCTTTCAGACCCAAGTACCCAATATCAAGCTTTAAAAATCCTTGTCCTTTACTCCCAGCACTTGGGAGGCAGAAGCAGGAGGATCTCTGTGAGTTTGAGGCCAACCTGATCTATAAGAGCTAGTTCCAGGACAGCCAGGGCTACACAGAAAAACCCTGTCTCAAAAAAACAAAAAGAAACAAACAAAGCCAAGTGTCAGGAGATGACTGGCCTGCAGCCTCGCTGAAAAGGAGAGCTTCAGGTGAGAGAGACACTGTCTCAAAGGAATAAGATGGGGAGGGACAGGCAGGACATCTGATGTCCCTCTGTGGCCCGCATATGCATGTACACATGTACACCTCACACAAGCACACCATGTACAAATATAATAAAACTTAAATAAATTTTAAAAGTGGAGCATGGCATGTACCTATGATTCCAGTGCTGGAAGTGGGAAAAGGAGGCTCCTGAGAGGGGCTCACTGGCCAGCCAGTCTAGCTAATCAGTGAGCTCCAAGTGCAGTGAGGGACACTGTCTCAAAAAATAAAGTTGACAGTGATAGAAGGGGACATCCACTGCCAGCCTCTGCCTCCACAGGTTAGGCACACTCTCACACATGTGTGCATACAACACACAGGTAATAATGGACTCCAAGTTTTCACACACACACACACACACACACACACACACACACACCGCTATCCTCTTCTGAGATCACAGAGCCTGGCAAATAAGCAAATTCAGATATTTAAAGACCACTATGAGCAGAGTCTGTACTTGTCCCAGCAGCTCCTTCAAAGGACAGTAAACCATACAGGTAGAGTATCGAAGGGGAGAGGGCAGGTGCCAGGCCAGCCAGAAGGAAGTAGCAGTTCTAAAGGGGCAACAAGAGATAGGTGGAACCCACCAGGGTGGTTAGGGGAAGTTCTATGTGGAGAGGGTAGTGTGTGGAAAGCGCCTTTGAAGGGTGGATTGAGCTGTGTTCATTTTCAAGGTCCATTCCAGGCTAACAAGACAGAATGGGCAAAGCACCCATGTGTGTGCACCCCACACCTTCTCAGAGCAGGGGAAGCACAGAAACCTTTGACCTTGGCCTGTAGATTTCCAAACCCACAAAGGTGGAGTTGAGTTGGGCATTGTGTCAGTCACTGCCAATTCCAGTGTTGATCCAAACACTTTGACGCTACATCGAGCAGCACAGAGTCTGTCCTTGTAAACCCTTCTTCTTGAGTAAGTGCTCTTGAGTTGCACATCCTGTTCAACTACAGGGAAGTCACTTGTGCTGGGGACAATGAGGTTTCTTCAGTCACCTAGAGCCTAATACATAAATCAGGAGTCAGCCTTATACCCCAAGAAGTAAAGGCCACAGTGAGCCTTCAGCACGCTGATGTGCCAGCTCTCTCTTCTCCTGTAAACTTAAGTCCACATATGAAGAGCCAAATGATGCTGCTGGGCTCTGTAGCCTTGTACCAAGAAACCCTGACAGAGCTTCTGGGCAGTGGAAACTAATGAGGTAGAAGACAAACCCTTCAGCGGACTTCAGATGACCATCGTGCCAAAGCACAGAGGGGCAACTTGAGATAGGCATTCTAGACTTATTTTGCTATTCAATTTGTATGTTCAAATGTTTAAGAAGCTAGGATGCAGAACGTTCCTACATAGACATTTTGCATCTGCAAACCACAAAGAATTGCATCTAAAGCAAATGATTCCTTTTAGAGTCTGTGGTAATGAGGGTCAGGCTGTGACTTGGTAAGGATCTGAGCCACAGTTCTTCTCTGTATCACCCCAAAGCGATGACTTTCCCTTTCCATGTCAGCATGTTCATCTGCAAAGCCAGGAGATATAGTGGATCAGAGGGCCTGGCCAGCGAAATCTATGAGGAGCCCGAGATCACAGGCAGAAAAGCCTATGTTCGTGTGCAGATTTGCTTTTTTTTTTTTTTCTTTTTTCTTTTCTCCTGAAAAGAGGAATTCATAGTTGTCACCAGTTTTTCAAAGGGACTGTTGACCCTCAGTGATTGTTCAGCTCCCAGGCTACCCCCATTTTGCTTTTTCCAGTTTGCTGTCAAGGCCAGATAAGCAGCTCAGGAGGAGCCAGTCACAGGGAGGGTGCTTGCTAGGGTTGGGGGAGGGAAAGGAAGTGTCCTCCCAGTGGGACTCTGCCAGGCTCCCACCAGCTGTCAGGCAACCCTTTAACCTCCCAGCCTGTCCCCAATGAGGGTCATCAGTCAGGAGCAGGCGGGTGAGGGCCACAGGCACCCATAGTTACAATCAGGGGCTCAGCTCAGAAGATCCTTCCTTCGGTGCATTTAGAGCATTTCCTAGCTTCCCTAGTCTAAGCTCTATTTAATGGAATCTATGCATAGTAAGTAATCAGGTCAGAAGAAAGCAGCGTCCCGGTTTGAGATCAATCGCCGGCTAATACTTTATCGAGGCCACTTTATTATCTCATGCTGATCTGAATCCATTCTCCTCCTCCTTTGTAGCCAGCACTTGGGCTGTGGGAAAAGTACGGATCCCATACATATTAAAAACATATACCCATTCTATCTGTATGTAAATGTGTGAGGCACAGCTGGATATTGCAGAGGAGTTTGATTTACTAATAGTTATTATCTGTTCTCGCCGTTCAGTGACAGAGAGAATTTCAGAAAAACAAGCTGGCACAGAAATTGTCTTTATGCTATTACTATCCTGCTTCGGTAACTGTTTAAAAACATGGGTTTTCATTGTAGGTTCTAATAATGCCTGTTGTTTTGTGTGTTTCCCTGTGCATCTCTCTGTGCATTCCAGAACAGGGTATCCTATGTTAGACTCCCCCCAGTTTGGTTTTTCCATTCCTAAGAAGCAACCTGGGGCTCAGTTTGCGATTAGAATGTCACTATTTGCTTAGGAACTACGTAAATTGTGGGGCTGGATATACAAGCAGGAGTGGGCCTTAGGGGAGGGGTTCAGCCATAATCACAACAGGGTTTTTGGATGTTCACTCCCTCCACCTGATCCCAGCTGCAAACATGAAGGCCTCAAATTTCTCCATGAAGGTTTTGTGTGTGAGGGGTGGGAGTGTTTGGGGGCTAATAAACACCAAACTGCTCCAGAAAAAACCTGTTTAAACATTTAATTACTTGCAAAGAGATGTTAACTTGTTTAACTCCTCTAAATTAAATTGTCACTGGTAGCTTTTCTGTTTGCTTGAACCTGATTGTAATTACATTTTCAAATACTGTGGTTGGTTATTCTCTCAGTTAATCAAAGTGTATGATAAATCAGACATCTGTATAGTCCCTTTCAACAAGTGAAGAGTCGCCGGATTAGGTTTTTGTCCCTCCTGTGCTCAGACCCCAGCATGACTTTGGGGTTCACAGGCATATCTTTGCCTGCCTTGAGACACAGACCTTCTGATCACTGGGAAAGGCAAAATGCACTTGGAAAACTAAGATAATTTTTATTTTGCTATCTTAATAACAAGAACATTCATTAACCAGAAAGACCAAAAGGAAAGGGGGTAACCAGGGTTCCATAGAGGTAGGTAAAAGAGCTGAAGAAAGGCAGAGAAGGGGCTCATCTCTAAGACCAGGAGGTCTTCTGTGGGTGACACAAAGAGGAAAGATGCTGAGCTTTCTGGAAGCACAGAACCCAGCCTGTCCAGTATCACCTCCACACCCTACTAAAGAGGCTGAAGGCCAGAAGCACAGAACCCAGCCTGTCCAGCATCAGCACTATACCCTATTAAAGATGCTGAAGGCCGGAAAAGGTACACTTCCACAGCCCCCTTGGGTGCTCAAGAACCACTGTGCTAAGGGAAACCTACACTTTTTAAATACTAAGGGTGTAAGCAAGCTCTTGTGAATGGGAATGCCATTCACTACATCTGGCTGTTGCCTGTGTCAAGTACAATATGTTTGTTTTCCTCCCCCCACCTCCTTCCCCTTCCTTAAGGTCCTCCTCAATCCCAGTCCAGAATTACAGACCTATACCAATATGCCTGCCACATACAATCCTGCTTTTAGAATGTTCCTGGGTGTGTGGCTCATTCTTACAGACTTCATTTTCGCTTTGGGTTCTGTACTTTGCCTATACACCCAGAATGTACAGGTGAAAGTACTGATTGGGGGCCCCTATGGGCACAAAAGTTATTGCTGGATGGTGGTGGCTCCAAACAGGGCCCAACTGACAGCCATGCCATCCCTTTTTTCTCCACAGGTTCTAAAGGCCATCAGAGTAATGTCTGTGTTTCCTTGTGCACAGGAACCCTCTAATGAAACCCATGTTAGCACTTTAACTGCATATAATTACAATGCTAGAGTCATGGGCTGGATGCCTGAGACAGTGCTAAATCAGTCAGCTTTAATTTGAATTTCTGATGCCATGTTAGCACTTCAGCAAGAAGGATTACAACCCTAGAAAACAGGCTTCTTTCCTCCTTACATAGGACTACTATGAGACTTTAAAGAATAAACACATGTATGTATACTCATGTGTGTGTTTTATGCATGCACATGGCAAGATACAGATGGAAACAGCCTAGCCTTAGTCGTGGTGATCTGACAGTTCTTATTTTCAGATGAGGATAACTCCCCCATCTTTTAAGTCAGATCCCTTTCTTAATTACACATATGTATTGTATGTATGTATTTGATTGTTTGTTCTTTGTATGTGCAAGCATCATGGCACATAAGTGGATGTCAGAGGATAACTTTCAGGGATCACGTCTCACCATGTGGACCCTGAGGATTAAACTCAGAAGGTCAGACTTGACAGCAAGCGCCTTAACCGGAGAGCCACCCGATGGCTCCAATTCTGATCTGTTATTATGACTATGTCTCTCCTGTTTGAGACTGCAGTTGTTTGAGCATTAGCCTGCAGTGCTTCATGTTTCATGGAGCTGTTACCTTCCTAGCATCTCACTTCAGGGCACAAGGAGGCGTTGTAGTCACAGCCCACAAGGAAAGGGGATAGATAGTGCAGGAGGAGGAATGGTTTGGCCTTCTCTTCCCTTCATGTCAGATTTGCTGGGGGCACTGTTGGCCTGCATCCCCTTCTTTGGATGCACTGAGATACCTGCAGATTCTGATTTTGGGTGTCCAGCCTAGAAGGTGGCCCTGTTCCTTCTTAAGGTCTACTCCTCCTGCAGGTGTACCCCTGGCAGGGCTCAGTCCCCACTCTGAGCAGCACCCAGTGACACACAAATCTGTCCAGAGGCAGTCAGTGTATGCAGTCAACCCTCACAGCTCATCAGAATCAGCTGAGAGGTTTTGGGTAAGAACTGTGAGGGCTCTAACTAGACTGAGCATCCCCAACCCTCTGGTCAGGGAACAGATATATTTTGTTTTGTCTTTTATAGCCCTCTGGGTGATTAGAAGGGGCAGCCAGAGGGAACACTCACTGTTTAACAAAACTCTCTTTTTTCTCTAGCTAGATTACAAGTCTGCTGAAGGAAAAGCATGGTCTCATAATTCAGTGCCCATCTCAGGCAGGCCTTGCCTATCAGTCAGACTAAATACTATTGATCATTCTTTGCATGCACCATTCTCAATAATCCAGTCAATAAACGCTGCTCTGACAGGAGCAGCTGAAGACAAACAGGACAAGTCCCCAGGAGAAGCTCACCCAAGGACAGGCAATCCCTGGAAATTATGACACACCCATACGGTAGAACGTGATCTGATTAAAATTTTTTGTCTGACTCCCTGCTGGGAGAGCTCATCTGGGTGGGTCCAGTCAGCTTCCTAAGACATCTCTGTGTTCACAGCATGATATTCAAAGCATTTTACAAACCAGTGGGACATGGTCATCAACAGCAGAGCAAACAGTGTCTCATCCTACCCTGAAGGTGAGGACAGCCCAGAGTGCTAGGCAGGGGTTGCTCCACGCCACCGTCATTTGACCGCTGGAGAGCTAGCTCACCTCCAACTGTTAATTCCCAATCAAGAGACCATTCTCAAGCGAAGGCCTAGAGGAGACCTGCTGGCCTGCACCCTCCTCTCCTAATGAGATAATAGCAGGAGAGCCCCAGGTCTCCATGGTGAGCACTCCACCCTGGTGTGGTGCTCACAGGAGTAGTGTCAGGTCGCTGAAGCTACAGAAGGATCTGAAAGCCATTCCCCAGGACTTGGGAATTCTGTTGAAGACAGCAGAGTTGTTTTCCCTGTGAGAACACACTGATAAATAGATGCAATTCCTATCAATTATTAATGCATCTAACCAGCAATGTCAGGGGCTGGGGGGGGGGGAATATGAGAAGCCTCCTGTTTACAGTTGTAGCCAGCTGGATTTGTTTAATGGGTTGTTTGCTTTTTAATTTGTAGCAGTTTTGAGGGAGACCTTTGGGGACTGGGAGTCTTATGGTTCAGATACAGTTGGGGAGGGGTGCTAAACCTGTCTGCAGATAATTTGAGGTTCGCATGGCCATTTAGAGACTATAGGAAGGCAATGCAGACATTTGGGCCTTCTGTCCTCTATTTAATTTTCAAGATTCGAATTAAACATCAAGCCCTGGTCTACCGAGAGACATTTGCTGGAGCATGGACTAGTTTCTTCCCTGTACCCTGCTTTACCACACTCCTCTGCTCTCTCCGTATAAATGGTCACTGATTCTGAAGCCGGAGAATAGGAACCCTTCATTTATTCGAGCAAAGGTTCCCCTGGTACAAATAAAAATGGAATTTTCAAATGTAACCCGATTAACTCTTAATTGTACACCAATAGCCTGTGTTTGTCTTGGCTCCCTAAGAAGGCTTCAGAGCGACCTGCATCTCTGTCTAAAGTTGCAGTGGGGGGGGGGATTCAATTAATAGCAGGACTTTCTAATTGTGGGATCGGTGTGGAGTTGACAAAAATTTGTATAAATAGGGTACATTTTTCTACTTAAGAGGGCTGTGCTGAGACATTTTTTAATTGGATTTTCATGGTGATTGACAGCATTTGATTATGACAGTAACTTTATTTGGCTGGACTGCTTTAGCCTCTTGTTCAGATTTCCCATCAAAGCTCCTTTTCATCGCTCAGTCCCCAGCGGAGCAGCAGTCATTGTGGAGGGAAGCCTTTTAGCACCTTTGTTGTGAGCTCCCTGGTGATGATTGGGCCCAGCTGGTAGTAGATAGGAAAATGGGCCTTTCACAAAGAGGCTGAGTCCCCCGCCTCTGTGGCTTCAATAATTTTAAGAGCCCCCCAAACCTGTTGAGGATTAGAAGTAGCTTTAGATGTGAAATGAGTGTTAAGTATTAGTAATCGGGAGATTAGGGCCCCAGGGACCATGAGAGATAAACAACCGCAATTAAGGCAAATCTGCCGATGTAAACAAAATTTAGCAAAAGCAGATGCCCTCGCCATTTTGGGGATTGATTTGAGGGCACCAAGGAATCGATTTTTGTCTTGTTTACACTTGCAGACCCCTGTGATAGACTGGAAGGCTAAATATTTCATACCGCCTGATTTTAGTTAATTTTTTTTCCAGCGCCTCGCAGTAGGCGCCTCTGTTCTCACAGTGACCAGGCCTGAGTTTATTCGGCACTCACAGGGAGCAGCTAATTGTCTATGAAGGGCCCCCGTGTTTAAATGGGCTTGACAGGAATTTAAATTTTGTTTCAATCAACCCCTGTGCTCACAGCCTGCTCCAGCTTCTAATTTTTAAATTAAACATGATTTTTTTTTTTTAAGCCACAGCCTTGCCTCTGGAATGCTCTCCCTCTAGCTTTCAGAAGGCAGACAGGCAACCCTAGAAGATAGCAGATGCTGGAAAAGTCTTTCTCCAGAGCAGGTCTGGCCCCCTGTCAGAAGGTCTGCAGAGCCTGGGCTGGGCTCCTGAAAAGTGGGTTAAGCATCCAGAGGCAAGCATGGTGGGCTTTGGGGGCCAGGGAGATTATAGCCTCCTGCACAGGCTGTTTCAGAAACTTTCTCTGCCATGGAGGGGCATAGAGAGAATTCCAGTGAGTGCTAAGCAAGTTTGTGTCCTGAGCCCCAACTCAGTACAGTGTATCCCAGCCAGCTTGGGGGGGGGGGGGAATGTGGACCCTGGGTCCTGACTCCACTTGGCCTGCAGTCCAGCAGGAGAGATGAGGATAAATCAGCCACTGGTGATGGAATTGACAGGAGCACCCAGCCCTCCCTCAGACACCCCACCCCTGTTCCTTGCCTCAGCCACCAGTTCTGACAGTCTCTGGGTGCCTGGAGCATTGTCCTGTGCTCTGCCATAGCCCACTCCCCAGCAACATGGTGAACTGTCACTCAGCCTTCCCTGCTGCCTTCCAGGCTGCTGTGGTGAAGGAAGTGGCTTACTCTAGTGTGTTACCTTCCCACTGCAGCTGGTGATAGTCATAAACCAAATCATGGTTCCTAGAGGACACATAAGTCCCATTTATCACCCTCTTTGGATCTGTAGCATCTAGCCCAGCCTGAGACCAACACTCAGCAAATGGCTACTGGACTGAAATAATAGGAATTTATTTGATGGGTAAAATGAGTTCTGAGAAGAAAGGATTTCCCTTGGCTCTGGATATCTAAGGAGACTTTGTGAATGGAGTGGCCAGTAAACCAGGCCTCACAGGACAGGGCGGGTATTTATGTACAATCGCCACTTCTACGTACAAATGTGAAACACAGCTCAGCTCCTAAGGGAAAGTACCATTCTCTGATACCCACACACTGGCCAGTGTGGTTCCCTCAGTTTATTTCCCCAGGACCAGCTTGACAGACATAAAAATGATGATTGCATAGAACCTTGTGACTGTGATGCATTAAGGAAGACTTCTGATAGAATATGTGTGTGCTGACTTAAAAAGTAAGTATGTATTTATTGGCATAGGTTTGCAGTCACAGCTGTTTGAGAGGCTGAGGTGGAAGGCTCTCTTGAGCCGGTGAGTTTGAGAGAGCCGCTGTGGCACAGAGACCCTGGCTTATAAAAACAAGATCTCAAAAGGAAGTTATCCCAAGCCAATGACATCTTTTAATAACAAGAGTTAGAGTGCTTCCACGGCATTATCTCATTTTCATTCCATGGGGATACTATGGCTTACTCTTCCTTCCATGGTGGCGATGCATACAGCAGGCATTGAGAGGTTTGCCACTCGCTCCACCCAGGGAAGAGCACAGGGCTGCGCTGTACTGGACATCAGAGCTGTGTCCCCTACCAGTGTGTAGTAGGCAGCTGGGTGGTTTTTGAGGATTTCAGCCAAGTGACTATTCCAGAACAACAAAGTATAAATATTCCGCAAAGAAATGTGTCAGACTACCAAAGCAAGTTCCTGCGCATCCTCTGGATGCTTTGCCCAGCTCACTGCTGTGGTCCATAAACCCTTCCACGTCTGCAGGACTCTGAGTAAGGCCGCAAGCAGGTCTGCACATGCGCAGCCGAGGCCTTCTTGGAGCCAGAATCTTAGTACAAACAGCACAACAGGGAGAGAAACTGGAACGGCCAGCTGCTTTCACCAGATCTGCTAAGTGGTTATCAAAAGGGAAGCCAAGAGCACTTGAAGGTTTTAGTGTTCATTGGTTCTGGCAACCTGTGCCAAAAACTGAGGGCAAAGTTTGCCCAGCTAGTTCTCTAGTCACAACTTTACCACTCTCCAGATCCCGGTTACCATTATAGAAATAATCGGTTCCCCTTGGAGAGGCTTCTGTGACCTGGCTGACTTTACTGAAGACATACTATGTATGGATACAGATTTATGTGCTCAGAGTTTGGGCGGTGGACAGTATGGTGTCTTTATTGCTTCTTGAGTCCAGCCACCAAGCAAAGGAATCAAGCCCGAGAGCATTGCTTGAAGCAACTGACATTGCCTTGTGTCAGAACTTCTCTGTAGAAGAAGCCACGTGTTAGCTTTCACTGGGATCTAGCTTCTAGTCTTGTCTCCTGAAGTGTGGGCACAAGCAGCTCCAAGCCAGCCACTTGAGTTGCACGGCTGTAAGAGAAGGCAGAGGGCAGTCAGTGTAGCCCCTGCAGCTGTCCCAGTAAAGGCACCAAAGAGTCTTCAGTGGTTTCAGTTAAATAAATGATTAAAAAGCAAACCACCAATGCTCTGTAGAGCTGGGCATGGGGCACACAGCTGGAATCCTAGCACTTTAAATAGCGGCAGAAAGGGTCTGGAACAAAGGTCACCCTCAGCAGCATAGTGAGTTGCAGACTAGCTTGGGATACATAAGACCCTATAGATGCAAAACTGGCAAGAGCTTTGAGAGGCTTGTGAACAAAAGTGTGTGATCACATCTGTGTGGCCTCCCTCTCTTGGTGAGACCAGCAGCCTGGTAAGCCAGAGTTTAGACATCCAATGCAGAGCTTCCAGGACAGGCACTACCTCTAGGAAAGTGGGGGAGCTCCAGCTGTCTAGCTAGTGCATGCCTCACCTGTAAAATGGGAGAGGTGGGGCCGACAGTGCAACTCAGCTGGCACAGTGCCTGTCTAGCAAGCACAGGGCCCTAGGTTTGAATCCCAGCACTCAGGCAATGAAAACAGGAGTTCAAAGATACCCGAGGCTATATATAACAAGTTCCGTGGCTAGCCTGAGCTACATGAGAACCTGTATTGAAAATAGTAATTGCACTAAATTTTGGTGGAAATGATAATGCCCATGTCATAGGGCAACATTTTGCTTTGAACTTCCAGCGTAAGGTGGAGTTTATCAAAGTATGTTTTTAAACTGTTAATTGCTTGACATGCATAGGTTTCACTCATGCAGCCTCATTGGGTTCTGGTTTTCACATCTAAGATACCTGGACATCTCCAGTTTGTAACTTCTTGGATTTGGAACAAATACAGACACATGGGATGTTTGCAGTTAACATCTGCTGGTTTGGCAGTCTCTCTAGAGGGGACCGGTGTACTGTTGCTCCCCACCGTTGGGAATCTTGACTGTTTGTGTCCATTCCTATCAGCACTGGGATGTAATGAGCCTGTGAATGGAGGAAATTACCAAGAGTATGTGTCCAGGAGCAGAAAGGATATCACTGTCCTCAGGAGCAGCCAAGGCACACCCATTGGTGACATTCGGAGAAACTAGACAAGCCACGCACTCCCTTCTTGAGTGGTGGTCGGGGTGGTGTGGTTAGGGATTCATAGTTGTCAGGGAGAATGCTCAGCTCCATCCCAGCCTCTCAGGTAGAGAAATTGACCTAAGTTCAGGAATTAGAAAGTGCTAAAGCAGCTCCCTCCAGCCCCCCACTTTCTGCCTGAGTTCCACAGAGCATGACTGTGTGTGAGGAGGGTGTGTGTGTGCACATGTGTGTATGATTGTATATAGAGGCCAGACTTCAATCCCAGGTTTCATTTCTGAGGAGCTGTCAACCTTGGTGTCCAGGTTAGTTTTATATCAGCTTGGCACAAGCTAGAGTCATCAGAGAGAAGGGAGCCTCAGTTGAGAAAATATCTCAATAAGATCAGGCTGTAGACAAGCTGATGGGGCATTTTCTTAATTAGTGATTGATGGGGGAGGGCCCAGCCAGTTGTGGGTGGGGCCGCCTCTGTGCTGGTGGTTCTGTAAGAAAGCAGGCTAAGCAAATCATGATGAGCAAGCCAGTAAGTAGCACCCCTCCATTGTCTCTGCATCAGCTCCTGCCTCCAGGTTCCTGCCCAGCTTGAGTTCCTGTCCTGCCTTCCTTCAGTAATGAACAGTGCTGTGGAAGTATAAGTCAAATGAACCCTTTCCTCCCCAAGTTGCTTTGGTCATGGTGTTTCATCACAGCAATAGAAACCTTAACCAAGGCACTTGGACTGTTTGTTTGTTTGTTTTTGTTTTGAGACAGAGTATCTCAGTAGTCTGAAACTTAACACCTCAGGGACGGTATGCCTGCTTCCTGCCTCCCCAACACTGGATTACACATATTCGACACATCCCCCATCCCATCCTGGGGGTGGAATGCACACCCTCGTGTTGTACAGCAAGCGCTTTGCCAATTGAGCAATCTCCCTAGCCCACAGTATCACTTTTAGATGAGATTTAAAAAAAAAATGTTCCTTGCTTAGCACAGCCTAACAGAAAGTACGTGATCAATAAAGTGTCATTAAAGAGTTGAGAGAAAACAGAGCAGGCTGAGACTAGAGGTAACAGGACAGTGGGGAGCCCACCTTGGCCAAAGTAAAGATGACCTTGGATGTGTTGTAGGTAACATTAGCTGGACTAGACGTGGAAGAACCTTCCAGAGTGGAACAGTAAAGCAGGTTGTCCAGCAGAGGAGCCTCTGAACAAACAGGCAGCCAGCAAGAAGGACATAAGGCTGAGTTCTGCTGGCTGGAATGGAGGAGCCAGGTTCTAGCCCAAAACTGATCTTCTAGCAAAAACTGCCCTAGCCCTCTTTGTCTTTCCAAAACCCCTTGAAAGTCTCTAACCAAGGGGACCGGGGACCGGAAACGGAGCTCCAAGCCTGTAGCCTTTTGGCGTCATGCCATTTGTCTCTGCTTTTCCCAGCGTCCTTTCCTTCTGTCAGCGAACATCATTACTATGCTAATCTTGCCGGCCATCATTTTAACACTGACCCCTGCTAACCTGCCTTTGCAATTGCAGGGACTGGATTTGACTTCTGTAAAAGTAACCTTAAATTGTAGTCTTGTAAGAATTCCAAAGCTGTACCCTTCACTCCTTCATCTAATGAGGTTATGACCAAATGCTCATTATAATTGCTTTAGACTCCTTTTAATTTTCAAGCTTATTAATCATAAGAAGAGTTATTTAAAATTGCATAAATTAATCTTAGATTAAAAGCCCATCAAAGCCTGGAAACAATTAAGAATAAGTAGGATTTCCCTGGGGCAGCAAGTTTTATTTTAATATTGTAGTCAGGTGGATATCAGAACCTTGAAGTATGGTAGTGATTAATGTATGCAAAATTTAAATGAGATTTTTTTTAAATGGCAAGTCTAAATCACTTATTGACCTAACTGTAGGCTTTAGCCGCATTGTCTGTCATATGTTGAAACTGTTTACTAATCAACATTTTAATTACCGTGTGTGCTGCCAAACCCTGGGACAAACAAAATCCAGGGTTTCACGTTGTTGCCACCAAGTCTCTCACCCCAAAATATCAAGAAGATGGAAAGATGAAGGGATGAGGAAACCACTTAGCCCTCAGCACAGCAGGGACTGCCAGCAACCTTCCTGCCTAACACCCTGCTAGGTGTCCTGAACACTATACAAGCAGTGTTTAATCTTTGGGCCCCAGGTCTTCTCCTTGTTTCTGTTAAGGAGATAGATGTTTCCAGAAAGAAATCTGATTGTACTTCAGCTAAAGTCAGAGCCCTGGCCTTTCGCAGTTTCCATGTCCTCCTTCCTGTCACTGTCACTGTCAGATGACCCAGGAGGTGCCTGGGAAGCTGCTGTGAATTGGGAAGAATTCCTCTATGCTGTAAATGTTGGCGTTCTAGTGAAGAGAGGTCAGTAAAAGGGGTATCTAGAAAGAACTATGTCCTGGAGTTTCCACTTTCCTGGAAAGGATCCTTGTGACCAACTCACTGTTGATATTTTGTGAAAGTTCGATCAAGGTCAGGCACACGGGAAAAGCGCTCAGCACAGGTGATGGGAAGTGCTAGGTTCCCAAGTACGTGTCCCAAAACTAGATTGTAAACTGTTGTTAATGCCTCACCCAGGACAAGAAGCCAGGCTCCTCTGTACTTCAGGGGCCCAGCCCCATCCCCAGAGCTGACCACCAGTGTATATCCTCAAGCTTAAATTATTTTCATTCTTCTCTTTGCTCTTTGTTTGCACATGCCTTCTAGATCCTCCTACATCATCAAAAAGTCATCATTCTTAGTGAATACTTGGTATTCCATAACAGGGCTGTACTGTGTTTATTTAACCAGAACTCTCCTAGAACATGTTAGCTGTTACTGTATTTTTACTATTAAGATGATGACTCTCAGACTGACAAGATGATTCAGTGGGTAAAGGTGAATGCTGCCAAGCCAGACTACCTGCGTTCAACCCCTGGGTCCCACATTGGAAAAGCAGAGAACCAACTCCAACAGGTTCTCCTCTGACCTCTGCACCATATGTACATACATACATACATACATACATACATACATACATACATTTAATTTTTTAAATAATTTATTTGCATTTTATTACATTTTATTACATTGATGTTCCACCTGCATGTACATCCTTGTGAGGATGTTGGATCCCTGAAACAGGAGTTGTAGACAGTTTTAAGCTGCCATGTGATACTGGGAATTGAACCCAGGTTGTCTGGAACAACAGCCAGTGCTCTTAACTACTGAGCCATCTCTCCAGCCCATACATTTAATTTTTAAGGCAATTGTTTTACATATATTTTAAAAACTGTTTCCTTACCTCATCTGAGATAAATTGTAGATAGCCTTTAATTTTTGCCTTCTGATCAGTGTTTAAATGTGTGTCTGTTGTTTGATTGGCATTTCTTTTATTAAGTTGAGAATGAGAAGTTTTTCTTCTGTTTGTTGGCTAGTTGGGGTTTTTGTTGTTGTTGTTGTTGTTGTTTATTTTGTTTTTACATCATTTGCCATTTCTCTGCTTGGCTGTGTTCCCATTTTTCATATCTCTGAGCCTGACTTCCCAGACTGGAAAATAAGAGTATGGATACGTGGCTGCCAAGGCACCTTCCCACCCCTGCAAGATCTGTGTCCCCTCCAGGCAGTTTTCCCACTACCAGAGGTATTCTCTGCTCTGGACCTTGCTGAGCCAGCACTGAGGCTGTGTAGCCACTAGCTGGGGTACACTACTAGCCGGGGTACAGAGCAACACAGTCATTTTCTTCTCTCTTTGTTCAGTGTGTAACTTCCTTTTTTCAAAAGCAGGCTTTGAAATTGCAAGGCAGAGCTAGGACTGAACTTGCTTTAAAGCTGTCTGTAGATATCAGGAATATTTATTTTCTCTATTTGTTTTAAGCCTGGGAAGACTGTGTGGTTTTCTCAACACTGTCCTGATGGAGCCCTGACCAGCAAGCGTGCAATGCCCCTAGCCCTAATGTGCCATTAATGATAGGTTAATGTACAGTATAATGTTTTTGGGACTATGGGTTCATTACACTTCTGAGTGTGAGGTCTTTCCACAGAGCGCCCAAGGTCCCATTGCATTATATCATGCAATAAAAATACCCTTTTCATATCACACACTAATAAACTGTATTTGAAATGCTGTCTGAGGGCACTGCAGTCTTGTCTGTAGGCTGTTGGTGGGTGCAACAGTTGGATTCCTTGTTTCTATTTTGTGCTTTTCTCACATGGGCAGCTGAGCCCAGGAGAAGTCAGGTTGGCCTTGTTTCACATGAGAGCAAGTTGGTTCTTTAAGGCTAAGACTCCAGGGGGTAGGGCTGCACCTCCAAGTGATGAGGGGCCTTCGTACTTAGAAAGCAGAGTCTCAGACCCCACTACCCATCTTACAACCTGTGTGCTGTGTAAGGTCAGCAAATCATGTCAAAACCTGGCTTAGTGTCCACTGCTCTTAGCATGGGTGTTGGGTGCAGTACCTTTTCTTGAAGAAGACTGTGATAGGTGCTTCAGAACTGAGGCCAGTTGATGTCACGACCACAGGATTGGCCTTGGACAGCTTGCACTGACTTTCTCACCATCTCCCTGTGACAGAGGTGTGAGACTATTCCTGTATTTTTAGGAGACAGTGTTCACAGAACGAAGAAGGCCTGGGACCCACAGGTAGCTTGTTCCCTGCTTCCTCATACAGCCCCGATGCACCTTTAGATGGTGGTCAGCCCGTACGGCACCTCTTTAGTGAGCACACACACACAGCCCTTTCCAGATCATTGGCTGCCATCAGAAATGGTTTGGAATCTTGGGCTCTTTAGAGGAGGATGTCTTCCTCCAGTGAACAGAACAGCCTCAGAATCAAAGATGAGGCTGAGGCAGAGGGATCAGATGGCTTCGTAGCACCTACGGTAACGTTTCTCCAGGGCAGACGTGGCATCTGCAACTTTGGTGTGCAGGGGAGTTCTTTCTACAGGTTGTAGGATGTGGAGCAAGAGTAGTGGGAAACTGAGAAGGTGAAGGTTAGGCACCAGCCAATGAGATTTGAGCCTGGAGCATCACCATCACCACCTCTAAGTGCAGGAGCTCTGCCTGTAAAAGAAGTTAGCATTCATTCATTCATTCATTTTGTCTTTGTCTGTTTTTAGCTACATAACTCAGGAGCTCCTTATGTATCCCAGACTGACCTCGAACTCATTCTTCCTCTGTCCTTCAGGTGCTGAACCATGCCTGGCTGATATAACTTTCTGATAGGGCCTTTGGTGATAACATGGGCCCTTGACCTGTTGTAAGCCTATGTGATGTTGCTACATTAGAACTAAAGGCACAGATTCAGAGCCTCTCCACTTCAAATCTCACACCTGCCTTGGCCAAATCAATTAGCATGGCTGAGCCTAGTTTTCTAACAAACAAATGGAACAGAGTAGCAGCAGTGCCATTAGCTGGGTAGCTGTGAGAAGGAACTTGACTACATTTTGTGGAATGAACACCTGCCCAGAAGCCACTGCCTGTAAACATTCTCTTCAAAGCATGCTTAAGTCATGTCATCACAGAATAGCTGCCCCAAGAGCAAAAGCTGTGAAGGCAGAAAGGGCCACTAATCTGGGGCTGACAAGGTGACACTGTGCATAAAAGCACTTGACACCACCTGATAACCTGAGCTCAGTCTCTGGGACGTCATACACAGTAGACAGAGAAAACTGACTCTTGCAAGTAGACCTCTGATATCCTCATATATGATATAGCATGTATACACACAAGCTCACACACACAATAAATGAATGAATGAATGAATGAATAAATAAATAAATAAATAAGCAAGCAAGCAAGTAATTGTAATTAAAAATCCCCAGCACTCTGGAGGCGGTTTGTGCTCACCTGTGTGGGGAGGGGATGGTGGGGACTTGTGCGACCTTCTATATTCCAGAACACTGGGAAAGGACTTCCACTGGGAAAGGAGGGCAAGAGCAGAGGGACTATGATGAAGGACTGACTTGGTCTGGGAAACAAAGATGATGATGTGAGAAGGGACCTGAGGCCCTCCCAAACCCTCCCACAGCCTTATACACCCTGAAACACCTGCTGGCAAAGTCCCCTTAATGTTGTGAGAGGAATGCCTGGATTTCAAGGAGAATTTTGCTTTCTTTTAAGGGGTATGAAGTTGGACTAAAGCCTTTGTTTTCAGATGTGAGGCCTTTCAAAAGCTTAGGTGGCTCTCTCAGGGGTTAAATCTGTCTTTGGGGCTACAAGGACTTGAAAAATGCTACCCTGTATCAAGAAAACCAGAAGTGACAAGTTCATTTAAAAAGCCTGGTTTGTCATTGTTTATCTAATTTTCACAGTTGACAGAGAAAATTAAAGCAGCTGACACTCACTCTCAGAAGCTCTCTGGCTCCTTTCCCTGGCCCTCTCTACCTGACCTTGCCACCACAAAATGCTTCAGAGCCAAAATATAAAACTTCCCACCGAGTTTCTGAGCTGTTCTGCAATCGTTCCAGGATTATGTCAGAAGGTGTCATCCCTAATGTTATTAAAAAACAAAATGAGGTTATATATCTACTCTAGGAGACATTTTTTTTTCCTCTTTGCCTCCATTGTGAGCATAAATCTTAGAGGTAACCAAACTCCAGAGGAAGCCAAGAGCAACCTGGACCCTAGGTGCCCCATATGTCTTTACTGAATTTATAGGATGGCAGGTCTCTATGCCCCTGTGACAACACACATAGCTTCCTAGAGAATGTTCCAGAAAGGCCATGGGCAAAATGATATCTTTTGGTGTGTTTAATATTGGTGTTCCAACATTCAGGTGGCAGAGTGTGTACTTCAGTTTTTCTGGTGAATGAGCTATTCCATCCCAGGAAGCTCCCAGATAACTAAAGCAAATCCCATATAAACTCAGTACCTAACAGAGAGACATGGGGTGGGGGGGAGACAGAGAGAGAGAGAGAGAGAGAGAGAGAGAGAGAGAGAGAGAGAGAGAGAGAGAGAGGAAAACTATATTTTAAAGATTTTAAATGTAGGGGCTGGAGAGATGGCTCAGCAGTTAAGAGCACTGGCTGTTCTTCCAGAGGACCCAGGTTCAATTCCCAGCACTCACATGGCAGCTCACATTCCAGGGGATCTGACACCTTCACACAGACAGACAGACAGGCAGGGGAGACACCACTACACATAAAATAAAAACAAATCTGAAAAAATAAATATTTAAAATGTATCACACACTCCTTTTTAAAGACTCTACATATCTACACTTCTGGAGACATCATCTTCTTTGATTCTTTAATTCCTTTACATAGGTTCTTGCCCTTGAGTGGGATTCTTTGTTACCATGTATAGAGCCGTGTGCCCATGATGGCTGGTTGACCCCAGACCCGTCTTTCAGTTTCATCCTCCTTGTGTAGTTTTGCTAATAGGTGCTGCATAGTTCTGGCCCTGCTCTCCCTTCTGCACCATCACTTCTCTGTTTTTTTGTATTTGGTCATTTCTTTGTGTTTGAGATTGAAGAAGGGGAGGCTGCCCTTGTTACAATTAAGCCTTCAGGGTCTGTGGAGATGACAGAGTGGATAAAGTGCTGTGCCATGAGCTTGAAGATGTGGTCAAATTCCAGCACCCACACAAAAGCTGTCCCAGCATGAGGGAGGCAGAGGCAGGCGGATCTCTGTGAGTTCAGGGTCAGCCTGCTCTACAAAGTGAGTTCCAGGACAGCCAGGGCTACACAGAGACCGAACACACACACACACACACACACACACACACACACACACTCCCCTAAAAAATAAAACAGTTGGGCATCATGGCCTGTGCATCAGTAATCCCAGCACTGGGCAAGCAGAGATCTGGGGCTCACTGTCAGCCTTTTTGCCAAATACATGAGCTCCTACTGCAGTGAGAGACCCTGTCCCAAAAATAAGTCTTCAAGCCAAGATAATCGGCTTGAGCAGTGCCTTGAAGAACTTGATAAAAACCAAAGGTTCAAATTGTAGTCTAACTTCCAGATTCGTTGTCTAAGGTGAGGTGTTACTTGATAGTGGCATAAGCTGCACAGCAGCTGTAGATCTGGAAGCAAAAGCTGTCTCACTAAATAAAATTAAGCAAAATATTTTATATAAATTGTGAGAGGCAGTATGATCCTTTGCTTTTAAATTAGTAATGAAATTGGATGTCAAATTGTTGAGGTGTTGTTATTTTCTGAGGTCACCAAATAACCATGTGCTAGAGAGGGCTGTGCCTTTGTGGTTCAGTGGGCAGAATGCCTGCGCAGCATTTAGTGAGCCCTGATGTTCATCCCTAGCATAAATAAAACTGAGCATAGGATACATGTCCATCATCCCAGCATAAGGGAAGTAGAGACAGAGGATCAGCAGTTCAGGGGTATCCTTGGCTATGTAGTAAGTATAGAGGCCATCTGGGCTACATAAGACCTGTCTAAAATAAGAGAAGGAAAGAGAATGAAATGCCAAATAAAAAGCCCCAGGGCCCTGAAGCCCAGGCATAGCTCAACCCCAGCACCTTCACAGAGAGCTTGGCTGAATTCAAGTCTCCTGGAAAAGCCGAACACATTGCTTATTACTAAATCGCCCCTTTGCCTTCCTTAACAGTGAGGCGGGCACACTAAAAGCAGCCCTCATAACCAGACAAAGTGTGCCCGCTCTGTCATTCAGCCTGTTCATGGCCAGCTACACTGCCTCTGAACACGCAGCCACAGAAGCACATGGGCTCTACACATTCATTTCCCTTCAGTGTCCCCTTACAAAGCACTGTGACTCAATAATAGAATAGCTAAGTATCACAAGTTCCTCGTGTCCTGGTTTAGAAAATACTGCACAGGGCTTGGTGATCCAAACTTTCAACCAGTTTGCTTCTTTTCTCCTAGACAGACTTTTTTTTTTTTTTTTTTTTTTTTTTTATGGAAAAGGAAATACAATTTTGAATGGAAAATAAAACTGATTCTTTTCATTTCTTTCTATAAGACAGAGTCTCACTACTATGTAGCCCTGGCTGTCCTGGAACTCACTATGTAGACCAGGCTGACCTCAAACTCACAGGGATCTGTGCCTCTGCCTCCCCAGAACAGTGAGTTTTTTTGTTATGTATCACCACACCCAAGAACTGATCATTCTCAATCCTTTGTGTTACATGCAAGGTCTGAGCTTCTTGTTGGCTAGCTTGTCTTAAAGATTCTATCCATTTCTATCCATCTAAGTGTTTCCATGTGGTCTTAGCTTACTGGAGAGAGGGTCCAGACCTCTTCTTTTACATCTTACATCTTGACTCATCTTTACTACACCTCCCAGAGTCCTCCTTGTCTCCTAGTCCCATCTATCTTGCTTCCCTATTGGCCAACAGGGCTTTATTCATTAACCAGTAAGAGAAACATATTTACAGAATGGCATCTCCCATCAAGTGTGTATATGTGTGATGCTGGTTATTTAACCTAGGGCCTTGTGTTTGCCAGGCGAGCCCTCTACCAGTGAGCTGTATTCCCTAGCTTTTGTTTTACTTGAGGCAGAACCTCACTAAGTTAACCAGGCTAGCCAAGAACTCACTCTGTAACCCAGACAAACTTTGAACTTGTGATACCCATGCCTCAGCTTCCCAAATAGCTGGAGTTGTTAGGCCTGTGTTGCCAGACCCGGCCTTAACATAGGCAGCTCAAAACCCCCTATAACTCCACTTCCAGGGGATCAGATGCCCTCTCCTGGACTTCACAGGCATCTGCACTCATGAAACACACATAGCCACACACAGACATACATGTACATACATAATTAAAATTAAATTAATTTTAAGAACTTTAAAGGAATAGCTGGAAAATTTTATTTCAAGACTTAGCCACTGACAGTATGCACTGTTTATATAATCTTGTGTGAACACAGAGTGCAGACAGAGCTGCTCCAGGCTTTAGAACTGATGCTGTGAGACAGTCAGCCTTGGCCACTCCCCACCTCATTGTGTCACTTGGCTGACCATGTGCCTAGGCTTTGATGATGTGCTCACATGACTTTATACTCAGGTACAGTCAAAGTGGCATATCACAGCCCTGAGTGTTTTCAGATAGCCAGTGTACCACACAGCCCATACATTTGAAATCAGCAGTGGTGCACAGATTCAACAAATTGACTGGCTTTGCCTCTAAAACCTACAAACAACATCAAAAGACAAGGTGTTCATTGCTGTACTTTGAATTGAGCAAGGCCAAGCACATGCTGTTTTTATTAGTTGAAAGGGTTTTGTTTATTCGTTTGTTTGTTTTGTTTGAGACATGGTTTGTCTGTGTAACAGTCTGGCTGTTCTGGAACTCACTTTGTAGACTAGCCTAGTCTGGAACTCACTGAAATCCGCCTGCCTCTTCCTCCCGAGTGCTGGGATCAAAGGCATATACTATCACTGCCCAGCATTAGTTGAGTTTTTAAAACATAGATTAGAGTATCCTTTAACAGAATTAGAATGAAACAACATCTCTAGAAGCCAGCATGCCCCACTGTCTGTGGCTCCAGAAAGATGCCCAAAGCCTCCCAACAAGCCTCACAGAACCCTCTCCAGGCACACCAACTTTTATAGGTGCCTGCTTGGCCACTGGACAGCCCTGTCTGTCAGGCTTACAGCAGCTTGTTGGACTCTGCTAATTTGGGGTATGACTGAGACACCTAAGCCAGTTTTACCTGTGTACTGAGGGTCCTGGCTATCCTCTCCCACCTAGTGTTGCTGGTGGAAAAGGATGAGCCCTGCAGAGGAGATCTGGATCAACCTCAGCTGATCACAAGCTTTGTTGGGGGTACTTTGTGGCTAGAGCTGCCCTACCATAGCTGTCAGCCAGATTGGAGTTAGGACCAGATGCTCAGGTGACAAGGACACCTGTAGGAGAGTGTGTGCCACAAGAAGAACAGCAAGAATGTGTTCTGGGGAGAGCAAACTCCACAGAGGGAGTTCAGCTGCCACTAGCCAGTGTTTCTGGAGGCTCCTCTGCCTTGGCCTCCAAGTCTGGACCCAGTTGCTCCGAGAGCCAGAGAAGCTGACATCAGCAGGCAGATGATGTCACTGCAGGCTTTCCTGCAGGCACCACCCCATCCCACACTAAAGAGAAAGAATGGTGTAATCCAAGGGTTGGACTCTGGAGACAGTGAGAAGAAAGGGTTAGCTCTGTGGCCTTAGACAGCTGCCTTAGTCTTCTGTGCCTTGTATCCTCATCTGTAAAATGGGAATGTTAATGTTCAGTGTAGCTACTGTATAAATAATAAATGGTTGGCAGTGCCTGGCACACAAATCTCAATAAGGAGAGTATAAACAGGCTTTAACCCACACTAAAGTCAATGTGTCACTGCCTGAAATGTACAGTAATCTTTAAACAAAAAGTTAAAACTGACTGTGCCCTAAGTCAAAGAATACCAGCAGGCAGGCAAGCGGCATGGAGAGAGTGCCCTGGTCTTAAACCACCCTGCTCTCTCCTTGCCCTGTTCCAGTTTCTGAAGCCTTAGTGGTAGGGGAGTTCTGAAACAGGCTTTCTTCTCTTGGGCCTCGAACCAGCTCCCAAATCATGACACAGAGATGTAATATTAGCTGTGAATGCTTGGCCTTATCTTAGGCTCATTTCTGGCTAGCTTTTTTTTTTTCTTTCTTTGACTTAAATTATCCTGTTTCTCTTCATCTACATTTTACCTTGAGACTTTTTACCTTTCTTTCGTTCTATATGTCCCACTCTGTGCCCGACTGGCTAGCTACTGCCTGGCCCCAGGCATCCCTCTTTCTTTCTCCCTCATTTTCTCCTCTCTCCTCTCCTCTGGAGCCTAATTTCTCCTCCTACTTATTCTCTCTGCCTGCCAGCCTCACTTATCTCTCCTCTGACTAGCTGTTGGTTTTCTTATTAGACCAACAGGTGCCTTAGACAGACAAAGCAACACTCCCTTACATAATTAAACAAATGTAGCATAAAGGAATGTGAGGCATCTTTACACTGTTAAACATATGCAGCATAAATAAATGTAACACATCTTTATATAAACAAATGCAGCATAAACAAATGTAACACATCTTTACATAGTTAAACAAATGCATTATAATAAATAAATGTAACACATCTTTGCCTAGCCAAAGTAATAACTGCACAGCAGAGTTCAAGTTAGCTATATACATATGCAGAATTGCTAGTACCTGTACAGAGTGAAGGCTTGGTAGGTAAGGGTGGATACAGGTTGCACACACACATATATCATTTTCCCATACCACAAGCGTGTGTGGAGTCCTGTTGCAAATCATACATCATACCAGGTCCTGCAGCCCAGGCACAGATTCAATTCAAATGTGGGGAGTTCCTTAGCAACATTACACAGAGAGGGGAAACATGGGGACTCCAAAAGGTAAATTCTTATATGGCAGGAAACTCAGGCAACTAATAGCAGACAGGGAGTTTTCACTCAGCACTAGACTGGGAATCCAGAGGCTGGGTCTCAGGTAGCACTTACCGTCATGGCAGGCAGGCTTGGAGCCCCTGCCCTGCCGTATAACAGCCGCACCTGTGCCTTTCTAAGACTCAGCAGGGTCTGCTGTCTCTCCTGCAGGAAAGTTCTCATTGCAATAGACCAAAATGAGCAGAAAGCAGGGCATCAGCTGAGAGCTGGGACATCAGAGACCAGTAGCAGGCTAGGGTGGGGGGGAGGCCGGTCAGACAGTACAGCTCCTCCTGCTGCTATTTGGAAGGTATCTCTAGTGAATGATGCTAGCCATCTCTGGCTGTTGGCTCATCTTGCTCGCTCCACTGCCCCACTCTTGAATACATCCTACCTCTTCAAGCCCCGATCTCTGCTTTCGTTACATCGTTATCCTCTGTGACGTGTTGCAGAAGACTTAAGCCCCTGCCAGTTCGGTTGTTGCATTTGGCCCTGTAAGAGAACAGGAAATGAGAGCGCCTACTGCCTGGTGAGGAAGCCAGCAAGATGCTGCACAGCTCCTGCCAAGCTCTGCAGACAGGGCTGCTGGCATGCTTCATACATGTGTCTCTCCTGCAATTCACCCCCTTAACTGCCTTTCAGCTACGTGCCTAAAACCAGTCAACATTGACTGGGGACAAAACCTGTTGTCAAGCTCTCTTTCTTGTGAGGTGATATAAGAACCCAGGGGAGGGCACGCCTCATCAGTGGTACACAAGAGATGGAAGTCAGCTCCCAGGCAGGGTCAGGAAAGGGCAGGTGCCTGCACAGAACCAGGAGGCCAGCAACTTGGTGGTCCCTCTACTTCCCAACTCTCACAGGGCAGCCGGGTGATGCTGCCGGCCATGCAGCCGTCAGCCCTTGCTGGACTGAGGAGGGATGCTTCCACTCCCCTCCTGCGGTTCCACTCTGCCTGTTCTCAGACAGATGATAACCGTGATGGAGCATATGGCCCCAAAGTCACCCGGCATTCTGGGAAAGTGACACTGTGTTACCCTGGGCTTGGGGGGGAGGGGCCCATCCTCCTGAGCACAGCTTCTGTCTTTGTTCTTCAGAAGGGTACAAGGTCGCCTCTCCCAAGTCCAGAAAAGAACATGCACGGGAATTCAAGAAGGATGTCCTCTATCTAGGAAGCCATCACGAAAGCAGGCAGAGGCTGGGCAGGAAAGCATATGGAAGCCAAAATGGAGGGTCTCTCATCTCACCCCACCCAAGCATGTGCCACCCACAGTCCCCCACCAGCCTGGCTTCTTTCTTGGGGTCCTATAGTCATGTCTGAAAACCCCCCACAGTGTTCCTTGAGAAATAACAGGGTACCCAGCTAGGTTTTAGGCATAGCTCTGAGTCCTCAACACAAGCTCCAAAGACCGTTCCTTCCCCCCCACCCCCCATCAGCCAGTTTGGAGAGGCCTGGGTAGTGTTTATTTCTTCCCATTCCCCAAGCTCCACCTGCTCCTCTGCAGATCCTGGTAGATGCTGGGGGCCACGACACTGTAGACCCACATAGCCATGGGGCAGAAGATGTGTTGAGATGTTGCTGGCACTAAGGTGCCTAGCACATTCCCAGGACCACACACAGGTACACTGGAAAAGTAGCTCAAAGCCTTATGAATCAACAGAGACAGTCAGAGAGAGGCTCAGAAAAGCCAGGGTGCAAGAAAGAGGCAGCTGGAAGGGAAAAGAAGCAGGGGCTTGAGGGTGAGCATCAGGGCCCCTCATCTCCCTGCTCACTTACTATAACTTCCCAGCGCCTGTTTTCCAGGGAGGCTACAAAGCTTCTGCTGAAGGTCTTTGGTCAAGGAAGCTACTTGGTGAATGGGATAGTGCTTTCCAGTCTCGTCCCCAATGTGGCTCTCACAGCCCTGTGGCTTGTCCTCCCTGGAAGCCCCCAGACAGCCTGAGATTGGGGACGTTGATCTTAGTGTATCAGAACAGAGGGGAGGATGCCAGCTAAATATAGCCTGGCCTGGCTATGGGCTTAAGTAGGTTAGAACAGGAGAAGGAGCACATGGAAACAAAGCTGGGCCCTCTGAAGTGCAGCCCTCTGCCTTGAACCACCACGGCCACTCCTCAGCCCTCCTCTTGCCAGCCACCTCCCCCTGGAGCTTGCTGTCTGCAGACTGAGTCACTTACAGGGGTGGGGCAGGAGACAAAGGAGGAAACTAATAGGGATTGACAACACCTCTGACAAGATGATCCTTTGCTCTCTGGGCAGCAACTGGACCGGAAAGCTGGCCGCCCAGGGGCCAGGCCTTGGCCTAGTGGCTCTGGCATGAAACTGAGCTGGGAAAGGAGCAGTCAGACAGACTGTGCCTTTAAGCTTCCTAGGGCAGGTCTCAGATGCTTGGCTTCCTCTGTGTAGATCAGAGGACAGCTTCCCGACTCAGTTCTCCACTAACACCATGTGGGTCCCAGAGATCAAGGAGTCTTCCAGGCTGCCATCAAGCACTGCTACCTGCTGAGACATCTCAAGATTCTAGTCTGCTTTTCCTACCATGAAGGGTTACTGAAAAGAAAGAAATCAGGTCCAGGCTAGAACACACCTTGGAATACGTACTAAGATGCCTAGATGTCTTTTTGTTTGATCTGTTTGTTCCTCTATCTTTTTATAACAAGACCTAGCTGTGGATGATCTTCAACTTCTGACCCTCTTACCTCTGCCTCTCAGGTTCTGGGTTTACAGCCACATACCAACATACCTGGTTTATATGGTGCTTGAGATCAAACCCAGGGCTTTGCATTAATCTAGGCAAGTACTCTATCAGCTGAGCTACATCCTCAGCACCAGGCACCTAGCTTGGAGACTGCTGTCACACCTACTGTTCTAACCCACAGGGCCATCCGTTCATCATGCAGTTCAATGATGGAAACTCCACTGTGGTGTCCATGTGGGTGTGCAGAGCACTAGAGGAGAGGCGGAGCCAGCAGGGCCCCCCATGAGGCCTCAGCAGGACACTGACTACCCAGGACCAGTCACCAAGGACACAACAAGCCATGACCCCTCTCCATCTGCTGCCTGATTGGGAAGAGCTGCCCTGGGCCCAGCCTCCTGCTTTCACCTCCTACCCTACCTAGGGAGCCCTCGATCGAGAGAGAGCCTCTGCTGAACCCTGAATCTGGGGGTTAGAGGGTGGTAATGAATGTGGCAGGTGGAGATGGTACAGAGGGTGTGGGGGGAGGGTGATGCAGTTTTGAGAATGGTACCTTCCCTGCTGTTCATTGTAAAGGGTCAGGCCCCATTGGCAGCACTGGTGAGAGTAAAAGTGTTATTGTTATTGCTTTGGAATGGGTTTGTTTTGACAAGTCTGTCATACACATCCCCATTTGTCAGGGACACCTGCAAGGTCCTGTGCATTTCCTGTGTTGAGGCGCATGCCCCAACTCAGTTGTCACATGAGAAATCAGTGCTCAGAGGTGCCTGCACCAAGTCCCACAGCAAGGTGTACTGAGGCCAGGTCCAGACCCAAGCTTTGGGTTATAATGTAGTCCTCTCCTGGTCTGGAGCGGGCCACAGGCCCAGCAGCAAAGCAACACCAACACTGGTGTGGCCAGGGGCCAGGGGGAGGAAACTGGACACCAAGAGTGAGGTGCAAGAATTTAGAGGCCTTCAGAACCCTTCCTCACACCAGCCACCAGTCCCTCTCACTGCCTGTGACCACTTGAGGGAATCCTGCAGCCACCTAGAGGAAGTGTGGCTGTACCCCTTATGCAGAGGATTCAAGGAAGCCCTGAGAAGCCAGTTGCCACCTGGTCTAAGAGACAACCCCGCTTGCCGAGACACAAACTCCAATCCCATCCATGGCCTTCTGTGCACTGCTGTGTCCTTTCAGTGACAGTGCCCAAGGAGTGTGCAGCGGGAGCTAGGCTTAGTGGTCCACTCTCTCATGCCTCCTGTCCTCTACTCCATCCATGTCTGAGGGCTTTTTCTCTCCTTTTGGTAATGCCTGGGATGGGGGGATAGTCAGCATGCCTCTTACCTACCAAGCTCCAATCCCACCTCTGCTGAAGGCAGCCCTTCATAGCAGCTAACACCATGCAGAGTTGATCCTGACCTTCAAAGTTTCTCAAGCCACTTAGAGCAAGCCAAAGGGCAGGCATATGCCTGCAACGTTCAGGAGCTAGAGGTAGGAGGATCAGGAATTCACAGTCATTCTCTGTTTAAAATCAGCCTGGGCCATAAGAGACTATATCTCAAACAAACAAACAAAAAAACAAGGGAAGGGAGTGGATGGAAAGGTGGCTCAGCGAATGAAGCGCTGGCCTCCCAGCATGAGGACCAGAGTCTGGACCCCCGGAACCCATATAAAAGCAAGGTAAGTGTAGCAGCCTGCCTGTAATCCCAGGCCTCAAGGAATAGGATCCCCTGATCAAGCTGGCTAACTGGACTGGCCCGATCGGTAGGACCATCAAGACATCCTGCCTTGGTAAATAAAGTGAATTGCTATCAGAGAAGATACCTGATGCCGACTTCTGACCTCCAAATGCACATGCACACACAGGCATGACCCACATACGGGTAACGAGCATGTGTGCATGCACACCACAGGTATACAAGGATAAGGGAGAATGGGAGGGGGAGAAGCCACAGATGCACACATGCCTGTGACGTCATCCGTGACTCCAATTCCTGTTGCCTCCAGTTTTGTTTCTTTTGCAGCCACCTCAGGTCCAAAGCAAAAGCCACTAAGTGTTCACACTCCCACACTCCCTCCATTACATGGAGCTGGAGCTGGGAAGACTACATCTCCCAGAAAACCCCTGTTTAATAGGGAGCTGTGTGATTGATTAGGTCTTCTCAATAATGGGAAGATGGCCAAGAAACTTCAGCTTCAGGCCCTACCCATCTCCATCCTCCTGACAAAGGAAAACAGACAACTACAAAAGGGTGGGGGAGAGTTTGAAGAGTGGTGGGAGGACCCTGAGCCTCAAATTCAGTGCAATGAATATTAAATGAGCTGGGCTTAGACATCTGTTCGGGCTTTCATGTTACTATCAGTATGTGACAACTCCTGCAGACCTTTGTTTGGCCTGCCTGGTAATCTCTCTCACCATTGTCTACATATGACCCATTTCACCTTACAGGTCTTCACGCAGACGGCTTCCCAGAAAGACTTACTACCCACACCACTGAAACACACAGGACATATCAAGAGATCCTGTCTTGGTAGATAAAATGGGAAGGGGCTGAGGAAGACACCTGGTGTCAACTTCTGTCCTCCAAGTGCACGTGCTCCCAGGACTTGGTACCCCTTCTTGGCAACCATGATAAACCCATTGTTTACTTACACCTTCCCATTCTCCATTAAAATGGAAGTTTCACCAGCCAGAGGCTCTGGCCTGCTTTCCACAGACCTAGAAAAACAACCTTAGCTGAGGAGGCTCCTGATAAACATTGTTGGCCAAATGACCACCATGGTGGAATTGTCACTCACAACCAGTGCCCTGTCCAGTGCTCCATGGATGGGACCTTGAGCGAGGCTTTATTGCCCTTCCAGGGAGAGGCTGTATGATTTTAGTGATACTTCAGCGTGCCAGCCTACAGCTGGCCCAGACCTCAGGGTTCATCTCACCAAGCTCCTGCCATCACTCGGGGCCTGATGCAGCCATAGAATTTAGTGAGACCCGAGCCTTAAAGACCATGCACCCTAGGACCAGTGCCCAGGACAAGTTCTGCGAACAATGTGTAAGGTAGCTTTCCTAATGAGAGGAGCTCTGTAAGAGAGGCATCTTGATCCTGACCACCCCAAAACCAGAACTAGCTAGCAATCAGCCTTGTTCTTACAAGATGCATCAGCAACCATTGTCCCCCAATCCCAGTTCAGCAGAAGTGAGTGGGGGCTATTATTGGTTTTGTTGTTGACAGTTGGTGGTAGAGGGTTGAATAGGGTTTCATATAGTCCATATTGGCCTCCAAATCAACATGTAGCTAAAGATGACCTCGAACTTCTGCCTCTAAACTGGGAATACATCCAGAATGTTGAGAATTACTACATGTACCATCATACCCATTTTTCTATAGTGTTGGGAATTGAACCCAGAGCCTCAGGCATGCTAGGCAAGCAAACACTCTACAAAATGAGCTATATCTGTCTTCCATCTCAGCAGAAGTGTGGGGAGAGAGTAGTCGTTGCAAACCAGGTTGTGTTCTTTGAACTCAGTATGTTAATTTCCTCCACACTCCCTGAGAGAGACAGTGGTGTTACTCTTCTGCCCATTTCACAGATGGAGAAGCAAAACCATGGAAGCAAAATGACTTGCCCAAGGTCACCAACAAGTAAATAGAAAATTACTGTCTGGCACTCACTCTTAGCTAGGGTTCCAAACCGAGCTCCAGCACATGTACCTCACATGCCAAAACAAAGGCCCCTAAACTGTGAAGTGCAAAGACAGTGTGCTCTTATGAGCCTGGGATCTCGGTGGAGCCTGGGGTCTGCTCTTTGAGCAGCTCATCAAGAATGTCGTGTTGTGACTCCCATGGCAACATGAAGAGGTACCACCTCTGAGCCAGACTCAGAGACCAGCCTCACACAGACCCTCTGGCCTTCAGTTTCCGTTTGTCGTGAAGTGGTGGGGCTTTTGAGTCTTGGCAGTCTTCTCAGGCCTCCTGAACAAGTTCTTCTGGCTTGAACCATGGTCCCCTGTGGGCATCCCCAGCCCAGAATAATAACAAGCGCCCACCTGCACGCACCCATCTATATGCACATACCTGCATACGCCCATCCACAGACACATGCCTGCATGCACCCTCACTCACACACACACACACACACACACACAGAGAGAGAGAGAGAGAGAGAGAGAGAGAGAGAGAGTTCAGTTTGGGGACTCACAGGGCCCTTAACCTCAGAGTTCATGACCATATGCTATTGTGCAGCCCCTAACATACAAGTTGGAGTGGGGAAGAAGGTCAGGGAAGGAGGTTGTGAGGAGAAAGAACAAAGACCCCGTCCCAAGGACTAAGTAATGGGAACGGGAGCGCTGTGAACTCACAGCAGCTTACACAGGGCCCTGATTTCATTCTTTGGGTCAGGTTGGCCCCTGAGACTGGTCCTGGACCAAGTCCACATTGAGGGAATCAGAGAGTTTCAGTCCATGCAGCTAGAAAATAACATCCAAAGGTGGGGGGCCATGCAGGAGGGTGACAGAGGCCAGTGTCAGGGCCAGGCACTGTGGCAGAGAATGATTGCTGTGATGGTGGGATAAGGGAGGCCTGGCAAGCAGAAGCAGCCAACATCTTAGGATGCAGGCCCTAAGTAATCCTCGTGGGTGAGTGCCTAAGTACTAGAGTGTAGGATAGGGGACAAAACCAGTGCCTTCCTTGGCATTACTGGGCTGCAGAGGCACTGACTTTATCAGCCCTGCCTTGGCAAATATTACATCTTTGCTATACTAGGGAAGCTTGCAAACCGGCAGGCTGGCAGGAGAAGTTGGGGACTGGCAAGGGATAAAGCCACTTGGGAAGGCCAAGCGAGGTCCCGCAGATGACCTGGGCCATCACAAAGCACGGAGGGCATTGAAGATGTGGAAGCCAGCAGAGCCAAGCCCCATAATGACAAATTTTCTGCTGAACAACTACAAATATTCACTGTGACTTTGGACACAGTCTGGAAAAGACTTTGTTTCCTCCCTTGGCGGGATCATTTGTCTTGTTTTGAAGCCCCAAGATTGCAAGCGGGAACTTAGAGACTAAAGTTTGTCTTAATTGCAGCCGTGTCACCACCTCTCTGGCAGATAACAGCACAATGAAGGAGTCGATGGGACTGAGCCCTCCAGGTCCTTCTTCTAAAGTGAGACAAATGTTCCTGCTTTGAGCCCAACAGTCCATCGGCAGCTCTGTCATTTATTTATCTCCCTAACAGCTTGCATTAACTTGCAGGGGATAAAAAGTCTCTCCTGCCCGCAGACTTGGTTAAAGGCGGCCAGTCTCACTGTGTTGCTGGGTCCTCCTAGGAGTTCATTCTCTCTGTCCTCCCCCTCCCCCGACTTCTGGGGGAATGGGGACATCAAGAGCAATGGCCCACATGTGGAAAAGAGAGGTAGCAGGTGAAAATGTTCTGAGAAAGGGTCTGGGGAGATACTCAGAAGGTAATACTTGCTGTACACACATGAGGACCTGGGCTAGGATCTCAGCACCCATGTAAAAGCCAAGTGTGGCTGTAACCCCAGCACCATGGGGTCACCAGGCAGACACGGGGTCATTACAGCTTGCTGGTCAGCAATTCTGGCTGACTGGAAAATGGGGAATTTCAGATCCAGTGAAAAATCTTCCTCAAGGACATCTGATGTCTTCTTGCCTCCTCACACACATAGGAATATGTCACCTACACAAACATAATCACACACATCTCAAACACATGCACTGTGTGTACAAAGCAAAGTTCTGAGAAAGAGGACAAATCCTATCGGTCTTCTACTGTGGGCTGAGCATGGCAAACCACCTTCATCCTGGTCCGATTTGGTCCTTCTGGCTCCCTGAAAGGGCCTGGGACAACACCTCCACCTCCCTATTCCTCCCATGAGACTAATGCTAACATTCCCTGACTGGGCCAAGCCCTTGCTGCCTTGAGCTGCTATCAGCCTGGGACAGCTTAGCTTCCCTGTCTTCATCCTCCAGTCCCTGCTACAGTGCTGTTCCTCGGGAGGCCTCTCCCTGCTAATCACAGTGTTTTATGCTTAGCTGTTTTCTCACACCAGCTGCCTAAGGAGAAGCTGGGAAGAGTCACAAGCTGGAGAAACTGAGGTTAGACGCAGGTTGGCAAGGCAGCTAGGGCTGCAGAGCCTTTGTGCCCTCGCCTCCAGCCTCCCCAGAGGCACTGCATGTGTGGTCCCCAGCATGGCAGGACTGTGGCTGCTCTTCTCCCTGGATATCGATATCGGATCGGTCTGCAGATTTCAAAGGTAACGGGATGAACAGGTAGTACTTCTATAACAAAATGTTTTGGGTATTGCTTTGTTTCCTTTTCTAGTTTCTTCTTTTTATCCCTTTTTTCTTCCCCCCTCATATATTACATCCTGACCTCCTTTCCCCCCACCCTCTAGTTTTCCTAATCCTCCCCTACACTTCCCCTCTCCCCAAAATCCACTCCTCCTCTGTTTCTTTTCCAAAAAAAAAAGAAAAAAAGAGCAGACCCGACAGGGTTATCAGCAGAATGTGGTACAAAAAGACTGGGCACAAACCCTCAAATCAAGGCTGGATGAGGCAACCCACTGGGATGAAAAGGGTTCCAAAGCAGGCGAAAGAGTCAGAGGTACCCCACTCCTACTGTTAGGAGTCCCGACAGAACACCAAGCTATACAACCATACTGTGTGGCCTTCTGAAAGATGGTATTGCTATGCAGCCCCAGCTGGCCTTTAGCTTATAGCAGTCTTCCTGCCTCTACCTCCAGACTGTTAAAAATACAGGCGTGATTCCATTTTTAAACCATTTTAATCCCCCTGGCCAGATCACATGGGAGAGGCAGATTCCAGACAGAGCCTTCTTCTGTCCCAAAGTGTCCATGTAGGCAGTAATGGAACAGAGCTCTGAAGGGAAGGGACTTGAAGCCATGCAGCCCTGGGTTCCAGTCTTGTTTCTCCATTGACTTCCTGTGTGACCCTGGGCAGAATGCCTAACCTCTCTGGGCCTCAATTTCCCTATCGGTACCATGAAATCATGCTAGTCTTTGGAGGTCATTGTCCAACCATCCCTGCCACACATTGTGACATTCATAAACAGACTTGTAAAGAGCCAGTTTCCCCAGCTTCCTCTTGCTGGGTGACCCTATGCCTACATACACAGACTCACACAACCCATCCATATGACAGCCTCCATAGCTCTCATCTTCCCTAGGAGAGGGGGAGCTACCCCCACAAGGACCTTTCCTGCAGGTGCTCAGGGGCTGATATTATCTGAGCTTCCCTTCACTCCTCCCCACCACTGAAAACCTGCTCCCCTCTTCTGCAGTGTGATGTCTGAATGGGCCTCCATTGCCATTCTCCTGTGTCAGTGTGACTGAGGGGGAGAGGAGAAGCTGCTGCTCTAAGATGGAGCTACACTCTTGATGGCCTTCACTCCAGTAATGGAATCCAAGCACCTCAGTCACCCCATATCTAAATCCCATGTCCCAGCTGGAGCTGCCCAGTTGCTCGCTGGAAATCCCAGCAAGGCTGGTCTATCTCTCTTGGGAAGGGAATGTAGTCCTTTCTACAGGCTAGAAAAGCCAAAAGACAACTGAGAGTGATCTAATCACATGCAGAAAAAAATGAGTTTGGACCCCAATCTCACATCACACACCAAAACTAACTCAAGATGGGTGGGAAGTAGGACCAAGATAAGGGAAGCCATAAACCTCTGTCCCCACACTGGGGGGCAGGGGCGGGCAGATCTGTGAGTTTGAGGCCAGCCTGGTCTACAGAGTGAGCGCTAAGACAGCCAGAGGTACTTAGAGAGATTCTGGCAGAGAAAGAAAGAGGGGGGAGAGAGGGAGGGAGGTAGGGAGGGTGGGAGGGAAGGAGGGAGAAAAGGAAAAACAAAAAAGAAAGTAGGAGTAACTCCTGTGGCAAAGATATTTTAAGATTTATTTCATTTTTAATTCCATGTGTGTGTCTGTTTGCAGGTATGTTCATGTGAGTGAGGGTGCCTGTGAAGGCCAGAACAGGGTTTTGGATCCCCTGGAGCTGGAGTTACAGATGGTTGTGAGACACCATGTGAATGCTGAGAACTGAACTCAGATCCTCTGCAAGAATCATAAGAGCTCTTAGCCAATGGGCCATCTCTCCAGCCCTTAAAGCCCTCTTAGATATGATGCCAAATGTAAAAATAAAAAATCAAAATTTTAAATGTTCCTATTCCATGGAATGCCATTAGAAGAGGCCCGGTGGGTCTCTGGTACCACAAAGCAAAAGTAAGAGGAGAGGAATAGAGTGTGTGGAAAAGCCAAGTCACATAGTGAGAAGTGACTGCCACTCACACAGCTGACAAAGGACCTATGTACAGAGAGCCTGGAGAACTCTTACAGCCAAGGAAGGTGATATAGCTCATCTGGTAAAAGAGTTTGCTGCCAAGCCCAACAACCCCGAGTTCAGTTCTCCAGAACCCAGAAGATGGAAGGAGAGATCTGACCCCCAAAAGTTGTTCTCTCACCTCCACAGCACATTAGCACACACACACACACACACACACACAACACCACCTCTAAATACATAGATGTAAAAAGGCCTGCTGTGTCACCAAGAAGGAAGAAGCTCACCCATGCAGAGATAGCTCTGCTCTGCCAGGAATGCCTCCGTCAGGAACACTAATGTCATGATTTCTGCAGAGCTCCCTGGGTTATTTGTACTGGACACTTAAGTGTCCAGCTGGATAATGCTGTATATGCATCTGCTACTTGGTGTTCCTTTTTTTGCTTGCTACATACTTAATAAACTCACTCATTCAAAACCAAAAGTATGGCTATCATAGATCATTCTCCTGACAGAACAGACACTGTCTAAAAATATAAAGAACTTTTTGAGGTTCCTTAAAAAGCAAATCATAAAGTCTCAAGACCCCACAAGTCAACACCTAGGTATATCCTCAAGAGAAATTAAGACATGAGCCACACACAAGCTTACACACCAATGTCCATAGCAGCATCACTCAGTAAAGCCCCAAAATAAAAACAATCCAAATAACCACCAAAATAAGCAAAATGTGAGATCCATATAGTGGAAGAGTGTTTGACAATGAAAATGAATAGAGATCTGACAGTCATCTCGGTGAGTAAATGTGCTTGCCTACAGGTCTGATGATCAGAGTTCAATCCTGACTCTCACCATAGAAAGATAAAATCATCTCCCACAATTTGTTCCCTGATCTCCATGAGTGCATCATGGTGGACACAGATGAATGTATATACAATGAATGAATGAATGTAAAGTAAAAGAAAAGTTTTAAGGAATGAAATTCTGATGAACACTATAAGATAAACTTGAAAACACCATGTTAAGCACAAGAAGCCGGTCATGAAAGGGCCTCACACTGTCTTATTGGCTCCATCTACACAAAATATCCACCACAAGCACACCTACAGAGACAGAAAGAAGACTAGAGTTTGTCTGGGTCTGAAGAGTAACAGCTGAAAGGCATGAGACTTCTCTTTAGGGTGATGGGAATACCTTAAGGTAAATGGTGGTCACAGTTTCACAGTGCTGTGAGATGTGAAAGCTTGACCTGTTTGCTTTAAATCATATATGTATGTGAGTGGAATATTGACTTTGCTTCTCTGGGGTCAGTGAGCCCATGTTGAACTATTGGCCTACAATCCCAAACATCCCTCCAACTGCTGTAACATCTGCTGGTCTGCCCAGCATCTGGGCATAGAGTTCCTTGACCTGTTCCAGAAAGGCAGACTGAACTCCAAAGACAGTCCTCCTGAAGGAAGAAGGAGAAAGGGGGGGCTCAAATACGCTGAGGAAACACTTTTGAGGTATACTTACATGGGGTGGGAACTAGGGAAGAACTCTAAAATTTAGAAAGTACCTACCAATTTTGCATCCTAGGCACCTCCCTGGAGGCCCCATACCTGGCTATGTGTCACACACCCAGCGTCTTACTCAGTCTTTATGACATCTCTTCAAGTTCAGCAGTGTTTTAGTTACTGCTCTACTGCTGTGAAGAGACATCATGACCAAGACAACTTCTGAAAAAAAGCATTTAATTGAGGGCTTGCTTACCATTAGGGAGTGGGGCAGCAGGCTGGCAGGAGAGCTTATATCTGATCCACAAGCAGAAGCCAAAAAGAGAGGGAGACTGGCCTGGCATGGACTTTTGAAACCTCAAGGTCCACCCCTAGTGACACACCTCCTCCAACAAGGCCACGCCTCCTAATCCTTCTAAAACAGACTACTAATTGGGAACCAAACATTCACATATGAGCCTATGGGAGCCACTTTCATTCAGACCAGCACAGACAGTAACACACCAGGTCTTTTGTTTGTTTGGTTTTGTGGGAAATGGCCTAGAATTTACTTTGTAGTGCAGGCTGACCTTGAACTCTTGGCACAGCCTCCCAAATACTGGGATTATCGGCATCCACTACCACTCCCAGCCCAGAACAGATCTTGCTGGCTCTAGAGTCTGTTCTTCCTGCAGCTTCCTTAGGAGAATAAATTGAGTCACCCCTGGGAAAAGTGTCCTGTGCAACCACCAGAGTTCTGCAAGCCGTTAGGTGTCAGGCATTGCCTGAGTCCATGTGGAAGATGGGAATCCCAAGACTCTTAAACAGCACCTGGGAGGACAGAACTTTGGTATCACATTGGACATTAGACTCCTTATAGCCCTCACTATCAAATGCTGTTTATTCAAACATGGTGAGTAGCCACTATGTTTCACTCTAGTGTGAGAGACAGAAAACACAAGTAAGTGATCATAAACCAAAGATGAAAACAGAACAGCCAGCAGCAGCAGCAGCAGTCAGGTTTAGAGGAGATTCTGTCACATAGGGAGAAGTTAAAGCCACCTGCTTTTTGGGCAGGAGCCTCTGGGTCATGCTAATGTTTTTTTCTGGTGTGTTTTCTTACATCGGAGTAAACTTCTAAGTACAAAGAATAGAGTCTTCCAAACCAAAGGAGAAGCTGGAGCAGCCTGGATGGGAACTCCTCTCCCAGGCTGCCAGCTGGACTATAGGTTGGAACCCAACCCAGAGTCCCAAGGAAAGGGAGAGCCCCTTGGGAAAAGTGCAGGCTAGCCGGCTGCTCCTGCACTCCTTCCATTAGGTCTCACTAGAGGCCTCCCAGCTTGCTGCCTGCTGGGGCAAAGGAGGCCATCTAGTTTTCCTTTCTTCCTCCCCCTAGCCTAGGTTGCATCTCTAAGTGCAGGAGGAACCTTGGGACAAAAACCTCCAGACCATTTCCCAGGCCTCCAGTCTCTGCCCCTCTCTCCCCAAGCTTAAGCATTCTACTTATAATAAGCTTGCTACTTGTAAACAAATCACCCTTCCCCCCAGGTCAGAATCCCATCTGAAAACTGCTCACAGATGGGGTGTCTGGGAGGAGTCCCCAAGAGCCTTACACTGGCCAGTGCCCACCAACCAGAGACAAAGTCAGGTGTGTGGCCCTCCTGTAAAGATCAATGGAAGAATCTACCAGGGACCCGTGTCTCTTCCCGACAGTCTACTGCTCTCTCCCCTGTTCCCAACGAGAACCTGGAGCCTGAGAAGAGACTGTCTTGTGGCCTCAGTGACACCAAGAATGAGGTGGGCCATGAGCTTCTCTGTGGCTTCCTCCTCTGCCTGATGCTTCACTCTAGTAGGGGTCCAGCAGGCCCCGCCCAGGCGCCTTCTCTTTCTGGGGCCAAGGCTGCAGAACTAAGCTGGGCTGTTTTTGGCCATTGGACTAATATCCAGATATTAAGTAAACAATAAATTAACAAAACTACAAGAAAATTCTACAGCCCTTTGCATTTGGCAATCATTGAGTGTTAATTAGAAATTCATTACAATTAAAACCCTGCCTAAACAGGGCCTGCGCGCCTTAATTACATCTGATTTTTAATTCAGAATACGTGTTTACACAGAAAGCGCTACGTACCCCATGATTATCCCCAATCCTCTTTATACTGTACTAATTATGTAAATTAAACCTAATTAACTGACGAAAACTGCCGTTAATTCAACTGGTAAAAGATATGTGCTTGAGACGGAGGCACGTCAGCACAGCCCTGCCCTAGCCAGAATCCGAATGGGCGCTAGAGGCTGGGGGCCCATGTGGACCCGACGCCGGAAATAGGGGACAGCGCGGAACTGACGAGGACTGAGGAGTGCACAGCCAAGAGCGGATAAAAGAAACAAAACCCCAATAAGAACTGGAGAGAGATGGGCCAAGGGCAGCAACTCAGTGAAATGTCCCCTGCTCTCCGGGTAGGGCCACAGGACCCAGAGCCGCCACTGGCAGGGGGGAGGTGGGGGTGTCACATACCGCATCTGAACCTGAGTTTCAGTGCCAGCTCTGTCCACCCATTGGCCTTCTGAACTTGAGCAGATGACCTGGGCTTATTAGGCTTCTTTGCTCCATACCCAGGCTGAGTTTGCACATTTCTCCCCGTCCCTTCACCCAGCCAGACCCCCTCTGCAGAGTGTCAGACAGGGCATGCTGGGTGTAGCTCAGCCTGCCCGACTGTCTTACTGACTGAGGAACCTTGGCTCTGTTGGCTTCCAGTGCCTGACTCTTTTCCTGTGAAATGGGAATAAATGATCCGATGGTGGCTGCTGTGAGAACAGGCTCACAAATCTTAAAATGTGGATGGCTGTAGTAGTGTCCCTATGGAACTCGACTCGAGCTCGGATCCCCAGACAAGTTCTCCAGAGACCAACCCCAAGTAATGGCGATCCCCAGCTTTTCCACCGGCTTATTGGAAGCTGCCAAGATGAAGACAAGGACGGGGCTGGGAGCTGTCCCTAGCTTGGTGCTGAACAGGGAGTAGACGCGACACTGGTAGTCCGCTAGTGCAGTAGCCTAGGTTAGGACCCTTTGTATGAGAGGTCCCCAGGGGCTCTGCCTCCTAGCTGCCAGGCTCACTCTAAGCCAGTCCCGGAGGCGTTATTAGCCCTGGCAGTACAATAAAGGCAAAACAGACAGGCCCCCTCAGGAGGGGGACTTTTTGTCCTCCCCTTCCTACTCCACCACCCTGGGGGCGCCGGACTTCTCGATCCGATCGTTTTCACACCATACCGAATTCTGAGGTTGCTTTTAAAAAATCATTAGGATTCTAGGAATAATTACCGAGTGGGATTGTAATTATGGGATGGGGGAGCCTGGGCTGAGGGAGGAGAGATGAGCAGGGGTAGGAGTGCTGAGGGTAGCCTCTAGTACTAGGACAGGAAACAGGTCGTTTGCCTCCGAAAGAAGGCGGGGAGGATGAAAGTGCAGAGTTGGAGTGGGGCAGAGACAGCACCTGCGAAAGGGGCAGAAAGGGATAGCCAGAAAAAAGGGCCCGAACAGGCTCCAGGCTGAAGGAAGTGAGAGGCGGGGAGAAAGCAAAAGAGAAATAGAAACTGATGGAGGGGAAAGAGAGACATCCATTTAGAAGAAACTTGCTTGGGAGGCTTCAGAGAACAGGCTGGGCACCTGATCCAGGCCTGGCACCTCCTCTCTCCGAGGGCTTGAGCTATCTAATTGTACTCCAGAGTCCTTTTGTGGGGTCTCCTGGAGCCAGAGAGAAAACAGGAAAGGAGCAAGTGAGAAGTGGAAGAGAACCGGAGTGAACCCATGGGAGCTGAAACACAGGAGAAAAGAGGACCCATAACCCAGAGCCAGAAGGAAAAACAAGAGGGCGGGGGCGAGGGCGACCCCGAGCCGCTACCCGCGGAAGATTTATGGAGCCGCTCAGGTTCCAAGGACAGGCTGCACTCGCCACTGCTGCCACCGCCAGTAGCCGCTGTGGCCGCTGCGCCCCCTGCCCCGGCAGCCCACCGCGCCCCGGGCCATCCTTGCCATTATTAACTTCTGTTTGATTAGGGTAATTGTTCAAAGTTGGGTTGGACAGTATGATTAATTACAGTTTAATTAACGTGTCCATTAAGAACACGCAATGCCACGGGGGCAGGAAGAGGAGGTGAAAATGGCTGAGAGCCCCCCGAAAATAGGCGAAGGGTGTGCTACTAGTAACTCATAGATTAAGATGAAGAGAGACCTGATATAAGGAAATAAATGTGAGAGAGAGAGAGAGAGAGAGAGAGAGAGAGAGAGAGAGAGAGAGGAGAGGAGAGGGAAGGGGAGAGGAGAGGAGAGGAGAGGAGAGGAGAGGAGAGGAGAGGAGAGGAGAGGAGAGGAGAGGAGAGGAGAGGAGAGGAGAGGAGAGGAGAGAAACTGAGCGCTTTGGGGTATAAGAAAGTACCAAGGGGTGGTGTCCCGTGTGTCCAGAAAATGGACTTCTCACCACTAGGAAACAGCAACTACGACCCTGTAGTTGACCTCATGCCTCCCCCCAATTATGACTAAGCTCGTGCTTTAGGCCTGTTAGAGATGACGGGAGATACTGGAGTTGGGGCACAAACCCAGTTCCCCAGTCCCCTGCCCAGTGAAGAAGGAAGGAGGGTGACTTTCTGTACAGTGCATTCTAGCCTGCTCCCACTGGCCCCTTCCCGGCTGCGCTCCCCAGTGCTCAGTGCCCTAGCCCATTCTTGCCCGCCACTCCCAGTCTCCAGGGCCACTCACAGAGGCACCGTCCCTTCAGCGGGAGAGTAATGTGACCCTCCCCACTCCCTTTTCTTTTGAGTCAACCCCAACTCCGTCACTCTGCCCCGGCCTGCCCCACTAGGGATCCTTTGCTGGCAAGGGCAAGCTTCGGACCCTCAGCACTTGATTCGGGGGAGAGGGGGGTGGCGAACTTTCGGGTTCCCCGGCCCTTCCTCCCTTTCAACCTCTCTGGCTTGCCTCGGGCCGCAGGTGCGAGCCGCGGGGCCGCAGGTGGGCGGCCGCTTACCTGGGGCGCACAGGCCCTGGGGCTGCCGAGAGGCGGCGGGCGCACCCGGGGAGGGCGCGAGTAACTGCGAGGGGTGGTGGGTGTGGCGCTCCGGCTCGCAGCTGTCAGGCGCTCCAGCCGTGCGCCGGCCTCGCCACTCCCGCCAGTGACCGCGACCGTACCCGCTGCCGCGCCATGAGCTCAAGGCTTCGGCCTCTTTTTCGGGCCAGTCCCCGGCCTCGGGGGCATCGGTTTCAGGCACCCGGCTCCGCTCCGGGGACCCTGGCGCCCCACGCCTGTTGAGAGCGGGAGGGGCCGCGGGTGGCAGCGCGGGGAGCCGGGTTGCGCGGCTGTGCGCGCGCGCGGGGAGGGGCCGCGCCGTCACCCGGAGAGCCCGGCGGATCCCCGACTCCCGCCCGCTGCTCCGCCCGCCGCGCACCTCCGCTCGCCGCTCGCCGGCTTCGGCCGCCCCACGGTGAGTACCCACGATCGCGAGCCCGCAACCCCGGCGCCGGCCGCCCCAGCGCTTCTTTCGTTGACTTCTCCTTTAGACTCGGTGGCTGTTGTTATCTATTCTACTAAACGACTCCACAGTCCCACTGCCGCCGCTGCCCGTCTCCCGCCTCCTTACCCTCGCCAGGCTCGCTCCTCAAGCCCCGGGAGCCGGCCAGGGGTTGCCCCAAGCCGCCCCGACCGCTGCTTCTTGTGGCTAAGTGCGGCCCTTCGCGGACGCTTTCTCCTTTGGCCCTCGAAATGCTGTTTCGTTCCTAGGGCTCCCCACTTCTCCGCATTCCAAGGCCGGAAGCCCTCTGGGCAAACCCCTTGGGGACTCAGGTGGACGCTCCTGGCTCAGGGTGTCCTCTTCAGTGTAAGCGGGCCGGTACATTTGCCCAGAAAACCAAGAAGCCATCGTCATTTCCCAGAGCTGCACGCTCCCCCAACCACCTCCGCAGCCTGGGATGCCTGGCTTGCCTTGTTGACCCCTCAGCCAAGGAGTTAGAACAGTGGTTTGTTTGCCTCCTAAATGTTAGCGGGGACTTCAGTGTGAAGAGAGGATCAACTTGCTTCAGCTTGACTGGAAGAGATGAAACAGATAATAGATAAATTGCTTGATACTTGAACAAGATACAAGATAGATGGGCGAAAGAGGAGTGAGCTGGCAGCGACAGACAGCTCAGGGACAGATAAGATCGACATAAGGAGAATCTAAGCAAACAGAGAGGAAGGGAGAGAGACCTACAGAGTAAAGATTTCAGGTTCTTCGCTGAAGGCTTCAGAATTCGAAGCCCTTACCTGGTTGAAGCTGCCCTCCACCCCACCCCCGAAATGATTTGCCTTTCCAGCCGAGTTCAGGGGAGGGAGACCTAGGGATTGGAATGGGCTACAAGAGCACTTGCAGCCTTGTATTGGGTTGGAGCTCTGAGTATATGAAGTGGGGTGACTAGGCGACCTAGAAGGCCCTAAATATTAATTTCTGGGTCCTCCACCAGGCTAGTCAGTGGGCACAGCTTCCTCTCTGCCTCCTCCATAGACCAAAGCGGGAGACCACCAGCAACTTTTTATGCCTGGAGTTTTACAGTGGCTTCCAAGAGTGGCCAAGATTCTTTCTAGCCCATCTGAGCTGGGATATCAGGGCATGAAGAATACTCCAAGAGTGGGAACCCCCACAAAAGAGGCAGTCCAGAGTCTGGGTGTTTGACCTAAGGATATTAGGCATATGTGAAAGAGAATGGCTCAGGGAAGACTGTTTTCAAAAGCTAAGAAATTACTCCGGAGGAACCTCTGGGAGAACCTCTCTGTCCCAAACGCTGACCCAGACAGAAGCCAGCTTTGTTTGGAATGCAGCTAAAATGCAGAAAATGTGTTTAAAAACTGTGTGATCCTGGCCCAACTAATGGCTGGCAAGAAAGCGTTTTATAAATCCAGCTGGACACTTTCTGCTCAAGGAACACGGGGCGCAAGGCGTCAAAGGAGAAGTCCAGATTTGTGCAAGACGGTACTGTCGTTCCCAGAAGCCGGTCATCTTGAAGCTGGGTGCAGTGGGGGCCACCCGAGGTTGCGGTGCAGGTGACAAGCTTTGGAAAGGGTAGGGGTCAGCACCGCGAACAGCGGTGGCCTCCTCTTCTTCAACCTCCATCCCTCCTCCTTCTCTCTGCCCTCATCACTAAATCCCCCAGTTTGGTGACGGACAGTGACTGCCCCTCCCTCGCCTCCACCTCTCCCCTCACTGCCCCCGCCCTTACGCGTGCATGCGCGACTGAGCAGAGGGGCCCCGCTGGTCCCCGAAGTCCGGGCTTCAGGACCCTGTCCGACAGGGAAGGCTGCGAGGTGGCTGAAAGCAAGAGAACCTGCGTGCTGGCCGGAAAGCCTGGATTTGGCTATGGCATTGCTGTGTGGCCTTGGGCAAGTCACTCTCCGTCTCTGGGTCTCACTTCCTTCCCAATCTGAAAACAAGATTGGGTTCCTGGCAGCCCAGGCTTTCCTGAGGTTTCGATTTTCCCTTTTCCTCCCTTAGCCCCCCGGGTGCTTTTGTTTCTGCTTAGGCACGGGTCTGAATAACAAAAGGGGCCAGTCCAGGGGACGAATGAGCTTGGACTCCCCACTGCCAAGTAACCCCCTCGCACCCTCTACATGTTGCTCCCCGCTGGGCGGGCCTGAACCGAGGTAGCAGCGCTAAAAATGGCTCATCTGCTCTCTGCTCTCTCTATTTCGCAGGAGCGGCGGCATGGAGGCTCTCACCACTCAGCTGGGGCCGGGGCGCGAGGGCAGCTCCTCTCCCAACTCCAAGCAAGAATTGCAGCCCTATTCGGGATCCAGCGCTCTTAAACCCAACCAGGTGGGCGAGACGTCGCTGTACGGGGTGCCTATCGTGTCGCTGGTCATTGATGGGCAGGAGCGCCTGTGCCTAGCCCAGATCTCCAACACCCTGCTCAAAAACTACAGCTACAATGAGATCCACAACCGCCGCGTGGCCCTGGGCATCACGTGTGTGCAGTGCACGCCGGTGCAGCTGGAGATCCTGCGTCGGGCCGGGGCAATGCCCATCTCTTCTCGCCGTTGTGGCATGATCACGAAACGAGAGGCCGAACGCCTGTGCAAATCATTCCTGGGGGAGCACAAGCCACCCAAACTGCCTGAGAACTTTGCCTTTGACGTGGTGCACGAGTGCGCGTGGGGTTCTCGGGGAAGCTTCATTCCTGCCCGTTACAACAGCTCTCGGGCCAAGTGCATCAAGTGCGGTTACTGCAGCATGTATTTTTCACCCAACAAGTTCATCTTCCATTCGCACCGCACACCCGACGCCAAGTACACTCAGCCCGATGCTGCCAACTTCAATTCGTGGCGTCGGCACCTCAAACTCAGTGACAAGTCGGCCACCGACGAACTGAGCCACGCTTGGGAGGACGTCAAGGCTATGTTTAATGGCGGGACGCGCAAGCGGACCTTCTCGCTGCAAGGCGGCGGCGGCGGCGGCGGTTCTAATAGTGGGCCTGGTGGTGCAGGGAAGGGCGGTGCTGGTGGAGGTGGAGGTGGCGGTCCGGGATGCGGCGTAGAGATGGCACCAGGCCCACCGCCTCACAAAAGTCTGCGCTGCGGTGAAGACGAGGTGACTGGGCCTCCGGGGCCACCTCCACCGCATCCGCAGCGTGCACTAGGTCTGGCGGCGGCAGCTAGCGGCCCTGCGGGACCTGGAGGGTCTGGGGGCAGCGCGGGAGTTCGTAGCTACCCGGTGATTCCAGTGCCCAGCAAAGGCTTTGGCCTCTTGCAGAAGCTGCCCCCGCCTCTTTTCCCACATCCTTACGGTTTCCCCACAGCCTTCGGCCTGTGTCCCAAAAAGGACGACCCAGTGTTGGTCACCGGAGAACCCAAAGGCGGCCCTGGCACCGGGAACGGTGGGGGTGCCGGCACTGCCGCGGGTTCCGGTGGCCCGGGGGCTGGCCACTTGCCCCCGGGAGCCGGGCCGGGCCCCGGCGGCGGCACTATGTTTTGGGGACACCAACCTTCCGGCGCAGCCAAGGACGCAGCGGCGGTAGCTGCAGCAGCGGCCGCCGCCACTGTGTATCCGACGTTTCCCATGTTCTGGCCAGCTGCCGGGAGCCTCCCGGTGCCTCCTTACCCTGCCGCACAGAGCCAAGCCAAAGCCGTAGCGGCCGCGGTGGCTGCTGCTGCTGCGGCGGCGGCGGCAGCGGCTGGCGGTGGCGGCCCGGAGTCTTTGGACGGGGCCGAGACAGCCAAGGAGGGCAGCCTCAGTGCGGAGGAGCGCTGCCCGAGCGCTCTGTCCCGCGGGCCCCTGGATGAGGACGGCGCGGACGAAGCACTGCCTCAGACCTTGGGCCCCCTGCCCCCTCCGCCACCGCCACCCGCCCGCAAAGGCTCCTACGTGTCAGCCTTCCGACCCGTGGTCAAGGACGCGGAGAGCATCGCTAAACTCTACGGCAGCGCACGCGAGGCGTATGGCTCAGGGCCTGCTCGTGGGCCAGTGCCGGGCACGGGAACTGGAGGAGGCTATGTGAGCCCGGACTTTCTGAGCGAGGGCAGCTCCAGCTACCATTCTGCCTCGCCCGACGTGGACACCGCGGACGAACCTGAGGTGGACGTTGAGTCCAACCGCTTTCCCGATGAGGAAGGCGCCCAGGACGACACCGAGGCCAGGGCACCCAGCACGGGAGGTGGCCCAGACGGTGACCAGTCCGCAGGGCCACCATCTGTCACATCCTCAGGCGCAGAGGGTCCCACAGACTCTCCTGGTGGCGATAGCCCTCGCCCTCCCCGCCGCCTTGGGCCACCGCCCGCTGGCAGATCCGCATTCGGGGAACTGGTGGCCGATGACGTGGTGCGGAGAACTGAGAGGAGCCCACCAAGCGGCGGCTATGAGCTACGAGAGTCTTGCGGGCCCCTGGGAGGCCCCGCGGCTGCCAAGGTGAGCCTGGCTTCCCACGGGTGGCGCCTGCTCCCTTATTCATTCTGCCTGCGAACACTGCAGCCGCGGCCGGATGAGGGAAGTGGGACTTTGTTCTGCTCAGGCGTTGGAGCAGCAGGTCCCGGTAGCTCTTCAAAGCCCCAGCTTAGGGCGCGCTGTGGAAGTGGGCTCGCTGGGACCCCCGGGATGAGGGATTCGGAAAATCCGGGGGGCAGGCCTGAGAAACAGCGAGTGCATTTTGGTTTTGTTGATGGAGTGGTAGGAGCCTTGCAGAGACCGCTAGGCACCCAGAAAGAAAAACAAAAGAGGAAGAAAGAGCAGGAGAGAAAGGAACCCTAAGCCAGAGAAAGGCGCTTTGGAGGCCGCAGAGTGCCTGCATGTTTGAGGATGACACCCAAGGAACACCAGGAAAGTAGGCAGAGAAGAGGACAATCTCTTGCCAAGAGATCTCTAGAGTCCTCGCCGTCCTAACTAGCAGTTTTCTGAGCCTTTTGAAACTCAGGCCTAAGGAACTAACTACACAGCTCTTGGCTGGCAAGCTTAGTCTTTCAGGCTCCCTGATTGGCAGGAACGTGGCTGGAGAGTGAGTTGTGACTAGGCCAGAGAGGGTTGGCTGTTTTGAAATTAGATTCGCACACCTGTACATTTACGTCGAGTTTATTAAAACAAGAATTATTGACTTGTGAGAAAGGCATCGTTTATGCAGAGAACGACCTAGGGAGGGAAAGTAGCTAAAAAGGAGGAGCGCTGATCGAGGGGGTGACTTTGAACAGCCGATGGCTTGTGAGACTGGCTTTGGGTTTCAAGCAATTTGCTCGTGTGTATCAAAGATTATCCCAAATCAACCAAAGTGTGCCATGGCTGCTCTGCGTGCCCAGGCCTACAGAGCCCACTAGCCTCTGACACCCCATCCCCTGGACACTGTTGTCCTCCTAATCACCTGTCATTTTCGGCTGCCGCAGGTGTATGCGCCTGAGAGGGACGAACACGTGAAGAGTACAGCGGCGGCGGCGGCGCTGGGGCCCACGGCCTCGTACCTCTGCACCCCGGAGGCCCACGGTAATGCCTCCCGTGGCCTCCGTCCCTAATAATACAGGGAGTGCAGCCAGAACCCAGAGCCAAGTTGGGCCTTTCAAGGAAGGGAGGGGGCAAACGGACGGGGCGGGGCGGAAAGACAAGGAGAAAAAGAGGAAGAAATAAAAACAATAGATGAAAAGGGAAACTGCGAACTCCCCTTCTCTGTGTGAACAGCAATCACGACCCACCCTCCTGACTTCCACGTGTGCACACACTCCAGCACACCTTATCGGAGATGTAAACCTTTCTCAAACCTACGCCTGGCAGGCGTCTCCTTCAGGTCCTTTCATTTATCCAGAAACGCGCTCAGCCTCTGACTGCGTGGTGGCGAGGCCTTATCTGGGTGCAGGGTGAGGGCTACAGGCTGTGAGCTTGGGTACCCCAGAAGCTTGGCATAGCTGCGGCCCCAATCAAAGAGCAACCCTGCATTTGCATTTAGGACTAGGTTGTTAGCAGAGGAAGAGCAGGGCGGGGTGGTGGTGAGGGGAGGTGGGCAACAGAAATCCAAGCAGACCTTTGCCGCCTGGTGCGGGACAATGTCCCCCTAAACCATCAAAACCCGGAAGGTCACCCTTGGATTGCGATCTCCGCTGGAGTCGCGTGGACGATCCTGGCAGGCACGCACGCTCTCACAGTGCCCCAGTATCTGCGCGCGCAATGTAGGTCGCTTGTCCCTGGTGGTCTCAGCTGCTAGTCTTGATCTTTTCCTGGGGGCCAGAGGCTAGGGCGAGGGCGTGAAGCTGGGATGGAGCCGACCTTGTGTGTGTGTGTGGGGGGGGATGCGGGGCACAAGGCCTCAGGGCGCGCTCCTGGGCGCACAGCCGGGAACCAGAGGCAGCCACTACGTTTTTAATTAGGGATTGGGCGCCCCAACCGAGGCCGCTCTGTAGTATCCGGGTCACGGTTTCTTTGCCCCTCCTTGAAACGCAGCCTGCCTTTTAGAGCCAGATAAGGAAGACAATCACTCGACGACAGCTGACGACGTGGACACTAGAAAATCCTTATCAGACCAAAGGAGTGTCTCCCAGCCAAGCCCTGCAAATACAGAGCGAGGTGAGCCCCAACAGTCCTCGATCTCGCTCTCACCGGTGGCCTTGAGCTGAGATCTAACTTGTCAGGGTCACCACATGCTTGGAGGAAGGTTTTAATCGTGAGGAAATTGTACCATTGAACTGATAGCTAATGTTGTGGGGAAGGTGCAGGCCAGGTTTTAGGTCTAGTTTCTTCCTTATTGGCCTTGATGTTCTTCTGAGAAAGGGAGGAATCCCTACTAAAAGGAAAGGGAAGAGGGACCACCTCATTCACCTAGAATAGATCAAAGGGTGCTGCTTCCTGCCAGGGTTTATCTTCCTGAACCCACTTTCCTTCTCCCCCCAAATTAGTGTTTTGAAAGGTGGGAATGCAGCGGGTCTGGCAGAAGTCCTTAATTTGGCAGAGTTCCCAGGCTCTTCTGGACAGAACCCCCCCTTACCTGCCCTTGTATCCTAGGTGAAGATGGGCTCACCTTGGATGTCACAGGAACTCAACTGGTGGAGAAAGATATAGAAAACCTGGCCAGAGGTGAGGTTCAATCTGTGAAATGGAGCTATAAGATGCTTGAGGTAAATGGGTTCATTGAGGAGAGGAACTGCAGTGGGTGTGTGCCAAAGGCATAACTGTGGGAGAGTCAGTTTTCATTTCACCCAGTAGAAAAGATAACCCTCTGGATGCACAGGACAGAGGTTCACATGAGAGTAGGGTGTGTGGACCAAAGCCCAGGAAGTTTATTGAAGTTTGGATGCTCATGACCTGCCTTAAAGGGCCCAGTGAAAAGGAAGAATGAGCCTTGATTTTCAGAACTTCTAACTGGTGGGCAGTTTGAATCTCTCTAATCCCATGAAAAACAGAACTTTTCCTGAAGAACAAGATGGTGGACAGGTGTTTGTTTCAGGAATGTTTCAAAGGCTACTTTTCCCAACAGGATTAATGCATAACCCTTCATGCAACAATGTTGGAGCTCATTTGCTGATCAGTACACACCTCCTCTGGTTGCTGTCTTGTCTGACTGGGAGATAGCTTAAGGCACAGTAGGACAGTGGTTTTGAACTCTACTCTGGCCCTGCATCTTACATTCCTGTATTGCAGAGGAACCTTCCTTTGGGAGGACCTAGATACTAGTGGCCTCCTGTTGGGGGCAGCTTATCCTTCCACTCCCCCTGAACAGGCTTCTAGAGGAACTGAACTGGGCCTTGCCCACACAGACCAATGGAAGATCGTAGAAATTGGGTGTGGGATGTGTGGAAGCAGTAGTCCTCCACTCTTCTTAGTTGCAGATTTTGCAGGATATGCCACAGCTTCAAAGCCACCCCTTGGAACTGTAAACAAACTTTCTGTGTTTGTCTTTTTCTCTAGGAAGGCTATCCATGGATCTGATCAGATTCTCCCTGATTTGTCTTTAAAGGGGAGATTAGAAGTTTGAAATGGGGAATAGTGTTTTGTGTGTCATCTTCTGAGTTTGGGGAGTTAGAAGTAACTTAAAGCAGACCCAGGCTTCAACTATTTCCTGGAGCCATGGTCCAGAAATGCAAAATAGTTTCTAATTATTTTGAATTTGAATATCCTGGGACTATTCCCTAAGGCCCCTAGCTTCCATCAAAGTCTTGGAGTTCAGATGAAAAATGAAAGCCAAAGTGCTGAAGGCCTCTGTTCAGGTGTCAGGACTGTTGGCCCCTGCAGGTGCTCTGGATTTCCTTAGTCTCCCTTTATTCTGTCTCCCTTCACAGAAGAATTGCAGAAATTGCTTCTGGAGCAGATGGAGCTTCGAAAGAAGCTGGAACGGGAATTCCAGAGTCTCAAAGGTATGCCCTTCCCCACCCCACAACGCCACTTCCCAAACCTGCCCCAGGAACTGGGTGCAGACTGCAGCCACCACTTGCCCCCGGGGCAGAGGAGAACTCCAGTTTCCAGCTAGGTGAAGGACTGGATGGGGGTGGGAGTAGGGGTGAGGATGGGAGGGAGCGGGGAGTGGAGCTGGGAGAGGAGGCTGTGCTTAACAGCTCTCACTTAATCAATTTGCACAGATAATTTTCAGGATCAAATGAAGAGGGAATTGGCTTATCGGGAAGAAATGGTGCAACAGCTGCAAATTGTCAGAGGTAAGACGGGAGTCAGGTGAGCGCATGCACTGCCGTAACTGCCTCTCGTCTGGCAGGAGCCGCAATGTTGGCTCAGTCATTTGGATTTAAATTGAAGGTAATTTAACAATTATTTTTTTTATTTAATATCCTTTGTATAGTCTGATTAGCCTCAGAATGGCAAGCGAGCCCAGCAAACGGCTTGCAGGCATCATTACGTGGAGTGATTGAACTTCTTAGCGCGGCAATTTCCATGGTTTCTAAATTAAAAATCGAGGCGTAAAATTACCTGGAAAGTAATGCCTAAGTTTGCTTTAATTTTGGTTAGATCCGTCTGCCTTTAAGCGCCATCCCAGGCCATTTCCTCCCCCCCCCTTCCCCCATCCCCAGCCTGCAGTTTGAAGTGTTAGTGTCCTCTTCTCAGTTTCCGGAGTTAGTTCTGCCCAGGAGAGGTTGTGGCCCTGGCTGTGACCTGCACAGTCTGGTTGGAGGGTGGTCTCATACATAGCACTTTTATTGTCTTCCAGACACGCTGTGTAACGAACTGGACCAGGAGAGGAAGGCCCGCTATGCCATCCAGCAGAAATTAAAAGGTGTGAACCCAGAAACAAAGATGAATGAGTTTTGGGTGGGTGTTGTTGGTTGTACTGTTGGGTGGATGGATGGATGGATGGATGGATGGATGGATGGATGGATGGATGGGCAGGCTTGTAAGAAAGGAGGCCCAGGCCCACATGATCAGAGGGGAACTTGGAACTCAATGAAATGAGGGAAATTTTCTGTAACTGTGAGGTAGGAAGAAAGAACCCTGTGAGCTCTGAGCATCCAAAAATTTGCTTTAAACAATAAGACCTCTTTGTGCCTCAGTTTCCCCTTCTGTAAAATGAGGCTAATTGACCTTAGAAATGGTTCTGGTTGACGTTGACAAGGGTGTCACTCTTGCCCTCCTACCTCCTTTCTGCTCCACTAAGAATTTCTGTTATGGCGGGGGGGGGGGTGCGGGGGAACTGGTGGACTTCGAGCGCCAGTGAGGTAGGTGAGGTGGCCAACATGGTTGGTGCGACTCTCTCTCCAGAAGCTCACGACGCCCTCCACCACTTCTCCTGCAAGATGCTGACACCCCGGCACTGCACCGGCAACTGCTCCTTCAAGCCCCCGCTGTTGCCCTAGCGCCGGCTTGGCCGCGCCCACGCGCCCTCAAGCCATGCTGCTCTTTTCTGTAAATACCCGCTGCTGTGGCGGCCCAGAGCGAGGAACAAGCCATTAGGACCGGACCGTTGTAAATACAGCCGCCTGCCCGCTGGTCCCCATCCGGGCCCGGCTCGGTTTCCCACTGTAAATACTGCCTTGCCCCTCCTTTGAACTCCAAGGCACCAGACTTCAAGGGGTTAAACTGGACCCACCAGGGAAAGAAACGGGAGAGGGAAGACCGCTTTCACACACACCCCACTCCGGCCTGAGTAGGTCCTGAGACCCGGATTGTTAATACACTGTAGCATCTTCGCTGGCTGCAGCTGTGTGCTCCCCGTCCCATCCACTTCTGAAACTCTTGTTCCTAACGACAACGTGGCTATGTGCAATGGATATAAACGGACTGTGAGTCTCTTGGTTCAGTATTAGGTTCACTTTATTTATGCTGTAAGTTATTTTACTTCCCCGGCCCGTTTCCAGTCCTCATTTTGCATTCATTCCTCTTTGGATTTTGCTTTATGATTTTCGTTGTTGTGTAACATAACAGCACTTTAAAGGGCGACAACTGACTCACGAGATGGCGACCATCTTGAGCCAATTTGGGGAGACTGTATCCGTGACTTTTGTTTTTAATAAAAAGAAAAAAATATGTCACTCTTCGGGGCTGTAGAGTTGGGAGTGTGCCCAGGAGGTGGTGGAGGAAGGGGAGGGGCTGGTGAAAGATATTGCAACTCAAAAGCAAGTGCGGAGGAATGCTCAAGGTTAGAGTTGCTTCTCTCTGAAGAGACCAAATAGTGCTCGCGACTGACCCACAAGCCTCTGGGGCAGGTCCCTCCTCTGGGCATTGCTGGCGAAGAAGACTGCTGCCTGATCCCGTGGACAGTGGTCCTTTCTTTCCCAGGCTTTATTGGTACAGTGGGAAAGTTAACTTAGTCTCCTGTGTGTAAAGTCACCTGCGCAGGGTTGGAGTATACTCAAGCAAGAGAGCCTCCCAGGGCTACTAGGAATCCCAGGTTCAATTGCTTGCTGGTGCGGGCACCATAGACCTGACCGGGGTCAGGGTAAGGAGTGAAGGAGATAGAATGGATCTTGGTGGGACAGATATGGAGAGTTTGAAGTCTGCTGCACAGACAGATGCCCTGCCATGGGCCAGTCGCTATCCAGAAGGAGGGAGCTCTGTCCTCATTTTAATGACCTCTCCCTCCTAGCTCTACCAGATTTGTGCAACTGGAGGACCCCAATGAAGAAAATGAGGCATGCAAAGGTCAGGACGCTCCCTAGGCTATGTGTGGCCCAGAAGTGGCTGCTAGCCTCAGTTTCTGCAAGGCACCTGCTGGTTGGGACACAAAAAGTAAACTGCAGGGAACACACTCCTCCCCCAGGCAGTGTGGAGGGTAGAATGGAGAAAGTGGGTCCCCCTACGAATTTTCAGCCCAGACTGGATTTCATGCCCTCCTCTGGCTAGCAAAGGTCTTGCGTTGGGTCCTTTATTTTTTCCAGGGCATCATTTTCTAATCTCCGTTAAAAGGCATCCGTTTGTCTGTGCCCTGAGGCTCAAGGAAGCGCTTCAAGAAGGGAACCCATCTGCAAGCCTCCACCAGGACCGTCTCCAAGACCTTGCTCTCAGACTAGCACCCCAGACTAGCTCCAAGCACTCTCTGGGGGATCTAAGAGGCGAAGTTGTGTCCCAAAGTTCGCCGTTGGAGTGTTTTGGGCCATGAGCCTCAGCTACTCGCACCAGGGAGTTTCACTGGAGGCCTCTTGAGGTGCATGCTAGTAGCTAAGACACAGTCTGGGCAAGGGGATGAGACCAGTCCTATGATGGGGCTGCGAACCTTCAAGCCTGGGATGTGGTCAGGGCCAGTTCAGCAGAGGATGGGGTGGAAATGAAGTCAGTGAGGGCTGCGGGTAAACTGTGAGGTTTGCTATTCCCTCTCTGGGACCCTCCGGGGCCGGAAGAGTTCGCCTATGAATGAGATGAAGAGGGCATGCTTTGCTTACCAGCCCTTTCGTGTCTGGGCTGTACCCATCTTGAAAGTGAGATCTAGTAGGAAGTGACTTCTGTTCCCAGGGCTCCTCAGGGACAGAACCCCAGCATATGCAGGCTTGCAGGTATCTTGCCTAAAGGCACAGTGGGAAGCCACACAACCCTTTTCTGTAATGTGGGCAGAGCAGTTACCACCTAAGAGGAAGGTCCGTGGTTGCGCACCAACAAATGAGACTGGCACTGGCGAATATTCCTTTCTCACCTTTCCCTCCAAACTTCCCCAAAGCAGAGAAAAGTATACAGGGACCTGGGAACCTCGGATGGTACCGAGACTCTGAGGATTGGAAGTGTAGGTGGATCCGACCTAGAAAGTTACTTCGCGTAAAAAATAAAAAACAAACCACAAAAACAAAAACAGAAACCCTCCTGGGCTCCACATCAGTTGGAAATGGCTTGTTCTCCCCCAAAATGTTAATAACCAAACGATTGGTATGGATGTAATTATCAATAATTATACGAATTATTGCTGATTGCGGGCCTCGTAGCTACTTTAATTAGCTTACCAGATTCTAATTAAGTTAAATGAAACATTAATAGAGAAAATATGCTTTAAAAAACACCCAGGATTTTTAATGTCTATTTCTCGCCACAATGTTGCCACCTTGTGACAAACTGTAGGCATTACCAGTCAGCTCTCACAGCCCCGACTCGGTTACCTTTGCTCTAGAGGAGAAAGTGTTTGCAGAATTAAGGGATAGAATGCTTCACAGATTTTTTTCCCCCTCTGGTGTTTAGTTTGGCACCCCTGTTTCGAGTTCTCCACAAGACTCTGGAGATAGAATACAGGTAAACATGTAAACATACCCCTTCCACCTCCCCACCGCTTTAGCCAGAGGAATTCCATCCCTCCTTGTTTTCCTTGGTTGAAGGAGTCAGTTATCCAGGAGACTGCAAGTGCTGAGGTCACACCTTGTTCGTCCTTGCCACCTCCAATGTACACCGCAGGCACAGAAGTGCCCACATGGACGTCCACGTGAAAGAATAGTTCATCTAGGTGCTGGAAATGTGTGAGAAAAGGAATCCCCAGGTGCTTCTGGACAACAGCCACTGAGAAGCAATTATGCTCATTTACATAAGGTTAATTAAACGCAAGCTTGCTGCTCACAAAGAAGATCCTTCATCAATAGGATTAGTGTTGGGGTAGGGTGTCGAGTAATTTATTGTCAAAGAAAAACCTTCCTCCTGTCCCAACTGTGTCTCAAAGACACCAACCACCGTATTCCCAGCTACCCTGCCACACACTGTAACACTGTAACCTTGATCCCCTGCAACTCCCGCCAAGAGTCCAGATCACCAGCAGAAGCAAAAGTGCACTGCTCATGCTCTCCATGCTTCCATTCATTCTAAACAGCCTCACCTGCCCCTCCCAACCCAGAGGCCACAGTGCTGTGCTAAGAGCACAAATTTTGTAGCCATGTTCACTGTTTCCACTGCCTTTCTGTGCAATATGGGACCTGTTGTTGAAACCCTGTGTTTCTGCTTTATCCATAACAGTATTTCATACAACTAGTTTGTACATGTAGTAAGCTAACGCATGTAAAGCCTGGAGGGCAGTCCTGGAAAACTGGTGTATTTGTGTGTGACAAGGCCACTATGCACTCCAGAGAGAGCATTTTCCAGAGAGATCATTTTCCAGACTGTGGCCCTCCACTTCTCCAGGGCCCAGGAAAGGAGAACTTCAGGACTTTCTGGAGACACTTGAAAGCAGTCACAAAGACCCCTTGGAAAGATATCCTAAGGTACCAACATTGGTTGGCTACGGGTGGCCAATGGTATAATGGATTGGCTCAAGTTCTTCCAGCAAGTTAGAGCAGAGCCAGGAAAGGCAGCCAGGCCAGGACTTTAGATTTTTCTCTAAGGATTGCATGCCCCAACAGAGTGAGGGACATGTTGTGAGGAATGAGGGAATTCCTCATAGTAGTTGGGTTCCTATACCATTCCATTCCAGCATAAATGATCCTGTCAGTTCTTACTACAGGAGGGAGCGCCATACTAGTATCTGTAGTGTCTTTGATTGGCATCACTCTGGAGATAATTTAAAACTGTTGACCCAAAGAACAGAACATCTGATTCCAGCAGAATTGTCCTCCAGTAGAGGAAGGCTGAGAGCCGAGGTACAAGGACTCCCACGGATCTTGATTTGCCGCTGTGATCAGGAAAGGGTCTTGTCACCTCCCCAGGCGAAAACAGAAATAGTCACCGAGTGGACCACTACTCTGCAGTCAGTCGGTGCCTGAGGAGTTCGTCCAGACAGCCACGTCTTCGTTCTGACCACAGGTGCCCCTGTGGTGAGACCAGGAGCCACTGGCGTCCCAGGGGCTGCAGAGCCCATGGTGGACTCAGGAACAGCGAAACACATACACCATTTTTCTTTGGGGGAAGAAATGGACAGTTCAGGAAACAGTTAGTAGGTCAGCCCAGGAAATTTGAACTTGGGGAGGGCGGTTTTTCCTTCTTAATCTTCCTAATTAGGATTTCTGTATTAGTCATTTATTAGTTATTTGGCGGTTGAATAATGTGTGGACCAGCAAATTTTGCTTTCACAGTCAGTGTCTCTTAAAAAGTATCAGGCCTAGTTTTCAAATGCTTGCAATCTCGCCCAGGTGACTCTCCGTCATTGCCCTTTGGGACCTGAAGTGAATACCTTTGGCGAATCATTCCTTAACAGGTTAGTGAAGAGGACAGCAGAGGAGAGATGGAGCCAGGTATGGTAGCCAGGTCTGTAATCCCATCAACCGGGAGGGAAGATCCTGAGTTTGAGGGTATCCTAGACTGCATAGCAAATTCGAGGCCAGGGTGAGATGTGTGAAACCAAATAAATCACAAACTGCAACTGAAGCCCATGCTAAAAAAAGGTTGTCTAGGTCCCTCTTATTTCCTCCTTGAGTACTATGGTTCCATGGAGTCAAGCAAAAGCTAAAACGTGAAGGATGTGTTAAGGATGTGTTGGGGGCTGTTGTGAACATGAAATTTAAAAACATAAAAATATGGAACGCTTCACGAATTTGCGTGTCATCCTTGCGCAGGGGCCATGCTAATCTTCTCTGTATCGTTCCAATTTTAGTATATGTGCTGCCGAAGCGAGCACAAATCCAGCATTCTCTCAGGAAATATATGAGGGCAAAATTGTTAAAACTTTTTAACTTATGGTGAGGATCATGACCAGTGTTTATACATACAATTATTTTGCAAATCAGTGTCTTCTTAATTCCATATTAGAATTTCATAATTTTAGTTCAGATATAGAGTTAATTTAGTTATGTCCGCAGCTTCTTTTCTACTTTGTATATGCAAATGAAGGGACGATGGGAAACAGACCGGTTCCTGGCCGATCTGTGCGCGGCCCCGTAGTCACAGTCCGCCACGTGATGCGCGCTGTGCACGCGCCTGACTGCGCGGAGATCGCTCTGGCGTCCTTCAGCTGCCGCGTTGTGTGCCGGTGTATCCTAGGGACTAGGCGCTGAAGTGTCCTCCCCCCCCACACACACACTTGGAAGGGCGGGGCAAAGGCCTCGCCTGGGAGACTCCACCAGTGATGCGGCTGTCCACTGTGGCCTGCTCCGGGTGTATGGGGTGTGTGTATGCGCTGCCTCTGTCTCAGTTCGCCCACCCCCACCCCCGCAACCCCCCCTCCCGCTCGTCGAAAACAGCGCCTACTGTTGGAGCAGAGGGAAAGAGGGGTGTGCATTCTGGAGCCCAGACTCCGAGTGTGGCCCGCGACTGGCGGTAGCTGCGGGGAGGGCATGCTCTCGCTCCTGCGTTTACTAAGGGCCAGGCACTTTAATGCGTTTGGTTCCACTCATTTTGCAAGGAAAATTAGGAAATTGAGGCTTTCTGGCAGGATAAACCAAGTGGTCCTGTGCCCCATGAAAGAAATTGAGATTTGGATGCAAGCCTTATTCAGAGGCCGGCATTTTCTCCTGCACAGCAGGACACTGAAGAAAGAGCAGCCTTCCTCACCCTTCCAGGTTAGACTTTCATCCCCAAGCTTAGACTAATCTTTTCCCCTCCCTTCTTTGCTCTGACAAACCTGGAACGCCAACATGTCGCCATCCACTTTTTAAGGTGAGAGAGTGAGCATGGAGCTCGAGTGCCAGCAGTAGTGAAGGACTATGTCAGGGTGTGTTTGTCACTCAGTGACGGTCCCTGGGGTAGGCGGCCACAAAGGGAGGAGACCTTTGAACAATGACTTCATACACAGGCAGCTCTGAGAAGAAAGGGCAGAGGCTCCCAGGAAAAGCCACTGGAGTCAGTTCCCTTCACCAGAGTCAGAACCACAAAGGAGCCACTAAGGAGGCACCCACAGTGTTCGGCCTGCATGGGTGCGGTTAGACAGAAGGACCTGCCTGTCCGCTGAGGCAGAGAAGCGCCTGGCCTGGCTTTTGGAGCTGAGTCCCCCGCCTCCCTACCTGTTTTCAACGAGATGGAAATCAGGTGCACGCTGCCTAGTTTCTCACGTGACCTCTCTCTAAATAAGCAGTAAGCAACTGCAAAACTCAGAATGCTAATAATGGCCTATATTGAGTGAAAACAGCTAATTTGGGCAATGATGTTTCCCTCGGATTTACAAAAGGGAATTGCAAATAACCAAACAGTAATAGCATTGTTGGGAGATGATGCTAAACTTCAATCAGCATCCGCGTTAGTTATTCACGTTTTTTAGAAGGGAAGCCTTTTCGACACAGTAGCTGCACACACGGGTCATGGTGACAGGTACAGCCGGTGGGTTCATAACTGCCTTAATGTGCAAGCCAGCATAGACAGACCTGGTTCTTGTTCACCGTTCCTGGCTATTTTAGCTGGAGTGGTCTGTTTGCTTTTTCTGGTCCAGAAGCAGAGGAATCTATCTGGATACTAGTTCCACTCTTTCTGGCTCTAGTCCTGTTTTAGCTTGAACGAAAACTGTTTGTTGCTAATGTCTTGCTCAGCCTTGACATGCTGCGTTTGTGTAACTGAAGGGCTTTCCTGAGAGAACATAATTAGCAAGATGTAAAAACTCGAGTCGGCTCAGTGGGTAATCAGGCTGGTGACCTGAGTTTGATCCCTGGGACCCACATGATGGGAAAAGAACTCACTCACTCTCACAAGTTGGCCTCTGACCACACACACATGTGCCACAGAATACACCCAACCACATGCAAACACAAAAGCTAATAAAATTTGAAATTCCAATATTAGTTTTGTATTTTACAAGGATACGAACATGGTTGTCATCCTTGAGGTGTGACAGCCCCAGTAGGATTTGCAGGAGCTACTGTAGACCTAGTTCTCAGGCCTGCTGAAGAGAACAGTACTCCCCTCTCCCCTGAAGGCCCAACATGGGAAAAAGGTGGAGGATATTACTGTGATTTGGGCCTAATGTTTCATTCAGAAGTGGAACCAAATGGAAGGAAATTCAGCCATAGGGTACCACCACTCCTGAAGAGATTAATGTTTTCCTCCCGGAACTTAATTACTGCTGTGCCAAGACTGGCAAAGGGCTGGATTATTTACCAGGAGAGTAGGTTGTTCTGCCAGTTTGGTGCCCTTGGCTTCCTCTCACCATGTGACTTTTACTGGAGACCATGGAGGCTTGTTAAAGGATGCTGCCCTCCTGCCCTCTGTGTGGTGATGTACCCAAATACCTTCAGCAAAGACAAGCAGATGGGGCTACCCAGTCATGGACCTCTCTTCTGTACAGAGAGATTCCCAGCCTCAGAAAACATGGAGGACATAGAATGGATGTGGTGAGGCTGGAGGTCACAGGAAGGAAACCTTACTGGGAGAACCAAGTGGTTCATGACTTCACAGAAGTCCCCTTCCCCTAGGACATAGGCAGTAAAGCAGAGGAGTGTGGGTGCTGTCAGGACTGGCTGTCTCAGAGCTACAGTGGCATCAGAGCCTCTGTACCCTTCAGGGTCATTCACTTCTCTCCACTCGGCAGAGGTGACCAGAATGTGTATAGTCTTCCCTGGGTGTCTTGGGCTGCAGAACTCCAAGGGACAAGGTATGGTGACTTGGTCCTGTTGGGAGTGGGGCTTCCCCACCCCTTGAGTGAGAGAATGCAGACTGGGCTTGATTTCTGTTCTGTTGTTTTGTTTTTTCAGACAGGGTTACCCTGTGTAGTCCTGGCTGTCCTGGAACTCACTCAGTAGACCAGGCTGGCCTCAAACTCAGAGATCCACCTGCCTCTGCCTCCCAATGGCTGGGATTAAAGGTGTGCACCAGTACCTCTAGCATTATTACTAAATTTTAATTATTTAAGTGTTTAAAGATCACCCTCAGTTGCACAAGACCCTGTCTCAAAAAGTCAGGAAAAAATGGTGGTGGGGAGCTGGTGACATTGTTCACAGGTAATGTGCTTGTCACCTAAGACTGTCAACCTGCCTTTGAGCCCTGAAAACCACATGGAAGAAGGATAAAAATGATCCACAAAATTGCCCTCTGACTTCCACGTGTGTGCTGTGGAGCATGCACAAGCCCCCATCATATACACACAATCATAATAAATGTTAAAAAAAAGAAAAAAGGAGGAGGAGCTGAATCTGAGGGCAGACCTGTTAGCCTCTGCCTGAGTAGGTATGTCTGTTTCACTCGAAGGGCATGAAGAAACACGGGGTGCTCCTCCAGATCTTGGCACCATGGACTCTGATGTCACTCATCCTCTGGGCCACACTGAAAGTGGCTGTGGTACACAGCAGGAAACTGTGTCATAATAGTCCCAGAGGCCCCTCTGCTGACTGGATCACCCAGAACCAAGCCTTCCCAGGTGCCAGGCTGACTTCTCTTCCAGGATGGAAGACATAATTCCAGGGCCAGGGCAGTGAGGGGAGGGGCAGATGAGAAAGGGCTTTGGAAGCTCTGGAGAGGTCTGGGCCCTCTCCCAGAGAACCATTCCCCTTACCTGGTTAGGAGGCACTTGTCCCCATCCCCCATCAGGAAAGACTCGAAAAACCAGAAAATGAGAGTGCCAAGATGAACCATCACGTTGTGTTAATATTTTCACACCACTTAACTCTCATTAAAATGTACTTTGCTGAATTTAATATGTGATTTCAAATGACACAACATATTAAGTGCTTAATATACTAGAAATTATGAAACTATTATAGTCGATGCCATATGAAATAATTAGAGTGAATTAAACTTTAGCAGCCGAGTGAAGGCAAGGCTTCAACTTACAATGTCTGCAAGTCACTCAAGCCACCCCTGTAATCCCCCAAATAAATGTCCAGAAATTAGGCTCTTTAAATAAAACCTGAATTTCATGTACTTACACCACAAAGTCTTCTGAGCTCTGATGACATGGAAGCTGGCTGCTTTTGGGCAGGTGAGGAGGGGCCCTCAGACCGGCTCCCAGGGAAGAGTCATGGGGCTTTACCTGGCTTTGCTCTAGTGGCCTAACTCAAGTGGTATATGATATCAAGATGCATAGGTTTCTTTATGTCAGATCAGTGTACTGCTGAATTAAAAATAGTTCCATGCCTACTCACCTCGAAGGGCTGTGCTTCATGCCAGCTGTTTTCTATGCAGCCCATCACTCAGCCTCACAGTGCATCTGTTACAAGCTGCCATTTTCTGCTGCAGAAACTCCATCTAGAAGACAATCATCAAGGCCTCCAGTCAGATCCATTGTGCTGACCTGTATTAGTGTGTGAGCACATGCACCTGTGTGTTGGTACGCCACCTTCTTCGTGTCAGGACCTCTCCCACCTTGGCCACCTGGCAAGAGTCAGTTCTTTCCTTCCACCACATGAGCTTAGAGGTCATCGGGCTCCATGGCCAGTGCATTTATCTGCTGAGCCATGGCTAGCCCTGCCTCAACATTTTTGAGTATTCACATAGTTTACTATCATACATATCTTACCTGGATAAATTTGCTAATCTTTGAAGAATCCCTATGGATGTGTCTAGAATAACAGAACAGACATATGGATAAACAACATGATTAAAGGAACAACTAAGAGGTGTGACCATGAAGGATAAGAAAATGGTAGAGTGCTTGCCTAGCATGCACACCCCCACTCCCAGCCCCCCACATATGTGCATTCTGGCATGTTTAACTTTGTGAAAAGACCATTAGAGCCAGGTGTGGTGGTACCTACCTGTAATGCCAGTGCCTGGGAGGATGCAGTTGGAGGACCTTGAGTTCAGGGTTAGTCTGAGCATCATAGTGAGATCCTTGCTCAGATTAAATAATATATATATATATAGGGTTTTGGGATGTGGCTCTGTTGGTAGAGTGATTGTCTAGCATTCTTGAAGTCTCGTGTTCCATCCCAGCCCTGGGTGGGGTGGAGGCAGGAGGATTAGAAATTCAGGGTCATCTGGGTAGTGGTAACACACATCTTTAATCCCAGCACTCTGGAGGCAGAGGCAAGCTGGATCTCTGAGTTTGAGGCCAGCCTGGTCTACAGATCAAGTTCTCGGACAGTCAGGGTTATACAGAGAAACCCTGTCTCGAAAAATCAAACCCCTCCTCCAAAGAGAAGAAGTTAAAGAAGTTCAGGGTCATCTTTGGATACATAGCAAGTTTGGTGCCATCATGGAATGCACATATGAGGTACTTTCTCCAAAAATAAAAAAAAAAAGGCTGATTTACCATACAATAAACATTAAAAAACAAAACCAAGCCCCCAAATCTCCAAACCCCCCATAGCAAAGGCAATGACAATCTTCTATAGCTCTGTTTTCCAGTGAAGAGTTTGGTATCATGGCCACATAGATTTTCAGTATCCATCTTAATATATATATTTGATTGCCAATCAAGATCTTATGATGCCAGATTGCTTTGAATAATTCCTGGGTTGAAGAAGCAGCCCCTTCCCTGACTTTTTCTGTCGGGGAATATTATTTGAAGGTGTTATGTTGCATTTGTTTAATTCTGTGAAGCTGTGTTCTGTGTCTGTCTAAAACACCTGGTGGTCCTAATAAAGAGCTGAATGGCCAATAGCAGGAGAGGACTAGGCAGGGCTGCCAGGTAGAGAATATAAATAGGAGACAATCAGAAGAGGAGCAGCAAATGAGAGAACAAGGGGAGGACATCAGGGGCCAGCTGCCCAGCCATCCAGCTATTCAGCCGCCCAGCCACCCAGCCGCCCAGCTGCCCAGCCATCCAGCTGCCCAGCCATCCAGCCATTCAGCCGCCCAGCCACCCAGCTGCCCAGCCACCCAGCTGCCCAGCCATCCAGCTGCCCAGCCATCCAGCTGCCCAGCCACCCAGCCGCCCAGCTACCCAGCCATCCAGCTGCTCAGCTATCCAGCCACCCAGCCACCCAGCTACCCAGCCATCCAGCTGCTCAGCTATCCAGCCACCCAGCCACCCAGCTACCCAGCCATCCAGCTGCTCAGCTATCCAGCCATCCAGCCATCCAGCCACCCAGCCACCCAGCCATCCAGCTGCCCAGCCACCCAGCCACCCAGCCATCCAGCTGCCCAGCCATCCAGCCACAGAGGAGTGAGAGTGAAAGTAAGATATACAGAAGAAAAGGAAAAGCCCAGAGGCAAAAGGTAGTTGTGGCTAATTTAAGTTAAGAAAAGCTGGCTAGCAACAAGCCAAGCTAAGGTAGGGAAGTCATAACAAATAATAAGCCTCCATGCATGATTTATTTGGGAGCTAGGTGGTGGGCCCTTCAAAAAGCCAGAAGAGCAAAAACATCACACAACACTCTTCTGCACATGCTCCTCCTGCAGCAGTTCAGCCGCACTAGCTGGATAAAGCAGCTTTGTGTCCAAGATCAGATGATGTTCTCACCCTTGAAAAGCAAACTGGTTGTGGGAGACAGCAAGGTAAAACTGTTCTTTAAGATTTGTTATTTGTATTTATTATTATTATTATTATTATTATTATCATTATCATTATCATTATTGTTGATGTATATATGTGTGTGCAGGCATGATAATGTCACACACCAGGTCAGAAGACAATAGTCAGTTATGTCTTCCATCCTTCCATGGGTTCAGGGATCAAACCCAGGTTGCCAAGGTTAAAATGCAGTAAGCACCATTACTGGCTGGGCCATCTTGTTGGTGCCTACTTAAGATATTTTAATTGATATGTAACAAGTGTACTTATTTAGGATCACAACTTTTCACATGCATATTGAGTATAACCAGCAGTAGGCTGCCATGCTGGCCTCCTCTCCTTGGGTCATCTACACTTCCCTCTTCAGCTAGCACCTCCTACAGCTGAAGCTGGGAGAAGGAGTGGGTAGACATGCTTGGGGAAGATGCTGTTGTTAGTCTGGCTCCCTAGATTAAGCCTCCCCATCCACCTTGATAGGGCTCCTCCTGACACATTATGATGATGATGATGGTTTCTATCAACTGAGCTACATCCCCAAACTGTCTTCTGGGATTTCCAGAGGCAATGGTTCTACCTGGAGTCCCTGTGAGGAGATCATGTAAGCTCAGCCCTCCTGGCCAGCAGGACCATGGGCCAGACACCTGGTAGAGCAGGATGGCTACACTGACGGTGGCTGAGCTTGAAAGTACATCTGTTAAGAGGGTTTTCAGAGACCCAAGGGAGGCCATGTGACTGGTCACAGGGATCATGCCATAACCAGGTGCGTTGTGGGAAATAGTAGGGAAAATTATCAAAGAGGTAATAGCTGAATGACTGTCCCACCCCAGCTTTCTAGTGATGCCTCTATTCAAACCCCAGTCCTAGGCTGAGCAATCAGTCTGGCTCCAACCTTGACTTCCGGTGTCTGTGCTTGAAATCTCCCTTCTGCTTAACAGCAGGGGCCAGAATCCTTTTTTTTTTTTTTTTTTTTAATCTCTTTCTTAGACATTTTTAAAAGTGTGTGTGTGTGTGCCCACAAAGAGGGGTTGGAGCCCTGGGGCTGGAGTGGCGAGCTGGGTTCTGGGAATTGAACTCCAGTTCATCTGGAAGAGCAGTAAGTGCCCTTAATCTCTGAGACACCATCTCCTGAGCTCCTCCTCCTTCCTCTCATAAATGACAATGTCGTGATACTGTTTACAGTGCTGGCAAAGGCAGCCTGAGTAGACACTCCAACTGCTAAATCTGGGTTCCAGGAGAAAGCTGAGGAACTGACTGACCACTTTGATATGCACATTCCGAGAAAAGCCCATATCCACACTTCCTTCCTTCCTATTCCTATGCCGGTCTCTGGTGACTCTTTCCCTGTCTAATACTCCAGCACCTTTCCCTTTTGTTTTAGACATTCCTCATTAATGAATGTTCTCCTTATTGCAATAGCTTGAGCAAATCTTAAGCCTGGGACATTTGTTCCTCATAGCTTCAGGAGGTCGTTGTAAACGTCAATTGAATGGGGAATTTATCCGGAGTCCTAGGTTCCAGGCCTGGCCCACTCACATCTGGCTTCCGCTTCTAGCAAGTTCCAGTTCTGTGCTGAGAGGGTGGATGAGGGGAGAGGTGGGGCCCAGCGAGCAGCTGTATCTTTCTCACGCTGCCACCAGAGGGCGATGGCTCCTCGCAGGAGGCCTCTCATGCTTTTGAACCAGCTCGCCCGGAGTGTGATGCCCTCGAGGCACCTCCTGCTGCTCTGCACAGTGCCTGCTCTGCTTTCCGGAGGCCCTATAGTGGGTGGGAACAGCCCTCCAAGGCCAACCCTCTGCCTCTGCTGCTAGTTCTGGTCGATGACACTCCCTTTCTCAGGCCTAGGCTTTCTAGCTGGGATAGACTGCAGGATCCCCAATTCAGCGGGAAATGGTTAAGAGGGCCAAGACACAGGAGCCTCAGGGACCACTAGTGTCCTTTAAGTGGACCAGCAGGCCAAAAGATGAGGATCAGGAAACATGGAAGAAGGATGTTAGCCTTTGACAGCAAAAGAGGTAGGGGACAGTGGGTCAGAAGAGGAGCTGGAATTTAGACCTTGGCTTTAGAGATGGTTTCCTATTGGGGAGGTCGGGGGGGGGGGGAGGTTGGGGGTGGTGAAGGACACCAGCCACTGCAGGAGAAACGGGCCCTCAGAACAATCAGCCCCACACTGAGTACACTCTCTTAAAGGACTCCAACTGGGGAGCTCATTGGCTTGGGAGGAGCATTGGCACTCACTTGAAAGTGCCTCTGTCCCCAGACTCATTTTAAAACGTTAAGCAGAAAGCTCAACCCCAGAGCTGGCTCTAGCAATTGGATTAACCTTGGAGGGAAAGGTTTCATTTTTCTGTGTGTGGTTCAAATTCCTCCTCGGTACCATCTGTAGTACCAGAAAGCAGCAATACAAATACCAGGAAAAAGCAATACAAAAACGGAAATAACAAAACAGGAAACAAAATATCTTTAAAAAAAAACACGCAAAAATAAAACTCCCAAAACCAATAATTTAAAGCCAAACAGCAAAACCAGGCAGCATGGCGAATGCCTACAAATCCCAGCACTCTGGAGGCAGAGGCAGGGGGAATCTATGAGTTCGAGGCCAGCCTGGTCTACAGAGTGAGTTCCAGGACAGCCAGGACTACACAGAGAAGCAAACAAAACAAAAAGATTGCAAACCAACAAAAATCTCCCCAAATCCATATGAAACCAAAAAGTCACCTCCTTCAAGAATTGGGAACCAGGACCTGGAGAGATGGGTCTGTAATTAAGAGCACTAGCTGCTCTTGCAGAGGACCTGGGTTTGATTCCCAGCATCCACAGGATAACTCACAACTTCAGCTCAGGGGTTCCCACACCCTTTTCTTGGCCTCATCAGGCAATTCCAGGCATGTGATTCACAAACATACATGCAGGCAAAACCCTCATCCACACACATTAAAAAAAAAAGTTTTAGGGTGCTGGAGACATGGCTCAGCAGTTGAGAACACTTGCTACTCTTCAGAGGTCTTGGGTTCAATTCCCAGCATCCACAAGGCAGCTCACCACTGTATGTAATCCAACTTCAAGTGATTTGAAAACCTCACACAGTGATGCAGGCAAAACACCAATGCATAAAATAAAAATAAATAAATCATTTAAAAATTGTTTTAGTGTTTTAAAGAAAGAATTGGAAACTACAGAAGAGGACAAAGAAAATGTTCCCACATTCCTCCCCACCCCACAGACACTGGTGCTGTTCTTTCTCTACAAAATGAGGATAATGGTGTGAACAGGACAGGAATGTCCCAAGGACTCAGGGAACCTATGTAACAGTAATAGCAGACATTCCAGAAGTGTGAGCTATTTTTATATGGAAAGAAACCAGCCCCAAATTGTGTTATATGCTGTTTCCACTTATACAACTTTCTAGTCAACTATTCTTCCAAAGTGATATTTTTACTGATTGCACGATATTTCGTTCCATTTTGGTACAATTTATTTAAGTTAGCCCCTGCTGTGGAGCCTTTAGATTGTTTCCAGTTTTTGCTGTTAAAATAACAGTGAGATTAACATCTTTAAACATCTACCCTTGTCAGCATTTCTGATTATTTCCTTAGGCAGATTTTTTTAGAGGTAGGATTACTGGGACAAAGGGCACAAATATTTTTCAGGCTTTTGAGTCAGGTTACAGAATTGCTTCCCAGAGAGACCTTGCCAAGTCCCCCTCCCGCCTGCAGTGTGAGAAAGAGCTCACACAGCATACAAAAGAGGGGTAGTAGGGGTGGGTGGGGTCTGAGGATGCTGCAGGACCTAGGAGAAGGGGCCTGGGGGGAGGAATAAAGGAGACTACATGGATTTAGGAATATGATGAGGTTTTGTTTGTTTGGATAGGGCTTTTAAAAATTATTTATATGGATGTGTGTGTGCACCTGGGAAAGGTTCTGCGCACCACCTGCATGCAGAAGCTGTGGGGGCCAGAAGAGGTTTTCTGATCCTCTGGAACTGGAATTACAGGCAGTTTTAAGGCCTTGTGCTGGAGCTGGGAACTGAACTCAGATCCTCCAGAAAAGAAATACATGCTCTTAACCAGCAAGACATTTCTCCATCTCCAAGATGCAAGGAAGAAAGGCAAACACCAACTTTCTTCCTTTCTTCGTGTGCAGTGTGTGTGTGCGCGCGCGCACGTGCCTGCTTTGTTTTTGAAACAGGGCCTCACCATACTACTCAGGCTGGCCTAGAACCCACCTACCTCTGCTCCTGAGTGCTGGGATCGAATGAATGTACCACCATGCCTGGTAGGAATGTGATGGTTTTAATTGCTGACTTGACACAACCTAAGATTATCTAGGGAAAGAGTCAAATGAGGGATTGTCTATGTTAGTATTCAGACATCTGTACTGACCTATCCTTGGGGTTCTGACAGGATACACCCTCAGCTGAAGCCACTAACAGTACCACCTGTGCATATTTTAAAAGGGCCCTGCCCATCTTCCATCCTCCTCTCTCTCTGTCTTTCTGTCTCTGTCTGTGTTCCCCTCTCTCTCTGTCTGTCTGTCTCTTTCCTCTCCCCTGCCTCTCCTATCCCTGGAAGCCAGTTCCCCCATTCTCCTTTCCCTTTTTACAATCCTTCTCCCTTAATATAACTAACTAACTAACTAACTAACTAACTAAATAAATAAATAAATAAATAAATAAAAAACCAAAAATCCTTCTACTTGAACTCTGTTGCATGGTGTCTTTCTCTCTGGAGCCACTTTTTAAAAATTATAGCAACACCTTGGCCTGTGGGCGTGTCCATAGAGGGTTGTCTTTGATTGCCTTCATTGATGTGGGAAAACCCAGGCTGAAAGTGGGAACTGCCAGTCCCTGGTTTAGGGTCCTGGGATGTATAGGAAGAGAGAAAGCTAGTCAGGAACTAAGCATGAGTCATTCTCTCTCCATGACCAATGGAGATGTGAAGTGAACACACACTTTGTGTTCCTGAGTTGACTTCCCACTGGCTAAAACAAGCCCATTCCCACCAAGCTGCTTTTTTGTCAAAGTACTTATCACAACAGGACTGAAACTAGACGTCAGCTAGCTTGCTTTGAGTTTAGGAAGGGAGACCCTGTGTTCTGAGGCTGCTGGAAAAACGAGGTATGGTTAGGTGTGGATTTAAGTCAGTGTACTCAAGAGGCTGGTCCCTGTGAGGAGAGGTAGTCTCCCTGAGGATCTACTCTAGAGAGTCTGGCTCATCCCTTTGGAGGTAGATGAGGTGAGAGCTTGAGGGATCCAGGAGGCCGCTGACTTTCAGACTTGGGAGTTTTCATTCCACAGGGTGTAAGGTGTGCTTTGTCTTCCATATGCAAGCACCTAAATCATATGAACTCCAACCAACTCTTCAAAACATGTACTAAAGAGTCAGAAATAGCAGGGATGAGAAATCATTGTGGCAACACATCTGTGTACTTCTGCAGTCAGGCCATACTTGCAAGGAACCAGGGATCCCTAGCTTATATCAGGTGTTCTGGAAGGCCACAGTAAGCTGCTCCGTACTTTGGTTAAGCCAATGTATCTCAGTTCCAAAATCAACCAAGCAGGGCAATGCTCACAGAGATGGTATTCATTCACCCCAAAAGACACAGAAATCCTAAATAAGGTGGTTGTGTAAAGGTTCAGGTTTACCCCAGGAGCTCCATGTGGCCTCAACATCAGAAGGTTATATGAGCATCTCAAATGATAAGAACCAGCAGCTGATCAAGTTTACCTCCTGTTTATGATTTAACATCTTCGAACTAGGAGAGGTGTCCTGATTTGTGAAAGGTCATATAGGAAAGCCTTGAGGCAAATGTGAAGCCCAATACAGAAATGTAGATTTTCCTTCCCTAAGAGCTAGAACAAAATGAGGAACCAAGCTCCTGCTGCCAGCTAACACACAGTCATGGTCACTTTAGACAGAGGTGTGAGGGGAGAAAAGGCTGATGGGCTAGAGGAGGACTAGATCATCATGGTAGAGAGATGACTTTCTAAAGATGTATCTATGTGTATGAATGTATGTCTGCATACATGGTGTGTGCCTGGTACCAGCAGAAGTCAGAAGAGGACATCTCATCTCCTAGAACAAGAGTTCCAGACAGTTGTGAGCGCCCCTGTGGGTGTTGAGAATTGAATCCAGGTCCTCTATAAGAGCAGCAAATGTTCTTAGCTGCTGAGCTATCTCTCCAGCCCCCAAAAAACTTAAACTAAATTTATTTATGTGTGTGTGTATGTGTCTATGCACATGTGCACGCATGAATCATGGCACATGTATGGAGGTCAAAGGAGATCAGACAATAGGAATTTCCAAACTTGAGAAAAAAATAAACAAATAATAACAAAAACAAATTCCCCAAACCAAATTAAACGGAGAACTATGCGAACCACAAATACTGACACATATATCATGGAAATAATAGAGGAAGAAAGAAGGAAAAGAAAATGGGAAGAGACTGAGGGCCTGGGGGTGGGCTCAGGGGGGGAAACCTGGTGCCCTGAGTCTGATGCTCACAGCTGCTGTGAAAGTATAAGGAAAGAACTTTGGCATGTGTGGGTGAGCAGAATGTGTGTGTGTGTGTGTGTGTGTGTGTGTGTTACACACGCTAATAAATACATTTTAAAAAGATATGTGAAGAAATGGTTATGGTTATTGAAAATACCTCCTAAATTAATGGTAGACACTAAAATGTAGGTATAGGAAGCTCAAAAAACAATAAGAGTCTGAGCATGGTGGCACACACCTTTAATCCCAGCACTCGGGAAGCTGAGACCTCTGTGATTTCGAGGCCAGCCTGGTCTAGGAGAGTTTCAGGACAGCCAGAGCTACACAGAGAGACCCTGTCTTAGAAAACAAAAGCAAACACTAACCAGGATAAAAATGCTAAATAAATAGATAAACAAACAAAACCAATCTATGCCCAGACATTGATAGTCAAACTCTAGAAAATCATATTAAGAAAAAATTTTGAGAGCTAATGTAATGATCCTTATGGTAAACGTCCCCCGTAGCCTCAGGCATTTGATTGTTTGGTCCCCAGTTGGTGACACTGGTGAGTCTTAAGAGATATGGCCTTGTTGGAGGAAGTGTGGCACTAGAGGTCGGCTTTGAAGTTTAAAGACTCCAGCCATTTCTAGTCCACTCTCAGCTGTGTGCTTGTGGTTGTGATGTGAGCTCTCAGTTTCCACTTCGGCCACTGTGCCTGCTGCCTCCACTCTGCTATAGACTCTAACCCTCTGGAGCTATACACCCAAATAAACTGCCTTCTTAGTCATGGTGTTTTATCACAGCAACAGAAAAGTAACAGAGACAGCTAGAGATGTGGTACAGTAACACAGCCACCTAGCATGCAGGAGTGTCTAGTTACTCCCAGTACTTCACAAAGAAGGAAGGAGAAAAATGGAAGGAGAGAGAGAGGGGACTAGGAAAATGGACGCACTAGCTGAACCTGATGGTCCACACCTGTTGTCTAAGCTGCTCCAGAAACCAAGGCAGGAGGATCATGAACTCAAGGCCAGACTGGGCTCCATAGCAAGACCCTGCCCCAACAACAAAGTAGCAAAGAACAAAGGAAAGTAATAGGAAATAATAATACATATGGTCAGCATCAATTCAACTATTTTAACAATAACATGAAATGTCAGGCAATCTAAAAGAAAGTGAGACCCATTTATATGTTGTCTTTAATATGCTCACTTTAAATAAGGACATATGGAGACTAGATGAGGAGGGATAAAAAGAGACAGACCATCTCACATGTATAACAGGAGTGGGAGTTGGCTGGATTAATGTCAGGAAGAACAGGCTTCAGAACAAGAAAATCTATCTAGGAGACCAGGGGCATTATGTGGAGATAGAGTTGAATTCTTCTGGGAGACTTGGAAATATTTAACGCATAGGTCACAGAAATAGAGTTCAAAATACAAGAGGCAAAAGTTGAAAGAGCTGCAAAGACAAAGAGATGACCTAGTGTCACAGCTGGGGATGTCAGTCCCTTCCATTAGAACAGATCCATGGCTCGGGCTGGGGACCTGGAGATGACTCAGTGGTTAAGAGCACAGACTGCTTCCATCTGACCTGAGTCCTATCCCAGCACCCACATGGCCATCTGTAACTCCAGTTCCAGGAGACCCAGCACTCTGTTCTGACCTCTGAGGGTACCAGGCATGCAAGTGGTACACAGACAGATATACAGGCAGAACAAGAGTACACATGATTTTTTTTTAATTTAAAACCAAACAAAACAGATCCAGCAGCAAGCAAACAGTAAAGACATTGCTGAACTCAACAACACCATCAATCAAGCAGACAACTGTAGACAACTCTATCCAACAACCATGTAATAGACATTTTGCTTAAGCAAAATGGACTGTTCACCCAGCCACTAGGGCTATAAAACACATCTAACAAGTTTCAAAGAATTCAAATCATGTGTCTGCTTTCAGAACATGATGGAGTTACACAGAAATCGAGCCAGGAAATTCAGATACTCGGGAGTTAAACAGCAGATTTTGAAATAAAGCCCGAGTTAAAAGAAATCTCAAGTGTAATTAGAAAATATTTGCAACTAAGTGAAAATAAAAACAAAACTTATGAAGATTTGTGAGCTGTTACAGAGCTGTGCTTAGAGGGAGATTTACAACACTGAATACATGCATTTGGAAAGAAGAAGGTCTAAATCAATAATTCAAGCTGTTCTCTTAGGAAACCAAAGAAAAACCCAGCAAACTAAATGCAAGATAAGGGAGCCTGAGGAGATGGCCCAGCAGGTGAAGGTGCATGCCTGGCCTGAAGCCTGGTAACTGGATTTCAATCCCTAGCACCCTATACAAAGGTAGGAGAGAGTTGACTCCCCCAAGTTGTGCTCTGACCTGCACAGATGTGCTGTGGTTTGAATGTCACTTGTCCCTCAAAGGCTCAGGCATTGAAACATCTGGTCCCATGCTGATGGTTCTATTTGAGGTTTAGGAGATGCAGCCTTGCTCTGGCCTCCACTATGCAAATGTGTGCACAACCACACACATTCTATAAGTACATAGATAAACAAACAAACAGTTTTGAAAAGAAATTGTGTAAGAGTAAAATGAAGAAGAAAGTGTAAACCAACTTCCCAGGCACCAAAGTCATTTGTAAGCCCCATGACGATTGTAGTACAGCCATGGGTTGTGGGAGGGGTGGTATTAGCCACCATCTCTGGGGGAGAAAGCATGAACTTGAACCATGTGAGCCCTGGGAAGCTCACAGCAGCAGCCACACTTCTGCTTGTCAAGGAAACGGATGTCTTTCATCAAGGAAGATGACCTCTTAAGGGAGGTCACTTATACCTTGTGTCACTGTCTTTTCTGCTCTGACAAAACATACCTGACAAAAGCAACATCAGAGGGAAAGGTTTATTTTGGCTCCCAAGTCAAGGGACAGTAAGGGAGTCGTGATGGCTGGAGCATGAGGCAGCGGGTCACATGGCATCCACAACTGGGAAACAGCTGGAGGTGAATACTGGCACTCAGCTCTCTTTCTCTTTTCTGTTCCATCCAACAAGACCCCAGCCCGTGGGGTGGTGCTGCCCACATTTAAGGTGGGTCTCCCCATCTCAATTAACCTAGATAACCTCACACAGTCATGCCCAGGGGCTTGCCTCCCAGTTATTCTAGACCTTGCCAAGGGGGACAGTCAGTGTAAGACATGACAGAACCTTAATGAATTTTTGTTGTTGTTGGTTTTTTTTTTTTTTTTTTTTTTTTTTTGCTTTTCATTTCCTTTTAAATTTATATTTTATATATGAGTGTTCTAGCTATATATACAACTTTATACCAGAAGAGGACATCAGATCCCACCATAGATGGTTGTGAGCCCCCATGTAGTTGCTTGGAATTGAACTCAGGACATTTGGAAAAGCAATCAGTGCTCCCAAACACTGAGCCATTTCTTCAACCCTCTTGATTTTTTTTTGTTTTTGTTTTTGTTTTTGTTTTTTTCCTTTCAGCTAGATGGTGAATTGCTTTTCAGCTAGTATTTTAGGAAATGAACTAGTATAATAGACATGCAGCTTAAAACACATAACACTAGATCCTAGCTAAAACTCCCCTCTGATTCAATGAAACAAAACAAGCCCCCCAGCCCCATTTTTATAAGTGTATAGACTATAACACTCATATTTAACAAGTAATATTTTAAATTCAGGTGTTGAGTCAGCAGTTAGATTTGACCAGCTGATGGCCTAGGAAAGCTACTCCATCATCATAGCAGACTATGTTTCTTAAGACTTTGAATTTATGCCTGAGTTACTTTTGTGTTGCCCTGACAAAACACCAAGACCAAGGTAACTTATAAAAGAAATCATTTAATTTGGGGCTCATGGTTCCAAAGGGTTAGAATCCTTAGCCATCATGGTAGGGAGCATGAGAGCAGGCAGTGAGTGGGCAGGCATGACCACGGAGCAGCAGCTGAGAGCTTACATCTGATTTGCAACCACTAGGCAGAAAGAGAGCTAACAGGGAATGGAGCAGACTTTTTAAAACCGCAAGCCCAAACCCGGTGACTTACCTCCTGCAACAAGGCCACCTCCCAATCCATCCCAAACAGTTCCACCAACGGTGGACCAAGCATTTAAGTGTATGAACCTATGGGGGCCATTCTCATTCAAACCATCACAAGTATCTTTGGACTATTCCCATTGTACAAGTTATTTTGGGACTGTAGAGACAGCTCATCAGTTAATAGTGCTTGCTTGCTTCTCTTCCAGAACATGAGTTTTTTTTTTCCCCAGCCCCCACATTGGACTCATAGCCACCTGTTATTCCATCTCCAGGGAATCTGATGCCTTTGTCTGGCCTCCTCCAGCACTTGTATACGCCTATAAATAAATAATAAGAAAATCTTTAAAATTATTGAAAATATTTTAAAGTGTATGGGTGTTCTGCCTGCTTTCATGTCTATGTACCATGTACATGCCTAGCATCCATGGAGGCCAGAAGACAGCACTGGATCTCCTGGAACTGGAGTTACTTACAGACAGTTGTGAACCATCATATAGGTGCTAGGAATTGAATCCAGGTCCTTTGCAAGAGCAACAAGTACTCTTAACTGCTGAGCCATTTCTCCAGGCCCAATTAAAAAAATTAAATTATTTCAATACTTTTCCATGGTTGTACATATAAACATAAACAATTCAACATTAAGAAATATAGGAGAATATAAATGCAAACCAAGTCTCTTGTCTAGCCCCTTCCTCAAACCATTCATGACTTCTTCCAGGAAGCAGCTGTGGCTACATTTTCCTGTGTATCCTTCTAGGGATATTCTACACATCGCGCGTGCACATACACACACACACACACACACACACACACACACTAATGGTGGCAAGTTTTCCTGGGTTATCCAGGTGGGATCTCCCTGTTGAGAGGTCTGGAGGTGGGCATTCAAGGTGAGAGCAGCCACAGCCACATTTTTCATGCTGTGACTCTTACCAGCTGGCTAGTTATGCCTCTTGGTCATAGGTGGCCCGCTCCACGCTCACCCTCACACTTCAAGTTTAGAAATGAAGAAGCAGGAAGGTAAAGGACGAGGATCGCTAAGCTGAGACACATGGGCTCTCAGGTATCTCCTCCCCTCATTTATATCTTGTGGCCACAGTGGTGTCATATGGCTGGTTGGAATATTTTATCTGGACCCAATTTCTAGAAAAGAGCAACATAAATAGCTACATACTCTATCTACCCATCTTATTCTTCAAAGTGCACACCTCCAATGCTGGTTAGATACATTTATTTCCTTCTATATCTAACCAGATAAGAACATGTCACTTTTGTGGAGAGACAAATTGTCTTCCTATACCCGTTTCTAATGGAAGGGTTGTAAGGGCACAGAAACTGTGACTGTGCACAAATGCCCTTTGGCAGCAGACCTCTATGATTATAATGTAGGGTAGCTGACCTGTAGCTACCTATGCCCTCTGCATGCAGATGTACAGGTGTGTGTGTGTGTGTGTATCCATGTGTGTGCATGTGTGTGCATGTGTGTGTGTGTGTGTGTGTGTGTGTGTGTGCATGTGTGTATGTGTGTTGGTGGGCAGGAATTTGATAAGCACAGAAAAGGAGCTGGATGGGTTCCAAGGGAGAGACTCTACAGCTGGTGTGACATGTCATCTGCTACTCATTACACCCTCACAGCTTGAAAGCTCCTTGGATTACCAAACAAAGTTGGCACTGGTAGTGTGTGGATGGAGGAAGGACTGACCTTGAAGGCTAGCCTGCACCATCAGTCACCGAGGAGACCATGTTCCTAGAAAATAGAATAAAAGCTGACAGTCAGAGCTGGGGGGGGGTGGCCAGCTGGAAAAGCACCTAAAATGTGCAAGGTCCTGGTTCAATCTCCAGAGGACACACACACATACACATATGTTCATGCATACACACACAGTATTTATTTTGAGTCCTTAGTAAGAATTATTAGTATCAACCCCCCTCTTAGAAGTGCTGTGTGTACATAGCAATGTCCTCAGTTTCTTTTTACTTTTATTTGGATTTCTTTTTTTTTGGGACAGGATGTCAATGTGTATCTCTAGCTGGCCAGACTCACTCTGTAGACCCAATTGGCCTAGAACTCACAGAGATTGATCTGCCCCTACCTCCCAAGTGCTGTGCCACCATACTGGCTTTATTTATTTTTAATTTTACAAAAATTATGTGTTTTCCTTTGTGGTGGTGCATGACTTTAATGCCAGCACTCAGGAGGCATAAGCAGGCAGGTCTCTGAGTTTCAGGCCACCCTGCCCTACATAGTAAGTCCCAGGCCAACTAGGCTACATAGTGAGACTTTCTCAAAAAAAAAAAAAAAAAAAAAAAAAAGTACTAGTGTATGTGTGGAGGTCAGAGGACCACTTTCAAGAGTCGGTCCTCTTCTCCCACCATGGGTTCCTGGGATGGAACTCAGGCCATCAGGCTTATAGGGAAAACTCTTTTCGATTGCTAAGATGCACCCCCTCCAACACGCTTCATATTTTTGAGATAAGTTCTTGATTTATATAGTTCATGCTGGTTTTAGACTGAGTGTGTAGCACAGGCTAGACTCCTACACACACTCCAACTGCCTCAGCATCCTGAGTGCTGAGATTACAGGCATGCACTACCACACCCAGCCTGCAGTGTCTACCAGCAATAGGAAGACAGTGTTTGCTGTGTAAGAGCTGGAAACCCTTCAGCTGACTGCCTGGGTTTCTGTCAGGATGGCCACTTGGGAGCTGTGCCATTCCACAAGGGACTTAGCTATCCTTAGCTCCTCTTTCCCCATGTTAAAGTGAAAACAATAGTACACATTTTATTACTGGGAGGAGCCTGGCCCAGAGTATCTGCGATATTCAAGGGGTGTCGGCAGCCAGGGAGAATTATCCTGCTAATACATTAGCAGCACCTACTTCAAAGGGGTATTGGGAGGTAGGAACTTGCAGAGGACTTTGCAGTAGGGCCGGGTAGTTTGTGCTATCAGCCTTATTCAGGGCTCTGATGCAGAGCATGCAGCTAGTGGGTGGCAAGGCTGGCCCTGGAGTCCAGGCGGGTCCAGTATCCTCCAGCTGCCCAGCTGGGATGCAGACAACCCTCACCCCTGCCAGAAGGCACCCTGGGAACGGAAAGCTGGCTGCCCTCCAAGTCCCAGGGCGCCCCAGAGCCGGGTCCTGATACCCCTCCCCCACTCGGGAACAAAGTGCACTTCTCCAGTGGGGGGGCGGGGGGCGGGGGGGCAGGAGGGGAACATTCCAGCAAACCGAAAGTACTTCCTTGGTGGCCCAGTGGCTTCTTCCCGCAGAGGGGCGCGCGAACATCATGGGCCATAGGGACCATCCGCTCCTGCCAGGGTGTGCACACGCAATTACACGCACAGCCTCTGTGGGGTCAGTGATGCTCAGCCAGCACAGGCGCCCCGCCAAGCACACAGCTCGCTCCTGCTTGCACTGTTTCCCTAGCCCTTCTTGTTCTGAAAAATAAGGGCAGGGTGAGCTCCTGTGATCTCACTGGGGATGACAGTCATTCATTTTGGTTGTACCCCTCAATACTCCCTCCAGTCCCCGCACATATGTACACATAGATGTACAGGGTGTTAACAATGGGTCCCTCCATTGTGTCTTTGGTTTTTAATCTACTTTTCAGAGCAGTTTTCAGTTGACAGAAACTTGTGGGATTCCCTTACCAGCCTCTTACCCAGCATCCCAGCTACCCTAGTTTGGCCTTCTGTGTTTCTAACCCCTAATCAATAGAAGCCCTCCATTCCCACTCACTACTCACATTAAAGGCATTGGCTTTTAGCAAACACAGTATTATGCAGTCATCACTGCAGAATCTTCCTCCCACCTCAGCCTGTGCTGCTTAGTGTTAACTGTCAACTTGATGAGATCTAGAATGACCCTGAAGATGGGCCTCTGGCCATGCCCATGGGGGATTATCTTGACTTCTTTAAATGGACATGGAAGAGTCACGAAAGGTGGGAAGGTCTGTTCCTGGGCTAGGATCCTGGCCTGTGTAAGTGGAGAGCGGAAGCTGGGCAGATGAGTTCATTTTCCTCTGCTTCCTTATCGTGGATGTGATATGAACTGCTACCTCAAGCTCCTGTGTCTTGACGTGTCACCTTGACCTGTGAGCTAAAATACACTCTTTCCCTCTCAAATTGCTCTTGTCAAGGGTGGAAAGAAAAGCTAAGACTCAGCCCCAGAGCATCACTGTGTCTTTTTCACACCTCTATGTGGTTTTGCTTTTTTTTAAATTAATGGTTGATATGAGTGGACCCAGCCCAGTGTGGATGGTGCCACCCCTGGGCTGATGATCCTGGCCATAAGAAAGCAGGGTGAGCAAGCCACAAGAGACATGCCTGTGATCAGTGTCTCTCCATGGCCTCCGTAACAGCCCCTGCTTCTGGGTTCCTGCCCTGCTTGAGTTCCTGCCTTGATGGACTGAGATGTGGAACTGTAAGAAGACATAAACCCTTCTTTCCCAAGTTTCTTTTGGTCATGGTGTGTCATCACAGCAATAGTAACCCTAATAAGATTTAATTAATTAATTTAGGTGAGGGGGAGGCATGAATGCACCATTACTATGTGTATGGAGGTCAGAGAACAATTCACAGAAGTGAATTTACTTCTGTCACGTAGGTCCTGAGGACAGAACACAGGCTGTTAGGCCTAGAGGCAAGTGCCTTTCCCTGTAGAACGATCTTGCTGTCCTGTCCATTTTTGACAATTATGAGTGGAACTTTTTGTTGTTTGAGACAGGGTCTCATGAGGCTCAGGCTTGTCTTGAACTATGTAGACAAGGATGACTTCGAACTTCAATCTCCTGCCTCTACCACCCAAGGGCTGGAGTTTGTCACCATGCCTGGTTTATGAGGTGCTGCAGATTGAAACAGGGCTTTGTGTATGCTAGGGTAGAGTTCCAACAGAGCCTCAGCCCTAGCCACAACTATGAACAAAATGTCTACAAACATTTGTGTGCAGGTTTATGTTAATGTATTCTACCTTGTTTCTTTCAATTACGCTACAAATGGCTTGCAGCAGTCTTTAGATCCTTCTCATTATTTTAACTACTTCATATGATACCGTCATGGATTATTGGCAACACTTGATCCAAACGAAAATTACTTCCAGAGGTTCAAATATCGAATATGTGGTTCACAGTTGGAATTGTTTGGGAAGGATTAGGAGGTGTGGTCTGGTTGGAAGAGGTATGTCACTGGGGCTGGATTTTGAGTTGTAGAAAGCCCTTGCCAGGTGTTATCTGTTTTTCTGCCTCAGGCTTTCAGGTCAGGTGTAAGTTCTCAGCTGCGGCTCCAGTACCATCTCTACCTGCCTGCTTGCATGCTTCCTGCTATGCTCCCTGCTCATAGTCGTGGACTAACCTCTGAAACGATAAGCAAGCCCCCAATTAAATGCTTTCTTTTTTAGGCTGCCTTGGTCATGGCGTCTCTTCAAAGTGATAGAACAGTGACTAAGACACATAGATTGCTGTCGTTTTTTTTTTTATTTTGACCTTATAACCCTACACCAGCTGGCTTGTCTACATTTGATGATATGCTTGCTAAGGCCTTTGGGTGCCTACTATGTGTTCTGAAGCAGGCATTGTGGAACTTACCAGTGACTAAGCGCACGTTGATACAAAGTCCAGTGGGAATTGTTCTCTGTGTTGTTTTCGGTGTTAGGCTGTGTTGACCTCAGAAGCACCAGGACTAAAATTCAAGGATAGGGTTTGCTCCACACTGTCCCTCTGTACAAGTATCCCCAGTTCAAAACACAAAGCAAGGTGGGTCTCAACAAATGAATGGGAAGAGCTTTGAGAAGTCAAGGGGCCCAGTGACAGCATATAGCGGAGAAGACCAGGGAAAGTGTTGTTGGAATTCATCCATGGAGCTTTTGTGCACTGGACACAGCCATAAGCATTGGGCAAATAAAGACACACACCAAATTAACGACGATCATATAACCCAGCCAGAGAGACAGGAAACAGACACAGTTTGTGGGAGGCTGTGACCCAAGCTGCAAAGGAAACACAGGCTTCCGTGTTGGGTGGCATTCTGGAATGAGAGGCAGGATGGGGTGCCATCACCTGAGTCAGGATAGCCTTGAAGGAAGCGACTTTGAAAGCTTGAGAATTTTGGCATGAGGACCAGCCATGGTAGGAGCTCTGCAGAATATTCTAGTAGCTAGAACAAGCAAAAGCTTGTAAGAAAAGGTTCTTGCTGTATTCCAAATGTTACTGAAAGCCAGTGTAGGAGGCCACCGAACGTGAGGGGGAAGGAGCTCAAGGGAAGGTATGGTAGCATGTCCCTGTATCACAGTGCTAGGAAGACAGACACAAGAGGGACAGATACAAGTTCCAGTCCAGGACTACATGGTGAGACCTGGTTCCAAAACAAGAGCAACAACAACAAAATAAAAATAAATGAAATGAAAAAGATGAAGTTGAAATTACAAAGAAGATACATTTTGTTTCCATGAACTGTATTTTCAAAGAACTTTCCCTGGAAGTGGTTGGAAAGGCTGGGAAGTAAGGTAAAGGGCACATCTGTTACCATCTATTACCATACGATATTCAGTTCTTCCACAACTTATGTTACAGATGAGAGGACCAAGGCTTGGGTTTTATTGAAGTGCAAAGGGAAAGTTCCATTGTTCACTTACTTCAGTCTAGAACCTAGGAAGACAGTCTCAGGGAGGGATTGTCTAGGTCAGGTTGGGCACACCCATGGGGAATAGTCTTAACTGTGCTGATTGATGTGGGAAGACCCACCCCACTGTGGGTGGTACCATTCCTGGTTTAGGGTCCTGGACTGTAAGGGTGGAGAAAGTGTGCTGAGGAGTAGGCATGCATCCATTTCTCTCTTCTCTTGCCTGGGAGTGTGACTAGCTGCCTCAAGCTCCTGCTCTGACTTCCCCACAATGAAGGTCTGTGACCTGGCACTGAAGCCAAGCGAACCCTTTTCTACCCCACATTGCTCTTTGTCAAGGCATTTGTCACAGCCACAGAAATGAACCAAGGACCAGAGTGCATGGCTGGACCAATACTGTAAAAATTATCCAGCTGGGGATGTTGTTCAATGGTGGGGCACTTGATCTGATCCCAGCACTAAAAGCAGGAGAAGAATGGGGGTTTGACTGGAATGATGGCAGTGAACACAGGGATCGCTGGGAAGTGTTGAAATTCTTTATCTGACAGGATGCTCAGAAGAACCCCTGATGGATGCCAGGGTACAGAGATGAAGGAAATAGATACATAGATACATGTCCATTTTATTTACTTGGGGGGGTGTACTAGGGTTCTAAACAAAGGGTCTCCCATATGACAGGCTGTAGACAGAGGTTTCTGTCCTGCCTGGTCCCACAGCTGCTTAGTTCCAAACAAACACACAGAGGCTTATATGAATTATAAACTGTTTGACCTGTTGCTTAGGCTTATTACTAACAAGCTCTTACCACTTAAATTAACCCATAATTCTTATCTATGTTTAACCACATGGCTTGGTACCTTTTCTCAGTAAGACATTCTCATCTTGCTTCCTCTGCATCTGGCTGGCAACTGACACTCTGCCTTCCTCTCCCCAGAATTCTCCTCGTCTGGTAGTTCCACCTATACTTCCTGGCTGGCTACTGGCCAATCAGCATTTTATTAAACTAATATTAGTGACAAATCTTTACAGTGTACACGAGCATTATCCTACATCACTAGACAAGCGACCTGGGGTTTCCATGGAAAAGAAAATACAGATTGAACAACTCTGAACTGGCCAGGGTGAATGATGTCAGAGGGCTGTGGTGCACAGGCTTGTCCCTGGTACCTAGCCCTGAGCTGGGTTGGAACCAGGAGGATACTGCTTGGGTCTAGGAAGATTAGAATAGAAGGTGGTTAAAGTTTGAACTCTGGTTGCAAGGGAAACAAAAGCACCTTGACCATCAGTTTGATCCAGTAATTACTGAGTGCCACATAGGTCCAGAATCTTAGAAAACTCAGCTAGAACAGCATCAGCAGCCCTTCAAGGTGAGGTCTTCACAGAGCATAAGTAGGTATCTTCATGTGCTTTTCTGAAAGTGCTCCATGGGTCCAGAGCACCAGTGGGTACTGGGCAGCTGCAACAATACAGACAGGCTGAGTTTGGACATATTATTTTTTGTATACACAGGGAAACAAAACACCAGTACATACCAATCTGTCTGCCAAAGAGAGATAGAGCCTCAGATGGTGTGTGGCAGGCTCCTGGGAGAAGGCCCTCAGAGCTGGCAAGTGGGGCTGATGCCTGGATCACCAAGACTATAAATGGATTCTGAAAGGAACAGGCATTTACTCTGGACTGGCTTTTGCATGCCTGGTGGGAGATCCATGTCCAGAGTATGAGAAAAGGATGGAGCAGAAGGCACAGTATTGATGTCTTTCCAAGTCTTACCTATTCAGACTAAGGATTGTATTTCAGCACACAATGGCCAACAATAGGCAAAATATACCCCCTCACAGTGAAGTTTTAGTAAAGAGATTTTGGTTTTTTTGAGATGGGGTTTCTCTGTGTAACACCTCTGGTTGTCCTAGAACTCGATTTGTAGAACATGCTGACCTCAAACCCACAGAGATCCACCTGTCTCCTGAGTGCTGGGATTAAAGGTATGCACCACCACTGCCTGGCTTGGCTTTGTTTTCTTTTTAATGTGTGTTTTTATTGTGTGTTTGTTACTTTTCTGTTGCTGTGATAAAACACCATGAGTAAAAAAAGAGTTTATAGTGGCTTTTGGTTCCAGAGGGATAAGAATCCATTATGGAGCAGAAGCTAAGAGCTCACATCTTGAACAGCAAGCATGAAGCAGGGAGGCAAACTTGAAATGGCACCAGGCTTTCAATCTCAAAGCCTGTTTCCAATGGTATTCTTCCAGGAAGGCTGACTGCCTAAACCTCCCCAAATTGCGCTGCCAACTGGCAACTAAATGTTCAAATGTCCAAGACTGTTGGGGGGCATTTCTCATTCAAACCATCTGTGTGTGTCTGTGTGTGTGTGTGTGTGTGTGTGTGTGTGTGTGTGTGTGTGCATATGCAGTTGTGGGGTGTCTTCCTCCATTGCTTCCTGTCCTATTCTGGTGAGTCAGGGGCTCTTACTGAACCCAAAGATTGTTGGGAACACATGAATGCTGTAGAACAATCCTTTTGTACACTGTGAAGATGTGTTGCTCTCTTTGTTAATATAGAGCCGAAAGGTTGATGGCTAGGCAGGATTTTCTGGGCAGAGAGAATGCTGGGCAGAAGTAGGGTGGAGTAGGAAAAGTTCAGAGCCAGGCTTGGAAGAAGCAACATGGGAAGTTTATAGATGAGGTAAATGAGCCTTGGAGCAGCATAGAGATTATTGGAAGTGGGTTAATTTAAGTTGTAAGAGCTAGCTGGAGACAAGCCTAAGTTATTGGCCAAACATTTATAATTAATAAGTCTCTGTGTGGTTATTTGGGGAGCAACTGGCAGGACAGAGCAAATCGGGGATCTAGATGGAAAACTCCAGCCTACACATGAAGGTCCTTACACCTGTGTGTAGGTGCTTGTGGAGACCAGAAGAGGGGATTGGATCCCTGGAGGTAGAGTTACACACTTGTGAGCTGTACATCATAGGTGCTAGGAAACTATGACAAGTGCTCTTAACTGATGAGGCATCTCTAGAACCCCTTATCTTAGTGTTTTTGAGGCAAGGACTTACTAAGGAGCCCAGGCTAGCCTTGAACTTGAGCTCCTCCTGTCTCAGCCTCCTGAGTGCTGTGATTACATGCCCAGCTCTAACAAAGAACTGGGATGAAAAATCAAAACATTGGTTGTTTAAGTCAATGGGCACAGAGCCAGGCATGCTGGTTTTCATGCCTTTTTGATGTGTGCCCACAGTGAACATAGGGAGTACCATGCAAGTATCTCCACTGGGCAGACTCCTCTGCCATATGATGAACGAAAGAAGTAGTAGTTGAGGAAAATACTGGGATGACTAAGCAGTTCTTTCCAATGAGGATGGGATAAACTGCTGAACAGAAAAAGTATTGAGGTGACAGTAACTACTTCCTTGCCTATATCCTCTCTCTGTCTTTCTCCTGATGTGGTGGCCCCCAGGACAGGGATTCTACAAGCTTCACCTAGAGAATTCATAGCTATAATTTTTAGGTGTTTATGTAAGAATTCCCCAAGGGTCAGGAGTTATAGTTGTTACTCACCAGACATGTGTGCTGGGAATTGAACCTGGATCCTCTGCAAGTGCAGCAAGCACTCATAACACCAAGTCACCCCTGTAGCCTGGGTCACAGCAATAGATTGTATTCAACTCTGTCGGGGGCTTTTGTAGTTGAGCCAAGAGACTGATTTGCCGGAAGCAGGAACCTACTGCACAGTCTCACTCTCCTTCTGCTTTTGGGTGGGATTTCTCATCAGTGGGCTTGTTTGTGCTTCACTCTGCCAGTCAGGTGCTTTTCATAGTCTGTCCAGATTTTTCTAATTGTCCTCAGAGGAAAGTATGGTCTGCATCATCCAGCCTACCACCAACAGAAACATAAACCTCTCTTCTCAAAGAATGTTTCATGGTGGTTAATTATACATAACATAAAATTTGTCAGCTGAAATCATTTTCTAGGTCCACTGAGATGGCTCAGTGGGTAAGGGCACTTGCTGCCAAGCTTAAAGACCTGAGTTCATTCTCCAGGACACACATGCTAGAGGAAAAGAACCAACTCCTGCAAGTTGTTCTCTGACCTCCACACATGTGCCATGTCCCCACACCCATACCCATGAAGAGGTAAATAAATCAATGTATCAATAAATAAATAAAACTATAAAACCATTTTATAGTGTAGCTTTCTGTGGTGCGTGGTGCTTTCTGTGTTTATTTGAAACTAGATCCAGAACATTTCCACCAACCCAAAAGGAAACCTCAGATCCATTAAGCTCTTCCCTGTTCCTCTCCCCTCTACCATGGTAGCCAACCACTAGTCTATCTTCTCTAATGACCCTACCTCTCTAGATAGTTCATAAAGGTAGACTCTGCATTAAGTAGCCTTTTTGTACCTGGATTCTTTCACTTAACATGTTTTCAAGGTCATAGTTTATGTCTTTCTTATTTTTGTGGGTAGGCGAGTATGTGTGTACATGTGTGTGTGTGTGCTTATCAGTATGTGCACCATGTTTGTGAAATGCCAGCAGAAGCCAGAAGAGAGTATCTGATCCCCTAGATCAGGAGTTACAGAAGGTTGCAAACCAACTAATACTGGTGCTAGGAACTGAAATTAGGTTCTCTGAGGTTCCACTGAGCCTTCTCTCCAGCCCCTCCCCCACATATATAATACATATGCCTTTCAAAAAGTAATTAAATATCACATATACATACTCACACACACACCACTATTGTAATCCCAGCACTTAGGATGAAAGGCTGATCTGAAATACATTATGAAACATTTTTTTCCTCTTTTTTCTTCTCTCTCTCTCTCCAGACAGGGTTTCTCTGTACCTTTGGAGCCTGTCCTGGAATTCTCTCTCTAGACCAGTATTGGTGTCAAACTCACAGAGATCTGCCTGTTTCTGCTCCTGAATGCTGGGATTAAAGGCCTGTGCCACTACCACCCAGCCTACACTGTTAAATCTTATCTCCAAAAGAATTAAGATGTCAAGTGGTGATGGGAGACTCCTTTAATCCAAGCACTTGAGGCAGAGGCAGGCGGATCTTTGTGAGTTCAAGGCCAGCCTTGTCTACAGAGTGAGTTCCAAGACAGGCTCCAAAGCTACAGAGAAACTCTGTCTGGAAAAACGAAACAAAATTAAGACAAAAATCCATGATGAGACATACACTCACATAACTCAAATGGGACTCGATATTGTAGCCGCTATTGCCTCTCTGCCTTCTGAAACTGCTGCCCTATAGCAGGCACACAGAGTAAAGATCACAATAAACAAGTTGCTGGCATTTGACAGTCCATTACACTCGGGCCCTCTGCTAGAGCAGGATGTGCTCTTAACTGCTGAGCCATCTCTCTAGCCTCCAGTGTGATAGTTCAGTTCATACATACAGTGTGTACTGATCAAATCAGGGTAATTGCTGTTTCTCTCTCTTCCTCACTACTTAGTGTTTGGAGCCTTTGAACTCTCCTCTAGTTATTCATAAAATATAGCATAAGTTATTGTGAATTATAGTCACCCCATGAGCCTGTTACTATTCATAGGCTCTTGTTCCCTTTTTGTTTAACTCTGTCTGCAGTGTGTTGGCTCCTCCATTCATTTTAACCTCCCTGGCTTCTTTGCTTCGTGCCTCTTGATAATAACATAACTGGTTTCATTTTCTTTTACAAAGTGTGTTTATATCAGCTTTACTCATGCTCAGAACAAGTTTAGTGTTGCTCCAGTTTGCTTTCTGTTGCTGTGATAAACACCAGGATCAAAAGCAACTTGTGGGAAGAAGGGGCTTATTTGGCTTAAGCTACAGTTCGTCACAGACAGAAGCCAAGGCAGAGCTGAAGCAGGGACCATGGAGGAATGCTGCTTACGACTTGCTTTTCCTGATTCCTTCGGCTATCTTTCTTATACTTATCCCAAGCTCACCTGCCTAGTGGGCTGGATTCCCTCCCCAGTGTCAATCAACAATTGAGAAAATGCCTCACAGACATGCCCATGAGCCAATCTGATGGAGACCATTCCCTAGTTGAGGTTCCTTCTCAGGTGCCAAGTTGAAAACTGAAGCCACACAAGGGTACTTCTGTCTTCTTTGGTGCCCCCCAACAAATTATTTGTTTGTTTGTTTGTTTAGTGTGTGTGTGTGTGTGTGTGTGTGTGTGTATAGAACAACTTGTGGGAATTGGGTCTCTCTTCTACCATGTGTCCCAGGAATTGCATTCAAGTTGTCAGGTTTGACTGCAAGCTCCTTTGCTTGGTGAGCTATCTTGCTGGCTCTCTGTTTTTATGTTTCTGTATTTCTCTTTCTTCCATGCAATTTGGAAGCTGTGGTGATATATTATTAATGATTTATTAAAGCTTGCCTGAGGATTCAGAAAGCAAAGTCAGCCTCAAGCTGTAGAAGTCAGACAGTGGTGAAACACCCATTTAAACCCAACAGCCAGAAGCTAGGAGGTGGTGGTACACACCTTTAATTCTAGGACTCAGGAATAAGAGGTAGATGGATCTCTGTGAGTCCAAGGCTGTTCAGATCTACACCAGATTGATCTAGTGCTAAAGAGAAACAGCTCACACAAAGATGATCTCAGTACCTGGGATCACACACCTTTAATCCCAGCACTAGAGGGGTGTAAAAGCTAAGAGCAGGGTCTTCAGTAGTCAGTATCAGGCATTGATTCTCCAGGCACACAGAGGGTAGCAAGGCTCAGTATCAGGCATTCATTCTCCAGTCACATTGAGGATAGGAAGACATTCATTCAGTCTCAGGATTCTATAGCCACGCTGAGGAGAGGCAGCAGGATCAGCCCATTGAGCCTGAGGTAGTAGTAAAAGCTAGTGGCCAGCTACTTTGCTTTTCTGACCTTCAGCTTGAAGTTTGAACCCCAATATCAGTCTCTGGGTCTTTTATTTTTTGTGTTACATGCAGCCATGCAGACTATTTTCAGTTCTACTAGTAGTTATCTTTTTAATTTTAAGTAATGCATTTAATCAATATTTTCAACATTTTTTTGTTTGTTTTTTTTTCAAGACAGGGTTTCTTTGTATAGCCCTGGTTGTCCTGGAACTTGCTCTGTAGACCAGGGCTGGTCTCAAACTCAGAGATCCACCTGCTTCAGCCTCCTGAGTACTGGGATTAAAGGCTTGCAACCCACACTAACCAATATTTCTTAATTTATCAACTTAGAAAATAATACCATTTACTCCTTAGAGAGGACGACTGATGGCCCAAACTGCTCCACAGCCTCTGTGAAAACACAGGCAAGTCCTCAAAAAGTTAGAACTGAATGGTCCTGCCATCTAGCAATTTCACTCTGGGAGTATGAGATTAAATGGAGCAGGAGCTTAAGGGAGTATTTGTACATCTGTGTTCATGGTAGCCTTATTATATGTGTATATCTATGTTTACAGTAGCCTTATGAATAGTAGCCCAAAGGTGGAGTGTGTCCAAGTGTCCATCAACAGACAGAGCAGCTCGATCAGGTCTATCCATACAATGAAGTACACTCAACTTTTAAAAAGGAGATGCCAAACCAGGCTACAACACAGGTGAGCCTTGAGACTATTAAGCTGAGTGAAATAAGCCACGAGATGCTATGTGCTATATTCATCTAGTACGTGAGGAGTCTAGAGTAGTCAGAAATCTCAAAATATAGAAAATAGCCTGGTGGTTCTCAGTGCTGTAAAACAGTACACTTAGAATGGTTAAAATGGTAAATGTGGGCTGGCAAAATGGCTCAGTGGGTGAGGGTGCTGCCTGGCATCTTGATGAGTTTGATTCCTAGGAGTCACACAATGGAAAGAGATATCTAACTTCCAAAAGTTGTCCTCAGACCCCCATAGTCACACTATGGCATGGTTGTGCCCACCCCACCCCACCAAACCCCACAAAATAATAAAGGTAAAATTATAAATGTTAAGTCTTATGTATTTACACACACACACACACACACACACACACACACACACACACACAGATCGAGAGAGAGAGAGAGAGAGAGGGGTAAGGTGGCAATGCTTTTACTACCAGAATTTGGGAGAAAGAGGCAGGCAGATCTCTGTAAGTTTGAGGCCATCCAGATCTACATAGTGAGTTCCAGGACAGCCAAGGATACACAGTGAGATCCTGTCAAAACAAAACAAAACCACCACCAACAACAACAAAAATAAGTAAGCAGAATCCCCCTCTGCCCCAAGTCTCTTTTGTTTCTTTCTTTACAAGCATGTGCATGCTTGGTGTGGTGTGGTGTGGTGTGTGTGTGTGTGTGTGTGTGTGTGTGTGTGTGTGTGTGTGTAGGCCAGAGGCTGATGTCCATTATCTGCCTCAATTGCTCTTTTTCGGTTCCAGTTTTTAAAATAAAATGTTAATGTATTCTTTGAAAGTTTCATACATGTATACAATATGTTCTTGTCATATTTCGACACACTCCTTCCTCCAACTTCCCCATACTCATCTCTCTCCCACCTTCATGTCTCCTCCTTTTCCTTCTTCCCTTTTTTAAAAATAACTCACCGAGTGCAGTAAGAGCTACTTGTAAACACATGCATGTGGGGTCAGCCATTAGAGTACATGTGATCCAAAGAAATTGACCTCCCTCCTCCCGCAGCCATCAGTCACTAGCGCCTACTGGTGGTGGTGGAGAGGCTGCCAAACCCCTCCCCTGTCAGTGCTAGATTGCCGATTGCCTTGATTGTGTGCATACAACCTCAGGTGCAATGAATTAGTGAGCTCCACATGCGTGTCAAGGTCGAAGGACACCTCACAGCACCTTCCCACCCTCTGGTTCTTACATCCTTTCTGCTGCTTCCAAGATGCCCCCTGGACTTTTGGGGGCACAGGAGCTTATATAGCTCTCTGGAGCACTCACAGTCATTTATTCTGAGTGCTCTGACCGGTTATGAGTCTCTGCATTAACCAACGCCCACTGCCGGGAGAAGCTTCTCTGACCATGGTTGAGAGCAGCACAGATCTGTGAGCATAAACGTAAATATTTAAAAGGCCACGTGGTAACATGGCAATTTAGCAGGAACACTTGGGCCTATTATCTTCCCAGCCACAAGCTTTTGGTCAGCCACCTGCTTATCCTGAGACAGATTGTGCTAGATTGAATGTAATTGGACTCCATAATCTCATAGGGAGTGGCACTATTAGGAGGTGTGGCTTTGTTGGAGGGGATATGGCCTCGTTGGAGGAAGTGTGTCACTGTGTGGGCAGGCTTTGAGGTTTACTATGCTAAGGATACTACCCAGTGTCTCAGTTGATTTCCTGTCGCCTGCAAGATGAAAGACTCTCAGCTATTACTCCAACACCATGTCTGCCTGCGTGCCACCATGCTTCCTGTCATGATGATAATGGACTGAACTTCTGAAACTCTAAGCTGCCTCCACAATTAAATGCATTTTAAATAAGAGTTGCTGTGGTCATGGTGTCTCTCCACAGCAATAGAAACCCTAACTAAGACACAGGCTGTCTGACTAAACCTGGAGCTCAATCTGCTGGGCTAGGCTGGCTGACCCGCAAGCCACCTGTCTCTGATTCCTCCAGTGTTAGGATTATAGGCCTAAATCAGCATATCTGGCTTTTTATGTGGTGCTGGGACTAGGAACTCACATCTTCATGCTTACATAGCAGGCACATTACTGACTGCATCCCTACACTCACCTGTTTTCAGCGATAGTTGACAAAGAAACATTTTCCTAGTCTTCTTTTCAATAACAGACATAAGTTGCATTATGCTCTGGTAAATTTAATCACTGTGGCTGATTGTGTGTTTGAATGGATGTGATGCTTGCCCCAGCCTGTTTATAGCTCAGTGTTTTCTGGAGTTAACTCCCCTTCTTGCTTCTTGCTTCTTGAGACAGCATCTCATACGTAACCCAGGCTAGTCCTCAACTTACAATCTCCCTAGCTCTGCTTCCAAGTGCTCCTTTCTTTTTCTAAATTATTTTAGCTATTGTTTTTTAAAGATTTACTTTTATTTATACATGTGTCAGTGTTACCATGTAACACAGAAGAGGGAATCAGATCCCCTATAGCTGGAGTTATAGGTGACCCAGTGCTAGTCCTCTGCCAGAGCAGTGTGCCCCTTAAACACTGAGCTGCCCCTCCAGCTCAGACAGTGATTTTCTTGTTCTGACTTTGGGACAGGATTCCATTGTGCAGTCTGGAATTAGTGATCCTCCTGCAGCCACCTCCTGAGATCTGGGGTTACTGAAAAGTTTCTCCACACCAGTAAGCCTCTCCCCTGATGCAGCAATCCAAATCAGATCAAACCAAGACAAATTAGAAAAAAAAGCCTACATTTAATGGATACAACACTCCCTGATGTCCTTCCAGCCCCCTAGAAAGGTGATGGGAAAGAGACCGTAAAACCACACAGGCTTGTACCCTAGCTCAGAGTGGGCAGGGTTAATAGGCTAGCTGATGCTTGCTGGCTTCCAGCCTCAGCCCAGGTAGGTGAACCTCCTGTTCCAGGAGGAAATCTACCTCAAAGGAATAAAGCAGAGGTTTGAAAGACAGCACCTGACATCTTCTTCTGGCCTCTGCATGCACACATACACACTTGTGTGCACACACATGTACGCATATATTCACATACAGACATGTACACGGAGATTAATTAATTAAACAAACATAAATGAAAGTTAAGGAGTGTGCTTGGAGATTAATTAATTAAACAAACATAAATGAAAGTTAAGGAGTGTGCTTCCCTCCGGGTCTTTAGCGGTGGATCTTCCCGCCTGGGCTCAGGGACAGCTCCTTCCTGCTGCAGGCTCTAGGGCCAGCTCCTTCCTTCTATTCGCCTTCCCTCCTGCTCACACCTCCTCACTAGTGCCTTTAATAAACCCTCCTCGATTATCCAGCTTAGCATGGCTTCTGTTTCCAGCTGGGACTGTTTCAGTGGGAAGACAGCCTGCCCCCACCTCCATCCTTCCCTCTCTTCCTCCTTCCTCCTTTCTCTTTCGGAGCTGGCGGCCGGCCGTGTAGGCTCTCCTATCGCACCCCTCATCTGCTGTGTGGCTGGCCTTGTCCCTGGGTGGTCAGGAACAGAATATTCCTTCTTTCCGAGCCTCTAGAGTCCTGGCTGCTTTTCAGAGTGGGCTGCCCATCCCCCAACCTCTCAGCTGCTCCACCCCAGCCAGCAACCCACACAGCTCCCTCCGGTCCTCCTACGCTTTCTTCCTTATAGAAGACCGGTTTCATTTCCCAGCCTGACATCTTGAGATGGTGGAAGAGAGTGAATCTGTTCCATCAGTGTCTAGGAGGAGCATTTACCCGTTCAGGCCAACACATTAGGAGCTGGGTTTTATTGCTTTCTCAGTCTGTATGTGCAGATTTTATTGTGTTAGTAGTTAAAAAATGTAATAAACAAGGATGGAGAAGAAGGAAGAAGAAAAAGAAAACCCCAAAAAACAAAATTCCAAATCTCAAGTCGCTCTTGCTAAACAACAATGAAAAATTTCTTAACGGACCCTTGTAAGATGCGTTGCTGGGTAATATTGGTCCAACCGTCCTGGAACAGTTATAAAAAGGAATGAGAAGTTTGGTTCACTTTAAAAAAAAAAAAAAAAAAAAAAAAAAAAAGCACACAAGGATTCTTCATGTGGCTCTTGGGGGAGAACAGGGAACAAGAAAGAAAGGGAAGGGGTTGAACATTTTTGCAAACAAATGATAAAGCTGCCTTTTAACGAAGGTGGTGTGTGTATGTGGGGGGGGGGACCCTTGTCCAAACAAGACATTCGCAGAGGTAGGAAATCGGTTCAGCAATTGTTTACAATGTGCAGGCGGTCCGTCCAAAGTCAACAGAGCCCGGGAGCGTTGCCCTGGAGCCTCCAGCTCTCTGCCAGCCGCCTGCCATCTCGAGCTCAGCTATTTCTGGGACATAGTTCCCTCCCTTGAAAAACAAACTTTGTCCCTACTGTCGTCCCTAATTAAAAGAACAACAAAAAAACAGTTTCGGCAATCTCAATCGTGTTTTCCAGAATGGTTATCCAAATGAGGGCCTGGATGCAAAGTGTCGAGGGGGGGGGGAGGGGAGAGGTTTCATTTGCCAGGTGCCAAGGTGGAAATTTCCATTGCACTCCAAGATCCTTTCACCTGTGGCCAAGGAAACCTAGTCCCTCTCACACAGAAGATTTTGACTAATGAACAGCCTGTGACTTATGTTCTGTCCCACAGTTAGTTGGCACTGTAAATCCCAAAAGAAGTTTGTTTTTACTAAAAAGCTGCAGTGATTCACATCTGGCTACCAATAGTGGCCTAGAAGTCAATCCTCTGCTTATTTGTTCCCCACTATGAGAACCGCATTACTAATCCTGCTTTTCAGTTCATGCATCCATTTGCCTCTTTAGTTTGTGTTAATAATGCAGTCATGGTCATGTGGGTTGAAACATATAAAGGCTCAGGGAAAGGGCTGGAAATGTAGCTCAGCTGGTAAAGCACTTGCCTCATATGCACAAGGAAATGGGTTCAACCACACACACACACACACACACACACACACACACACACACACACTCACAGATGAAAGAGATAGAGAACAGAACAGTAAACATTTTCTTCTCTGTCTCCATCTTCCCATGTCACCTGCCCACTGTTGTTAGTTTGTATTATCTGTCAAGGATGTTGTACTCTGTACAAGGATGTTGGGAAGAGGTTCAAGGGGCTATTATTGCCAGGAGACAGAAGAGTCCCAGGCACCACCAGTCCTAGCCAACTCTAATCTGCATATGACATTGTGCATGACACTTTCCCTGCCTGGATCCGCATCTATGACATCTGTGATAAATGAAAATAATAGCTAACATTCATTGGGCCACTGTGTCTCTGCCACTGTGCAATGTGTTCTTGTGTGCTTGCTGAAGTAAGCTTGCTACAGCCCTGTATAAGGAAGCACGATTAACCTCCATTTAATCAATAGCAAACGTGGGGCACAGAGACATTAAATAACTTGCACAGGTCATACCTAATTGAAGCAGCTTTTGGATTTTATGAAGCAAGGCAGTCCAACAGAGTCACTTGCAGCCACCAAAGTCACTTTGCTGTCATACTGGGCTCTGGATGATGTGTACAGTATCCAGTGGTGGCTTGAGACAGGATGATGACCCACATGGTTCCCTCTAAATTTGGGGTCCATGGTCCCATGTCTAGTGCCTGTAAATCCTTGGCCAAGCAGCTCTGACTCACTCAGCCCCATTTAGATGGTACAGTGACAGCTGACAAGCAAAAGGGGACAGACAGCAGAGCAAGGCATGGGTGCCAACCCTGATTTTAAACTAGGGCCTCCCTCATCACAGCAACTGCTTCGAAGCAAGGATTCCTTATTTTTAACAAAATAGCAATGCACATAATTTTAACAGCCAACTAATATTGGTCCTGTTTGTTTTGAGACAAGGGCTTACTGTGTAGCCCAGGCTGGCACTGGGCAGGAGATCTTTCCAAGTGTTGTTACCGACCATGCCACATTTTGAAAAAGCTAGGGCTCGAAAAATGGCTTAGCTGGAAAAATGCTTTTCAGACAAGCTTTAGGACCTGAGTTTGTCTCCCTCGCTCAAAGCCAGGTGTGGTGGCATGTTTTTGTGATTCCAGCACTTCAGAAACTGACAGGGGGACCCCTAGGGCTCCCAAGCCAGTGGCCTAGCCCAATGACCCAGTGAGAGCTAAGATATGGCTCAGGGGTTGAAGTGCTTGTTGTGTGAGCTTCAAGGCCTGACTTTATACAGCTTGCCCTGCGTAAAAGCTGTGCTGGGCAGTGTGAGGGTAGCTCTAGAGGTGGGGTAAGGAGGCAGAAAGAGGCAGATCCTGGAGTTGTGTGTCCCAGTTTATTTACAAAAGTAAGTGTAGGCATGGATGTAGTTTGCTGATGCTTGTTCCAAATGTTACTGCAATTCCTAGCTTTCCATTTTCTCCATTCCTGGAACTTGCTCTGTAGATCAGGTTGGCCTTGAACTCACAGAGATCCCCTTGCCTCTCTGTCTCCCTGTCTCCCCAGTGCTGGGATTAAAGGTGTGTGCCACCACAGCCCTAGCTCAATTTTCAAATTTTAATTTGATTTTCTATTGCAGTAAATAAGCATATACTCTCTTCTTCAAAGTAAGCTCCCCTCTGTAACTGTTTGCTCCATAATTCATCTTCGTGGAGCATTGTCAGTGTTTACATGACAATGACTGGGTAGGTATTGTTCTACACAGTCAAGTAGACACTTGTGACATTTCTCTTCTTAAATAGGCTTTACTTTATCCTGACTCAGTCTGTTTCCTGCCGCTATAACAAAACATCTCAGACTGGGGTGAAATCAACAAGACAGGTTTCCTTAGTGCTCACACCTAGAAACTGGGAAATTCAAGGCCATGGTGCTGGTGTCTGGTGAGGCAGCATGGAGGAGGACATGCTTAGGCCAAGACAGGACAACATGCCTCAACACGCTGTCAGAGCTGAGTCCATCCCAGAGGGCTCACTCTGATAACCACATCTAATCTTTGTTACCTCCAGAAGAAATGCCATCAACATGTACTCTGAGGAACACATCCAAACCATACACTGTCATAGTTTTCTTTGTTTTTTTAATTTTAGTTTTCCTTGACTTCCCCCAGCCTCTCTCAGTTTTCTACATAAATAAACAGACAGCACTTCAGAGTTGCTGTTCTCTTGCCCCTCAACCCCTAACCCCCCTTCCCTTCTCCCCTCCCGCCTCCTAATCTGCTCCACTGTGGGTGGGACATGCTCCACATATTTTAAGTTTTTTTTTTTTTCTTTTTTTAAAACCTGTTATCCTGAAAATCCATTTGATCTGTTTTCTGAGCTGAATTTCTTTTTCCTGGGTTTCATTTCTCCCCCAATTTACCTCATTATTTTGCTGAGTGCACCCGCCAGTAGCTTCCACAGAAAAGGAGTATGGGAGGCAAAATTATGACACTCGACAATCTGAAAACGTCTTTAGCCTCTTCTCTCTTTAGAGTTTTAACAGTGGTTAGAACTTAGAATTATAGGCTAGAAGTTACTGTTTTCAATATTTTCAGGCATACACTTAGACATCTGATCTTTTCAGTTCTGAAATTTTGGTATGTAATCTGTTTTCTGCTATAAAAATGTTTATGATCTCCTATTTGCTCTTGATATACTGGAATCTCAGCATGATGTGCCTTGGCCAGGCCTGGCTTCTGGTTCAAAAGCCAGACACGCAGTAGACCCTTTCAGTTTGAACCTCACATTTCTCTGTTCTGAGAGATTTCTTAGTGATATTCCTTTCCTAACTCCCTCCTCTCTGCTTTCTCTGTTCTCTCTTAACTGCAACTTAAAAATTTTCCAAATAATTGTTTTAAAATGTTCCCTTTTTCAAACAAAATTTATTTATTTATTTAGTCTGTGTATGGAGAAGGGCACTGCACATGCCATAACATGCATGTGGTGTTCAGAAGACAACTTGTAGAAATTAGTTTCTCCTTCCATCGTATGAGGCCTGGGAATCAAACTCAGATTGGCAGGCATGGCAGCAGCTTCCCTCACCTGGTTGCCAGCCCTAAGAAGTATTTTCTGACTTCTATCTTTTTCTTTTTGATCTATTTTTAAAGGAGTTTCCTAGAGTGTATCTTCTGGTCTATTTAAATTATTTTTATCCTAGTGACCCATACTTTTGGTTTCTCAGATCTCTGTCCCATTGGGTTGCTTTTCTTAGCACCCTGTTCTTTTTCTACACTCACAATGCCCCCTCTTGATCTTCTGAGGACATTAAACACAGTGGGACTTCATTTATTTGTAGGGGTTTTTTTTTTTTTTTTTCCTTTAGTTTTTCAAGACAGGGTTTCTCTGTGTAGCCCTGGCTGTCCTGGAAATCGCTCTGTAGACCAGGCTGACCTCAAACTCAGAGACCCACCTGCCTCTGCAGGGTTTAAAGCTGTAGGCCGCCACTGCCCAGCTTGTTTGTGGGTTTTATTCTACTTCCTGAATGTGTCCTCATGGTTCCTATTTCCTGTTTGTGTTTCTCATGCTAGAAGCTTTCCTCAGCTTTTCTGTAATCTTGTCTATTTTTATTAAAAAATGAGATGTTTAAAGCTTTGTAGAAGTTCCCTATTTACAGAGCGGCAATGCAGCTGAAGGAGATAATAGCTTGGAGAAGGGGAAAGCCCCAGTGTCATTATCAGCCAGACCTCTGTTTTTACCTCCTGTGCACCAGATGCCAGTGCAGAGAAAGCCAAGACCCTCTCTTTCTCCTGTCATGTGACCCAGTCCTGATCCCCCCTCCCCACAGGAGTTTATTCCAAGACTGGCCATGAACACATTTGACAGTGGGCCATGATTGGATGCAGATTCTAAGGGAAATGGGGTTTCCCAAAGGTTCTGAGGGAAAGAGTTTTAAGTAGTCTTTCCAGGGCTGGAGAGATGACTCAGTAGTTAAGAGCACTGGCTGCTCTTTCAGAGGACCTGGGTTTGATTCCCAGCACCCACATGGCAGGTCACATCTGTCTGTAACTTCAGTTTCAGGGCATCCAATGCCCCCCCTCTGGCTTTTGAGTTTACCAAGTATACACATGGTGCTGATAACATACATGTAGGCAAACATTCATTGCAAAGTAAAAAAATATAAATCCTAAAATATTAGTCTTTTCTTTAAAACATTATGTTGCGCTGGAATATGTGCTTTTATTCTGTCAACAACTGGTTTGCAGGGCTGGGGAGATGGTTTAGTTGGTAAAGTGTTTGCCTTTCAAGCATAGGATCTGAGTTCAATTCCCAGTACCCACATTACAAGAAAGCCTCTTGTGGACCAGGCATGGTGGTGCACCCCTTTAATCCCAGCATTCAGGAGGCAGAGGCAGGCAGATCTCTGTGATTTCATGGCTCCACCCAGACAAGACTACATAAACTCGATATAGTCATAGGTCAGGCTCTATCTCATAGAGATACCCTGTCTTAAAAAAAAGAACAAACAAACAAAAACCAAAAAGAGAAAGAAACCCTATTGTGGTGCTTTGTGCCTGAAATCGCAGCTCTGCAGAGCTTCAGACAGATCCCTAGGACTTGCTAGCCAGCCAGCCAGCTACATGGCAAACTCTGGATCAGTAAGAGACTTTGTCTCATAAAAACATACTCTGGTCTCCACATACACGTACATACACACACACACACACACACACACACACACACACACACACACACACGTTTGTAATGTGGACTCTGGGATGTGTCTCTAGAAGGTTCCTGACTGGCAACAAGATCAAGTGATGCCCCCATCCTCAGGCCCCATGCCAACCTTTCAGAAAGTCCTAGGAAGTACCACCTCCCTCCACCAGGAAAGACAGCCAGTATCTTGCCTTTCTTCTTTATCCTGTCCCTAGCTCATGTTCTTGGATCGTCACCCAATCTCAGAAGGTATTTCTGGATAGCAAGAAAGGGGTGCATGAGTCAGCTTCATAAGGTGTCACATGTTGTTCCCGGACATCGGAGAGAACTACAGATGGCCTGTCTCAGTTGAGAGATAGGGTGGGGTCATCTGAAAAGGAGGGGGCAAGCCTTAGATGTATTGAAATGCTAAACATATAGTCAGAGTGTGAAAGGCTGTGGATTTAGTCCCCAGTGCTAGGAAGGAAGTGAGAGAGGAAGGGCAGGGGAGGAAAGGAGGAAAGGAAGGAAGGAGGGAGGGAGGGAGGAAGGAAGGAAGTAGAAGGGATAGCGGGAGGGAGGAGGGAGGAAGGAAGGAAGAAAGGAGGATGGCAGGAAGAAGGAAGGAAGTAGGGGAGGAAGAGGGAGGGAGGGAGGAAAGGAGGAGGAAGGAAGGCAAGCTAGTTGAAAGTTGAAGAGGAGCCAGAAAACAGACTGGCTAGAATAGAGTTGGCTGTTTCACCTCCCAGCTCGATTGACACAGGCCCACAGTGCTATGAACTCTGAGTCAGATAATTATAAAACTATATAGAATTATAACTGCATCAAGATCCTATATAATATCCCACTCTCTACCCCCTGCCTCCATCACAAGAACAATCCCCAGCAGAGGCAGAGGAGTGCTGCTGCTTTAGAATAACAGACCAGGCTGTCCTGCCTGTGCCAGATAAACGCTGCAGTTTGGCTCTAAATGCCAATGTCTTTAGCTAATCTAAGCAGAGCAGGAGCAGGAAGAATTTGTGGCTGGGAGCCGGGTGGAGTCACAGAAAGAAACTCTTAAGAGCAGCCTGCAAGCAGGAGGCCCAAGTGCATGATGGGAAATACAACATACAATCAGCTCATCGACTCTGAGGGGTTTCTAAGAATTCGGGAGATGGGATGAGAGTGTGGAAGGTCCAGTCTCCCCAAGAGGCACGCTGATAAGGCACCTCTGGTGGGACACAGGTGCCCCCCACTCTGTGGTTCATCTGTCTGGGGCAAGAGCAGCCTTCCAGGACAGGACACCAGGTTAGACATTCACCATACTTACCACCAAGGCCAGGGAGGGCTTGCCCCGAGACTCTGATGTGCAGGCGTTTGAGAACTGGCAGCCCCTGAGAGAGTTTCATCTCTTCCTCACTCACACCTCCACCTCTCAGGGAATTGAGGCCAGGGTTTTTGGTAAAGCAGAGGTGCAAAGGTTATACAACACTTAAAGATACTTGAATTTCAATAAAACATTTAAAAATCAATAATAGCTCCCCTGGAACTTCATTGATTGCTTTAAAGAAAATTACCTGCATTATCTTTCTTGGGTGGTTTACTAAATGATAAAAATAAAAGCATTTGTCTATTTTTATTTTATGTGGATGGGCATTTTGCCTACATGTATGTCGGTACCCTATATACATGTCTAGTGCCTGAGGAGGCAGAAGAGGGTGTGAGATGCTCTGGAACTAGGCTAATGTATGGTTATGATCTGCTATGTGGATGCTGGGAATGGAACCCCAGTCCTCTGCAAGGACTGCAAGTGTTCTTAACTGCTGAGCCAACTTTTATCTTCTTTAATTGCCCTTATCAGATTAAACTGTATGAAATTGCTATATTTATGGCTCAAACATGGTGTGCTACCTAGATTCATGTCAACTTGACATAAGCTATAGTCATATATGATTGGAGGAAACCTTGACTGAGAAAATGTCTCCATAAGATTGGGCTGTGGGCCAGCCTGAGAGCATTTTCTTAATTAGTGATTGGTGGCGGAGGACCCAGCCCATTGTGGGTGGGGCCATCTCTGGGCTGGTGTTCTCTAAAACAGCAGGCTAAGTAAGTCATGTGGACCCAGCCAGTGAGCAATACCCTTCCATGGTCTCTGCACCAGCTCCAGCCTCCAAGTTCCAGCCCTGTGAGAGTTCCTGTTCTGGCTTCCTTCAATGGTGAACAGTAAGGTGAAAGTGTAAGCCTAATAAACTCTTTCTTCACCAACTTGCTTTTGGTCAGTGTTAGGTCACAGCAATGGAAACCCTAGTCAAGACACATAGCTATCTTTGAATAGCTTGATTAAAAATTATTGCACAAATCACAGCTACTGTTATTGTCATACACCAGTCACTTAATGACAGGGTTTGTCCTGAATAGTATTCCCTGAGGCGATTTAGTTGGGTGAATGTCATAGTGTACTTGCCCACACCTGGAAGCTGTCTGTAGTCTACTCCACACCTGGGCTCCGACATAGCTTATTGCCTCTAGGGTAGAGGCCTGGGCAACATGCCCCTGTACTGAATCCTATATGCAGTTAACACCATGCAAGTAATTGTGTATCTCAACACATCTAAACATAGGAGCAGTCCTATAAAAAGGCCAGGTGTGGAGCTGGGCAAATGGCTCAGTCTACAAAGTGCCTTACTCACAAGAATAAGGACCTGAGTTCCAGCCACAACACCCAAAATGGCAGGCATGGTGGTACACACTTGTAATCCTGAGGAGCCAGAGATAGAAGGTCCTTGAGGGTTTCTGGCCAGCCAGTATAGCCTAAGCTTTAAGTCCAGGTCCCGGTGAGGGATCCTGTTAAAAAATAAGTAAGTAAGTAAGTAAATAAATAAATAAATTTAGCTCCAGAGGAATACTATGTAGCCCATACTGGCCTTGAGCTTGCATGCCTCTGCCTCCTGAGTGCTGGGATTAAAGTCAGGTGACACCATACTGGGTTCCTATTACTGAATTCTGAACACATTTTATCACATTTGATTCTTGTAAGACTTGTGGGGCCCTACATTGGGCACCATAGCCCGGCTAGCTCAATCGGTAGAGCATGGGACTCTTACTCCCAGAGTCGTGAGTTCGTGCCCCATGTTGGAGGCCATATAGATACTGTGCATGATAGCACAAAGCTCACACAGCATTGGCTCCCCCTGGACTCTGGCTCCAGGGCAGGAGCAGTAGGTCGAATTTTCTCCTTTTACTGAAAGCTGGTGTTGGGGCATGGAAGCTGAGTCCTAGGATTCATTCAATCAAGAACCTGTGGTGGGATTTTTTAAACTTTATGATGTTAATTTTATGCTTTAAAAATGTATTTGTTTTTATTGTATTGGTATTTTGCCTGTATTGTATGTCTGTGAGGGTATTGAATTCTGGAGTTATAGACATGAGCTGCCATGTAGGTGTTGGGAATTGAACCCAGGTCTTCTGGAAGAGTAGTCAGTGATCTTAATCTTGGAGCCATCTCTCCAGCCCCTATTTTATGTTTGTTTGTTATTTATTGAGATAATGTAGCCTGCAACTTACTATGTAGACCTTCCTAATGCTGTGATCCTTTAACTTTGGTTCTCATGTTGTGGTGACCCCCAACCATAAAATGATGTTGTTACTTCATCTTAACTGTAATTTTGTTACTATTATGAGTTGTATTGTAAAATATCTCATATTTGATCCCTGTGGAGAACCATTGACTTACAGAAACCTACCTGGTAATATACCACCACACCCCACCTTAGGATTTGTTTTGTTTAAATTATGAATAAGTTGTGGAGGGGGCATGTGTACTAGAGTATAGTGGAACTGTGGAATGAGAACTCATCCAGTCCTCTATAGTTGGAGTTACAGACAGTTGTCAAGTGCCAGATGTGAGTGCTGGGAACTGAACCTGAATCTTCTCCAAGAGCAGTCAGTGCTCTGTTTTCTTTTTTCTTTTTCTTTGTTACTATCCAGATGCATTTTTATTTTAAAAAATATTTGGGCATATACCTTTAATCCCAGCATTCGGGAAGCAGAGGCAGGCAGATATCTGTGAATTCAAGGCCAGCCTGGTCTTAAAGAAAGTTCCAGAACAGCCTCTAAAACTACAGAGAAACCCTGTCTCGAAAAACAAAAATTTGTTCTTATTTTATGTGTTCAAGTGTTTTGCCTACATGAATGGGCATGTACTATGTGTGTGCAATGAGTGGGTGTTGAATCTCTTGAAACTAGAGTTACAGAGGATTGTGGGCTGCCTTGTGGGTGCTTGGGTGTGCTCTTAATCATGAGGCTTTTGAAGGTCACCTTGTAATCCAGCTAGACTTCAATTCATGGCAGTCCTCCTGCCTCAGCCTCCCAAGCACCGAGAGGGCAGGCACAAGCCACCACACCAGAAGATGATTGCAGTCTCTATTTCGTCCCATGTTACAGCATGCCGTGTGGAGTCCGTAGGTAGCTGTCGCTGTGCAGGGAGTTTTTGTTTTCTTTTCCTGAATATTTGCTCTTCCCCTTCACCTCCTTTTTGAGATGAGAGGCGTTGAACACAGGGCTCTTGCATGCCAAGCCCATGCACTACTGCTGAGCTATACCCCTGGCCTCTCTGGGTTCTTTATTTGTTTGTTTTGTTTTGTTTTTGTTTTTTTGGACATTTGGAGATTCCACCTGGCTGATGGGGCATCTTAGAGTGATGTCCCTAGGTCAGTACCTGCCTTTGGCCAAGCTTTTCTGTCTCATGTGTTCTAGTACAGCACTGTATTAGGTATTTTCTTGTTGCTATAGTCAAAATACATGACAAAAACAATATAATGGAGGAAGGGTTTGTGGCTCTAGTGGAGGGAACAGTCTATCAGAGTGGGGAAGTTGTGTGGATAAGTGTTGCAGTCGCAGTCAGCAAGTGGATGAGTATTGGTGCTTAGCTTTCCCCTTTTGATTCAGTCTGGGACTCCAGCTCACTGAGTGGTGCTACCCACAGTTTGGGTAGGTCTTTCCATTTCAATGAACCTCCCTAATCTAGAATTTCCCCTCACAAATACCTATAGATTTGTCTCCAGTGTGATTCTAACTCCTGTCAAGGTGACAACTGAAAGAAGCTATCACAAGTACATTCTAAGAAACTTATTGGAGTCCACTTTTCTTGGTTGCCACCCAAGATCCTGACTAATACAACATTCATGTCATTTAGATCTTTGATGTGTCCCCAAATAGCTTGGACTTTTGCCACAGTGTGAGTGTACTCGGTGTGTGTGTGTGGAGGGGTAGGGGGACAGCTAACTCTGCTGGCATGTTATTTATGCTGTTTATGCGGTATGTGTGCAGTGGGAAGTCAGTGTAAGGGGTTGGGGGAGATGGGAACTGTGAGACCCAAATCCTGTTGCTGGAAATGGAGAAGACCAGAGCTGGTCCTGGAAGCTGCTTAAAATGAGGAAGTTAGGATCCAGCACTTCACAGCTGCCTGCACTTAGGGTCCTCTTGGGGCTGGACTAGCATGAGTCCTCTCTGTCTTTGCACAGATTCTAAACACTGTAACAGTCAACCTTGTCTTTAAAAAAAAAAAAAAAAAAAATCCCTCACCATGGAAGCAACCCCTAGTGCTGTAAGTAAATACAGGAAACTTAAAACCAGTGTGGTGGTTCTCAAGATGGCCAATGAGGAAATCAGTACAGAAGGCCTAAACCCAAGGCCAGTGGGATGGTTTGGCAGGTAGAGGTGGTTGTTGCTAAGCTTGACCTGAGCTCAAGCCTCAGAACCCTCATGATAGAAGGGAGAAGCCTACTGCAAATTGTCCTCTGTCTGACCTCCAAATGCTCATTCTGGCATGTGGTACTCCCACAATAAATAATTTTTTAAAAATGTTGAAAAGAAAAGAAAACCTTAACCTCTCTTTTGGCATACTGGAGAGTCTAAGGTAAGGATTCTTTTTTTTTTTTTTTTTTTTTTTTTTTTTTTTAACATATGAAGCTATTTAATTAGGTTGATAGCAAGTTAGAAAACCAGTTTGTGAGGATACATCCCGTTTGTCAGAGAGAACTGAGACCGCAGGTAGCCCTGAAACTGAGGAACAGCTTTGATCTTTGGCAAAAGCTGCGAGTCCATGGTTTTCTGATCAGCCTTGCGCTGCTCTGTAATCTCGTATTTCCCTTTTCTGTGTCGAAGATCTTGCCCTCCTGGTGCCTGGGCTTGCTTAGCTGCTTCTTGAAGTAAGCACCAGTCAGATGTTTGGGAATCTTGACTGATATCAACTTTTGTAGAGGTGGCTATGACAAATTTCTGGTGTGTTCTTCGCAGAGGAACTCTGTTGAGGGCAAGAGGTCCCGTCACAAGTAGCCAGCCGCTGCCCAGCTGCTTCAGGAAAACCATCCTCTTGCCTCTGTGGCGCCTGGTGAGGATGATCAGGACAGGCCCAGGAGTGATGCTGGCACAAAGCTTTCTCACATGCTGACTGAAGGGCTTTTTGCCATGGCTCAGCAGCTTCTGAGGAACATCTTCAGTAGGGTAATACCAGGACATTTTTCGAAGCTTAACCATGCGGGTACCACCATCCTTGTCACCACCAACTGGTTTGGTGACGGTAGCAAGGACCTTCTCCTTTTTCTTCTTTTCAACCTTAGTTTTTGCAGCTGAGTATTTTCTTTTGTACAGGGCCTTTCTGGAATACACGGCAGATCGGGAGTACCTGCCAATTCCTCTAACCAGGACAGGGTTCCGGCTGCAATACGGCTTCCCCTTCTTGGGCTTTTTAACCTTAGGCTCACCCTTTTTGGCTGCATCGGCAGCAGGGGCACCTGCGGCATCACTGCCAGCCTTCTTGGCTGCAGGCCTTTTCTCTTTTTTGTCAGGCTTCTCAGCTTTTTCACTCACCATCTTGCAAGATGGGAAAGAGAACTAAGGTCTAAGGTAAGGATTCTTATGAGCGAAGCCTGATAAGGCTTGATGGTTGCAATCCCAGTAGGTACCATGGCTCATATTTGCAATTCCAGTACTCAGGAAGCTGATACAGGAGGGTTTCTGAGTTCAAGGCCAGCTGGGGCTCCATAGCAGAGTTCTGTCTCAAACACACCAACAGGGAGAAAATGACTCTGCTATCAAGGCAAAGATGCTATTACAATTCCATATGACCCAAGTGTTTGCACGTCTACAAAATTCTTATGTTCAAATCCTTATGTAGTGGGATGGGTCACTAAATGAAGACCTTTGGGAGGTAATTAGGTAGTGAGGATGGGGCCCTTGTGAGTCAGATTTGTGCTCTTATGAAAGGTGTCCTAGCAGAGGCTGAAGAGATGGCTCAGTGGTTAAGAGCAGTTTCTGCTCTTGCAGAGGACCCAGATTTGATTCCCAAGACCCACATGGCAGCTCACAACCATCTGTATCTCCAGTTCCGGAGGATCTGATGCTCTTTTCTGGTTTCTTGGGGCACCAGGCATGTGCACAGTGCATTTACATATACCTGCAGACAAAGGTCTCATATACATAAAGTAATAAATAAATAAATGTTAAAAGGGAAAGGAGCCCCAGCCAGGTGTGATTCCCCTATAGCCAGTCTCCCAGGTGATTTTTGATCTCATCAAGTAGACAGTTGAGATTAGCCATCACATTAAGACCAAGAGATTGGGGCTCACTGATATGAAGTACCACAACATGACACAGCTCATTAGGCCGGTTATCATAGGTATTTATCTTCTTTGTTGCAGTCTGCTTGTTTTGCTGTTGTTTGTCCATTTTGTTTTTGAGATGACTTTCTCTTATCCCCAACCAGCCTAGAACTTGCAAGCTCGGTGCTTCGACCTACCTGCTGACCTGAATGGGGATCACATTCAATTCTCATACCTTCAGCTTGAGTATGGCTATTATCTGCTTCATCCGTAAGAGTGCTCTTGATTACCTGGGGCTGGGACTCTGGGGAAAAACAAAGAGGAGGAGGTATCCCTCCCCCAACCCATAAAGCTTTATTGAGGGTTAAAATCATGGTTTCTGAGGGCTGTTTGAATCTGTCACCTAGAAGCTCCTGTGTTAAGGGCTGTCAGGCTACTGAGAGGTGAATGGATCAGGAGGATGCCATCCTCATCAATGGTTCATTGATTAACTCACAGCTGAATGGACTATAAGAGGTGGAGACTGGCTAGGTCACTGTTAGTGTGCTTTTGAAGGTTCTAACTTGTCCCTGGTTCTATCCTCTCTGTGTCTGTACCTCCTGGCAGCCAGGAAGTGAGCAACTCTGCCCCTACTTCCTTCCACCATGATGCTCTGCCTCACCAACAGGACCCAGCTTGACAGACAGCTGAGTGACTGCATTGAAATCTGTGAACTGTGAGCCAGGCCTTCCACTGGTCTCAGGGGTTTAGTCACAGTTAAGTGGCCAGCACAAGAGCAGAGCTAGGGCTGTGTGTGTGTGTGTGTGTGTGTGTGTGTGTGTGTGTGTGTGTCTGTTGGTAGAAGGTTTGCCTGGCACACACAAAGCTGTGGGTTCCATCTCTAGCACTGCATAAACGGGGCATGTTGGCACAGCCTGTGATTTTAGCACTTGGGAGGTGGAGACAAGAAGTTCAAGGTCATCTTTGGAGTCTGAAGGCAGTGTGAGATACCTGAGACCCCATCTAAAAACACAGCAAAGAAGAGAGAAAGGGGGGGGAGAGGAGGGAGGCAGGGTAAAGGGAGGGAGGGAGGAAGGAGGAAGGGAAGGAGAGAAGAAGGGAAGGAAGGAAGGAGACCAGGTTAGAATCCCAGCTCTGCTCTACTCAGCATAGAGTGAAGGACAGATGAGGGATATGGCAGACAAAAAAGGAAGTTATTCAAGCTCAGACTCTGGGTCCCAAATCAGCTGTGTTCCCAGTATCTTTCCAAAGAGGAACAGCAGCTGTCCTACCGCCTACATTTGACCAAGTATTCTGTGGAATGTCAACGATCACAGAGAAGCTGTGAGCAGAGGAGCTGCAGATGCATCCTGACCCTGGCCAAAGCCACCTCTCCTCCCCAACCACTCACTCTCACGACCAACTCCTCATCCAAAGTGTTGGACTCGCAGTCTCCCCTGACTCTCCACTAACAGCCTAGGATGGAAACCCAGTGTAGGCTGAGCCACTAAAACCCCCTCCTTGACGCCTGACTTGAAGTTTGTTGGTGACTGCTCCTGCTGAGGTCCCTTTGGTGGCAAGAATGGGTGTGTAGCCTCTGCATAGCCTCCCTGGGATGTTTTGTGCAGCCTGAGGCGGATAAGTCTGTCTATGTGCAGGCCAGTGGGCCAGATGCCTTCCGGTTGCTAGGCACCGGATGCTCTGATCTGGAGCCTGGGACAGGCATGTGGGATGGGGTCAAGGAAGAGGATCCGATCGTCTCTTCAGGGAGAAGCTGGGGCAGCATCTTCAATCTTGTGTGTTTGTTGTTTAATTTCCTTTCCATCATACGCTTCTCTGAAGGGAAGAGGACACACTGACTGTGGTGACGCAAACACTCCTGTCCCTCAGAGAGTTTGTCACACAGGGGTGGCAGCCACCCTGCCCCAACACAAAAATGGAAAAGGAAGACAACCTTCAAACTTGAGTGCCAAGTTGATGATAAAATTTTAACTAATATTAATTAATTATTTTGAGACAGGATCTTAGTATGTAGTCCCGGATGGCCCTTCACTGAGAGAGCTCCACCTGCCTCTGCCTTTTGAGTGCTGGAATTAAAGGCCTGCCCAGCTCATGTATTCCTTTCATCCTCCATTTGCATATCCAACAAAGCTTTGGGAGGTATCAATCTTGCTTAGGCATGATGCAAAAATTAGGAAAGGAACCAGGTAGTGGTGGCATGTTGCCTTTAATCCCAGCACTTAGGAGGCAGAGGCAGGCAGATCTCTGTGAGTTCAAGGCCAGTCTGCTCTACAGAAAGAGTTCCAGGAAAGCCAGGGCTAGGCAGAGAAACCCTGTCTTGAAAAACAGAGACAAAATATCAGGGAGAAAGAGGTTGCTTGTCTGTGACCCTGGCCTTGAGAGCCTTCCAGCTGCTGGAAGACAGATGTGGAAGCAAGGGCTACAGAGTCATTTGTCAGCTCCTACCTTCATGGGGCTGTCCAGTCTCCCAAGGAGAAAGCACACGTTCCTAAAAGCACTCAAGGGAGTTGGTGAGGGTATCGCTCGGGTAGGGGTGGGGCCTGAGGACAGGCTTTAGCAGCTCATGTGTGCACATATGGGTGTGGGGGTGTGTGTGCCTAAGCACATGTTCTCAGGGATTGGAATCCCTCCCATTGCATTCCCCAGGGCGTCTCCCCAGCCACTGTGACTATAATCACAGCCAGCCTGGGACTTTAACCAAACACCACATTCCACCACCCTGGACAACCTCTTTGTTTGATCTTCTCTCTAGAGACACGGGTCAGGAGGAAGGGGGAGGGGCGGAGTGCAGGAGCATGTGGGACACTTCCCTTCCATCTTCTCTTGATTTAGAAGTTGCAAAACATGATGCTGGTTCTCAAGCCATCTACCCCCAGTTACGCTGCCTCAAATCTAAGGAACTCAGTCACAAAATCCCAAGGGTCAAGGCCCACCTTAAAGTCACTAGTCCAACTGATTACAGAATCCTGGGACACTGGTTTCTTTAATGTCACACCCACAGAAGGACAGCTTTGAAGAAGCCTAGGGACAGCCCTCTCCACCAGTCAGCTGCTCAGGGACGCCTCAGTTACTTGCTTTGGACTCAGCCTTCTTCAGCCTAACAAGCAAATACAACAGTCAAGCAGTGTGGTGGCTGAGATTTATTTATGCTAGGGTGGAGATGATTGATATCAGGGTCTTCAAGCCAAGGAGATTTAGGTAGGAGGCACAGAAGAAAAGATCAGAAGGTACTAGATTACATAAAAGCCAAAGGTGACTGGGTTTAGCTGGTGGGAGGAGACCATCAAGCTGGGAGGCTGCAAACACCAAAGAGAAACTTAATATTAATGTATGGTTCGTGAGTCCTGGTCTCCATTCTCTTTCTTCTGCACAGGGAGCTGTGGGAATTTCAAAGTGTCAAATCCCTCCATGCATCTAATCCTGTTGCCCTCTAGAGAGAATGTGTTTTAGATTTATCTTCAAACTGGCTCTGAGAGGATCAGTGGGTCATTCGTTTTGGCCACCTGGAGCTGGTAGAAGCCTTGGCTTTGGTTTAGCACAACTTCCTTCCTGGAGCACAGTTGGAGATGAGTGATTCCTCCCTGGCTAAGGCTTTTGTTTTGTTTTGTTTTAATAATTTAGGCTCCCTGTTTTATGTATCTAATCTCTTCATATTTTCAAGATAAAATTAGTTCTACATGGCACGTTACAGTCTCTGAGTATATTGGAATTGTTGTTTATCATTTAAATTTAATTTAACCTTTTTCTTTCTCTAGTGTTTTTAATTACTAAAGAAATGCATACTTTTGTAAAGGATTCATGAAACAGCTATGTGGAGGCAGCACCTGATCTCTTCTACTGCTGACACTCTTAGCACTTGGGTGTGCATTTGCTGGGTGTTGGGGCACAGACATGTAACCTCAGCACTCAAGAGGTTGAGACAAGAGGATAGTGAGTTTGAGACCTGTCTGGGCAATATATCCTGTCTCACAAAGAAGAAAGAAAGAAAGAAAGAAAGAAAGAAAGAAAGAAAGAAAGAAAGAAAGGAAGGAAGGAAGGAAGAAAGAAAGAAAGGAAGGAAGGAAGGAAGAAGCAGAAAGCAGCAAGTGCTTAATAAGTGGTGTAGATGATAAGTTTTTTTTAAATGTCAACTCTGGGCTCTCTGTGTTTAAGATCCTGTACCCTGGGCAGAGATGTAGCTAGGGGTAGAGAGCTGTCTCACATGCACAGAGCCCTGGCATCCATCCCCATCACTGCAACAATATATTGTATTCACTGGCATGAGCAGGGCAGCAAAGGCCTCCTGCAGTATCCCAGGGCATGATCCTCTGAACCATCAGAAAAGAGGTCCCTGTGCAATATGGCTGCAAACTGAACACCATATTTTATTATTTGAAGTAACAACTGACTGATAAACTATGGTTGTTCAGATTTGAACATTTTTTTTTCTCAAAAAAAGAATAACATGGCTGGGGATATAGCTCAGTTGGTATTGTGCTGGCGGCCTAGCATGCCCTGGGTTACCCTCATCAACCTTGCATAAACAGGGCATGGTGGTAGAGGCCTGTAATCCTAGGCTAGAGGTGGAGGCAGGAGGATCCATATTGTAAGCTCATCCTCCAGGCACTGTATATTGAGTTTGAGGCTAGTCTGTACTACATGAGATCCTGTCCCTTCAAAATAGAATAATGAAAATATAACATGAGCTTATCACTGCAGAGAAAACTGACAATTCTTATTACTAATGAGGAAATCCAGTCTTTCAAGCAAAAAATTAGAATTTCAAAGCTTTAATTAGCCAGTGGAGCAGGATAGCTTCCAGTTCATAGAAACAATAAGATTAGTAATGGTATTAACAAATGTGATTGTGTGTGAGTGTGTGTGTGTGTGTGTGTGTGTGCATATGTATGTAGGTTTGTGTTTGTGCATGTGCATACGTGTGTGAAAACCAGAGGTCAACATTGGGTGTTTCTCAACTCAACTGATGCCAACATTATTTTTTATTTTTTAAGAACCTGGAGATTACTGGCTGGCCAGCAAACTCTAGGGATCCTTCTGTCTCTAACTCCCCAGTGTTAAGATTCAAGGATCATATGAAGTTTTTCCGTTAGATTCATTTATTTTACTTTATGTGTGTGACTGTTTTGTCTTCATGTATGTCTGCCCTTGGTGGTAAGAAGAGTATGTTGTAGCTCCTGGAATGAGTTCCAAACGGGTAATTCACATGTGGGTGCTGGGAACAGAACCCCAATCTTCTGGAAGAGCAGTAAAAGCTGTTATGAGCCATCTCTCCAGCCCCCCCCCCACCATGTGACTTAAAAAAAAAAAAACCCCTCTTGTAAAAAACCCTTTCTCAGGAGAGCTGAGGGTGGAGCTGAGGTCTTTGATACAACAAGCATTTTACTGAGTGGACCATCTTCCCAGTGCTGATTTTTTTTTTTAATTTTTAACAGTGTTTTAATATTAATTCTCTATAACTCAGTGTTCAGTGCATAGATTACATGCATGTCTCAAAGATTCCTTCAAAGCAGGAGACAAATAATCAGATTTGAATAAAACTGCATGAATGTTTTCTAGATATAGCCGAGAATCCACATTGTCTCTGACCTTGGAGAAACTACCCCTGTCAATTTAGGTAAACAATCGGGGAAGTGTCCACAACACTCTGAAGGGAATATAAAAATAACTCCCCTTTCTGGCTGTGCATCATCTGTGTGAAGCTAGACTTTCTGCCTTTTCTTCAACCGAAACAGCACATTGCAGCAAACTAGAGCAGAGCAGATTGGAGAATCCAGTTACCTTCTGGGAAGCCACCCATTAAAACACATTTGCAAGAGTGTGACATAGCAACAATCTTCTCACTAACTTATGTTAACTTTTACTTAAAAAGATGTGATTTATGTTGAGTTGTAAAGACTCTACTAGTTATTTTAATAACTCACTAAATACACATTTTGAAAATATCTCTGCTTTCATTTCTAAAATTATAAATGCTGATGGACAAAACCTTCTCAGTCAGAGCACACTGAGATCTTTAGTAAGTTACAAGAATTTGAAAAAAGACCCCACCTCAACTGAGGAGCCATGGCTTCCAGGGAGCCAGTTTTTTTTAAGGGTGTGGCTGCTGATAGGTGGACCATGCCCCAAAGGATGAACTATATCCAGAGGTATACAGACAGCACAATTGGAATTCATGGGTTATTGCTCTAAAAGGAGTGTGAAACTGGTCCTGATGGGACCGGTGAGACAAATTAGTGGATAACAGCACTTGCTGATAAATAAACCTGATGACCCGAGCTCGATCCTGGGAACTCCCATAGTAGAAGGAGAAAACTGACCTCTAACCCCAGATGCACTCTGTGGCATATTCCAGCGTGTGTGTGTGTGTGTGCGCGCACACACACACACACACACACACACATACACACGACCAATGAGTAAATAAATAAACGTGAACTACATAGAGACATATATACAAAGCAGAGAAAAGGTTTTGAGGGAGGACCAGCTTGAGAGTGGCCCCTCTTTATTTTGTCAGTAAACTAGCTAGCTCCCTATGTTGTGAGTATGTTCCACAAAAGTCCTGTGTTGGAAATGTAATCCCTAAATTCATATGTTAATGGTATTTGAAGGAAGTAATTGGGATCAGATAAGGTCAGAAGGAAGGGTGGGACCCCAGGCTGACTTTGTAAAAAGGGAAGAGGAACCTGGGCCAGCACACCATGTGGGGCTTCCTCCATGCTATAATACAGCAAGACAGGCTCCCCAAATGCCAAGAAGATGGTCTTGGATCGCACAGTCCTCTGAACATTCAGCCAAATACATCTTTTCACAGATCACCCAGTTTGGGGATTTGTCATAGCAACAGAAAGCAGTTTTACTCCCTCTTTAGTTACAGAACATTGTAGCAAAATGTACTTAACCTGGGTGGGGATGGGGGTGGGTAGAATGCTTGTTTAGCACTATGAAGACCTGGGTTTGATCCCTGGTGCTGAATAAGTGAGGTGTAGTAGAGCCCACGTACAATCCCAGCACTTGGGGAGCACAAATGGGAGAATGAAGAATGTAAAGTCATCCAGGGATATATTACCCTGTCCCCAACAACAACACTTGGACATACATTCAGTTTAACTATAATTTTTTATTGTTGTTTACACTGGAAATCAATGTTTTGTACTGTTTAGATATTTCTGGAGGACGAATTACAAGAAGAATAACTACTGAATCAAAGGCTACCCATGAATAAAAACATTACAATACACACTTCCAAAAATATTATCTTTTAAAGATTTATTTTCACTTTTAAATTATGTACACAGGATATTTGATCTCACTGTGCCACACCAAGACTGTTAATAAAGTTAACCTTGAGTCAGGGGTCGGAGTCAGCAAGTAGCTAACTGGAATTAGCCATAGAGAATCCAGCAGTATGGATAGAGAAGACACACAGGGAAGAGAAGAGAGGGATTTGGAGATTTAGCACTCTCTTTGTCCTGGGAATTGTAGAGAGAAGGACAGCTGGTCACTCTCCTGCTACTTCTCAGATGTATCAAGTTTTAACTCTGATATTTGACTCCTGAATTTTATTGATAATAAACAATTTAGATAAATGCCTCACACATATATGTGCACGTCTGTACATGGGTATGTACACTGTGAGTTTGAGTACCAGAGTCCAGATGGATCTCCTGGAGCTGGAGTTACAGGTGGCTGTGAGCCACACACTGTGGACCCTGGGAACCACACCCTGGTCCTCTGGAAGAACAGCAAGCCTCACAAAGGATTATGGGTTTTAGCAAATCTACCTATGGGCTGAGACAGTGGGAGAGTCTCCTAGACAGAGGCTCAGGAGCTGAGGGCTGGGTTTAGTTCTATGCTTCCCAACCACCAAGTTGCAAAGAACCTTGTTGATTTGCATGCATTTAATTAGCTAATAGCAGGAAGTCAGTGAGCTCAAGAGACTTCATTCTTAACAATTGCATGCTCCATATTTGCTCAAGTAGACATTTTTTCATTAAATTCTTTACTTGTTTTTTAAAAATTGTATTTTTAATTATGTGTACACCTGTGTGTGGGTATGTACAGGTGAGTGCAGGTATGCTCTGCGGCCAGAAGAGGGTGTCAGATCCTTTGGAAAAGGAGTTACAAGGGCTTATGGGCTCCCTGACATGAGTGGGTGCTGGGAACTGAACTCAGTTCCTTGTGAAGAGCACCAAACACTCTTAACCAATGAGCCATCTCTCCAGCTCCTTCACTAAAATTTAAATTTTATTTTGTTGTATTATGTTTTCTGCCTACGGCCGTCCCACCCTGAATATGCTGATCTCATCTATATTATGTTTTCTTTTTGTTTGTTTGTTTGTTTGTTTTGCTTTTCAAGACAGGGTTTTTTGGGAGCTTTGGAGCCTGTCTTGGAACTCTGTAGACAAGGCTGGTCTCTGTAGCTTTGGAGTCTGCTCTGGAACTCACTTTGTAGAGCTGGCTGGCCTCGAATTCACAGAGATCCACCTGCCTCTGCCTCCCGAGTACTGGGGTTAAAGGCATGCACCACCGCTGCCTGGCCTCTTTTCTTTTTAAACATAATCCTTTATTGATTCTTTGAGATTTCCACATCATGCACCCCAATCCTGTTAATTTCCAAGTCCCTCCATATCTGCTCCTCATCCCCATAGTGTTCCCACCAAAGAAAAAAAATTAGTTAAAAACAAAACAAAACACCCAGTTTGCTCCTCCATCTTTCCTTTTCAACACCTCTGCATTTGTCTTAGTGGCACTGGAAGCTGCAGTGTGTCACACAGTACACCCTTTTGTCCAACCAGCTTTACTTGCAAATGTTCATTACAATGAGTCGTTGGTCTGGTTCAAGGCCTTTGGCTTCTAGTACACTACCAATCCTGGACCCTCACCTAAACCCCTCTTGGATATTCCGCTGTTGCCCCTGTCATGTAGATCCTGTGACTATGGTTCCACAGGGTCAGTCCCTTCAAACCCTCCAGCAGGTCATAGATGGGGTAGATATTGGGTGGTCTGGGTTGCTACTGATTTGGTCTATCCTCAGGCAAAGGGCAAAGCAAGCTCTCCTATATCCATGCCATCTGGCCAGCTCTTCCATACTGGTTAGGGGTGGGACCAGCTCTTCTACTGCAGTGGCCAGTGAGGGGTAGGTCACCAGGGCCAGCAAAGGGTGGTGCCAGATCAGCATAGCCCTCGATTTTCAGCATGCATGATTCCTATGGCCCCCTGTGGTAACATGGGCCATGGAGATCAACACAGATCTATCACAACTGCAGCAGGACCAGGGACCCAGACATGGCCTTTAGCAGCAGCTTGGGCTTGGATGCCCTGTAGGTGCTATTTTCAACAGCAGTTGCAAATACAGTTTCCAAGCTAATTGCATTTGCTGCTGTTACAAAATATCTGAGAGAAACAATTTATCTTGGCTCATGGTTTTGAACTGCTTTGGGACAGAAGATGAGGCAGAACATTCTCATAGGAGCTCAATATGGAGCAAGATTGTGGATCTTATGTTAGCCAGGAAGCAGAAAAGACAAGAAGCTCAGAGAGAAGATGAACTCCTCAGAGACACCCCCACAGTGCCCTGGTTCCTCCAACTAGGCTCCACCTTCTAATAGTCTATTCAGCTATGTGCTCAGCAATTGCTAATTCCCTGAGGAAGCTGGGAAGTATAAAATCCTCACCTTATAATAACATAGAATCACTTCCTAGCTAATCCCCTCTCAATAGCACTCGAAGCTGGGGACCAAGCCTTTACCCACAGGATCCTCTGGAAGACATGACAGGTTTAAGCCATGACTTGTCATTGCCATTGAGGAAAATGGGTGTGCAACACAAACACATGTTCTGACTTCCAGGCTTGCAACAAATGCCAGGAGCACATAGTACAATCAGAATCCCCAAAATGTCTGGGATAGCTGCTGACCCAGCACGAAAAGGCAGATTCCACGAATGGATATTCCACAAGTTAGCCCAAGGAGATTTTTTTTTTTTTTTTTTGTCGTCAATGCAATGAAGGGGGTGGAGGGTGCTGACAGACCAGAAATAAAAATCTACTGAATAGTCTTTAGAATTCAACTTAACATCATTAAGGTTCATGCTGATCCTGAGCCGCACGCATTAGTTAAGGGCTGCCTGGCACCAAATGACTCCAATAGGTAGCTTCTTGAATTCGTTGGTTCCCCCCCCATACATTGTATTTATTTATTGTGTATGAGTGTGTTGGGGGGGTTGTACCCATGTCATGGCATGGGTGTGGAGGTCAGAGGATAACTTGCAAGGATCAGTTCTCTACTTCCATTATGTGGGTTCTGGGGAGCAATCTTAGGTTGTCAGGCTTGGCAACAAGTGCCTTTCCTCACTGAGCCATATCTCTGGCTTGTGTCTTGGATTCGTATATTCAGTGATGATTTTTGTTGTTTGGAAAGGTGTAGATAAGTGTTGACTGAATGATAGCATTTGGCTAATCATCGTCAAGTACTGTCTCATCTTCCATTTTCCCTCTGTAACAGTTTCAGGGTAACAGGGAAGACAGATGTCAAATCTTGTAGTTGTTCATGCTGCCAGAAGGAGTCAGCACTGAAAACCAGTTTATTTCTCTCTTGGGGCCTTAATGGGTGGGTGGAGTTCCTTCCTAGGAAAGTTGGCTGTTTGACTCTGCTACCATGGAATGGATGCAAGAAACGCACCCAAGAACCATTGGCTATACAGTGACATTCCATGAGCTGCTCCCCAAAGCAGTGATTTGTCTCAGCTAGTAGGGTACAGGCCTAGCTTTCATGAAGTACCGAGTTTGTTCCCCAGCATCATATAAACCAGATGTGGCTGTGCTTGCCTGTAATCCAAGTACTCAGCAGGTGGAGGAAGATCAGAAGTTCAAGGTCAACTTTGACTATATAGTGAGTTTGGCCTCATCTAAAAAACAAAACCAGAGAGAGAGAGAGAGAGAGAGAGAGAGAGAGAGGTGAAATGTCAGTTGTGGTGCATACACTTGTATCTGTCACTTAAGAAGCTGAGGCAGGTGAACCAAGACCAGCTTGGGTTATATAGTGATATGTCTCAAAAGCAGGAAAAAAAAAAAAAAAAAAAAAAAAAAAAAAAGGAACAAACTGAGGGAAAATAATGAACTCAAACACTAACCAGAGTAGTCTAATTTTCATATATACATTATATGTTACATATTTGATCTCTGGTGTCCGGAACATATATTAAAATTCACATATCTGAGACAGAGCTAAGGTCCTATTTTTTCATTTTTTTTCTTTTCCTTTATAGTCTGGCAGTAGGTTATTATATGGCCTCCCAGCTACTCATACGGCTTGTAAAGAATAAAATGGGGTGGGGGGGAGGAGAGAATTAAATGGAGTTCATTTCCAAGACATTGTTGCTCTAAAACTTCTACTTAGGATCAGCTAGCAGGAATTCCAGATGGTCAGTTCAAGGTCATGGAATCCCTCCTTATCTTTACTTTCTCACCCTTTGGCACCAACAAACAGCTCCCATCTATTCTCCTGCAGCCTTCCAGATAGTCCCCCACCTCTGTGTTTTCCTTTCTTCCTGTTCTTATGAGACATTGTAATATTTCTCAGACCCAGATATTATTATACTGTATTGAGAAAAAAAAAAAAAAACCCAAGGTGCTGTCCTGGGAGGCAGAGCTGGGTTCAAGGATAGCATCTATTGCCAGCTGCTGTCTCCCTGGAGTGCATGGAGAGTTTAGCATGGGGCCGGGGGAATGAGAAGAGAAGATATCCAGAAGCTATAAAGCGAAATTAATATATGTGACTCCATAAAACATTTAAAGCTCTGGATGGCCAAAGAGCCCATAAACAAAGTCAGAAGGCAAATGGCAGAGTGAACAAAAACACATATAACACATGAAACAGAAGAAAGGAGAGCACGGAGGTGGAGCTCAGCAGCAAAGCAGCTGTCTAGCAGGGCACAGGTCCTGTGTTCAATAGCAGTGCTGCAAAAAGACAAGGGGAATGGCCCTCCCTTTGAAGAGTTTAAAAGGGAAAACAGAGTCCAGTGCAATAGTGAGTTAGACTGTGAAAAGGCAGCTCCCCAAGTCCTTTAGGACACAAAACTTTAGGAGACATGGTATGGCAGGTGACCTTACTTTGATCAAAGAAATGTAATGGAAGCAAGGGGGCAGGCTGGAAATGGAGCTATATAAGCTGGGTGCAATGACGTACACTTGGGAGGTAGAGGCTGCTGTCCTGGTCATCTTTGAGGCTGGAGAGATGGCGCAGCTGAAGAGTACTTGCTGCTCTTCTACAGGACCAGAGTTTGGTTCCTTGGGCGCCTCACAACGGCCTGTAACTCCAAATCCAGGGATCTAATGCCCCTTTCTGGCTTCTTTGGGCACCCAAATTCATAGAGCATACACACACACACACATACACACATACACGCACACACACACACACACACACACACACACACACACACACAAATACAAAAGTAAAAGGGCCCTGAATTGCACCAACATTAGGAGAAACCAGGGTGAAGAGCATGTCATAGCAAAGGCTATCTCTTTGACCCTCTCTAGTCAGAGATAATCCACCATAAGTTTCACTGCACCAAGTCAAATGATGGATGAGCCCCCTGTCATTTTAGGATAAATGTAAGATGAATTATTGAGGGCTCTTTTGTGCCAGGCATTGTTCTAAGCTCTTTATACCAATTAACACGTCTAACCCTCACAGCACCACCATGCCAGATGTAGTGTTATTAATCCCTGATGTGCAGTTTCAGAACTCTAGAAAGTAGCTATTAAGCTTGAGTCCAGCAGGCAAAGCCAGGCAGATTGACTCAGAGTCCGCAACTCTTAAATACCACACCTACCTCCACGCCCACCCCAGGCATCCCCTGGAGGTTTCTCACTGGATCATTTAATTATTGTTCTTCTCTTTTTGTTGTTTTGTTTTTTTTTTCTTTTGTTATGTTTTAAATTTACTGTTTGTGAATGCACTCATACACACCCACATACCAGAGTTTGTGTCAGAGGATAATTCACACCGGCCAGCCTGAGCATATGGTCCTGGGGATTGAACTAAGTTTCCAGGCTTGGTGGCAAGCAAGTGCCTTCACCCACGGAGCCATCTTCCTTGGCTTTGGCCATCATTTCAAAGAATGACACTTAGTGCTGAGCTCAGCAGGCTCTGCACAGAATCCCACAAAGATCTCTGAAGTTCTGTTGGGACCACCAACCTAGATAGCCATTCCAACAGGTGAATAGTCCATCCAAGCATTCCTCCAAGACCTGAAGCCTGAGCATGACGGATCCAGAAGGTCTGGGCTAGTCACTCCGGAAACTATACAGGGAACTGGGTAGATGGCTCAGCAGCTAAGAACATGCTTTGGTTAAGGTTCGGTTTTATTTTGTTTTGTTTTTGTGTTTTCCCCTCCAACTTGACACACACTAGAGTTTCCCAAGAAGAGACAACTGAGAAAATGTTTCCATCAGATGGGCCTGTAGGGCAGACCAGTCTGGGGGACATGTTCCTGATTAGTGATTGATGTGGAAGGGTCCAGCCCACTGTGGGTGATGCCACCCCTGGGCAGGTCCTGGTTGTATAAGAAAGCAGGCAAGGTGGGTGTGGCAGCACACACCTTTGATTCTGCCACTCAGGAGACAGAGGCAGGTAGATCTGAGTTGGAGGCCATCCTGGTCTACAGAGTGAGTTCCAGCACAGCCATAGCTACATAGAGAGAGACCCTGTCTTAAAAATCACCCCCCTCCCAAATAAAAGAAAAGGAAGAAGGGAGGAAGGGAGGGAGGGAGGGAGGGAGAAAAGGCTGTGGTGAGACAGTAAGCACCTTTCTATTTCAGTTCCTGCCTCAACTTCCTCTAGTGATGAACTGTGATCTGGGATATGCAAGCTAAATAAACTCTCTCCTCCCCAGGTTGCCTTTAGTTACAGTGTTTATCACAGCCACAGATAACAAACAAAGTGGGCACTTGCTGCTCTTGCAAAGGCCCCAAGGCTGTTCCCAGCACTGGCCATTGCCTGGCAGCTCACAACTGTCTGTGTGTGGCTCCAGCTCCAGGGGCTCTGAAGCCTTCTGGATGCCATGGCCATCCACACATGTACACAGACCACTCCCTCACACATAATTCAAAAGATACCTTAAAAAAACGAAACTATCTATTATCTTAGGGACTCTCAGATGCAGGAAAGGGAACATACAATGTCTCTTGCTTCCACTTTTACCTTTTTCAAGATGAAGTTTCTGCTTAAACCTTTACTTAAATAAAAGCAATTCTGCCACTAAAACAAAATCTTTTTTTTTTGAGAGAGGAGAATAAATTTTGAAGAGTTATTGTTCTTTTGAAAAATAATTCATTGTGCAAGGGGGGTCGTTACAAGGCAAGGTCTTACTATGTAACCCAGTCTGGCCTTGAACTTGAAATATTCCTGATGTATGTATGTATGTATGTATGTATATGGCTTTTGGTTTTTGAAGACAGGGTTTCTTTGTGTATCCCTGACTGTTCTGGAACTAGCTCTATAGACCAGGCTGGCCTTGAATTCACAGAGATCTTCCTGCCTCTGTCTCCCAAATGCTGGGATTAAAGGTGAGTGCCACCACTGCCTGCCTTCACAACATATTTTTATTGTAGTAAAAGTACACACATAATATAAATGTCACCATTAGGTACCTCCATCTATACTATGTTGTGTAATATTTATCTCTATCTAGCCCCAGAATATTTCAACCAGCTCTGTAGAAAATGTTAAAGCCATTAAGCAGAGCCTTCCCCACACCCTCTCCTTGACTCCTGAAAAGTACTCACCTACATTCTATTTTTTAAAGATCTGTTTTTATTTTACATGTATGAGTGCTTGCTTACATGTATATGTGTGCACCGCATGCAGTCAGTGCCTGTGGCAGCCAGAGGAGGCCGTTGCATCCCCAGAACTAGACTTAAGATGCTTTTGAGCCACTGTGTGGGCACTGGGAACCTAGTCAAGTTCTCTGCCAGAGCAGCCAGAGCCGCCTCCCCTGCCTCTACTAATTTTTATGAGTTAACTAACCTAAACACATAAACGGCCTTGTGGGTCTGCTTTCCTTTCCTTGTGTGATGTCTTCAAATCGTGCCATGTTAAAAATCTCAGTGCGTTTCTTTCTATGGTTGGACAATAGTCTAGTATTGAGGAATTAGCAAATGCTTTCTATAGTAGCTGCACTATTGTACAGTCCAACCAGCAATGAATGAGGCCTCCAGGTTCTCCATACCCTCAACAATATTGTCATTTTCTTTTTAAAATGGGTGTGAAATTGTTTCTTACTGTAACTGTGGATTACATTTCCCCAATGACAGCAATACTGAGTTGTTTTTTTTTTTTCTTTTTAGCTCTGGCTGCCCTTGATTTGATGTATAGTCAACTTCTGATCCTCTTGCCTCCACCTCACAAGGGCTGGGATTACAAGTGTGAGTTACCATACAGAGTTTTAGATAGTTCTGTGGCTTAAACCTAAGCTTTGCCCATGCCAAGCAAGCACTCTTAACTGAGCTACAGCCCAGTCCAGGGCAGCGGCAGCATGCCTTAGCCTAGGCTCTGAAGTGCAGAAGATGAAGAAAGTTTGCTGAAAGCAACCAGGCAGCATGGGTGTATCCATTTCTTTCTGTTCTTATGGTGAATGGAATTTGAACAGCTCTCTCTAGCTTCTGCCTCTGCGACTGCTGCACAATAATGGAGAATAACCTAGAATTCTAAGTCAAACAAACCCTTTCTCCCCTGTGTTGCTCTTTAGTTCTGGTCATTTTTTAATCACAGCAACAGAAATGAAACCATAATTGTTCTCTGGATTTCCTCTTCAGAGCCAGGATTGGTGGCTGTAATCACAGCATTCAGGGGGTTAAGGATTGTTCTAAATTCCAGGCCAGCCTTGGCTACACTTGTGAGACCTTGTATCAAAAACAACACAAACAAAGCAAAAAGTTCACTCAACCCAGGGAAGCCTCAGCCTCCTAGCAGTTCCCTTGCGGTAGTCTCTCCAGTGCTGGGATTACAGGTGGGAGCCATCTGGCCCAGGCTGCCTCTTAATGGATTATTTCAAGGATTGACCGGGTCAACTCAATCTCCAAACTTTACCTCAAACGTTCAGCATAATTTTCAGGTACTGATCTAGCAAGACCTCTTTACAAAGACCCATACGGACCTCTTCCTGTTCTTTATACTCAGGTTACCTGGTGGCAGAAATAACTCAGCAGGGACCAGGAATGTAGTTTAGTTGGTAGAGCACTTGCCCAGCTTGCACAGGGCCACTGGGTTTAATCCCCAGCACCACATAAAACTAGCCATGGTGGCTCATGCTTGTTTTCTTAGTTCTTGGGCCGCAAGGGGTTGGGAAGTTTAAGATCATCTTCAGCTACTTGATGAGTTGGAGGCCAGCCTGAAACACATAGAGACCCTGCCTCTGGAGGAATGGATGGCTCAGTGATTAGGTGTGAGAACCGTTCTTGCAGAGACCCACATTAGGAGTCTCTCAACCGCCTGCAGCTCCAGCTTCAGGGACCTAAAGCTTCCTCTGCACCTGTACTCACTCGTGAGCGCGCACACATATTTAAAACTAAAATAAACCTTGAATAATTTTTTTTTTCCAGAAAAGTAATACCCAGGATCTTTTGGCCCTGGCCTCTGAGAGGAGAAACTCCTCGCCCTTATCAGGCCACCCGCTCTCTGCCTGCCTTCTGTCCTGCCGCCTTGCTGGGTGGGGTGTTCTCGAAGGCCCGGTGACCCAGTGCAGGCTGACTGCCCTCTGACTTTCCAGCAGAAACCTTGTCTTAGATCTCTCAGAGCTCTGGACATGCTGTTCCTTCGAGATCAGACCCATTGCCTGTCGCTCCTGCCAGGAAGACAGGCAAATTCTTCATGCAAACTGGGGTCATTTTAGCGAGTCGGGGCCCCTCGGCTTGAAATCTGTTTTCCATGTTCAGAAAAGGGAGCTGAGGGGATGGAACTCTCGAGAAGCTGAGATTTAGAAAAGCTGTGGGCAGAGTCCTAGGGATAGGAACGTGAGCTTGGGCGTCTGAGTGGGTGGTGAGGGGCGGGGACAGAGGAACAGGCTCCCAAGGCCCCTCCCGGTTGCCTAGGTGACCGGAGGTGGGAGGAGGACCCAGAAGTGCCGGCTGGGTTTACCCGACATCTCAGATCTTAATTCCATGGAGTGGCACCCACTTCAGCCCCTTTGATCCCAGCAGCTCAGCCTCCAGGGGAGAGAGGGGCGGGAGCGCCAACATAGAGGAATTCTTTCCCATCCTTTCAGCTCAGTACTCAGGGTTCTGTCACTGCTCACAGAAATAGAATGTCAGCCCTGGGCAGGGGACTAGGGAAAGTCTCCTGGTCTATGTGGCTTTCAGACTCTTGTTTCAAAGGAAATCTTACCCAGAACCCAATATGCAAAGCAAACATCATGCATTCGCTGGTCCTCGTCTGCAGTGCATGAAAGTGCTCTGGATCTCCGTTTGTCCATCTGCGGGGGGAGGGAGAGGGGCTGGGTTGCTTATTGCTACCGACTTGCTCAATAGTACCCAGCAAGTGAATCTATGGCAGTCTTAGGAAGGGCCTTCCAGTGGGTGTCCAAGAGCAAGCAAGAAGCAGCAGGGTCCTGGAGGAAGCAGGGCAAGAACAGACTAGGCCAGGAACTCCCCAGCTGGGGCAGGACAACCCCTTCTTTTGAAGAGGAAACTGAGGCCTGGAGTGGGGCAATGGATTGGTGGGGTGTGCTGTCCCTAAAGAGAGAAATATCTTCAATGAAGGAGATGGTTTTGAGTGGTTGAATGTTTGGCTGGCTCCAGCCCTGTTGCTTAGATCAAATTCAGGGGTGCCAGATGGCGCAGGGGTGGAGCACAGGCCTGGGAATCTCAGCCCTCTGTAACTGGCAGCCCCGTGACCTTGGGAGATTTATTCTAAAGAGGCAGAGGGATCATCCCCTAGTTTGCAAGAGGACCAGGGAGTAATAGGATTAAATGGTGCTTCAGAGTGGGTTTGGAGGGTTTTTTGTTTTGTTTTTTTATTGTTTCTAAATGTCAGGGCCTCCTGGGGGCAGGGGGTAAGCATACTGGTTTTCAAGACTGAATTTGACAGTGAGTTTAAAAAAAAACCCTCATTATTTTTGCTTCATTTTTCATGGCTAATTGTAAAGTGAGAGTCAATTTAGAAACATGCAAAGAACAGAAAATGAAAGGAAAAAACAAAACACAGGGACAATAAGATCATCCATAAGTGTAACTTTAGAGACATTTCCTTTTAGTCTTTTTTCCCCTGAACTGAATACTTAATATTGTAATTTTAAAAATAACCTAATGAGTAATGTATAGCTTAGACTAATATTAGAGCATTATTGTTCGGGCCAGTGAGAGGGCTTAGTGGATAAAGGTGCTTGTCACCAAACATGGAAGGCCAAGTTTGATCCCTGGAATCTGCATGGTAGAAGGAGAGAACTGATGGCAGAAAGTTGTCCTCTGGCTTCCACACATGTGGCGTGAAAATCAACCCTCCCCCCACAACATACAAATATATTTAATAATTTTTAAAAGAATATTAAAGTTGGGGGCTGAAGAGATGGCTCAGAGGTAAAGAGCACTGGTGGTTCTTCCAAAGGGTGCTGAGTTCGATTCCAAGTACCCATGTAACAGCTTACAACTGTCTGTAACTTCAGTTCCAGGGACCTCCTCACACAGACAAATATGCAGACAAAACACCAATGCACATAAAATAAAAAAATAAAAAAGGAAATTGGGTATGGTGGTGAATGCCTTTAGACCCAGCACTCAGGAGACAGAGGCAGAAAGATCTCTGTGAGTTCCAGGACAGCCAGGACTGTTAGACAGAGAAACCCTGTCTTGAAGGGGGAAAAAAAAAAAGAAAGAAAAAAGAAAAAAAGAAGAAGAGAATATTAAAGTTAAAAATCTACTTGAAACCTCCCAAAACTTGATGGTAATACCCTATTGCAGGAGATACCACACATATTGATCACAGCACATAGAATAATCAAGTTGCTGCTGACCAGGAAGCTTCCTCACTGCTTGCTAGCTTTCACAGCAGGAGAAGGTGCTCTCAAGGTCTCTATGGGGGAAGATGCCATCATCAGTCTTACCCAGGGTGAACTACAATGACCACTGTGGCAAGACATGCCCATGAGTATAGTAGTGGCGCTAATGTTATAGGGGTAACGAATTGCTTTCTGACTATGTGTAAGGTCCTCCTATAGGAGGAAACACATGCCTATACTGCAAATCTGGCCAAGAATTCATGGATGGGGAACTCATTGGCATAGGATGAACATACTACTTATTCTGCTAAATGAGCTTTACTATTGAATGGCCCTCCAAATTTACATCTTTCTACCCAGATATGATATTAGTGCAGCACTTAGACCTCATTAGAGAAGTTTCTTTCTTTCTTCCTTCCTTCCTTCCTTCCTTTCTTTTTTCCTTTGTTTTTGTTTTCCAAGACAGGGTTTCTCTGTATTGCTTTGGAGGTTGTCCTAGAACTCGCTTTATAGACCAGGTTAGCCTTGAACTCTGCCTCCCAAGTGCTGTGATTAAAGGCGTGCACCACCAACACCAGGCAAGAAGTTTCTTTGTTCAGTGAATGGTGGTTAACAGAAATTCACAAAGTGCAGAGAATAAATGTTAGTGGTGTGCTCAGCCATGGATGGACTCTCTCTCTCTCTTTCCCCCTCCCTCCCCCCTCTCTCTCTCACACACACACCATTTTGGAAGAGAGGGCAGAATGATTGTAAGAAGCAACATCAGGGAGAAAGGGAAGATGTGAGTGGAGCCATGTCTTCTGAACATGCATGATAGGACCCCTGCACTCATGAACTCACAGCACTGTTGCTGGGGGATGGGTGCTAGCTTTAGGGTTTCAAAAGACTCATGCCATTTCTAGTCTCTCTCTACCTCCTGCTTGCAGATCAAGGTGCAGGCTCTTAGCTCTTTCTGGCACCATACCTTTGGCTTGGCCATCATGGACTCTATCCCTCTGAAACGCCTGAAACTCTGTCCCTGTGAATTGCCTTGGCCATGGTGTTTTGTCATAGCAATAGAAAAGTAACTAATACTGTGGGTTCTTGGGCTTGAACTCAGCAAGCGTTTTACTGACTGAGCTATTGCCTAGCTTTTTCATTTAGTTAGACCAATCATATTTATGGATACTGAAAGGAAATTCATAAAATAATACTGAATAAATGTACATTCATTTTTGTATAGTGGTATAATGTGTTTTCTCAGCTGTTTTTTTTTCTTTTTTTCCCCAACTCGTTTATTTTGACATTTATATTATCTCTGGGGATCTGCCTGTCTTTGTCCCCCTAGAATTACAGAGCAGACACCCATTCCTGAGCCCTCTGCAAGGGCAGCAAGTGCTCTTAACTTCTGAGCCATCTCTCTAGACCCTTCAGTAATGATTTTAAGAATCTTTCTGTCTTTATTTCATTGACTTTTTGTTTTCCAAAAAACAAAACCAAGAAACAAGAACCAAGGGTCTTGCACATGCTAGACCAGAGCTCTACCACTGAGTTACACACTCAGCCCTCTTCCATTTAGCCATTCTTATTATATATCAATTCCCTGCCCACACTCGAATCACTTTTATGACCCTTTACTCTTTTCTGTGTATCTCCTTCCCTTTTCTAATGCACACACTACTTTTCATCACAATGACACTCTCCTTTTTCTTGTATCCTTGACTGGTTTCTTCCCATGCATTTTTGTCCTTCCATGTGAATCTATTTAAGAACATCTGTGGAAAGTCTTTTGGATAGTTTGATTGTAATTACATTCAATTGGAGCTCATATTTTGAGAAATGTACTGATAATTGAGTGTTTTTTCTTTCCAAGATTCAGCACACCCATTTATTATGTTTTTTAAAGAATGCTTTAGTTAAGTTTCTATGTCACCTCTATAGCGATCCTGTTTATCTTTCTCGGGGGCTTAGACCTAAACATCTGACAGTTCTGGTCACTCTTTTCCCTACTATATTTTCTGATTGTGCTTACGCATAGGAAAGCTGTCAATTTTGGCATGTTGGTCCTATTAATTTCAATAGTCCATTCATTGACTGTTTTTGTTTTGGAGACACTGTCTCATTATGTAGCTCTGGCTGTCCTAGAACTCACCATGTAAACCAGGCTGGCCTCAAACTCACAGAGATCCATCTGCCTCTGCCTCTGCCTCTTGAGTGTTGAGATTGATGCCTGGCCCATTCATTGATTCTTAAAGTCTCCTAGGTGAAACATCCTGATGTCCCCTGCATGTGATTAGTGCTTTGTCTATTCAATTATAATATCCATGTCCCTAAAACATTTTATTACATTTATTTACACATACTCACTTTCTCTGTGTTCATGCCCCCTACCCCGTGTGTGTGAATGGCATGGCACACGTATGGTGATCAGAGGACAACTTGAAGGACTTAGTTCTTTCCTTCCACCTGTGGATTCTAGGAATTAAATCCAAACATTCAGACTTGGCAGCAAGTGCCTTAACCTACTGAACCATCTCACTGGCCAGCTCTGCTTTAGTTGCATAATGTTGAGAATGATGAAGAAGGAGAAGGCACAGTAGACTTTCCATTCTTGCTATGAACATGAATGGAAACATATCTACTGGTATATTGTGTTAACTGATATATGCACAATGTAACAGCTTCAGAATCTCAGTGGTTAAATAGACAAGGGTTGCTGGTTGCATGAAGTCTAAAGTGACTGCCTCCTTAAGGCCTCCCGAAGGCATGTCTCCTTCAGGTGGTGAAGTCAGACCTCCCATCCTGTGATGTGGCCACATTCAACTCATGGCCTTCAGATCTGCTGCTGAACAAGAAGAGGATGTGGGGAGGAGAGCCGACTTTGAGCCACTCTGGCTTAGGAATGACTTCCATGCACATTCTAGAACTACATACAAGCCACAGGTCTGGAAATAGGACTTCTGACGAACTGGCTGTTTCCTAGAATCTTAGCATGATATTGCCAGAAGTTCTTCATACCTTGAAAGTTTCTTGGAATCGGCACTTTGTAGTCTGATTGTCTTGTACCTCTGTGCAATGTTACTTTGCCCTCTCTTATTTCATCTAATGAACCATGAAAAAGAAAACCCATTGAATTTGTCTTTAAAATTAAGAAACGACTCTTCACCCCCACCCCACTATGAGCCAGTTATATGCTGTGCAGTCCAGGTTGGCTTCAAACTTGAAATCTCCCTGCTTCCACCCACCCAAGTGCTCTGGTTATACTGTGCACAACCACCCCCGTCAAAGAATAATAATGATTATCATTCACCATCCTAACACTTGATGATTTGTAAAAAACTACTTTGTTACAATAAATTCATAAATAAAAAACATCAAACAGCTAGGGTAAGGTAGCCACTTAAACACTTGCCCCCATCCCAAACTTTGTACCTCCCAGAGAACGTCCATCTGGGTAGAGCAGCTGTTCTGAAGCACTGGAGTTTGGCTTTGGGTTTTATACTTTCACTAACAATGACTTTTTATGTATGCACTTATCCACCACAAAAAAGGAAAAAAAACTATGACAGAGTTGAAACTAGAAAAACAATTAACTTTATATTCTCTTTAATGGCTTATGAGTCCTTTTGTTCTGTCCTCTCTTTTTTGTCATTTCTGCTATTTCTAACTGTCATGGCAACTGTTTACAGATATTTGTGCATATTCATATACCCATTATAGGCCTGGGTCTCAATACGAGGAGGAAAGTGTTTTCTTTCTGATTTTTGGTGACTTTACTCTATATTATACTTTCTAAATCCATCCATTTTCCTGTAAATTTTATTTTTCTTTACACTTGAATAATATTCTGTTTTTGTATATGTAGCACACTCTCATTATCCATTCATCTATTGACAGCTTATAGGTTGGTTCATTTCCTGGCTTTTACAAATAGAGCAGCAATAAACATGGATATGCAAATGTCTCTACAGTAGAGTATGGAGTTCTTTGGGTCCCTGCCCAGGAATGGTGTAGCTGGGTCATATGGTAGTTATTTATTTATTTATTTATTTATTTATTTATTTATTTATTTTGGAACTTCAAACTGATTTGCACAGCCACCAGCAGTAAATAAGGGCTCCTGTTCTCCACGTCCCCAACATTTGCAGTCAGATTTCTTGGTAATTGCCATTCTGACTGGGGTAGGAGATATCTAAAGTAATTTTAATTACAGTTCCCTGATGACTAGGGATGCTGAATACTTAAAAAAAAAAATAGATACTTGCTATTTGTGTTTCTTCTTCAGAAACTGTCTGTTCATTCATTAGCCCATTTGTTGATGGGTAGTTCTATTTCCTTGGCACTTAATTGTGTATCATTGTGTAGCTGAGGATGAACTTGAACTTTTGATACTTCCACTTTGGCTAGAGAGACACATCATAACCAAGGAACACCAAGGATGACTGGCCATTACCTGATGCTAGCAAGAGGGGAGATCCTTCCCTACAGCTTTTAGAGACCTCAGGGTCTTAACTACATGTTGACTTCAGTCTTCAGCTCCCAATGCCTCTCTGGGTTGTTTGACACACTCTCTGTGTGTGTGTGTGTGTGTGTGTGTGTGTGTGTGTGTGTTGTGTATGAGAGAGACACAGAGAGAGAAATAGACAGATAGAGAGAAAAAGACAGAAAGGGGGAACTGTCTTAGTTAAGGTTTCTATTTCTGTGAAGACATACCATGACCACAGGGACTCTTATAAGGAAAACATTTCATGGGGTGGCTTACAGTTTCAGAGGTTTAGTCTATTATCTTGATGGTGGGACATGGCAGCATGCAGGCAGACAGCGCTAGAGCTGAGGAGCCTTCATTTTCATCACAAGGCAACAGGAAGTAAACTATCTCACTGGGCATGGCTTGAGCATATATGAGACCTCAAAGACAGCCTCCACAGTGACACACTTCCTCCAACAAGGTCACACCTCCTAATAGTGCCATTCCCTTGGAGGCCATTTTTTTCCAAACCACCACAGGGGGAGAGAGACAGAGACAAAGACAAAGAGGGGGAGAAAGGGAAGAGAGAGAGATAGGGAGAGGGGAGGGAGAGAAGGAGGGAAGAGGGAGAAACAGAGAGAAACACAGAGAAAGATAGAAGGAGAAAGGGGGAGGGGGAAAGGAAGGCAGGCAAGAGACAGAAACAGAGAAAACATGCATACAGTACTGACAGAGACCAGAAAAGGTCATCAGACATCAGATCCTCTGGAGCCTGAATTCAGGTGGTTATAAGCCACCTGTTGGGGGTGCTGGGAACTAAGCTCAAGTTTTCTGTAAAATCAGGAAGCCCTCTTAACTGCTAACTCATCTCTTCTGCCCCGGTTTCAAAAAAAAAAAAAAATCTTCATCACCCACAAATGAAATCCTGAAGCTATTCCCTGGCCCCTTCCCTACAGATATCGACAACTATTATTCTACTTGCCCTGCCTGTAGATTTTTGCCTTCTGGGAAAATCACATATAAACAGGACCATATGTAGCATATTGTGTCTGACTTCTACTGCTATGTTCTTTTCAAGTTTATGCATGTCTTACCATGTATTCACACTTCATTCCCTTTATGACTGAATAACAGACTGTCATATGATTTTTTTAATTCATTTGTCAGTTGATGGACACTTGCGTTGTTTTCCTGTTCCAACTGCTAGAATGCTGCTGCAATGAAGGTTTATATACAGATTTTTTTTTGTTTGAACATATGTTTTCCATTTTCTTGGATGTGTACCAGCAGTGGAATGACTGGATCATATACTAACTTAGTAATTCAATGCTTAGCATCTTGAGCAATGGCCAAACTGTTTCCAAAGTGGCTGCACCATTTCAGAATCCCAGCAGCCATGCACGATGTTTCCAGCTTCTTTACATCCTTGCCAATACCTATTATTGTCTGACTTAAAAAAAAATAATAGCTGGCCCAGAGGCTTTGAGGAGGTGTCTTCTGGCTTTGATTTGCATTTCCCAAATTACCAGTGACATGAACTCTTTCCATGTGCTTATTAGTACTCATTTTCTTCAAAAAAAAATTGTGTCTGTGTCTCTCTCTGTGTGTGTGTGTGTGAGAGAGAGAGAGAGAGAGAGAGAGAGAGAAAGAGAGAGAGAGAGAGAGAGACAGAGACAGAGACAGAGAGATGCCCCCAGAGGCTCTTGTTTTGGCTCTTCTGGTGCAAGAGTTACAGGTGGCTGTGAGCTGCAAGATGTGGATGCTGGGAACCAAACCCAGGTCTTCTTCAAGAGTAGCAAGTGTTCTTAACTGCTTCCCATCTCCCCAGCCCCTGAACATTCATTCTTATTCATGTATGCAAATATTATTCTTAAAGAATTTATTAGTATTTCTGTCCTTACCTGATTAAGGCAAATATATTAATATGAAGCTTTTAAAAATCAAGGATGGTTCTATAATTTCCTTTTCAGGAAATTCTTATTTGTATAAAAGTAAAGTTTCTTACATCCTTTGTTCAACATAGATTTTGTTTGTTTGTTGCCTTTTGAAGCAGGGTCTCACTCATGCTGGGCTGGAACTAACTTGAAGCAATCCTCCTGCCTCAGCCTCCTGAGTGCTGGTATTGTAGGTATGATTCACCATGCTTGACTCTATCAGTGCTTTTAGCATTTTAAGCATTTTGGGGGTACTGAGCTGATGCTGGAGGTAATTATTTCATAGCAGGTAAATTTGATTTTATTCCTCTTGAAGACTGGACTTTTGTCTTTATTCTAGGTGTCCTTCAGGCAGACACACTAGATTGAGTCAAGGGATTTTGCAATACTGAGGATCAAGCACAGGGCTTAAACATGATAACCAAGCACTCTTCCACTGAGTTACATACTTAGCTTAGATGTGGGTTAAATAAGTTGTCTTAACTGGGTGGGGTAGCACATGACTTTAATCCCAGCACTCAGGAAGTAGAGCCAGACCTCACCCTCAGTTTTTTGGGGAGACAGGATTGCTCAATGTAGCATTGGCTGGCTTGGAACTCACTATGTAGACCAGGCTGGCCTCAAACTCAGAGATCTGCCTGCCTCTGCCTCCCGAGTTCTGGTATTAAAGCTATGCACCACCACTGCCTGACACACACACAAAAAAAATCTTATTGTGCCAGGTATGGTGGGGCACACCTAAAATCACAGCTATTCAGGCTTACTCTTATTTAGGCTCATGGTGAAATGCAAGTTCAAGACCAGCTTGGGCAATCATTATTTTTAATTATGGCCTTCCATATACTATCACCACCCCAAATTCTCTTACTCATTCTATGAATGTGGTCCATTCTGAGTTGATTCCCTCACATCTCCACATGATTTTTATTTTTATTTTTTGTTTTTTTGAGACAGGGTTTCTCTGTTTAGCTATGGCTGGCCTCGAACTCACAGAGATCCACCTACCTCTGCCTCCTGAGTGCTGGGATTAGATGTGTGTGCCATCACTGCCTGATGGGGAATGTCCTTCTGTATATATATATTTCTCTTATTGATTGATGAATAAAACACTGATTGACCAGTAGCCAGGCAGGAAGTATAGGCAGGACTACCAGAGGAGGAGAATTCTGGGGAGAAGATGCAGAGAGGAGACTCCATGTAGCTACTGGGAAGATAGAATGCTCAGGGCATGGTAAGATAAGGTCATGTAGAACTACATAGATTGACAGTTATGGATTAATAATTAAGAGAGAGCTAGCCAGTAAGAAATCTGAGCTCTTGGCTAAACAGTTGACAATTAATATAAGTCTCTGTGTGTTTATTTGGGGTTAATCAGCTGTGGGACCATGTGGAACAGAAGCATCTACAACTGCCTGGCCACTAAATTTTTTCTCCATCCTGAAGAATTCCTAGAACCCATCTTCTGTTTCCCTAATTTACTCTTTAACTGTGTTCATCCTGCCATCTTCCTTCCTTTATTTTAACAATTTTACCTTTCATTATCAACGTCTTGGTTGTTCAGTTGTAGCCAGTCATTTCTGTCTCATGAATGAAGCCCTCTGATTGCCCTGAGAACTCATACTTCTAGCCTTGTTCTATATCTAAGAAACCTTCCTTCCTCGCTGTGGATCCCTTGGTCTCTTTGCTCAGCCCTTTTGTCTCCTCCTGCACACAGTGGTCCACATGCAGGTGTGTGCATTTCTTTCTTTTTTCCTTTTTTTTTGCTTGTTTGTTTTCCTGACTCAGGGTCTGACAAGTGTTTTACAATGGATCCTCTCACCCCCTCCTTTCAAGTGCTTGGATTACAGGTGTGCACCACCACACCCGTCTTCTGCAGTTCTGAGTACTGAACATAGGGCTTGTGTATACTAGGACTGCACTCCATCAAATGAGCTATGGCCTCAGTGGTGTGTATGTGTGTGTGTGTGTGTGTGTGTGTGTGTTTGTATGTGTGTGTATCTCTGCAGTCTTGTGGGCTGACAGCTGCCGTTGGCCGTGCAGCCTCTGTGGAAGGAGACACCATGCAGCCTCTAGAACTTGTGCTCCTATTTTGAGAGGCAGGGCCACTGCTCAGCAGGTACATAGCAGCTGCTCTCTCAGGCTTGGATGTTTCTCATTCTTCCCAGAGTTTAACAGCTGTTCAGCACATACCCTTTCTCCTTATTGTGAGTATGTAACCCCAAGATGTACACCCAAGGGTGACAGAGAATGCCAAGTGGGCAGGCTGCCTGCTCCTACTGAATGGCCTTGTCAGTGCCCCTTGCTACTGTGTGTTTGTGTGTGTGTAGGTACTACATGTGTGCAAGAACAAGTCACATGTGTACAGATGCATATGGAGGTCCGAGGACCACAGGTATTATTCCTCTAATACTATCCACCTATCAAATTTTTCTTCTTCTTTTTTTTAAAGATGAGAATTCACTCACTTACCTGAGCTCACCAAGTAGACTGTCTAGAGAGGACCTGGGATCCACCTGACTCCACTTCCCCAGCTCTGAGATCACAAACAACACGCCATCACACTTGGTGTTGTTGTTTGATTTTATGTGAGTTTGGGGGTTGAACTCAGGTCCACTTCTCTATATGAGCCATCTCCTCAGCCCTTGTTGTCACCTGTTGGCAGGACACATGGTGGCCTTGCTCCTCCCCATGGTCGGCTGGCTTTGGCCACCCCAGTGCAGACCCCTCTAATCCATCCTATCTCACTTTCATTTCCACAGACCACAAAGAATCTCCTGCTTGGTTTTGATTATATATTATCTTTCCAAGGATGGGAGTGGGCTCAGTCTGCTGCAACATTCTGTAATTTTCCTCCTGATAATCTATTAAAAACATATTTCTAGCCTGGGGTTATAACTTGGTGGTAGAGTGTTTGTCTAGCATGTATGAGGACCTGGGTTTGACCCCCACCACCTTGAAAAACATAATTTTAAAAAATTACCTTTCAGTAGTGTGTGTGTGTATTTGTGTGTCTGTCTGTGTGTGTGTGTGTGTGTGTGTGTGTGTGTGTTCCCTACCTCTGTTTCCTGACAAGGCCTAAAGGCAAAGACAGTATTTCAAAGAGCAAACCTGTTGCTCTATCTTGGTTTTTATAAACCATTATCTACTAAAAGTAATCAAGCCTTCTTGGAGAAACAGTTGGTCTTCAGGAAGAAGTGCAATCTCAGGAAGAGATTGCAAAGAAGCACTCTCCAGATGCTGTGGCCTTATAGCAGAAGGACACACAGGAGTCAGCTTGAACATTACTGAAATAATAAAGAGTAAAGTCCACTACAAACAAGCTAATAGGTAATGACCACAACTCATAAAACAAAGATAAATTAGAATCCATGCTTAGTTTTTACAAATGAATAAATTAACTAGGCACAGTAGTGGACACCTACAGGCCCAGTACTCAGAGACTGAGGCAGAAGGATTATGAGTTCCTGGGGTGGTGGGAGGGGGAGGAAGAGAGAGGGGGGAGGAGTGAGGGACAGAAAGGGGAGGGAAAGGAAAAAGGGACAGAAAGGGGAGGGAAAGGAAAAAGGGAGGGGGGAAGGGAGGGAAGGAGAGAAAGAGAGTTTTCCATAGAGCAGACTATAGGTAACTGATAGAATTTTTTTAAATCACCATTTGGAATCAGGTGTGGTGGTGCACACCTTTAATTCCAGCACTTTAGAGGTAGAGGCAGGAGGATCAGGAGATCAAGGCCAGCTTTGTCTGCATAGTGAGTTTGAGGCCAGCCTGAGCTACATGAGATCCTGGGTTTTGTTTTTGTTTAGTTTTGAGAAAGGGTCTTTCTATGTAGCCCTGGCTGTCCTGGAATTCTCAGTGCAGATTAGGCTGGCTGCAAATTCTGAAGCACTAGGATTAAAGGCATGTGCTACCTGAGATCCTGTTTTGGTATACAAAGAAAAAAGAAAGAAAGGGAGGGAGACGGAGGGGGAGGGAGAAAGGAAGGAAGGAAAGGAACTGAAGAGACTGCTGGGCAGTTCAGAGCACCCGCTGCTCTCATAGAGGACCTGGGTTCAGTTCCCAGTACCCATGACTGCAGACTCACAGCTCCAGAAGTATCTGACACCCTCTTCTGGCCTCTGAAAGCACCCACACTCATGTGCATATACTCACACACATACATATAATTAAAGATAAATAAGTGTTTAAACAAAGAAAAGTCAAGCTTAAATCATCAACAATTCTAAACTAGTGAGAAAAAAAGTAACACGCTTTCATTAGAAGAAAGTATGTGTGGCATGCATAAGGCCTTGGGTTTGGGTTTGCTCCTATGTGTGTGTGCACGCGCGCGTGTGCACACACACATACTTCACAAGACACAGCATGATTAATAATCTCAAAGCATCTCACTATAAGACCTTTATTGGTTATTCAAGGAAATAAATAAATTTACAGTGAAGAAACCTGGAAGCCACCAACCACCCTAAGCAAGTAATTGGAGTTATGAACCCTGTGACTTGACAAGGACACACCATTTCCTTGCTCACATTCCTGACAAGAATGCATCCCTGGAATCTAATCATGAGGAAACACAAATGGTAAGTCCAACTTGATGGACTTTCTACTGAATATATGTCCTGTGCTAGTCAGATTTCCTAGATGGGAGCTGACTGGAGAGATGGCTCTGTGGTTAAGTACATTTGCTGCTCTTCCTTAGGACCTGGATTTGATTCCCACTACCCACACTGAGCAGTTCACAACTGCCTGTAACTCCAGCTCCAGGAGATTTGATGCCCTACACACACACACACACACACACACACACACACACACACACACAGAGAGAGAGAGAGAGAGAGAGAGAGAGAGAGAGAGAGAGATACAGCTGGGGATGAGGCTTGATGACAGAGCATAAGGTGCTCACCCTGCTTCACATGTGCAAGGCCCTGCTTCTGTCCCGTAGCTCCAAAACACGTCAAATGATGAAGACACAGAAGGAGAAAGGAGTGAGAAGCTCCTGGGTACCAAAAAGACCCAGTGACCCAGAGCTGTGTCTGATCCTGGATTTCATAGTGGGGTCAACAAATAGGAAGACATACTAACAAATACAGTTTCCCTCTTGCTGTGAAGGTTATTTGGGAGACAGTGGCAATATGTTTTTGTCTGTGAGAATTCACTAATGGAATCATATCATTGCCCATTTCCTGATTTTGGTATTATTATATAAAAAGGCTTTGTTTTTAGAAAAAACATACTGAAGTATTTAGGGATAAACAAACCACATGGACATGTGTAGTTTAAAACTTTTTTTTTTTTTTTTTTTTTTTTTTTGAGACAGGCAGGCCCTTCTTGTATAATCTAGGATTTACCATGTAGCACAGACTGAGGTGTACAGTCCTCTTGCCTCAGCCTCCTTAGTGCTGAGATTACAGGCATGCACCATCATACCAGACTGAAGAAACCTCGAGATAAAGCCAAGGGCAGTGGGCCACGTCTATACTCCCAGCACTCCGGAGGCTGATCCAGTCTAGGCTACACAGTGAGACTCAAAACTCTGAAAAGCCTGGGTGGGAAAGAGCTCAGCAGAGCTTGCTGCCGTCCCAGCTGACCTGAGTTTGGTTCCCAGCACCCACACTGGGGTGGTCCCATCTACCCATAACTCCTGCCTGAGGGGATCTGATGCCCTCTTTTAAAAAAAATATTAAAAACTGAACCCAAACCAAACAAAATCTCTCATGTAAGCATCACTTGAAAGGAGTATGGAGTGTCTCACAGGCTAGGTGCTCTGTAAATGATTTACAGTGACCTTCATGCTTGACATGTCTAGTGTTTCTCATTGTCCTCTATTTCCTCTATGATGAACAACACTGAAATGGACATCCAGATTCAATATTCAGCCTATATTTTGGACACATTCATAGAAATATTAATTATTGTCCAAAAGTATGAGCATTTTAAGTAAGTACTTCATATACCGGGTAATTCTCTCGAAGCTCTCATGTGTTCCTAAATAAAGGTTTTGCTAACAGGAGCCAGGAGTGGGCTCCTTGGCTAATAAAGTGCCCACCAAGCATACTCAAGGCTCTAGGTTGAACCCACAACAGCAAAAATAAATAATTTTAAGGAAAAATAAATAGTTTTTAAGGAATTAGGGAAACTGCATATCTGCCTGCAGAAAAATGAAACTAAATCCGTATCTCTAGTTCTGCACAAATATCAATTCAAAATGACTCTAAAGTCTTATTACAAGTCCCCAGACTTTTAAACTGCTTGAAGAAAAGGTGGGGAAAATACTTCAAGGAGTTGGCACAGACAAGGACTTTCAGAAATGGACCCCAAAGCATAGACAATAATCTGAGTCATTGACAAAGGGGCTTATAGGAAATTAAAAAGTTTCTGTGCACACACACACACTCACACACACACACAACAACAACAACAACAACAAAAACACCAGAGTGAAGAAATGGCCTATAAAGACTAGGAAAAAGGCTTTGATAACTGCACTTCAAATAGGGGATTAATTTCTAGAGATTTGTGAAAATGCATCCCTACCAACAAATAATCCACTTGATGGACTGATGAGCTGAAGAGCAGTTCTCCAATAAAAGGAATACAATTGGTTGCTACAGAGGTAGTGGTATGGTGTGTGTGTGTGTGTGTGTGTGTGTGTGTGTGACAGAGAGAGAGAGAGAGAGAGAGAGAGAGAGAGAGAGAGAGAGAGAGAGAGAGAGAGAACATTCTCAGCCTCAGGGAAAGTCCATGAGTTTCTGTCTTATCCCAGTCATAATGGTTTATCTATCATCCAGAAACACATGATAGCTGAAGAGAGGGCTCAGTGGTCTTCTTCCAAAGGACCCAGGTCCAATTCCCAGCACTCCCATGGCTTCTCACTAGCCTCTATAAGTTCAGTTCCAAGTGATCAGACATTCTGGTCATCCATGGCACCAGGCATGCAACTGATGCACAGACATCCATCCATGTGAGCAAAACAAACACATAAAGTAAACTGCAAAAATGTTAAAATGTATGCCAGATTCAGAAAGGTGAGTCCTGCGTTTTCTCTCACATGAATCTAGATTAAAATTGTATATATAAAGTGTATGTATCAAAGTGTACGTCTACATATGTGCCTGTGTGTAAGTCATGAAACTAGAAGGCGGGCCACGAGTGTGGGGAAGAGAGCTTAAGGGGATGAGAGGAGAGTGTTGTGTAATACACGTGACGGAAAAGGAGGACCCATCTGGGGGACAAAGGGGAACCATGCAGGGGAGGGGAGAGGGGCTTAGGTGGGGGTCTGGGGGAGGAGGACAAACGAGAACAGTGAGACACAGGTATGAAGTGCCGGAGTGAAACGCACTGCTTTGTACACCAACCTAAAAAAGTCATAAAAGTAATTATGAACAATTAGTCAATCTGAGAGGGCAGTTCACTTCCTGTTGTTTCTTCTCGGTTCCAGAGGGTGGGGGAGACAACAGCAATAGTCAAATTTCTCTCCAGGGTAAAAATAACTTCTCCAAGGTCCTGTGCAGTGTTCCTATCCTAGAGCCTGCCACCAAATCATTTCTGACACAGCTATGTTACATACAAGATTGGGTTGACAATTTATGTTGGCTCTTCAAATGTGAAAACAGAATATCCCCAGGGAAACAAAAAGAGTGGTGACAGTCAGAGGTTGCTTTGCTTTGCCTGTGAGCTTGCCTATTCCTTCAGAAATACTGTGTACATTTATAATGTATTGTATTATATATATATATACACATATGTGTGTATACATACAGTATGTGTACAGTCTAATAAAATGTTGTATTATGATGCAATGTTATTACAATATAAAACAAGAGACTCTAACATAATAATATGTAATGGAATACAATATAATAACACAATATAACACAGCATGATTTCTCCAGGTATGGAGAAGATTTACAGCTCCGAGACCAGCTGTCATTCTTCAGGAGATATATGCTCTAGTGAGGGCAGCAAAGCCTGGCTCTCAATGGCAAACAAGGGGGTGAAGCCCAGACCAGGATCTTAGGCAATCATCCTTGCATTGCACACTACCCTGAGCCCCACCTCTCCTCTGAAACCCACCCTGTTTCCTCACCTATATTTGTTGTGCTTGGAACTCCCTCCTCTCTTTGGTCCTAATCTAACCTAATCCTTCCAGGTCCACTTATCTCCACTCAGGTCCACTCTCCAGGGTGTACCCCACAACTTTGGTGTGCAATACACATATACGAATGGACTAGGGGTCAAGGTCTTACCTCTGGGCGACTGCACACAGGTCAGTCTGTGAGCAAGTTTCCCAGTTGAAAGTAGGGCCAGGAGTATGACGTAGGAAGAGTGCTGGCCCGAGACTCAGGAAAGCAGGGTATCTACCAAGCTGTGTGACCTTGCATAGTCACTCCTCTTCCCTGGGCCTTGAGTTCCACATGTTTAGTGTGGAAACTGGAGGTGATTTCTAACTTGATTATTTCTGTCTTACACACTCAGCCTCTGGTCTGATGGGAACTGTCCTGGTAGCTCAAACAGTTAAGTCTGAAAGAACTCAACTGAGAGATATACAGCAACAGACATACACTCTCTACCCTACCCTCCTGAAGGCTGTGGAATTCCAATAAAGACATTTCTCTGCTGATGCCTTTCCCTCTTAGGGTTCATAAATTACCTCACTGATGCACACTTATTTACATGTGGTCTATCTTGTAAAGCAATCATGAATATAAAGGGCAACTCCAGGCACAGTCTGGAAGATTAACTGTCAAAAGATAAAGATGAGTCCATTTTCTGTGGGAATATAGATATGCAAATGCAAAGAAAAGGGCAGAGAAGTTTGAGCAGAAAACCGATAAAAATGTCTTCCTAGTACAGATTGTGGTGTCACATCCCTGTAAACCCAGCACCTGAGGCTAAGGAAGATGCCACTAGTTCAAGGCCAGCAGCTTGGAGCTACTTAGGAAGCACAGGAAGACACTGATCACATGAGTACACGAGCACTTGCATGTACCATCTCAACACACACACACACACACACACACACACACACACACAAATCCCTGAAGATTTCCTCACACCCACACTACACATGAGTGGTCATTGATGCTGGGGCTCTAAACACAGGCTGTCATACTTGGACAAAACTTTTAACAGATGAACCAACCAGCCACTATATCCTTCTACTTTAGACATGAGGAAATGTTGTTTTACAAGGTTAATGTGTCCAACGGCATAAAAGGAAAAGGCAAAACTAGGATTCACCTTCAGAGGGCTGGGAATGATCTCTGTAATGTTCTGCTTTCCACCATCATACACTCAACCGTCCCTAAATGACCCACTAAACACAAATGCCCTGCCACTTCACACATCTTTCTTCCACGTGTAACTAACTCCTTGTCACCAAGGCATCCTCTCTGGAAACTTCTCATTCCGTAACGTATAGAGCAGACCCCAACCCTTCTTCTCTTTCAAAGCATGCAGGGTAATTACTTCCTTTGAGCACTTCTCATAAAGAACATTCTGTTGAGAATTATCTCACCCTCCCTAGATTCTGAATTCTGCAACACTCTGAAATTTATCTGCATCATCTTTATATGCCTGAAGGCCATTACTGAGCATAGCACATAGTAGGTGCTCATCAGATGTTTATTGAGTAGACTGGTAATATCTACAAACTTGCTCTTGTTCTAGGCACATAATTGTTGTGGAATAGTATTTTAACTGGGCAAAGGTGTGTTACATTTGTTTATGCTGTGGAATATTACTTTAATTATGTAAAGGCATGTTACATTTATTCATACTGCCTTTGTTAACAACTTAAAGATGTGTTACATGTGTTTATGCTGCATTTTTTTGTGGAATATTACTTTAATTATGTAAAGATGTGTTGCATTTGTTTCACCTTGCCTGCCTAAAGCACCTGATTGGGCTAATAAAAAGCTGAACAGCCAATTACTAGGCAGGAGAGAGATAGGCAGGGCTGGAGGGAAGAGAGAATAAGTAGGAGGAGAAATCTAGGCTGGAGAGAGAAGGAAGAAATGAAAAGAGGAGGGAATGAGGGAGAAGGAAAGGAAGACACCTGGGGCCAGCCAGGCAGACACAGAGTAGGACATACAGAAAGAAAGTTAAAAAGCCAGAGGCAAAATGTAAAAGAAGAGAAACAGGCTAATTTACGTTAAAGAACAAAACAGCATAGGCTAAAGTTGAGCATTCATAACTAATAATAAGTCTCCATGTCATGACTTGGGAGCTGGTTGGTGGCCTGAAAGAAAAAGCCTGGTACATACAATGATATGTGTTCATGACCCAGGATAATTTCTCCTTTCGTTAGAAATATAAGAAACAACAAAACTGGGGATGTAGATGTGTGGTAGAAAGCTTGTCTAACATGCACAAGGCCCTGGATTTGATCTCCAGTACTGGAGAGAAACAAAGATTGGAAGGAAGGGAGGAAGGAAATGAAGGAAAAAAGAAAGGAAGGAAAAAATAAAGGAAGAAAGAAAGAGACCTATGAAGCAATTAGAGAACAAAGTGCACACATCTAGATGCCAAATCCTCAATACTGGACCAGCAAGATGGCTTAACAGGTAAAGGTCCTTGCTGTGCAAGCCTGACAACCAAAGTTTGATCCCGGGAACCAATATAAAGGCAAAAGGAGAGAATTAACTCCAGAAAGTTGTTTTCTGACCTCTATGTGCATGCCACAGCATGCTTGCCACCCTCACATAACACATACACACACAATAATAACAAATGGAAAAAAAAATAAATCCTGAGTGCTCAGGAGGAGAAGGGGGCTCCTTGTGGCTTAGGGGTGTTTGTGCCAGAAGCTTTGGGGAAGTGAACAGACCTAGAGGTAGGGTGAAGGGCTCCCTTGGATTCTGTAGAGCCATTGCCTGACAGCAGTAAGGGACCGTGTTAGGGAAAAGCTGCACTGCACACACAGAGCCATCAGGAAACCTTAGTCTCCTAAATTTGTTTTTCTTCAGTGCTGAGGGTTGAATTCAAGGCCTCACATATGCTAGGTGAACCATCAGTGAGCCACACTCTCACCTCCTTCCAATTGTAGTCCACGTGCTGCCGAATTGAGCACCACTCTCAACTTAAAGTTCATCTTTCCTTCCATCCTCCTTCTTTCCCCTCTTTTCTCTTTTCCTCCCCTCCCCTCCCCTCCCTTCCCCTTTTACTTGTTTTCTCTTTCTCTTTCTTTCTTTCAACAGTGTTTTACTAAACTGCCAAGGCAGCAAAACCACTGGTGGGTTAGCTGGCTTCTTCGGAGCGGGAGGAGCAGGTTATTCGCACGCGGATTTGGCCGGTGTTCCGCTGACAGGGATGAACCCCCTGTCTCCATATTGAAATGTGGATCCACGATATCTTGTTCAGGATACTGATGAGTTCATTTTGCCAACTGGAGCTAACAAAACCCGAGGCCGATTTGAGCTAGCTTTCTTTACCATTGGAGGATGTTGCATGACAGGGGCTGCATTTGGGGCAATGAATTGTCTTCGGCTAGGATTGAAGGAAACCCAGAACATGGCCTGGTCCAAAACCAAGAAATGTACAGATTTTGAATATGGTGACTAGGCAAGGGGCACTTTGGGCTAATACTCTAGGTTCTCTGGCTTTGCTCTATAGTGCATTTGGTGTTATCATTGAGAAAACACGGGGTGCAGAAGATGACCTCAACACAGTAGCAGCTGGAACCATGACAGGAATGTTGTATAAATGTACAGGTGGTCTTCGAGGAATAGCACGCGGTGGCCTGGCAGGACTGACACTCACCAGTCTCTATGCACTGTATAACAACTGGGAGCACATGAAAGGGTCCCTGCTCCAACAGTCACTCTGAACTTTACCACCTCAGGGATGGGGGACATTTCATAGTTATCCAGACTGATTAATAAGTCAGTCTGGAGTTGCTTTACCTACAATTACTTTGAACAATTGGAGACTCTGATTTGCTGTGATGAAGATCATGGATGGTTAGCCTGGACTGCACTGCTTGCCCTTAGTGAGTGGAAGCCAGACCCTTCAGTGACTCACTGAGTATGTGTTCTCTTCTCCTTTGGAGATGGTCTTGCAACTGTTTTTTCTCCTACCCCCAAGCTGGAAAACCACTTACTCTCCAAATTCAGGCCATACTTCAACACCTTTATCACCATGTTTATCAAAACTAATGTTGCCCTGTATTCCGAATAAAGGGTGAAAATAGAAAAGAAAAAAAAAAAAAAAAAAGAAAAGAAAAAGAAAAAGAAAAAGAAAGAAAGAAAGAAAAGAAACGTGAGCAGAGTGTTTGGAGTCAAGAAGGGATGACAGGACACTCAGAGTCCAGCAGCAGTGGGAGGGATGGAGCAAAAGACAGAGAGAAGTTATAATCTGTAAGGTTGACCCAGGAAGAAAGGAGCACCTAACAGGAGCTGTGTGGCAATGGAGAGAGGTAGCTACTGCCAAAGGCAGCCATGACAACAGGGAGAGGGAGGACAAGAAATGTCTGGGTATGCTCTCTTCCTGTCATGTAGCAATTTTCTCTGAATTCAAATAGTCTGAATAATAAGGAATGAAGAGATTCATGAGACTCCAGGAGAAGACAACTGGTAACTGTCAGAAAGTTCCTAAAACTAAGAAAATTCACAAGGTCTCTCCCATCCCAAAGTTATGAAAGCAGTAATCCCCTGTTAGGGTGGGGTGGGGGCTTCTCCAAACAGCTGACTTGTTGAGCAACCTGCCTTGTCATGCAGAGAGCAGAAAGGTTGCAGCTTTCATGAGTCATCAGCCATGTGGGGTGGGCATGGGTGATGCAGCTGCCTTTGAGTCATCCCTAATCCTATAAGTAACCCCTCATCCATACTCCTGAAATAACACCAATAAACTCATTGGTTCACCAAGTTTGACTTTGATAGTATCACTACTTTGATTCCCTTTCTAGGGTGAATAGATATTTGTTTCTCCAGAAAAAGTCCCACATAACACCTCCTTTCCTCAAACTCCTGCTAAAGTCTCCCATATGTAACCAGAAGTGACCTGGCAAGGGAGGTGGAAACACACACAAGTCAGACTTCTGGGCATGAGATACAACAGGCAGAGAACACCAATTCAGTGCCCCCTTGGATCCTGTCCCTCCAACATAATGGTCCCTTCAAAGCAAACATCCTGAGAGCCATTGCTTCTTACTCCGCTGATGAGACACTCCAACAAGGTGGAGGTCCCCCTCTCCCCCCCCCCACTTCCATGACAGTAAGCATTCCAAAAGCATACTCTTTCACTGGCTGTTGCCCTTGCCCTGTCTCACTGGCCCTGCCCCTCTCTCCTGCATCCCAGGACACCATGAAGACACTCAAGTCCACCCCAGGCTCTGCTTTCAGAAGGAAGAAAATTAAGACACTGGTCAAACTGGTCATCTTTTCTTCCTCTAAAAAGATGGTTCATATGTATATGCATTCCTCCTTTTAGGATGACAAAGGAACCTCCCCCAAAATCACACTCTGACATTGCTGAATTGGGTAGATGCCAATGCACAGAGCAAGCTTTAGTCATGGACCTGTGGAGTCTTCAGACCAGGACTCTTAGAATCATAGAATCATGAAAAATGTTTCTCTATCTTTTACTGCTTCCCTGAATAGCTCTCTCTTGCACTCCGGCACCCCATCACCTTCCCTATGAAATTTTAATACTGCAGATATATTGCAAATGTACTCACACTCTGTGTGTCTGCTTGGTAGGTACTCTCTCATATATTGCTGACATTTTTCTATTTTCAACATTGGTAACTGATGATGCAAGGTCCCAGTGTTACCCCTCAACACTGAAGAGCAAGTAAAAGACAGCTAATGATAGCCAGTCGGCACACACAGGGTACTGCTAACAATAGGCCTTTCTGCCATGTCCATCTATTAGCCACGTGTTTGTAGCACTGATCTTAAGTGTGTTCTGGTTATCTTCCATGAACTTCATGTCAATACTCCTCATTTGTAACCCAACAAAAGCCCAAGGAGAGAAATAAAATGAATGCTAAGTGCTCTAATTTAGGTATTGTTTGAATGTCCTCCTGGGCTTCAGGTGACTAGAGGCTCAGTCCCCAGGGTGGTGGCATTGGGAGGTGGTAGAGCCCACAAGAAATGGTACCTAGTAGAAAGCCCTCAGGTCAGTATGGTGAGGTAGGTCTTACAGGACCCATTGGTAGTTCTTGAGAGAAGAGTGCCAGAAAATGAGCAAGACTGATCCCTCCCTCTCTGCTTCCTGGCTCAAAATGTAATTAATCTTCTTCCTCTGGTCACGCTCCTTCATCTGTCATCCACCATCTACTGTGCATCATCAGTAGTTGTTGGAAAGAGTTACTGTGAAATGAATATGCTTGACCCTCCCTCTCTGCTTCCTGGCTAAGTATGTAATCTTCCCTCTGCTCATGTCCCACATTTGGCCATCCAACATGGGTTCAAAGTCCACACCATGCCATTTGCACTCCCAGCCTCCAAAATTGTGAGCTACATAAATCTTTTTCTTATAAAGTTGCTTGATTTTTGGATCCCTTATGATAGCTAGAAGCTGACACTATGGGATCAGATTTTTGCCTGATAGAACTGAGCTTGGGGTTGCCATTCATCTTGGTAGTGACACCTGAGTTTTCCTCACTTCACATTTTTTGCCCCATTGAGCTCAGCGCCATCATCCTACAGGACACTGAAGGCACGAGGAGCAGACACCTGGGCGACTGAAGAGCTGAGTGAAGTCCAGATGCTCAACCTATAGGTTCTGAGCCGATTTTAATCACCTTAGGGCCTTGCTCACTAACCAGAAGTGAACTTGGGTGCCTCCGGCTTTGGGGAACTTTGGCCCTTAATTTCTGTTGAGGGGGGAGGAGGAAAAATGAACCACCAACAACAAACTTCTTTTCTGCTCTGGGGTGTACTGTAGCAAACTGTGTCCCAGTGGCTCTCCAATTCTGTTTCTGCCAGGGCATATGAAAAAGCAGAGAGCTAATTATATGATAGCAATTACCTGAAAATTATATGTTTATTGGTTTTCCACTAGCAGATACTACTATTTCTGAACTCTTCATTGTTCTACTCAGTGACAGGAGTCACACTGTCTCTATTCCAAATGTTCCCTCCTAGCTCATGATTAGCAGACTTTCCAAATGGGGCCACAGCGTGGAAAGCCTCCTGGGTAGGGAAGGGAGGGTGTGACTCAGTCCACACAGGAGGCACCGGAAGCCTCCCTGGACCACGGATACCTCACTCCTGTTTTAGTAATGAAGTGTTCATCATCTTCCTGCCCAAAAGCAGTGCACTCCTATCACTGCCCTTGGATACTAGGAAGAGCATCCAACAGGAATGGCTCCATCCGCCACCGGATGTATTTATATACCCTTCAATTACGTGCCTTAGTTAATTGTCCCCTTTCCACTAGCTCTTCTTACGACAGAGGGAGCCTCGCCTGTAATTAGAGTGATGAAATATTTCTATGAGCTTTTAAAAGTGGAGCCTAAACTGGGTCATAATGGGGAAATCAGAGGTCAGGGTACGGAGGTCACTGTCAGATTCACTGTGACAAACTGCTCTTCCAAAGTTTCTGCTATGTGAAGGCCCTATGTGAACGACCATTGGGCACCTCTTCCTACTGTTACTATTGACACCAGTATAATGTTGGGCTGGAGTGATGGCCTTCTTGCTGGCTCCCTTGGTAGGCTTGCCTTGTGAACACAAAGACCTGAGTAACAAAGCCAACTGTGATAGTAGGTAGTTGTAATCCCAGCACAAGAGAGACAGAGACAAGTTCCTGGGAGGTCACTGTCCCTGGGTAGCCTATTGGTGAGTTCCAGGCAAGAGAAAGACCCTGCCTCAAAATAAAGTGGATAGCACCTGGGCAACAACATTTTGGCCTCTGCATGAATGTGCGCACATGTGCACACATGACCACACTTGAAAACCAACATCTGTGGAGCATTTTATAATGCAGATAATCAACTCCTTTTCCATGAAGCACCTTACTTATCTGGGTGACTTGGCCATAGTCACCTTGTTTCAGTGCATTTCACTACTCCCTGGGAAGATTGACAGGCATGTTGATGCAGCTCCTGTTTACAATTCCACACGTGTGGAAGGACAGCATATGGGTCTTGAAACTCCTCCATCTGTTATTCACAGGAGGGCAGGACATGTTTGTGGAGTGCCCTGTATGTCCCTGAACTAGGAGGTGATTGTGATTATAGCACAGTATGCTCCCACATTGTGCCTTTGCTGTTCCACTCTCTTGGAACAGCATCTTCTTATCTAAGAGTTCCATTGGTCTTGGCATGAACTTTACTACCTTGGGGATATGGGGACCCCCTGGAGATTTCTTGTTTCTCTGACTCCTCCAGCTCCCCTCCCTTAAATCATCAGCTCCTCTCAATGAATCTTGATGTGAGATTGGAAGCAATTTATTACGTGCCCAAATACTTCATTTAAGAAACAGATCTAAGGAGCTAGAGAGATGGCTCACTGGCTAAGAGCATTGTCTTGGTCTTGCAAAGGATCAGAGTTTGATTCCTAGCACCTGAATCACAACTGTGTGAAACTCTAGCTACACACACACACACACACACACACACGTGCGCGCGCGCGCGCGCACACACACACACACAAATAATAGTATTTTTAAAATAAATAGATTTAAAGAGATAAATAGCCCTCCCCAAGCCCCAGACAGCCCAGTGAATTGACAGTGGGATTTAAGCCAGAATCCAGGCCATTAATTAGCCTTATAGAATATTTCCCACTGTTGGGATGGCTGTTACATGGTGATTACTAGCTTCCCATGGAGCTGTACTGGCTTCTCAGAGCCATTGGGGGTGTCTACTGCTTGTGCAGGAACAGCCTTCTGGGAAGGAGCACTCTGATGGTTTTTAGTCATATCTCCCAGGCTGTGAATAGGAGTGTGGGGAACAGGGTGGCTCACACCACAAGGTACATGAATGACCTCAGATTAACTTGAACTAACTCTACCAGTGCCGTTGATGTTGTTGTTTGACCCTGCATCTCCCAAATCCTAGTGAAGTAATTTCAGATTAACCCTTTTATTTCACTGAAAAGAAAGACAGTGTCAACTGTCCAAAGCTGAGTCAGCACCCTATCCCTACTCTATCCAGTTCAACCATGGGACATAATGTCACCTATACTTTTACAATTCCAGAGCTGATTTCTTAGTTTGTTTTGAGACAGGGTCTCCTGTATCCAGACTAGTCTTGAACTCATTTTTCACTAAAGATGATCTTGAACTCCTGTTCCTCCTCCTTCTATCTCATAAATGCTGGGGTCATGGGTGTGTGCCACCACATCCAGTTTATGTTTGATTGAATCCAGGGTTTTAAGAATGCCAGGCAAGCACTTTACCAGGTGAGCTATGTACCCACCTTCGGCTTTAAAATGTTGATCATGTATTTTTACAATTAGGAGAGTAACCTAGTCAATTTAGTAAGGAAAACTTAAAATTCCAACAGGGCCAAGAGAGGCTATTTTAAAGGTAGAAATGGGTCTGGACAGATGGCTCTGTGGTTAAGTGTATCAAGCTTTCTCATAGGACTTCTTTGGACTGCCAGGTCCCCAAATAATGACACGGAGAAAGCTTAGCCTTAGCTCAGGCTTGTTCCTAACTAGCTCTTATAACTTACATTGACCTGTTTCTATTAATCTATATTCTACCACTTGACTCTTTACCTCTCCTCCATTCTGTACATCTGACTTTCTCCGTGTCTGGCTAGTGAATCCCATGTGCACATGTCTCAGATTCTTCCCAAGTTCCTCTCTCTTCCCAGGAGTCCTGACTAAGTTTCTCCTATCTAGCTATTGGCTATTCAGCTTGTTATTAAACCAAGCAGAAAGCATCTTAGGCAGAGACACATTTTCACAGTGTACAAAAAGAGTATCCCACAATATTTCCCCCTTTTGTCTAAATAAAAAAAGAAAGGTTTTAACTCTAATGCAGTAAAACTATACACAGTAATTATCAGGTAAGAATTACATTCATAATGTCCAGTCCATTCATATTTGGCAAATTCAGAGGAAGTACTCTATTATCCATCCTATCTTGGTGAGTCTAAAGTTTTGCACCTAAACTACTTTCTATCATAACTTGTATTATCACTCTAAAAATATTCTTTTAGATCTTAAAACATTTTTTTAGATAAACAACTTAAGCTTTTATGTCTATCAACCTTATAAACTTTATATCTTTTATAAGTTTCTTTTCTGAATTTGGTAACAAGGAAGATTATTTAGTCTTCCACACTTACCAGAGACCCAAGAAGGATAAACTATTACCTGAGTAAACAGAAAGTGCAGCACAAATCACTTCTAAAACTATAGAAATGACAGACAGCTGACTGTCTGGACAGTTACTCAAAGTTCCTCTGCAATGTTGGGGCATCCATCTTCAGCCTGTAGGCCCAGAATATCTGATAGACTTTTATGTGAAGCAGGAATTTTGCAGGACTGTCCTACCTTGTCTTGGAAAAGTTCAGCAGACACTTTCCTTTGTGCCTTGTTTGTCCAATTTGGACAACATACTCTCCGCAGGCAAGACAAAAGCAGTTTCTTGCTCAGTGGCTAACTATTCTACAAATGAAACTCCATTTGGAGATTCTTCAATGCCCATCATCTTCTCTGAAGTAGATTCAACCTGCCAGAAGCAGACCTCACTGTCATGAAAATCCTTACGTTATTAAAACATCATAAATGTCATATTCTGTAGGTTTAAAGACCAACTATCTTTCTAAAATATATTTCTGTTTGACCTTGAAAACATATGTAACATGACCAAAAGTTTGACTGTTATAGATAACTAACTACTAACCTGCATTTCTTAATTATGCTTAACAGTTTGTAATAATAGGTTTCAAGAAGTAGATCTTTACATAATTTTTTAAAATGAGATGCATAGATACAATACCTTAAACAAGAGTAGAAACACATAGTATATTATAACAAAAAATAACCTTAGATTTATATCAGTATACAAAAGTCCATACCAATGTAAAATATTTGAAACTTTTTTTAGTTTCAAAGTAGTTTTAATAATCTACCCTTTTATTCTATCATTCCTATACCTCCCCTATTTTCTTTTCAGAAAGAGATCCCTGAATCTAACCTCCTTTGCTTAGCTTTTTCCCTGACCATGACCAGTAACAACTTGTATCCAATCCCCCTAAACAATGATAAACATTTATAACCCACCAAATGACCTAAAACCACCCACTCCACCTCTTTGGAATGTGGGCATTGTGTTCTTAAAATTTCTTCCTGTTTCTGGGGCAATAGTATCTTCAGGAACCCTGAGAAAATTGGGTTAATGGTCAAGCCCTGGGAGAGCTAACTGTATCATTTGTTGTCCAGTCTCTATATAATGGGAAAGTGCAGGACTTATCTCAAGTCCCGGATAGAGTAGTCTGTGAGGATGAACTATCTTAGCTAGCTACTCTGAAGTTGTTCTGGATGCAGATCTTTGAAGAAACTGCAAGATGCATTCTGAGAGGTTGGATCACCTGGGCTATCTGCCTTCATTAATGTCTGTTCCTTTTGTCTTTAAAACAAACTTTTAAAGGTAACATACACATGTGCATCAATGCAAGTATGGAATGTGCAGTATGCACAAATCAGCTAAAGATGATTCTTTGTTTTATGTTTGTGCAGGGAAAAAAGACATCTGTCAACTCTATAAGTCTATTTGGACTGCATAACCAAACTGTAATATAAATCTCCATCCATGACATATAAAAGGATGGCATGTAATAATAAGTCATGAGGACTCTGAAACTGATAATATTTATCATGTCTCCTGCAGTCTCAAAGATTTTCCCATTAGCAGGAACAGCATATACATAACCTGTCTTCTCTTGGTTTCTTCTTTTATGCCTGTAGCCAAGATTTTCAGGAGGTCTCCCCTGGTCAAATCTGATATTAATAATTCTTGAAGGAATCCACAGCTTTTTGTTTTCTGTGAAAACAAAGGCATAACCTCTCCCCCAACACAACACATTTTCTGACATCCACTCTGAAGTTAAGATATCCTTAAAATACGTAGGCTGGTTTTATTTAGCTTTTTCTACAATTCAATATCTCTCTGTAGTTGTTGTTTTTTGCTCATTAACATTTAAAACATTAAATATTAAAAAAGTATTATATATGGTCTATACGTCCTGTGTTATATTTCCCGTCCTTATATGGCTTACTCTTTTTGTTACTTTACTCTCTCTTTAAAGACTATTATTTTTGTTATTTTTTTCTATGACTGTCTTAACCCATTTTCTTTTCTTTCTTCAGAACCTAGGTATATTTTCAAGCCTACTGTATCTGCTTAGAAGTTTTTTCCTCAGTCTGCACCTGCCTTTACTATATGCCTGCAGTGTTCTCTGACCATTGAGTCAAACCTTTAATAGCCAGGCCACTTGCTCAGGTCTACAGGCACCTGCAGGAGCCATGACTAACTGTCCCAGCTCAGGGAAGTTGTTGTGTTCATGCCATAGCAGGCATTTATACCTAGTTCTGAGTAGGTTGCACAGCAATGGGACTCTCTGGGACACTGCAATTACTAAGAAGCGGTGTCTGACTCTGTGTTTGGAGCTTTTTTCCTCCAGCTTTCTCAGTCCCTATGTAGATATGTGTGACCCCACATTGAAAGCCAGTGGAGACTTATGAAAGTTTGACCTTAGCCTTAGGCTTGTTCCCAATTAGCTTTTATAACTTAAATTAACCCATTTCTATTAATTTATGTGGCTCTTTACCTCTTCTCCATTCTGTATGTCAGACTTCCTCCATGACTGACTGGCAAATCCCAGTGGCCTCAGATTCTTCCTAAGGCCCTCTCTCTTCCCAGAAGTCCCACCTGTTCTCTCCTACCTAGCTATTGGCCATTGAGCTCTTTATTAAACCAATCAGAAGGTGTCTTTGGCAGAGACACATTTTCACAACATACAAAAAGATTATTCCACAAGAGTTAAGAGTACTTACTCCTTATATAGAGGATCCAAGTTTAGTCCTAAGCACCCATGTGACAGTTCACATCCACCTATAACTTCAGTTCTAGTAGATGTGACCACTTCTTCTTGCCTCTGTGGGCTTCTGCATGCACATGGTACACATAAACCCATGCAGGCACACACATACACATAAAAGTAATAAAGAAAGCAATACACCTTTACAGACAGAAGGAGACAAGAAGATCTCAAGCCCAAGGCAGCTGTTAATAAACAATACTGACCAAAGGACAATTAGGAAATGTTTTTCTTTTTCCTTGTGAATTTGGCAGAGTTGATACAAACACGGATGCCTACTGGGGCTTCATTTGGCTTTAAGGTTTTAGGCTTAAGATTTTGTCAATTGGAGAGATGTCTGTGTCTGATTCAAAAATCTACTAGAGATTGGGCTTGGCTAAGTGGTGGAGGAGTTGCCTAGCATTGAGAGGCCATGGGTCACACACACACACACACACACACACACACACACACACACACACACACAGAGAGAGAGAGAGAGAGAGAGAGAGAGAGAGAGAGAGAGAGAGAGAGAGAGAGAGAGACCTACTGGTCAATCATAAAAACGAAAAGTTCCTAAGGCTGGGGATGTATCTCAGTGGTAGAGCCCCTGTCTAACTTGTGCAAGGTCTTGATCTCAATCCCTAGTGCTTCAAGGAAGCACATCTAAGACTCACAGGGTAGTGTGGGGGACAGTGCCATGTTCCATTTGGTTTGTCCCACATCTGTCTGGATATCATTCCAATAAACAACTCTGACTTCACGAATGTTATTGCTGGAACTGGAGCCGTGGCTCCATGGTTAAGAGCACTGCTTTTGTCCCAGAGGACCTGGGTTCTGTTCCCAGCACCCACATGGCAGCTCACAGCCATCTGTAACTATAGTTCCAAGGGATCTAACATCCTCTTCTGGCTTCCCTGGATGCATAGACATACATACATGCAGGCAAAACACTCATACACATAAAAATTAGACAAAAGGATTGTGTTGCTAAGCCTGTCATGGGGAAATACACTTGTAATCCTAGCACTTGACAGGCTGAGGCACAAGGATTTCTAGGCAGGAGTTTGTGTCCAGCATAAGCTACATAGCAAGGCTGTCTCACAAAAAGTGGGTGGATGAACTAAAAGAGTTGCCTCATCAGCTAAAGAGTGTACTACTTTTGCAAAAGACTGGAGTTCAAATCCAGCACGTTGTTGAGTGGCTCACAATTGCCAGCTCCAGGGGATTTGACACCTCTATCCTTCTTGGCACCCACACTCCCATGCACATAGCCACAGTCAGACAAATGCACCTACACAAAATAAAAAAAAATAATTTTTAAAGTGGTGGATGCAATAGTCAAGGTCTATAGTTCAAACACTTCAGTGATGGTAGAGGCAAGGAGATCCACGGGTTCAAGGTCATCCTTAGCTACTTCCTGAGTTCAGTTTATGGCCAGACCACCATGAATGTGGGGGGGGAAGGTGCAGAAAGGAGGAGGAGAAGGAAGAAATGGGGAGGAGGAGGAAGAAAGGAGGAGGCAGTTAAACAAACCAGGCAAGGATGATTGCTGAGTATGAAACAAGACACTTTGGGGTAAGATCAAACCTTGGCTTTGAAGTTGGGGCTTCCTGAGAATGGGGAGATTTGTAAGGCAGATTGGGAAGGCTGTATATAAAAGGGGGAGCTTCTCAGAGTAGCAGGAGTCTGGGAAACAGACTGGCAGGGCCCCAAGTAGGACTGAGTTGTGCAATGTAGAGCCCTGGGGAGGATTTCACTTCTTGGTCCACACCCTCAAGCTCCTTGAGAAAAATCACATTTCATATGCAAGCTTAGAATGCTTCTCACTGCTGCGCAGAGGGCTTCCCTGGTGAGCAGAACCCCCTGGTTTGGGCTCCATTGATGCCCAAACCAGGAGAGAGAAGGGATCAAATGGAAGGTGACCTGCCACCGCCTGGGGAAGCCAGCATGTTCTCAAAGTGTCCATGAGATGGATCCAGGTGGTCCCAGAAAGTGTGAGGAAAAAGTCTGGGGTGCTGGGGGTCCCTCTCACAATGGAGAACTGTAATCCCACAGGGGAAGTGGCTGAGGGGTGGGCTAGCTCGAAAGAGCACCCGGCCTCACCCTTCCTAATCCTCAAAAGGAGCTGTTAGTTGTAAACACAGCAATTACCCACAGGAGGCTGATGACTCAGTTCAACAGACTGTAAAATACTCAGAAAAATTGAGGCCCCATAAATGCAAAAAATATTATTACAAGCACTTTCCCCCAAAGCACCCGCCATCCTCCTGGCATGTTGCCTGTAAGGCCCTACTGTACTGATTTCTGCCATAAAATGAAACTCACTGGCCTGAGGAGCAGGTGTTCTGGTCAGACTGTAGACCCTTAGAGAAGGCAGCCCTCATGCTGCTTCCCCTCTCCCAGAGGACCAATGGTGCCCAGCAGCAAAGAATTCACAGACGATGGTTCCTGGCAGGCCTGGCTTCCCATCTTAGCTCATGAATGGTGGCCTGATCTTCTCTGAGCCTTGGTCTCCTTACCCCACTCCTAGGATGATTCCAAGACTTGGTGTAATCAACATTTGGAACCCCAGATGCCTTGAGAAACATAAAGCAATTTATAGGGGAATTTACATGATGCCCCTCCCCATCATCAGACCATCTGTTCCAAGACACTCAGTGGATGTCTGGATCCCCCATAACTCTAAACTTACACACTGTATCCTATTTTTCTAGTGCATACACACTTTAGATAAAGTTTAATTATAAATTAAATAAAAATAATAGTAAGAAACTGGCAATAATGACTAATAAAAATTAGAAAGATGAAACGATAGACTATAATAACAGTTATTTCTAATTTATAAATTATCTCTTAAATTTCCCATTGATTATTTTCTGGTCATGATTGACTGCAACTGAAAACATAAAAGCAAACCCGTGGAGAAGGGGGATCCCTATACATGGGTGGAAAAGAAGAAAGCTGTGTGGGATTCTCACACCTCCATTATACTTTAGATACAACCCAGCTAGTCCAGGAAGGGACAAATGGGCTGCACACAAACACCTCCTGTTTTCTAGTGCTTTGGTCTCTGGATATACGACAGAGCTCAATGAGAAGTACTGCTCTCAGGTCTTCCTGTGAGGCAATGACAACTGCCAGGAGCCCAAGGGCTCAGAAACAGCTTCTTCCCCTTCCCCTTCCCCTCTTCTTCTCCTCTTCCATCCCTCCTTCTCCTCCTCTTCTTCCTTCTACTTCACCTCTTCCTCCTCTCCTCCTCCTTCCCCTCTTTTTCTTCTCCTCCATCCCTCCTCCTCATCTTCTTCTTCTTCCTTCTCCTCCTTCCTTCTTCCTTCTCCTTATCTTCTTTTCCACTACCACTTCTTCTCTGTTTTAAAACAGGGTCTCACTGTGTAACTCTGGCTGTCCTGGAGCTCCAATGTGCAGACTAGGCTGGCCTTAAACTCACAGAGATCTGCCTGTCTCTGCCTCCTGACTGTTGACATTAAAGGTGTGTGCCAGGCCTGACAATGGGTCTTAAATAAAGAGGGTGTGTGTGTGTGTGTGTAACTGGGTTTCTTTTTTTCTTCCTTCCTTCCTTCCTTCCTTTCTTTCTTTCTTTCTTTCTTTCTCTCTTTCTTTCTTTCTTTCTTTTTTGCTCTTATGACCTCTTTTGCATTAGAGATGTTTATACAGCTCTTGATATGCAGCTACATAAAATAAGTATACAAAGCAAAAATTTACTGATAAAGAAATGTATTCTTAGACTGAAGAGAAGGCTCAGTGAGTAATGAGCGTGCCTGCCATGCAAGCTTGAGGACCTGGGTTTGGATCTCTAGGACCCACATAAAGCCAGACACAGTAGAGTGTGTGTCTGTGAGCCCAGCCTTCTATGATGTGATGGGACTCAGGGACAGGAGAATCTCCAGGAGCTCTAAGCTAGCTAGCTTAGGGTATATAGCAATGAATAACAAGAGGCCCTGTCTCAGGCAAGCTGCGGGGAAGATCTGGGCGGTTGTCCTCTGATTTCTCCATGTGCTAGGAAGTGACAGGAGCACACATGAGTTAAAAAGGATACACACACAGAGAAAGAGAAAGCAAAAAATACTCTAAAACAATTCTTTAAGACATACACATGTGTGTATATTTATGTACAAATAAATACCTCAGAGTTTTACCATTTATAAACATTTTACCATTTATTAAAGATGAAAGCAGATTGGCACACTGATGAGATGGGTGTGCTGGGTGATTTTTACATAAAAAATTAACTCCTAAACTGGGTGTGGTGGCACGCGCATTTAATCCCAGCACTTAGGAGGCAGAGGTGGGGCTAGGACATGGGGTGGGATCTCTGAGTTCAAGGCCAGCCTGATTTACAGAGTGAGTTCCTGGACAACCAGGGCTACACAGAGACACCCTGTCTCAAAAAAAAAAAAAAAAAACTAAACAGCAAAACAAAATTCAATCTTGGCTGACTGATGCAACAGGACATAGATCATAGATCATTATTGACTTTTTTTTTTCAGAGTTGATCAATATTTGATTTTTGTAGGAGTCAGTGTCGAGCACACAGCTTCATATAAATACATCGTACAAAAATGGGCATTTCGGAAACTGTTGACAATTCTGCCCTAATCCCAAGCCAAAATTCATTGAACAATTTCTTATGAGTTTAAATCAGAACCCAGGCAGTAATTAAAAGAATTTTATTTTGTGTGTACTTGTGTCTGTGTGCAATTGTGTATGAAGGACAGAGAACAACTTGAGGGGATTACTTCTCTCCTTCCACCATGTGGGTCCTGAGCATCGAACTCAGGTCCTCAAGCTTGTCAGCAAGCACCTTTACCCATTGAGCCACTTGCCTGCCCTCAAGCAGCAACTTGTAAGAGCAAACTTTCTAGTCCAATATAATTTAAAGATCCACTAATTAGATACATACATGCTTAATAATGGTGGTAGTTTTGTTTTTCCATAATTAAATCTGATCTGTGTATATTGATATTCATTACAAAGCAGAAGGGTTGTGTGGTCAGAACTATCCAGAACCAAGGTTGCAGTGCAGTCATATGATGTCACATAAGTGAGTGATGCTCTGAATACCTTGGATTCATTATGAATTCCATTTTGAGTTAAAATTTGGTAATCGTACTTTCAAAGTTATTTAACTGCCGTTAATTTTTTGTGCCCTCCCCCTCTGCACTTTAAATTATACCATTTCATCCAGGGTCATCTCCACGGTTTCAAAGCTAGATCCCCAAGACAAAGTACAATCTTTGGAGTCTAGACACTGACACCAACCAGCTCATGAGTAGTCACAGCCCCTCACACGCTTGGAATCTATGAACACATGGCCCCTGCACTCCCCCTGGACTACCAGCTGCATTCATCCCCTTCTGTCATTTCCCATCCACCCCAAAGAGCAAGTTCCTCCCCTCGCTGCATCCCTAATCCTCCCAATCCAATTTCACTGACCCACATTTATCACAGACTCTGACAAGCTCGTGAAAGTCGGGGGTCTCTGCTGAGATATCTTGATCCATTCGTCATGGGATCATGAGGGGTGTCCCAGAAGAGGGCCATGAAGAAGCAACAGGGATACTCATGTCACTGGTGCTGGCTCTCCCATTTTGTGATCCATCTGCCCCCAACCCTAGGACCCCAGGATTGGAGTCTGTGCTCCAGCAATATATTTCTTCTGGGCCCTTTGCTTTGCCCTTCTGGTTTTTGACTTTGATTTTGTGTGGACCCCAGACTTGGTTTAGATGTCTGGCATTGTTGGCCCAGGTCCCTACTATAACCTCAGACTCTCAGGTCATTGCCCTGCTGTCCAAGTTCAAAGGTCAAGTCAGACAGCTCCTCTACGCTCCACTTTTTTGTTCCGTCATTTAGCCTTCTGTTTTGTAACTATTTGTTTTCATGACCGGGCCCTTCCCAGGCCTGTGAGCAACTCAAAGATAGAGAGTGGGTGTCAAACATATTTCATAAATGAGTACATAATAAATTATGATCTGTCTGATTGAGGCATTATAATCACGTGTGATGCTGTGATGAGTGACAGAGAGAATTATTTTTGTCGTTCCTGACTTCCATGCCAAATGTCCAAGAGGTAGGAAGAAGGGCCTCTGTGTGACTCGCTCCACTGTGAACCAATGAGCATTTAAGACCTCCATTGATTTTCCTGTGTGTGTGTGTGTGTGTGTGTGTGTGTGTGTGTGTGTGTATGTGTGTGTGTGCACATGCATGCATGTGTGCACAGGGACATGTAGAATTTGACTTCAGGTGTTTTACTTAATTATGCTCCCCCTTATTTTTTGTGTTTTTTTTTTAAATAGGGGAGAATGTGAGCATAGTCCCCCACTTCCATAAATTATGCAGTTGAGTTTCCTGCATTTGGAGAAATCACAGGAGTCAGAATGTCCCAAGTACAGTGGATAAGCCTCACCCTGGGAAACTACCTTTGGAGTCATGGTGCCTTCCCTGCCAGGTAAGTATCCAAACTTGTTTTTTAAGATAGGTTCTCTCTCTCCCTCTTTTTTGATGTGTTTATTTTTTTCTATGTATATAATTTTTGTCTGCATGTCTGTATGTGTACCATGTGTGCATGGTACCTGCAGCTGGCAAAAGAAGATATTGGAGCTCCTGCAACTGGAGTTACAGATAGTTTTGAGGCAAACCTGGGTTCTCTGCAAAAGTGCTCTTAAACACTAGAGCCGTTTCTCCAGTCCCTTGCAACAGTGTCTGACTGAATCGAGAGGTCACTGGTTAGGGCAGGCTAGCTGACCAATAAGTTCTTCCTGTCTCTGTCACTCCAAGGCTAGGGTTATAGATATATGCTGACACACTCAGTCTTTTGTTTTTTTCCTAAAACAGAATCTCACTTTATGTCTCTCGAAGTTCTGAACTTGCTGTGTACATGAGGCTGTCAGCCTCGAACTCACAGAGATCTCTGCCACCCCCCCCCCCCCCGTCCCCCCTCAGCCTCCCAAATCCTGGGATTAAAGGCATGCATCTCCATGTGTTCCATGCTTGGTTTTTACTGTCTTTCGGTGGGTGTTGTGTCACTATGCTTTCGCAGCAGGCACCTCATCAACTGAGCCATCTCTCCAAGCCCCTCCACGGCTTTCTCTGCAGCTTGACCACTCTAGTACAGCCTGAACCCAGATGAGTCTGTTGCTTGGTTATGCATTTCGAACTTCATTTTAAAGTGGTCATGGCCCCTCACTGTTGCATCATGTTTCCACCGTTACATTTTCTTCTTTTATTACCCCTGTAAGATGTGAGTTAGGACTGTAAAGAAGAATAGAAAAAGCACTTCCAGACATTTGCATCTCTGAGAAGCTGGAACGGGGCTGCCAGAAGCTGGATGGGTGCCACAGGGAGGAGGAAATGTTCCTCCATGTTGCCAGTCTTATCAGGGCTCCACAGCTTCTCGCCAAATTTTTAGGAAAATGATGTTCTACTCCCTGGGAGCTGTGCTGTATGTGTCTATAGGCAGGAAGTCTTTCAACAAGTATTTTCACTATAAATACCTGGCGTGTGTTTTCACTGGATTAAGTCTGCAATTTGAGCTCCATATTGTGAAATCCTGACATAGGGCTATTAATCGCTGTGTGTAGTTAAGGAGCCATTGTCAACTTTAGCCAGTAAGTGAAGGTTTGTAGCATGTAGAATCCCACTTGAGATGTGGAATTTGCTCCACGGGAACAAGTGACAGCTTTCTGATCGTAATTTTTTTTTTCCTTTTGGAGTAACCATAAGTAGGGAAAATGGGAATGGTTTTTGAAAAGCTAGTAAGACTGCATGGTGGCGAATACACTTAATCTCAGCACTAGGAAGACAGAGGCAGGAGGATCTGTGAGTAGTCTGAGGGTGGTGTGGTTTACATAATGAGTTCCAGGCCAGCCAGGGGCTACATGGTGAGACACTACATTAAAGGGTGTGGTGGTTTGAAAGAAAATGGCCCCTAATAGGAGTGGCACTATTAGGAGATATGTCCTTGTTGGAGTAGGTATGGTCTTGTTGGGGTGAACTTTGGGGTCTCCTATGTTCAAGCCAAGCCCAATGAAACAGACCACTTCCTATTGCCTGCAGAGCAAGATGTAGAACTCTCAGATCCTTCTCTGGAACTGTCTGCCTACATGTTGCCGTCCTTCCTGCCATGATACTGGACTGTAAGTGACCCACAATTAAATGCTTTCTTTTTTAAGAATTGCCATGCTCATAGTGTCTCTTTACAGCAATGAAAACCCTAATTTAAGACAGAAGTTGGTACTGGGAACTGGCGTATTTCTGTGCTAGGCCTGACCATGTTTTTGTTTGAAGGAATATGGACCTTGGGATTGTGGATTAGAAAAGCAGTTGAATGGTTTAAGTGCTACTTAATGGGCCATAGTAGTAGGAACATGGAAGATAGTGGTGCTGAGTATGATCTGAACAACTGTGGTTGCCTAAATCAAGAGGTTTCAGAGGAGAAGGATGTTAGTATGTGACTTAGAGACCAGTCTTGTGACATTTTGGTGAAGAATGCAGCTGCTTTTTGCCCTTTTCTGAAGAGTCTACCTGAGGCTAAAGTAAAGAGATCTTGATTAATTCCATTGGCAGAGGAAATCTCAGAACAGCCTAGTATAGACTCTGATATGTGGTTATTACTGTTAACTTTAATGAAAATTTATAATCAAAAAGAGCAAGCTAAGCAGGATAAATTACAAAATGTAAAATTGGGGAGAAAAAGAGCACCATAAAATAGAATGGACCTAAATCCTGTGTTGAAGAGATGAGCGGATTAAGAAATGGAATAAAAGGAGTGATGACCTCAGGGTAAGATCCCACCCAGTTAAGGTTCCAACTTGTGAAAAGGGATTAAAGAAAATCTTGAAGCAGGGTGTAGTAGTGTGTGCCTTTATCCTAGCACTCAGAAGGTAGAGGCTAGTGGATCTCTGAGTTTGAGGCCAGCCTGGTCTCCAGAGCAAGTTCCAGAACAGCCAAGCTTAGGCAGTGAATGAAACCATGGAAAACAGAAAGCTGGTGAAGATGTAATTGAATAAGGGGACTGTATTCCAGCCCCAGAAAGCAGCAGAACTTGGCAGCTTCGGCCACATGGTTCTAACTTTACAGTTAAGGATAGAAGAAACAGGATATGGAATTTGCCTCCATGACTAAGGAAAGCTGCTGAGGCCTGGCATGCATCGGGTGTCCCAGAATGAAGGCCTAAAGAAGCCATTGTATGAAGCTGTGAAGGTACCGCCTGGATTGCCTTGGAGAGTCCAAGGTATTAGAGATGCCAAAGCTGCGGGATACCTGCTGAGGAGAGCTGCTAAAAGGGAGTTGAACCAGCCAAGAGGAAGAACTTTGTTGCAGTCGACAAAATTGATAGGAGTTGGAGATCTGATGAGCATTTTGACATTAGACATGGAGATGCAAAATTTGGAGTTTGCCTAGCAGTTTTCAGTGTTGTTTTGGTCCATTATTTCTTCACTATAATCCCTTCCCTGTGTTTTGGAATGGTAATATATATCCTGTGCCATTACATGTTGAGGTAATCTGTTTTTTTATTTTGATTTTATAGGGGATTATAGTTAAGAGATTGCATGAATCTAAGAAGAGATTTTGAACTTTGGACTTTTAAACGTTGTTGAGACTGTGATAGACTCTTGAAGTTGGGGGACTCTTGAAGTTGAACTAAATGCATTTTTCATTATGATATGGTTCAAGTTTATGGGATCCAGAGAGTGGAATGTGGTGGTTTGAAAGAAAATGGCCCCCAAAGGAGTGACACTATTAGGAGATGTGACCTTGTTGGAGTAGGTGTGTCTTGTTGGAGGAAGTGTGTCACTGTGGAGGTAAATTTTGAGGTCTCATATATGCTCAAGCCATGCCCAGTGAGATAGTTCACTTCCTGTTGCCTGCATACCAAGATGTATAACTCTCATCTCCTTCTCCAGCACCATGTCTGTCTGTGTGCCTCCATGTCCCAACATAATGATAATGGACTGAACCTCTGAAACTGTAAGCCAACCCATTAAATGTTTTCCTTTATAAGAGTTGCCATGGTCATGGAGTCTCTTCACAGCAATAGAAACCCTAAGTTTACAAAGGGGGTGAGGGAATAGGACTGGGGAGATGGCTTACAGTTAAGAGCACTTGTTGCTGTTACAGAGGACCTGGGTTCAAATCCCAGACATGGTGGCTCACAACAGTCCATAATTCTAGTTCCAGGTGATCCAACCCACTCTTCAAACTTCTGTAAGCAAAAGACACACATGTTGTCCACATACATACATTTAGGCAAAACAGTTAATACACATAAAATAAATAAATCTACCATAAAATTATAAAGCTAATAAGGAATCTCAACTATTCCTTTAAATATTACTCCAGTCAGTGAGTCTGGGCTCAGTTGGTAGGGTACTTAGCACAAAGCCCCAGGATCTGTTACCATCCCTACATAAACTGGGCATGGTGGTGACAACTGTAACCTCAGCATTTAGGAGGTAGAAGAAGGAAGATCAGAAGTTCAAGGACATTGTCAGCTGAGTAGTGAGTAGAAGGCCAGCCTGGGCTATATTGAGATCTTATCTCAAAAACAACAAAATAAAACATTAATAATGGTAAGAGAAATGTAGTTAAGTAAATGTTTAGATTCCTTTGAAACCACTGCAATGAATTCAGACAATTGAATTTGTTTATAAGAATGTGTGGGAGTTTTTTGTTTTTTTTTTTTTTTTTTTTTTTTTTTTTTTGTTTTGTTTTGTTTTGTTTTTCTCATTTGGCCAAGCAGTATGTCTATCTGGAGCAGACAAGTAAGACAATTCTAAATTCAATTGTGCTGTCACTCAGCTAATCAATCAATTATCAAGGATTAGTATCTGCTGTACACCCAGGCCCATGTCTGGAAGGATAGAGAGCAGATTAATGTAATATCTCTTCCTTCTATGAATCTAGAATCTACTCAGATGCCACCTAGTCAGAATTTACCAACTAATCTCAGATAGACCTGGGTTCAAATCTCAGCTCTGGAAGTTGGCCACCAAGTTGGTAAATAAACTTTGGTACTTAAACTTTGGTAAATAATATCTCTGATCTATGTCCTCCTCTGTCAACCTGTCTGTTGGGGTGACCATGGGAATGGAGCAGATAGTGAACTTATTTTCCAGGCCACATGTATAAATACTTCCTACTTGCTTGTCTTTAGCCTAAGGAAGCCCTGTAGTATCCAGCCCATATATGTACATCGTATACATGTACACTAATAATAAATATTTTAAAAACTAATTATACATTCTTTTTTACACACTGGATAAAGTTTCACACACTGTAAACTGACAACCTGAATTCAGTACCCAGAACCTCCAGAAGAGCCATCAAAGCCAGACACAATGACCCTTGCAGGCCTCCTGAAGGCAGGAGCTCAAGGACGGCTTTTGCTACACAGAGAGTTTGAGGCCAGCTTGTGCTACACGAGACCCTGCCTCAAATTTTGAAAACAGAAAAGAAAAAGGAAAGGTCCTTTGATGAAGCGGTAAGCCAATACTATATTATTCATTTTATTAAAATGCCAACCCTTGAATAACACATCTTGTTAAAAATGCTGGCCCGAATGAAGGGATGGAAAGTCTGAATAAAGCTGAATACTGAAGAACAATGGCCGTCCCGAGGAGAAGATCTTGTGCAACAGTTTTGAGTTTCAAACCAAATTGCCCACTTTTTTCCTGGAACACTGTTTTCTCCTTGGACAAACTCAAGACTGACAAAAGTGGGCTGTGACTCAGAGCTCAGGATTTGGCTGGCATCTGCTAAACAGACTGCACCAGCACCTAAAGGGCTTGGCAGTTCATCTTTGTTGCCTCTGATAAAATTCAAGTTTGAAATGGGAAACTTTTCAAAAACTTGTACTTGCCATTGGTCAATTCCAAAACTTAGTGACCTTTGTCAGGAGAGCATCGGGGCTGGCAACAAGAGTAATATTTGATGCCATATAATGAAATATATTAAAGCTGGTGAGATGGCTCATCAGTAAAGGTGCTTGCCACCAAGCCTGAGGAACTGCGTTTGATCCCTGAGATCCATGCGGTAAAGGAGGGAACCAGCTCCAGCATGTTCTCCTCTACAGGAGTACCGTGGCATGCATCTGACACACACATCATGTACACATGCAGTAAGTAAATAAATGTGAAATATATAAAAATGTTAACATTTGGGAGTTATATAACTCCCTTGACCAATATTTTCAAAATGACCAAGAGTTAACTTTGCAACACACACAGGAATAAAATGATGCATTTAAAGTGCAATATGGGATGGGCATGGTGGCACACCCCATACTCAGGAGGTTGAAGTAAGAGGATCACATGACAGGAGAAATTTGGGCTTGCCTGGAACTCACAGAGATCCACCTGCCTCTGCCTGCCTAGTGCTAGGATTAAAGGTGTGCACACCAGGATCAACTGCTCGACATTTTAAGAATATGAAAGGATCATTAGCCAGGAGTACTGCAAAGAGTTGCCCCCATTCCTGATAAACCTACTTCCCCTGTCTCCTCTCCTACTCTGTTCTCTGGGAGAGTTTACTGAGCACTTCTCAGCCCTTAACTACCAGGAATTGCTTGTTTTAGACCTTGGTTTCTATTTTGTCACACCTAGCACAAAGCATGGCTCTTATGGCTGTTGAAGTCTGGGCTTCACCTTCTCTAAATAAACTGCTAACATGACTAAGGGGAAGGTTTTTTTTTAATTGTAGATATAAGAAGGAGATAGCATCCAGAGGCATCTGGAAAAGTCCAGAGCAAAGGAAGAAGTAGACGGAACATGCCTAGCAGACTGAGCCTGGGCATGGCTATCTGCAAGAGAGGGGAGGTAGCAGGCAGGGGCTAGCGATAGAGAGAAGAGTTGTGAGGAGGGAAGCCTGTGAGCTGGAGGGTGTTTAGGGTAGGGGAGAACATGAGAAGGGCCAGGATGCTAGCATGGACTTTGAAATGTGTAAGAGGTACTTGCAATACCAGCATACACTTTGATATGCCACTAGGTGCCACAGGTAGCCATAGGGCCCTTTTCCCAGAGGTAAGGGAAATGACTGCTTTTGGAAGAGGGGGACCAGTTTCACGAGTTCCTGAGGAATGCTGGCTTTTATCTAACCACCAGAAATCCTCTTATAGTCCAGGATGAGCCCATTTCTGGACATTGGACTGCCTTTTGGGGTTTAGGGATGGAGTTTCCTTAGGACCTGACATTCTGCAAATATCTAAACAGGTTTTTGATGTTGATACTATCTCTGTTGTCAAGAAATTTGTGAGCTATTGGGTGGGAAGAACTAAACAGTTTTGCAAACATGTAGCACTTTGGAAGTTATTTCTTTTGTAAATCACATTTACTAATTTATTTTTCATGTGTGTGTGTGTGTGTCTGTCTGTCTGTGTCTGTATATGTGTGTGTGTGTCTCTGTGTGTGTCTGGGAAGGCACATGAAAGTCAGAGGACAACTCTCCTGAGTTGCTTCTTCTCTTTCTACCTTGTGAGTCCCTGGGGACAGCACTTAGCTCATCAGACTTGGAGGTGAGGCCTTTACCTGCTGAACCATCTAATCAGTTAGTGCCTAAAACCTATTTCTAACTAACTGTGTGTGTGTGTGTGTGTGTGTGTGTGTGTGTGTGTGTGTGTGGTGTGTATTAAAATGTATTTATTTTATTGAAAAAGAGTTTCACACTGTAGTTTAGGCATGCCAGGAGCTCACCATGTAGCCTCACTGGCCACAAACTCAGAGAAGTCTTCCTACCCCAGCCTCAGAAGTACAGGGATAGGGGATATTGCTTAGAGTCTGGAACTTTGACTGCAGAGTTCTGGAATTACAGGTATAGGCCACTGTACCTAGGACCTCTGCCCCCCTCTCATGCCGCACACTGCTTTGGAGATAAGATCTCTCTGTGCATACTAGGCTGGTTTTCAATGGCCCTTCTGCTGCTGCCACTCCTCTAGTACTAGGATTACAAGTGTGAGAGCCACCAAGCTCAGTTCAGGTCTGTGATCTTGCATGAGAATGTAAAACTTCAGCTACAGGTGGGTGGTTGTGTTTTCTGCTGGGCTTCTAGGTAGCAGGGAGAAAGATAGGCAGCCACAGCCACTCAGGAGAACAGAAAACAGAAAGGCACACCAAAAGAGCCTGAAGGACATTCCTTGACCCCAAATTTTTTTTTTTTTTTTAAGACAGGGTCTCCTTTATCCCAAGATATTCAAACTTGAGTTGTAGTGGATGATGTCCTTGAACTTCTGATCCTCTTGCCTCCACCTTCTCAGTGTTGGAATTACAGGAATGCAATATTATCCTAAACTTATGAGGTGTTAGGGTTATCACCTAGGTTTCATGCTCTGGCTAGTTGGGATCACAGTTTGGACAAATGTCCTGTACATAGATTCATGATAACATCCTGATCACCACCAGCCAATGATGATATGGATGAAGCCACCTGTGATTTTGTTCCTTGTCAATTTTCCTCTGTGGGTTTGCTCTTGTTTTCTTTCTCTTTGCCTAAATATGATTATACATAGAAAGAAAGGCTGTGCCTCGATGAATAAGATTAATTGCTAGAACTAGCCACTCCAAGGAAAAAGAGAACATATAACCTAACCAGCAACCTTCCTTTAGACTGGTGACTTTTTAGGTGACATCAGAATGTGCATGAATGAAATGGATAGCTGCAGGATTGCTGAATCTGCTCTTCACCCATTCATGGTTTACAAATGTTCCTTCAGGCTTTCTCTATAAGCCCTCTGCTTGTGGTTAGTAACAAAGATGACCCTCATGGTAGCAGTCTGGCCATTTTCCAATCAGCTTATTTGTTTTAATGAAGCTTCGTCTCTACCTTCACCTTGTCTCTTGCCTAATTAATTGGCTTTATCACATGTACTTTGACTAAGCCTTTGTTTGATAATGAGAGGCAATGGAACCTCCCACGGGTGATGGAAACTTTGAGAGATGGGACATAGTGAAATTTAGTTCCCTGAGGGTATACCCTTGAAGGGGATATTGGGACACCAGCCCTTTCCTGTCTCTCTTTACTCCCTGGCTATGAGGTGACCAGGTTTCCTCCACCACATGCTGCCATCATACTGACTCACCCCAGGCCCCAAAGCAATGGGAGCCAATAGGTTCTGAATTGAAACCTCAGAAATCATGAACCCAAATAAAACTGGCTTCCTTTTAATCAGTTTATCTTGGACATTTGTCACAGCGAGGGAAAGCTGGCTAGCACACAGGGAGAGAAAGCTGATGGAAGAAGTGTCCATAGATCACTGACTATAGGACAGACAAACTTGCTATGATAGCAATACTCAAAACCGCTGGAGCTGGGCATGGTGACACACACCTCTAATCTGAGCTCTAGGGTGAACAGTGAGACCCTGCCTGAAAACAAAACAAAGGGACAAATCCTTTCATAAGGGCACATCTCACTCTGGAAGAAGGCTCCATAGAGGAAGAAACTTTTAAGTTAGATCTTTTTACTTCTAGGGACAATGGAGTCAATTTGAAGGGCAGGTCGAAGGAAGTGTGAAGAAGCCATGTTGGCATGACAAAACTTCCTAGGGAGATGCTAAACAAATCTATCGCTCCTTGTGATCCCAGGACAAACCAGAGTATAGATACCACCAAAGCCGAACCTGGTGAAGCCTTACTGGAGTGACTTACAGGAATATGGGTGAGGGGTTACTTACAGGAGCAGAAATTACTCTCAGACAGCTGCATCACCAAAGCCCACCTCAGCATGGGTGACAGCTCACAAAGCTGGGAACCTGGGTCCCACTGCACAGCCTGGAGGCGGCTTAACAGGTTGGAGAGTGTCCTTTCCAGTTACCTCAGTTGGTCTAAGCCTTTTTTTGCAGCTTGGCTTATCTGATTCCTCTTCGAAGGTTTTTTTTTTTTTTTTTTTTTTTTTTTTGTTTTTGTTTTTGTTTTGTTTTGTTTTGTTTTGTTTTTTTCCAGCTGGGCTACCTGGGAACCTGGAATACAGGATACTTTGCCTCAACACAAAAACACAAAAGAAAGAAAAACCCAGAATTCTCAGGAGTTCCTAGTTTTGGTCGTTTTTCCTGGATGATACAGATACTTTTCAAAGCCTTCAGCAGCAGCACAAAAGACAACGTTGATGGAGCTGGAGTTGTAGCTTAGTGACAGGTCACTTCCTTAGCATGCATGAGGCTGTGGAATCATCCCTAGCCTACAAGAAGGAAGGGTAGGAATGAGGGAGAGAGGAATGGTGCGGGTGTAGTGGTGGACTTCTGGAATCCCAGCATTTGAGAGGTGAAACAAGAATCGAGACTTGACGCCAGTCTCAACTACCTAGTGAGCTTGAGGCCAGCCTGGGGTACATGAAACGTTGTTTCATACTATAAAGAAAGAAATATGAATTCGAGGAGGAGAGAGCAATATTGTATATCAGAGAGTCTAAAGATATTGCTCACAGGAAGAGTGCTAGCTTAGTATGAAGCCTTTGGGTTCAATCCATATCATAAACAAAACAAAACAAACTAGCATAGGCCATGCCTGAGCAATGACAACAGAAGAGGGACCATCAGGTTAGAAGAGCCCTTGACACACTTGGCAGTACACCCTCCCAGACACTCACAATATGCATTTACTCCAGCAATTGTGACCTGACCCTAAGAATTGCTAGTGGCTTTCCTTAAGAGTTAGAAGTGCTCAAGATCTCGAAGGCAAGCAAATGTCTTTTATAAATCAATCTGTATCTCAATCATGCACCACTTTTATTATTATTATTATTATTATTATTATTATTATTACTGATTTTTTGAGACAGAGATTACAGCCCAGGCTGGTCTCAAATCCACAGTGAGGCTGAGGATGACCTTGAGCTTCTGATCCTCCTGCCTTCACTTCCAAACACTGAGATTACAGGTTTGTGTCACCTTGCCCATCTTATGGGGTGCTTGGGATGGAACCCAGATGTGGTGGTTTGAATGAGAATGGCCTCCATAGGCTCATATAGTTGAATGCGTGGGAAGGGTTAGGAGGTATGGCTTGTTGAAGGAGGTATGTCACTCAGGGTGGGCTTTGAGGTTTCAAAAGGTCACCTCCTCTCTCTCTCTCTCTCTCTCTCTCTCTATATATATATATATATATATATATATATATATATATATATATTCTGCCTTGTGGCTCTCAGCTCTCGGCTACTTCTGCACCATACCTGTCTGCAGCCAGGTTTCCTAAAACAAAACAAACAAAAAAAAAAAATGTGATTGTGAGAGCTGCAGCTCAGTGGTAGAAGATTTAATTAACACACACAATAATTAACACACACAATGTCCTGGGCTGGACTGGATTCCAAGCACCAAAAGAAACAACAAAAGCCAGGGACCCCCTGCTGTAGAATATTAATTGAAGATGTCTTACATTTGTTTGTGCAGTGGAACATTTGTTTACTGATGCAAAGATGTGTTGCATTCTTTTATCTTGCATTTGTTTAACTCTGTGAAGCTGTGTTACTTTGCCTGTCTAAAACACTTGGCCAATAGCTGGACAGAGAAAAGATAGATAGGGCCTGGCAGGCAGAGAGAATAAATAGGAGGGGAAATCTGGGAGAGAGATCAAAGAATGAGAGAAGGAGGAGGATTCAAGGGACGAGCTGCCCAGCTACACAGCCAGCCACAGAGTAAGAAGAAAGGTATACAGAAATAGAGAAAGATAGAAGCCCAGAAGCAAAAGATAGACAGAATAACTTAAGAAAAGCTGGCTAGAAATAAGCCAGGCTAAGGCTGGGAATTCATAAGAAATAATAAGCCTCTGTGTAATTTATTTGGGAGCTGGGTGGTGGGTCCCCAAAAGAGCAAAAGAGCCACAAGAGTTAAAAAAAAACAAAACAAAACAAAAAACAAACAAACCATCAACAACCCCCAGTGGCCACATAGGGCTAGGACTCAGGTGAGTCTCACTGTCCTTCCTATCCTCCATTAGTATGCTCTTCAGACTTTCTCTTGGGCCTGGAACATCCTGCTTACAGGAACCCCACTTCTCACCCACCTCCATTCCTTGGGGAATCCCCTGCTTGCTTTAGAACCAGGATTCCCCTAGCCCTTTCATCCCTGTCTCTGCAAACCTAGTCTTTGTCCCACTGTAGCCTGCTTGCAGGTCTCCTCACCACAATCTACCTCTATTCCCCAGTCTCCTAACTCTTTCCCACGACCCCTCTCAGCTTGTCTACTTAGACCATCTCCATTCCTGTCACTGATTGGCAGAAGCACTCTCTACTAGGGACCCCACAGCCATCCCACTTGCCCAGGATCCAGAGATGACAATAGCAACCAAAGAATGGAGCAGCAACCCAACAAAGATGAGGTCAGATATAGACACCAAGACACACCTCAGACATCATAACTCCAGATGCTTAGACCCACGCACAAAAGCACAGACACGAACAAGCCAAGATAATACGTCTCCACCAGAAGCCATAACCCTATTACAGTAGGCCCTGAGAAATGCAAAATAACTGAAGCATAAGACAAGGACTTCAAAATAGCAGTTATGGATATGTTCAAGAACCTCATAGTAGTTTGAATGAGAATAGCTCCCATAGGCTCATTTATTTAAATATTTGGTTTCCCAGTTGATGGACTGCTTAGGATGGAAGTGTGGCTTTGCTGAAGAAGGTGTGACAATAGGGGTGGACTTTGAGGTTTCAAAAGCCCAGGTCCGGCCCATTCCTGCTATCTCTGCCCCTAACTTGTGGATCAAATGTAAGCTCTGAGCTGCTCCTCCATTGCCATACACCTACCTGCCACCATGCTCCCCACCATGATGGTCATCCATTCACCCTCTGAATCTGTGAGCAAACCCTCAATTAAGTGCAGTGACAATACAGGGAGGGACAACTAACACTAGAGGCCATTTGTAAAACCAAATGGAAACCCATTACTGTAGCTTCCTAAAATATGAAACAAATCTAAATGAAGCCACCAAGTAGCAGGGAAAAAAATGTCCCAACTAGACATCTTATGCTACCATGTAAAACCTCTAGTGCCAGCAATGGGTTACATTGGCCAAAGGCAACCTATGGAAACTCCCAAACATCACAGGCCATTGTCAAGTCTATTGGTTGTTCTCCACAACTAGATGGTAAAGCCCAATTGCTGAAGACATAGCTTACATATGCTGTCGAACACAGAGAAGATGAGCTGGTACCTAACTAGAAGCTTTACCCTTATTGGTCTAGCATTCATACTATTAGAAGGTACTCTTCACTCTACCGAAGGAGAAAGGTAATCTTCAGAGTCTTAAAGCTACAAACCTGAGACTTACAACAGTGACCTGCCTGTGAGATATTCTGGTACAATAGTGGCACAAATGTTATGGGAGTAACCAAACTAATTTCTAATTGACTTTAAGATTCACTCCATGAACCCATATACCTGACTCTGTTCAAGTGGCCAAGAACTTGAGAGAAGATAGATCATTGGCTAGGGTTAACCCAATACTATTCTGCTAAAGAAATAACTAAAATTACTCCTCATGACATACTGCTAATGCCTCACTCAACACACATCAGAGAATGAGAATCAATAGATGGGATTTACACAGAGACCCACAATTCGACAACTAGCAGAGAGTGAGAGACTTTGGAACACAGAGTTCTAAATGGGATGTCTTCATCAAAGTCCTCCCCTTAAAGTTCAGAAAGCTATGTAGAAGAGAAGAAGGAAAGATTGTAAGAATCAGAAGTGATGGGTGATTCCAAGGAAACAGTGTCCTCCCAACACAACAGCACAAATGAACATGTGAAATCACAGAGACTGTGGAGGCACGCACAAGACCGGCACAGGTTTAAGCAAAGTCCCAGTACTGAGAGAGGAAAGGGGACACAGATTCCCATTCTTAACTCAAATTATGTGCTGTTGAGATCACTAGCAAAAGAAAAATCAGTTTTTTTCCCCAATGGAGTCTCTCTGGATGCACAAAGTACACTTCAATGAAGGCCCTATGCCCAGAAGTAGTTGAACAGCACAAAATAAACTCAATTTTTTGGTGTGGTTTTTGTTTTTTTGCCTTATTTTGCTCTGTTTAGGAATTGGTTTGTGTTTTGCTTATTTATTTTTATTTCCACTTTTGCATTTTTGTGAATTTGTTTTTTGTTTCTGTTTTTATTTGATTGTTTTCTAAACAAAAAAGAACATGAAGCTGGGTAAATAGGGTTGTGGGGAGGATCTGAGAGGAGTTAGGTGATCTAAATATATTTTATGAAAATATTTTTTCAAAGAAGCAAGAAAAGAAAAAGAAAAGCAAGTTTGGCATTGTAATAATGGACTATAGATCCCTGCCTGAGGGTCTACAGCCTGGAAGAGTATTCAGGAGATTGGAACTACTCACTAAGGCTCACTGGCAAAACTATGTGGCAGAAACTCAAACAATTTGATTTCACAAACACCCACACAATATTATAGAGGAAAAATTTAGAGCAAAAAAAAAAAAAAAAAAAAAAGCCTAGATAATTGCCATACATGTTTCTACAAACTTGAAACAGCAAAAACTTGCCTGTAAACACCTCCCTTGCAGTTAATAGGATATACAACACATAGCAAAAGAAATTGTTAGCCTACAAAGCCTTTAGAGACCACTGCTTAGTGAACCATGACAAGTCCTGAAGATTGGGACGGAAAAAATGACATACATTTTAAAACTTGTTTTTGTTTTTTTTTTATGTTTTTTTTTCTTTGTTTTTTGAGAGTGCTATAGATCAAACCAAGGGCTTCACACATGCTAGGCAAGTGCTCTGCCACCGAGCTACATTCCTAATCCAAAGTGACAACTTTCTAAAGGGTTAGGGTAAATTCTTAGTCACAGAGGAAGGTTCCATAATCTGTTTCTTCTCTCCTTAACTCTAAAGTCAGAACCACTTGGCTGAAGCTGCCATGTTCTGATGGTTGCTGAGGCTGGAAAATAGCCCTCTTGCTCAATTAAATCTTACCAGCTTTCTATTTTCCATGGTTTCAATAATTGCTTGGCTGCCCTGGAACTTGCTCTGTAGATTAGGCTGGCCTTAAACTCAGAGATTCACTAGCCTCTGCCTTCAAAGTGCTGGGATTAAAGACATGCACCACCACACCCAGTTCTGAGTTTTTCTTCTCTTTCTTCCTTTCTTCCTTTCTTCCTTCCTTCCTTCCTTCCTTCCTTCCTTCCTTCCTTCCTTTCTTTTTTTTCCAAGACAGGGTTTCTCTGTATTGTTTTGGAGCCTGCCTTGGAACTTGCTCTGTAGACCAGGCTGGCCTTGAACTCACAGAGATCTGCCTGCCTCTGCCTCCCAAGTGCTATTAAAGGCACACCACAAACACCCAGCCTCTGAGCTTTTCTTTAATTCCTTTTCACAAGTTGAAACCTTAGCTGGGTGAGAGGTTGTCCCAAGGCTACCACTCTCTTTATTCCACTTTTTAATCTGTTGATCTCCTACAACACAGGATTTAGCTCCATTCCACTTTCTTTTGTCCTCAAATTGTACATTTTGTATTTTTCCTTTCTCAGCTTACTCCTTTTCATCATAAATCTTCATTAGAGTTAACTAATAACAGAGTCTATACTAGGCTGTTCCGAGATTTCCTCTGCTAACTGAATTAATACAAATCTCTTCACTTTAGCCTCCGCTAGACTCTTCAGACAAGGGCAAAAAGCAGCTGCATTCTTCACCAAAATATCACAAGACTAGCCTCGAGGCCATACACTGACATTCTTCTCCTCTGAAACCTCTTGAGCAAGCCCCCCCTCAGGTCATCAAATCACATTCAGCACCACTGCCCATTAAGCAATGCTTAAAATATCCCACTGCTTTCCTAACCCAAAGGCCCAAAATCCTGTTTCCTCTAAACAAAAGCATAGTCAATTCCTTGTGCTAATTTCTGTCTTAGTTGGGGTTTCTATTGCTGTAAAGACACACCATGACCATGGCAACTCTTCCCCCCCCCCCTTTTTTTTTTTTTTTTTTTTTTTTGTGTTTTGTTTTTTGAGGCAGTGTTTCTCTGTATTGCTTTGGAGCCTGTCCTGGAACTCATTCTGCAGAACTCGCAGAGATCTGCCTGCCTCTGCCTTCCAAGTGCTGGGATTAGAAGTATGTGCCACCAACGCCTCAAATGACCATGGCATGCATGCCAGCATAGTGCTGGAGAATGAGCTAAGATTTCTACATCTTGATCAGCAGGCAACAAGAAGTGAACTGAGTCTACACTGAGTGTAGATTGAGCATGGGATACCTCAAAGCCCACCCCTAGAGTGATACACTTCCTCCAGCAAGGCCACACCTACTCTAACAAAGCCACATCTAGTAATAGTGCCACTCCCTATGGACTTATAGGAGCCAATTACATTCAAACTACCACAGTGTCATTTGAGGGAAAAAATTGCAGAAGTAAAAGAGGTTTAAAAAACAAAACAAATGATAGGTTTCATGCCTACTGCCTCTCAGAACTCCAATATTCTAGTAATCCATCTAACATGTTCCTGACTTGTTTTTCATTATTTTTTAAAAAGAGAGTCTCATATAGTGTAGGTTGACCTCAAATTCACAAGGTAGCCAAAGCTGGCCTTGAACACCTGATCCTCCTGCCTTCATTTCCCAAGTGCTAGGATTATAGTTTAGCACACCAGGCATATACCTGTCTTATAAAACACTCAAGACTCAAGGATGCAAAGCCACAATTCTAAGTCATAATAAAATCACCACCATAAGGTAAGCATGTTGTACGTGGGGTGGGAGAGATGAAACCACACAGATAAAATCAGTGCTAGCACAATGGCTAATGATGAAATATTTGGAGAGATGACCTTGAAATTTGTTTGTAGAAGGTAACATTAACGTAAGTGTTGAGTGAAAAGCAGGTGCTTCCTGTGTGTGGAGGGTGGAGAGGAGGCACTGGAGGCAGAAAGACCTGAGTGAGGATAGTTATGGAGGTCTTATGGGGGAGCAGAGGGAACTGTGACCTGCATACACACGTACAGGGGAGCGGCTGGAAGGGGGTAAGAAGGGTGCTGAAGGAGAGACAAGATGAAAAGACCAGAGGAGCACCCCCCAAACCCCTAGCTCTTCTGAGTACCTTTGGGTTAATGTAAAAGTTTGCAAGTATGTAACCAATGCAACAATAAGCTTGTTTAATCATCAACCAGCACATCTTCCTTCTATTATTTTGTAACTGAACAGGGTCAAGTGAAGGACAAATGTGCTGATAAGACATTAGGCAGGGCCTCATTGGAACCTACAAATGCCGTTAGTACTCACCGACTCTACCCAATTTCTAGAAGACTGGTCTAGAGCTCTTACCTGTTCAAGCCAGGCCAGAGCCAGGACTTTCCTCTAGACTTAGAGAATTGCTTTAGGCAGCCTGGCCAGGCACACTTTCTGGTGACCTGCATTAGCTGCCTCCTCAGGGAGAAGAAGGTCTTCTTGGCTTGAAAAGCAAGAGTTAGTTTCCTCAAGACAGAGAAGGGACTGGGTATCTGGACATAGAGGGTCCAGAGCGATTGATTCCTGGACACCCAGTGGCTCACATTGTCCCAAACTGAAAGTAGCTAAAAGATACTGGACCTCAAAATTAGTGTTAGCAAAATGTAAAAGATCATCGTGTCCTGCTGGAATTGGTGGTACAGAGTATCTCAGCAATGGCCAAGATGATTCCATATGTTTAGAACTTTGGTTTCAATTTTTAAAATTACATTAATTATTCATTTATCATGCATGTATCCACACATGTGTATATGGTGGCCACATGCATGCATCACATGTGGAGGTCAAAGGACAGCTTGTGAGAATTATTCTCTCCTTCTGCTATGCAGATCCCAAGAATCAAATTTAGATGATTGGGCTTGGTAACAAGAACCTTTACCTACTGAGCCATCTTGCTGGCCTGTAGAACTTTTAACTAGATTTCCCATATGATTCCAGAAAGAGAAACTTAATACTAAGCTACTCTTCTGTAAAATGGATGCTCAAAGTCAATCTAACTTGCTCTGAAAAGATAATGAAATTTGATATACTTTGTGTTTAAATTATGGTGTGGTGATACATTGTTTATGATCTAATGAAGCCACTGAAGATCAGAATGCAAAACCAGCCATAGAGGCTGGTCAGTGGTGGCACACAAATTTAATCCCAGGACTCAGGGACAGAGGCAGATGGATCTCTGTGAGTTCAAGGCCACCCAAGAGCTACATGAGAATGAATCAGCCTAAAAGTATAACAGAGCTCACACCTTTAATCCAGCACTAGAGAGGTAGATAAAATAGGAGCAGGGTCTCAGATTCTGGCAATTAGTCTCCAGCCACATCGAGGCTAGAATCTCTCCCTTGGTAGAGGTTAAGAGCTCTCTGGTGACTTGGCTGCTTTGATTTCTGATCTTCAGTGGCTTTATTAGATGATAAACAAAATATCACCACACTGTGGAACAAATGTTTGCTACTATGATTATGTAAATGTGAGTATAAAACATAACTAGACCTGCCTTTGGAAATCAGATGTGGGAAGAGACTATATTGTGGGAGACCAGTCCAGAAGCCATTATGGTACTCTAAGAGAGCAGGCAATGATGGAAGGGCAATAGACACTGAAATATGCATGTAGCAGTTCTGGAGACAGATTCAGCTGATCTTACAGACAAAGCCAACAGCTGGCTGTGTGGTACAGGCCAGCACAATATAGTGAAGAGGTGGACGCAGGAGGATTAACAATTCAAGGACAGTTTGGGATACAACTTTACAACTCTGCTGCCAGACTAAGTCAGAGAAGCCCCAAGGATTCACGCAGTTCTTGTTAAATTATCTGGCAAATATAGATCCAGGTGTCCCAACACCAGTCCCCAGGCTCAGGGTGGAAGCACTGGGGAGTAGTGCCCAAAGACATGACTGTCTGGACTCATCTGCCCTTTTATGAGGTGTGCTCCTGTCAGTAGTGTTGACAAGTGATGGGAAAAGACTTTTTTTTTTTTTTTTCCAAAAAATGGGCACTGGAGAGGTGACTCAGCAGTTAAGAGCGCTTATTGTTCTTGTAGGGGACCCAGGTTTGGTTCCCTGCATGCATCCAAGGCAGCTCAGAATGAGCCCCCAGAGAATCAGGGGTCCACTTCTGACCTCTGTGGCGCTGTGTACATATGATGCACATGAACTTATCTACGCACATGCACAGACACATTAAAAAAATTGTTTTTTGTTTGTTTGTTTGGTTGGTTGGTTGGTTGGTTGGTTTTCTTGTTTTGTTCTCAAACAAAACACAGGGTTTCTCTGTGTAGCTCTGGCTGCCCTAGAACTTGCAATGTAGACCAAGCTGACCTCTGCCTCCTGAGTGCTGAGATTAAAGGTGTGCAATACTACACCCAATTTTTTTTTTTTAAAGGAGAAACAACAATAAATCATGGGCTTAGAGTATAGCTCAGCAGTAGAGCCCCTGGCTCCCGCTCCAGTCCCTAGTACCAATACTACCGCTAATGACAGCAAAAATAAATGTTAAGAGGGAGCCAGTAAGTAAAACACTAAAACAGAAGTTTATGCCTTCAAAGTCTACTAGACTCCACCAGGAGACTGTTTTTGTTTTATTTTATTTTTAGCTTCTTCTCTCTCTGGGTCATGGCCCAGGCCATATCTCTTACCAGTTGTATCTGAATTTCTGTCTGTGGTACCCAGCTTTGTTCGAAGGTAGCCAAAGTGGAGAACCACTGCAATAATAGTTTACATTTGGTAAACAGTGGGAGGGGATGGTATCAAATGAGACAGGGAACAAACAGTCCTTTGTGGTTATGGTGTGAAACGGTGGAGGAAGAGCAAGTTCAGGCAGAAAATAATGAGTTTGGTTTGGAAAACGCTGACTGCTGTGAAAGGGTCTGATATCCTAGAGGTGATGGCCGAGAGTGGGAGCCCAGGCAGAGGTAAGAATCAGGCATGGAAAGAGGCAGCTGCTTTTGAAAGAGGAAATCTTTGGAACAGATGTCATATGGAATGAAATGGCCAGTCTCTTCATGTTGTGACAGGATATTGTCATCTACAAAGTTCATACTTGGGAAGTGTACAATCAAGTTGCAAAAAATAAAAAATAAAAAATAAATCTTTCACAATGACTTGTGTAAGTTTAAGTTTTTCTGTTGGGTGACAGTCATAGCCATCCTGGGCTATGAGTGGGCATTCAGAATATGGGTTGGAGGTTGGACCTTTCAGAGGTTGGACGAGTCTGGATCTAAGAATTGATGCTTCAGTTGCTAGGAATGAAGGGGTAGATGAGACTGCTCTATTTCAGCTATATTACAAACCCTGGATTTGTGTTTTGAATCTGACTAGCAAACATTCATTTCAGTTGGTGGTATGCTGTCACATACCGGTTTACCAAAGCAGATGGTGAAGTTTATAGGAATTTTGCCAGTGACAGTTTTTATTAAAATTAAATTATACAGGGCTGGCAAGATGGCTTAGCAAGGCAGACAACTTGAGCTCCACCTCCAGGACCCAAGGGAGGAAGGAGAGAAGCAATTCTCACAGGTTATCTTCTGACTTCCATACACATACTGTGGCATGAACACACACACACACACACACACACACACACACACACACCACGTGCATAATAAAAAATTAAAGTGTGCAAACTGAAATTTATTAAATGCATTATATTTAAAATAAAGGTAGTACATACTAATTTGTTATCCCCTCCCACTTTAGTGTTGGGAATTGAACCTAAGGCCTTGGTCATGCCAAGCCTATACTTCATGGCTGAACTGCACCCCAACCTACTTCCTTTTTTCCTGTGCTCTGGCTTCATTTGCTCCCAGCCCACATAGTAGAAACCATCACTTCCAAGCTCCTGAGTGCCTATGTTCTGAACACAAACCACTCACGTTAAACTAGCATTTCTCAGGGTCAGCCCAGAACCTCAGGTAAGGAGGTTATAGGCTTGTCTTGCTCAGATAGCCACTCTGGATTTGACCAAGGTTTCTTTTATAAATACAGATGAAGCAGGAGATATGGCTCAGGGGTTAAGAGCATTGGCTGATCTTCCAGAGGACCTGGGTTCATTTCCCAGCACCCATATGGCAGCTCACAATTGTCTGTAACTCCAGTTTAAGAGGAATATGACACCCTCACACAGGCATACATACAGGCAAAAGACCAATGCTCTTAAAATAAGAATAAAATACAGATGAGGGAGTCCTGAAGGGCAGACCCAAGAAAGGAAAATAGAAATCTACATCTCTCTTTTTTATGATAATATTTTTAATTTAAATTTGAAATAAGCTTGTTTTGCATGTCAATCCAAGTTTCCTCACCCCCACCAACATCTCTTATTTCTATTTGTGCTCAAAGTGGCACACACCTTTAATCCCAGTAGTTGGGAGGCAGAGGCAGGCAGATTTCTCTGAGTTTGAGGCCAGCCCGATCTACAGAGCTAGTTCCAGGGTACCATCCAAAGCAATACAGAGAAACCCTGTCTCGGGGGAAAAAAAATAAAGAGGTGTGCACAATCAAGGGCAAGACTATAGAGAATCCAAATTGCAGATGTACTTGGCCATCCCATAGCTCTGACATCAAGCCTCATAGACCTTCCTTGAGGTGATTCTGAGAGAAAAAAAGTTTTCAGCACCTACGTTTTTGTGGATCCCTTCAGCACCTATTCATGGGCAACATTCAGACTTTATACAGTATAAGAGTATTTTAGGTTGATTTTACTTATTACATTTTTTTGTTCATGTGTAGGTGTGCCTATGTGTGTATAGGTGAGTAGTGTAGAGGTCAGAAGACAGACAACCTGTAGAAGTTGGCTCTCTCCTTCAACCACATCATTGCTGGGGATTGAATTCAAATTGTAGGCCTGGCTGCAAGTCCCTATTCCTACTAAGCTATCTGAATGGCCCAGGAAATATTTTCCAAGAAATTTCTTAGGGACAAGGAAGGACTGTCAAAGGACTATCAGACATGTCCAAGTCTAGGCTCTAATTCCAGGAGGCTGGCAACTAACTGTGTTTGATTTAAGGCATAGATATATTACTAATTTTAGGAAAATAACTGTTTGCTCTGAGAGTATTACGGCCACAAATGAAACTTGCATGAGTCAGAAGGAATATTTGAAGTTTCTTTCATTTAGAAGATGTTCAGACCTGGCATGGTAATGCACATCTGTGGTCCTTACATGGGGGAGGCCAAGACAGAAGGACATAGGGTTCTCTGCCAGCTGAATTTATATAGTGTGACTCTGTTCCCCCAAAACAAAACAAACAAACCAGATAACCAAATACAAATATCCCTCTACTCACAACAGGGTTAAGTCTTGATAAACCCATTGTAAGTTGGAAGCACTTAAGGAGTCGGGAGGTGGCTCAGAGGTTAAGAGTGTTTGCTACTCATCCAAAGGACTTATTTTCAGTTCCAAGCAACCACCCATCAGCTAACAGCCTGTAATTCCAGCTCCAGGGGATCTATTGCCTTCTTCCAGCTTCTGTGGGCTCCTGCACTCACTTGCACATACCCTCACATGGACATAAATAAATAAAAAATAAATCTTAAAAGAAATGCTTTTAATACACACAACCCACCACACATCATACTTAGTCTTAGCCTACTTTAAATGTGCTCAGAACACATATGTTAGCCTCCAGCTGGGCAAGTCATTTAACACAAGGTTTGTTTTTAAATGAGCATGTCTTATATCTTATTAATTACTGTACTGAAAACAAGAGAGAACAAATAGACTGGATGGGTACATTTTGAACCACTGTTAAAAAAGAAAAAATCAAACCATCACAAAGAACTGTGGAGGCTGGGGGGGGGGGTCACTGGTAAAACCTTGTCTTGTAAGTTGAAAACCTGATTTTTGAGCCCAAGAACCTATGTAAAAATGCCAGGAGTGGTATCAGGGCAGAGGTAAGAGTATCCTGTGACTTCTGGTCAGCAGTCTAGCGTAATGAAATCGCTAGACTCAAGGGTGATGGCGTTTTTGATAAAGACACCTGGAGTTGTCCTTTGGCCACTACACATATACACACACATGTACACAACTAGCATGCACACAAGCACACACTTACACAGACACACACAGATCCTAAATGGGACCCAGAAAGGATTTCTGTTTAGTACAAAGCACACTTTGAACTGTACAGTTTCTTCTTTCTGGGCTCACCGTCTGCAGTCCTATCTCAGGATGCTGAGCAGTGGCAGTGAGCCATAGCTCATGAGTCAGCCGTGCCGTCACTAGGGGAACCACTTGATACTTTACCAGTATGTGTGGCTGAACTCTGGTGTTCAGCACATTAATATAGTAAATGTGTACCACTCTCAAGGAGCTTGCTAATTTAATTCATTGGTCTCTTTTTAAACAACACTTTTATTAATTCCTTGAGAATTCTATACACTGTATCTTGAACATATTCACCCCCACAAATCTTTCCATAACCACTCCCTCCTGTCCCTTCCCACACAACTCTGAGATTATTTCTACTCTCCTCTTGCTCCTTCTCTCCTCAAGTCCAGGTTTTGTTACCCAGCTAAACTTGGGGGTGGATACTGCCCTGTTTTATGGTGGATTTACTGGGAGTCACATAATTAAAGAAGACAGACTCTTCCTCTTCCAACAGCAATCAGATGCTGAGAGTTCCTCAGCTAGCAGTGGGATGTCATGCCCACCGTCTCCCTCTATGCCTGGATTTGTCTGGCTTGAGCTGCACAGATCTTATGTGTGTCTGCACAATCACTGTGAGTTCATATGTGCAACTTCCCCATCAGGAAAGCACTGTATCCTTGATGTTACCAACCACCCCTTGCTCTTAGAATCTTTCCACTCTCTCTGCTACAAAGATCTCTGAGCACCGGGAAGAGGAGTGTGATATGTATGTCCGATTTAGGACCCAGCACCTCATAGTCTTTTATTCTCTGCTTGTTGACCATTGGAGGCGTCTGTGCTAATTGCCATGTGTGGCAAGAAGAAGCTTCTCCAATGAGAGTTGAGAGATGATTTGATTGAAGGACTGAAACCCAGTCTTACTCTATAATAGAGTCTGGCCTTGCTCTGACTCCTGAGTTCTGAGATTACAGAGATGAGCCACGACACCTGGCTAATTGGGGAAGACTGAAAGGGGAGAGCAGGGGGCCAATGACTAGGAGATATCGATGCTACTATGAAGAGTGTAACTTCCTAGGGAAGGACTGCTACCCAGATGCTTAGGTAGAATGTGGTCCAGGAAGATCCTAAAGAAAAGGTAACATCTTCTGTTGAGTTTAGATCAGCTGGGTGTGGTGGCACGCACCTTTGACCTCCATGCACTCTGAAGGCAGAGCCAGACACATGCCTGTGAGTTCAACACCAGCCTGGTCTACATTGGGAGAACCAGGCCAGCCAGGATGAGACCTGATGAGAGGGAGAGAGAGAGAGAGAGAGAGAGAGAGAGAGAGAGAGAGAGAGAGAGAGAGAGAGAGAGAGAGAGAGAGAGAGCAATAGGAATTTGAAAGGGGAAAGTATAAATATCAGGTGGGACAGGGTATTCTAATGAAGGAGAGTAGGCTGTTGCTGAGGCAAGGACACCAGGGAGCTCAACCTCCCAGAACTGACTGTCCTCAAAAGTCCAGCAGGGCCTGTGGTTAAAGTGCTACTGTTCACATGCTTATTGATATTATTCCAAAATGGGGATGTTTCTGTACGGGACACTTACATCATCTCTATTACATCTCTCAGACTTTTCAGGGTCTGCTGAGGTAGAGAGGTATTATGCCTCCAGCTCGCAGATGGAAAGTCAGAACCCTGGAATTGTCACATGGCTCCATGAGGCTAGGAGAGGGAGACCTATGGAGGTAGAGCCCTGCTCATCAGCACAAAGACAGCCTCGGCCCCCGACCCCCAGATATGCTGCTCCTAAGCAAGGACTCAAAACTTCATACTTTGTGGACCAAAGAATGCTGTTTGCTGTTTGAGAGCTGGTGGAGGTTCTAAAGGTCCAGAACTTCTGCAGTCCTGCAGAGTAATCAAACATACAGGCCTGACCTTGCTTGGTCAATTTATTAGCAACCATGTGATCTTGACCAGGTGGCTCCAAGACTTCTGGGGCTCAGTGATGTCCCAGCTGGCAGACTTAACCTCAGTTGGCAGTGTTTAACAGCAGGGACTCCAGGCTCTCACTCAGTGGAGAACAGGACTGGAAGGTGGCATGTGGTACCACTCATGCAGGTACTGACCCTGCCTGCATGGTCCCTCCCATCCCAGCAATTCGGTTACCAGCAATTGTGTCACATTCTGGGGTCAGGGAATCTTTACAAATGTGTCTACATTCACCTAGTCTGGATCATCCAGCAGCCACCCCTTCCTAGGGACCTGTACTCTATCAGGAGGCAGAATCAGGCTCCTTGCTGATCTGGGGCCCCTCAGTTCTTTCCCCACTTAGTTGCCTTCACCAGGGAGCTTTGTTTCTTCTGTAAACACTATCTATACCTGTAAATAATTTTCTTTCCTTTACAAACCCCTTAATTTTCTTCCAGCTCGTTGGCTTTGTGGAAAGCATGAAGCCAGGTTGCTCTGTTTGTTTCTGCCTTCTGCACTGGCCCAGGTCTCTCGTGATTATAGTTCTGAGCTAACTGTCTGATTGAAGGAGAGGAATAGAGAGGAGCTGATGGAGAGGTCAACCTACTGAAATACAGAGTCCTGTCCACAAGCAAGAGACAACCAAGGTTCCCAAAACTTGGAAGTGGGAGAGGAATAGAAGGGGATGGACCTAAGACATGTGAAGAAGAACCATGGATGTATACAGACCAGTTAGGTGTGGGAATCACAAAACAGAGTCTGAAGCAGCCCTGTGATACAATACAAGCACACCACTAGAACACAGTTCTTACTGGCTGTCATTCTAATGTGACCTTCAATTACCTGCAGGTCAATAGCTTTCTCATCTACCTACTGTATTCAATGAACTGAATACAATAGAAATAAACATGTATATATCTTGGGCTGTGGAGATGGCTCAGCAGGTGAAGGTGCTTGCTGCCAAGACTGAGGACCTGAGTTCAATCCCTGAGCCCTCACAACAGAAGAAAGTTAATTTCCACAGCTTGTCTTTTGACTTTCATTTATGCACCATGGGCACTCCTATACACACACATACATAAGATAAAATAATAAATATGTGGATTATATTTATTTCTAATTGCTGGGTTTGTTTTGGTCTGGTTTTGATTTTTTTCAAGATAGGGTTTCTCTGTGTAGCCTTGGCTGTCCTGAAACTCACTCTGTAGACCATGCTGCCTTGAACTCAGAAGATCTGCCTGCCTCTGCCTTCCAAGTGCTGGGATGAAAGGTGTGTGCCATCATCACCTGGCTTTTGATTTAATTAACTGATTTTTTTTTTGAGACAGGTCTTCACTGTAGGCAAAGCTGGACTAGAACTCACTATGCAGCCTGGCCTTAAACTTGTGGTACTCTCCCCTTACCTTTCCAAATATGGGCTGATGACTAGACTGGATGACTCATATGTATGTTTCTGTGTTTAAAATCTTGCATAGCAGTCAGGCATATCAATGTACCTATAACATCCAGCATTATTTATTTATTTATTAATGAGATCAGATCTTATATATCCAAGGCTAGCCCCCAACTCACTATGTATCCAAGGATGACTTTGAACTCCCAACCTTCTTGCCTGCATCTCCTAAGTGCTGAGATTACAGGTGTGTACAACCATACCCACATGAACTCTTTGCTCTCCTGCTTAAATGTTCTCTCTAATCCTTAGTTTCTGTTTTTGTTTATTTGGTTGTGCTGGTTTTGGGACCAAGAGCCTCACATAAACTGAGAAAATGGTCTTTCACTGAGCTATACTGCTAGACTAAATACTTCTGGGAAGATGGTTTGGTAGCTAAGAGTATGCTGCTCATCCAGTGGTAGCTCACGCCTTTGATGCCAGTATTTGGGGGCAAAGACAGGTGGATCTCTGTGAGTTTGAAGCCAGCCTGGTCTACAGAGTTAGTTCTAGGATAGCTAGGGCTACACAGAGAAATCCTGTCTTGAAAAAAAAAAAAGAGAATGCTGCTCTTGCAGAGGACTAGGTTGGGTTCTCAGCGCCTACATGGTGGTTCATAATCACCTGTAACTCCAGGGGATTGTGCCCTCTTCTGGACTCAGTAGGCAACTGTACACATATACACACTTAAAAAATAAAAACTTAAAAATTATTTCTGATCTGAGAATTTCTTCCTTCTAGTTTTTGGATTTATTTATTTTATTTTACATGTATGAGTGCTTTGCCTGCATGTATGTATGTGCACCATTAGCATATCTGGTACCTATGGAGGTCTGAAGAACTAGAATTGTGGATGGTGTTGAGCCACCTTGTAAGTTCTGGGAACCAAACCTGTGTCTTCCGGAAGAGCAGCAAGTGCTTTTACCTGATGAGTCATCTCTCCACCTGCTGGTCTTAAACCTGTCTCTTGATAAAGAATGAGATAAATACATATACCAAGAGAGTAAGAACAGTTGGGGTGAGGGGACATGATGTGATACTAAATTATAATCAGCTGTGCCTATATTCTCTTAGAGACAATCTTAAAGTTCAGGTGGACTTTTAAAGGCTAGATTGTGCCCTGTATTTACCCAGGGGAGCTGTATCCTTAGGATTGTGGGCTAATGGGGAGAAAAGAGACAGCCCAAGGGAATGGAGCTGGAGAAAATGACCCCATAGTCAGATGAGCCCCCCAGGGAGCAGGCAGCAGACCAAGACACAATGTCCCAAGGACACCCAGTACTCAGAGGCAGACAAGCGGAAGCTCCTTTGTTCTGGACCATCAGTTTATTAGGAACAAGACTGTAGTCAGAAGTTGAGGGTTTCAAAAACACTAATCAGTTCCTAAAAGGGAAAGGCTGACAAATGTGAACAGAGTGCCCAGTCATGTGGTTTGAGGGTCAAAGCAGTATGCAGGAAGGACAGGAAAAAACAAGACAAAACAAGAAAACAACAAAAAACAGCAGGCAAATGCCTAGCCCTGCCACCTAACAGAGTATGATCCTGAGGCTCTTTGTGATTGGACAGGAGGGAAACCATTTCAGGTTTCCTCAGCAGATTTTAAGAATGCTGTCCTCTCTCAGTGTTCATCGGGAAGTTGTTCTGAGACCCCTACAGATACCCAAACCCCAGGATCCTCATGAATCCTGTAGACATGGGGTCATATACTCACCAATGCTTGTCTTCTTGGGTACTGGTATGATACTAACACAATGTATAAGCTTTGTTAAACTGTATTGTTTACAGCAGTGGTTCTCAACCTTCCTAATGCTGGGACTCTTTAATACAGTTCCTGGAGTTGTGGTGACTCCCAACCAAAACATTATTTTCAGTGCTACTTTACAACTATGATTTTGCTACTGTTGTTAATTGTAATGTAAATATCTGTGTTTTCCCCTTGGTCTTAGGTAACAGGATGTAAAAGTGTTAGAAATGCTGGTCTAGGGAATAATGACAATAAAATATTTAAATCTCAGCCAGGTGATTTCCTTTAATCCCTTTAACCTTTTTTCTTTTCTTTTTCTTTTGAAGACAGAGTTTCTTATAGCCCTGGCTGTCCAGAAATGCACTCTCTAGACCAGGCTGGCCTCCAACTCAGAGAACTGCCTGCCTCTGCCACCTGAGTGCTGGGATTAAAGGCGTATGCTATTACCAACTGGCTCCTTTATTTTTTAAAGATTTTATTTATTTATATGTGTACATGTGTGTCCAGCATGAGTTTATGTGCATAATATGCATGTTGGAACCCTTAGAAACCAGATCCTCTGAAACTGGAGTTGCAGGTGATTATGAGCCCCTGGGTATGTTCTAGAAACCAAACCAGCATTCTCTGCAAGAGCAGTATCCATTCTTAACAGTTTCTTTCCCACCGATTCCATCTTGTTTTCTGAGGGAGGGTTGCTCATTGCTCACTTAATCCAGAGCTAACTGACTCAGCTAGGATATCTTAGCAGGGACCCCAGAGAGCTGCACTTTGGTCTCCCCAACACCAAGATTACAGACATACACCAGCTGGCTTTTGTGCAGAGTCTGGATCAAACTCATGTCTTCATGTTTGCACAGCTGCCACTTTTCTAATTAAACCATCTACCCAAGTCCTGGATCTCATGTCATTGCAAAATAAGTATGTTGGAGTTTGCTGGGCATGGTAGTGCAGGCCTTTAATTTCAGCACTTGGGAGGCAGAGGCAGGCAGATCTTTGTGAATTAGAAGGCAGACTGGTCTAGAAAGCAAGTTCCAGGACAGCAGGACAGCCAGGACTGGTTACACAAAGAAACCCTGGCTCAGAAAAAAAAAGAAAAAAGAAAAAAGAAAAAAAAAAAAAAAAAAAAAGAATGTTGGAGTAGATCATCTCAATCAATGAAAATTGAAAATTGTTGTTAAACATGAGGCAGGTTCTGGCTTCCATCCCCCAGCCTGACCCCAAAGCACAAACAAATAACAAAAGATGAAAACTTGTGATCACACTTTCAGAAACAAAAGTCCAAGCTAATAATTTTACTAGTGCCAGATATTTGATATTAAAAGCACTCCCAGAAAAGTGCAGGATGAGTTGCCTCCTGAAACTCTACCAGGCTCAACCCTCCCCCCCAACTTTGCCCCAGAGTGGAGGACCTCAGAACAGCCTTATCTCCATAATCTTAAAACCATTTAAGTGTTTACCCTTAGTTTTTTGAACTCTATAGAATTTAACTGGTAGGAGTTTAAAGATTCGTGAGCACATTCCACACTCTTATTTAAACAAGCTGCAGTGATTACACAGCCACTTCTTCTTCTTATCCTCCCCCCCCAATCCTGGGAGATTTTATCACAGTTTTATCTCAGCGCCAAGCATCCATACCTTCCAACTGCTTCTCATTGGAATGGCCTTTCAAAGGTCAGAGGTCAGATGGGGAGAGTGCTGTAGAGCTATCCATGGCAGTTCAGGCAGGTGTAGTAAAGGGTGCTGGGTAAATTTGGCGCCACCATAATCAAATGTCTACTCTCTCCCTAGATTGGAATGTTGTGGGTTGGGAGGAATGGGGTCTCTAGGCAGTGTTTGGCTTGCCATTGCCGAAAGTGCAGACAATAATTCTACAGTTGTGAACTCTCATCATCTGAGAAATAGATGCTTAGTATATCTACAACAATCTCCATAGTAGAGTAGGAGACATGAAGGGAAGGGAGAGTTTAGAGTGTACTGAGATTTGTTTTATTTGGTATTTGTAAGCATTCCATAAGCAAAAGTGACACATGACAGGACCTACTGTAGATTTAGGCACTGAACATGATGATATTCTCTCTCTCTCTCTCTCTCTCTCTCTCTCTCTCTCTCTCTCTCTCTCTCTCTCCCTCCTCTCTCCTCTCTCTCTTTTTCACACACACACACACACAAACCTAGCTCAATGCAAGACCTGAAACTTCAAGATATAGACATAAGCAGGCAAGAATTTTCTGGAAAGGACTCCAATAGCACAGTAAATAACACCAAGGATTAACAAATGTGATTGTGTGAAATTAACAAGCTTCTGGACAGTAAAGGAAATAACCAGCAGAACAAAGTGACAACCTACAGAAGAGGGAGCACCTACATAGCAGTCAGGTGATTCATATCTAGAATACCTGAAGAACTATTACAATTATCCCCTAACCAAACCATCTACTCAGCAAATGGCCTAATGAACTAAACAGATAATTCTCAAAAGAAGAAATGCAAATGGCCATAAAAACATTTGAAAAAGGTGTTCAACATTCTTTTTCACTAAGGAGACTGTCTGGTTAGATAGCTATTATAAGGAAACAATTGACAGCATAGATACAAAAATTCTCACATACTGTGGGTACAACTGTGGAAGCCAGTGGGGCTGCTCCTAAGAAACTAAAACTACCTCATGTTCCTGCTACACTACCCCTGTGTGCGTGCGTGCGTGCATGCGTGTGTGCGTGTAGGATTCTAAGCCTACCAAAAAGGTGTTTGCACACTCGTGTTTATTGCTGAACCATTCACAATATCTAAGAAAGGAAACCAGCCTAGATATCCATCAGTAGAATGGACAAAGAAAATGTGGTGCCTTGCACACAATGCCATTTTATTTGGCATAAAGAAAAAAAGATATTTGTGGGAGATGGATGGAACTGGAAATCGTTATGTTAAGCAAAAGCAAGAATGAGGAAAATGAATACTCATGTTTTCACTCATCTGCAGAGCCTGATTCATGGGGCAGGGCAGGAAGAGGGAGAGAGAGAGAAAGAAAACTGGAAGGGGAAATTTTAAGGAAGTGAAAGGAAGGAAAAAAGAGAATAGTGGAATACAAGTGGCATGAGAGCAGAAATGGGGACTATTTAGAGAGAGGAAGGTAACAGATAGGAGAAGTAAAGGGAGGATGGAGGAGTTCAGTGGAAGAGGGGATGAATTAGAATGAAATATAATAACACAAACATACAAAGATGGCATAACAGAACCCACTACTTTGTGTGCTAAATTAAAAATTAATTTAGGGGCTGCAATGATAGCTCAGCAGCGAAGAACACTGGTTGCTCCTCCAGAAGCTAAATCCAATCCCCAGCACCCACGTGGTGACTTACAACCTACTGGGTCTGATGCCTTTTTCTGGCATCCAAGGGTATGGCCCTCACATAGTATGCAAACATACAGGCCGGCAAAATACCCATACATGCAAAAATAAGAAAGTAATTTTAAAAATTAATTCAGGGACTAGAGCAGTGGTTCTTAATCTGTGGGTCATGACCCCCACAGGGGTTGCATATCAGATATTTTTATTATAATTCATAACAGTAGTAAAATTACAGTTATGAAGTAACAACAAATTAATTTTATGGTTGGGGTCATCAGAGCATGAGGAGCTGTTGGCCGTAGCATTAGGAAGGTTGAGAACCACTGAGCTAGAGAGATGGCTCAGTAGTTAGGAGAACTTGCTGCTCTTAAAGAGTAGGACCCAGGTTTGATTTTCAGTACCCGCACAGTGGTTCACAACCATCTATAATTCCAGTTCTAGGACATACAACATCCACTTCTGACCTCGATAGGCATTTAGCATGCATGTGGCACAAATATGTACATGCAGGCAAAACATTCATACACACAAAATAAAATAATCTAGAAAAATTAAATTTTTGTAGCACTGGAGGGTGGGGCCATAGCTCAGTGGGTTAAAGCACTTGCTATGAAAGCAAGAACCCCTAAGTTCAAGTCTCTTGCGCCCACACGAAAAGTAAATGTGACTTCAGATGCTTGCGACCTCAGTACTGGTTGACAGACAGGTGGATCCCAGCAGCTTGGGGGAGACCTGAGTGAAGCAATGTCTTCTAGACACACGACAAGACCACTGAATTCATGAACTCAAAACAGCTGTGGTAGAAATCACATCTTATTTATTGTTCTACAACTATGAAGAGACACCATGACCAAGGCAACTTATAAAAGAAAGCATTTAACTGGTGGCTTGCTTACAGTTTCAGAGGGTTAGTCTATGATCATCTGTTACAAGTAGGATTTTCCTGCCATCCTGGTCCCAACGCCACGCCATCCCCAATTATCACACTGATGTTACGAGTAGTTGTATTAGATATAATTCTGTTTGCCAGTTAATAGTTTCTTATCAGCTAGCTCTGTCTTAAATATTAACCCATTTCTATTAATCTAAGTATTTCCACATGGTCTCATCTTACCGGAGAGTGGGCCGGTGTCTGCTCTCTCCAGTCTCTACACGCTGATTCCTCCCTACTACTTCCTCTCTCCTCCTTGTCTCCTAGTCCCTCCTATCTTCCTTTCCTATTGGCCAACAGTGCTTTATTCATCAACCAAAAAGAGAAACATATTTACAGAACTACATCTCCCATCAATCATCATGGAGAATGTGGCAGTAGCTCACATGCGATCTACACGTAGGAGGCAGAGAAAGAAAGATTGGGCCTGCTGTGGGCTTTTGAAACCTCAAAGCTCAACCCTAGTGACACACCTCCTCCAACAAGGCCACACCTCCAAATCCTCCAAAACAGTTCTACCAACTAGGGACTAAGAATTCAATACACTAACTTATTGGGGGTCATTCTCACTCAACCTTAAAAATATTCTTTTACTAATTCTTTGAGAAAGTCATACCTATATACCATCCCTAGTCCTCCCTTAACTCCTCCCAGGCCCACCCCTGAACTCCAACTCTCTTTTAAAAAAATAACCTATAGAGTGGAATTTGTGTGGCTATACACTCATGGGTGTGGCGTCATCCACTGAAGGATGGTCAGCTTATCAGGGGCCACATGTCTAAATAAACACTGACTGTCCCTCCCCCATCAGCCATCAGCTGTCAATGGCTCCTCAGCTAGGGGTGAGGCTCATGAATTCCTCTCTCTTCCAGGCTGGATTGTTGACTGGCTTGATCTTATGCTTGGAGTTCATAAGTACTGTGGTCCTGTCATATCTGGAAGTGATTCACTCCGGTCTTTCCCAACCTTTGACTCTTATAATCTTTTTGTCCCCTCTTCCACATTGATCCTTGAGCCTCAGGAAAATGGAATATAATTTCTTTACAACTTCTTTCATTGTATAAAAATTATAATTTGTGTGCTGGGGAATTGGCTCAGCAGCTAAGAGTACTTACTGCTTGTGGTGGTTTGGATAAGAATGCCCCTCATAAGCTCATATATTTGAATGTTTAATCACCAGAGAATGGCCCTATTTGAAAGGATTAGAAGGATTAAGAGATGTGGCCTTATTGGAGAACGTATGTCTCTGGGAGTGGGCTTTGAGGTTTCAGAAGCCCATGCTAAGCTCAGAGTCTCTCTCTCTCTCTCTCTCTCTCTCTCTCTCTCTCTCTCTCTCTCGCTTTCTCCCTCCCTCCCTCCTTCCCTGCCTCCCTCTCTCTCTCTTCCTCCCCATGGATCATGATGTAGCTCTCAGCTACTGATCCAGCATCTGCCTGCATTGCTGCCATGTTCCCCACCATAATGATAATGGACTATACCTCTGAAACTATAAGAAATCCCCCTATTAAATGCTTTCTCTTATAACAGTTGCTGTGGTCATGGTGTCTCTTCACAGCAATAGAACAATGACGAAGAGAGTGATCTTACAGAGGACCTGAATTTGATTTTCAGCTCTCATGTCAGTCAGCTCACAGTCATCTAAAACTCAGTTCCAGAGGGATCCAACTTCTCTGGACTCTGTGAGCAACTGCACACACATACGCATACTCACACAACATGATTTTAAAATAAATAATTAAAAATAAAGATAAATCACCAGGTGTGGTGGCACATAATTTTAATTCTAGTATTGAGACATTAGAGGCAGATGGATCTCTGTGAATTTGAGGCCACTCTGGTCTACATAGTGAGTCCTAGAAAAGCCAGAGCTACACGGTAGGGCCCTGTCTCCAAACAATAACAACAAAAATAAAATACAATAAATCTAGTTTAATATTTTTTTTAATGTGTCTATAGTCTAATGTAACTTCTTTTGTTTTGTGGTGTGCTGATTTCCTTCCCTGCCTTGTAATGGTTTTCTCCATAAGGGTTAAACATCTGTACTGCTGTTTTGGTCAGTGAGGTAAACAACATTAAGTCTCCTTAAAACCTCAATAACCTAACTCAAAAGTTTATTTTTGGCCTTGAGGTATAGTGATTGACAAGAGTTTGTACTGAGTATGTGGGATGCTCTGGCTTTGATCTCTAGGGTTACAGAATACTTCAAAATGTATTTCTTGCTCACACTATATGATGGCTTGGTAGAATGCTTTGCTGGCCAGAGGCACTCGGGTATTAGAGTGATAAAAACTCAACCTAAAACATGTTCTGCCATCACCAGGTCAATTTATCTTTAAAAGTTTTATTAGCATATATTATACATGTTAATGAGTTTGATACATGTATATATTGATATGTTCAACTCCACTCACCACCTCTCATCTCCCTCTTACTCCTGCTGATCCATCCTCTCCTTCTTCCAAGCTAGTTCTGTTTCTACTTTCACATCTTTTGAAAACATTTTTTCATGGTGAATCAACTAATTTAGTTAAGGATCTTATAGGAAAGTGTTCAGCGATTAGCTGTTACTTACAGTAGCATGGGCTACACCCCTGAAGAAAATATACTTCCTTCCCCAAGCAGCTATTAACTGCCCATAGACCTTGGCTCACAAGGCCCCACCCCTCCATCATCCTTAATGGAATGTTACTGGGCCCAGTCTTGTACAGGTCTTCTACAGATAATTATAGCTGGTAAAAGGTCAAGAATGCACCTGCCCTGTCCTGCCTGGAAGATGGTGTTCCACAGCACCCCACCCCTTCCTCAGGCTCTTACTCTTTCTGCCCCTTCTTCCACAGTGGGTAACTTGCCTTTTTATTTTGAAAGATATTTCAGTGAGGCGATTGCTATGTTTCAAAAGAGAATTTATAGTCAGATGTGATGGAATGTGCCTTTTATTCCAGCACTTGAGAGGCAGAGGCAGATGGATCTCTGAGTAAGCCAAGCAGTCTCTATTTCCTGAGTACTGGGATTAAAGGTAGACACACCATAGTTTGCCTCCTTCAGCTTCTTGCCTCCATGTTAGATGGCCAGCTCTGGGTGCTGTCCTCCTATAAGAATGCCCATGAGGAGGATTTCTCTCACGATGTCTGCTATAATGAAGATGAATTTAGATGTGGGTCAGGGAGAGCCAGCACAAACTTGACTAGAGTTGAAATCAACTCTGCCAAGAGCTATGCTTAAATAGAAAGGCGTCTAAGGTAGAAACATTTAAGCTGACCAAAATCCTCCCTTTTTCCTCTTAAAATTCTCACATGGTTTTTATTTGCTTTTTCTTTTATTTTGAAATTTTGATATCATTACATCATTTTCCCCTTCCCTTTCCTCTCTCCAACCCTCCTCTATTACTCTTCCTTGCTTTTTTTCAAATTCATGCCCTCTTTTTCATTAATTGTTGCTATATATGTATATGCCCACCATACATATATATTTGTAAATATATGCTATGGTTTTAATTGTTTCTGTAATAATAATGAAAAGAAACATCTTTTCACATATCAATCTGCCATTGGGAATGTGCTTTTTAATGGCATAGAAATTCCAGTCTCATCCATTTCTTTATTGGGCAGTCTGCCTTCTATTTTACTGAGTTGAAAGAATACCATAAATTTCTAGTATAACCTAGATTGGTCCTTGGTTAAATGTATTTCAGTATCTTTTACCTTTATTATTGTTAAGTATCTTAGGATGATTAAAAGTTCATTAATTTATGTATTTTGACTCCTAAAGATTTTCTTTTTTGGTTGGGTCTATTTATATGCTACTCTAAAACAATCTTAAGAGGATTAGAGAGATGGCTGGTGGAAAAGAGCATTTACTGCTCTTCTAGAGGACCTGGTTTGGGTCTCAGAACCAACATGGTGGCTCACAATTATCTGTAACTCCAGTTCCAGGGGATCTAATGCCCTTTTCTGGCAACCATGGGAATGGGATATGTACATAGGCAAAACACACATTTACATACAATAAAAATAATACATCCCCACAATCAAGATTATGAATATAATCTATATTAATTTATAAATTATGTTGTTGTTGTTTTGAGATAGTGTCTTTTTGAGTAATCCAGGCTAAATCTTAGGTCTTTCTGCTTTAGCCATCTTTGTACTGGGATTATTGGGTAATACCACTATGCCTAATTTCTGACATCTTTTCAATATTGAATATTTAGATATATGAAAAAGTATAACCCTATTTACTAGGTCTTTAAATTTTAGGGAAATTATAATAATTTTCTGAGTAGGAGGCTTATTGATAAATTTATTTCAATTTTTTATTTTAAAATATTTATTTTTAAAATTATATGTATGTATGTGTGGTAGTTTGAATGTAATTGGTCCCCATAATCTCATAGTGAGTGGCATTATTAGGAGGTATGGCTTTGTTGGAGTGGGTATGGCCTTGTTAGAGGAAGTGTGACATTGTCGGGGTGCGCTTTGATGTTTCTTATGCTCAGAATATCACCCAGTCAATTTCTGTTGCCTATGCCTGCAAACTGTGGGACTCTCCTCCATCAATGCATCTGCCTGTGTGTCTCCATGCTCCCTGTTATGATGATGATGGACGGAACCTCTGAAACTGTAAGCAAGCTACCTCAATTAAATGTTTTCTTTATAAGAGTTGCTGTGGTCATGGTGCTTCTTCATAGCAATGAAAACCTGTAGACAGTATGCATTTGTGTGTAGGTATGTGAATATGAGTGTAGAGTGTTCAAGCAGATTCCCAACTCAGGATCTCTGTGAGAACAGTAATTGTTCATGACTTACAAACCATCTCTCCAGTCCCTATTTGTTAATTTTTTAAAAATGTATTTGTTGTTTGAGACAGGGTCTTTCTATGCAGCATTGGCTGTCCTAGAACTTACTACCAATGGCTGGCTAACAGAAAACTCACAGAAACCCAACTGCCTCCACCTCCTAATTACTGAGATTAAAAGTTAGTATCACCACTTTTGTTACTGTTGCTGTACTTCTTTTGAAAATGATGGCATATTTTCACCTTGTTTTGTTGAGAGAAGGGCTTGCTGTATAACCCAAGCTGGTCTCAAATTCTTAGTTCTCTGGCCCTACTCTTCTGAATGCTAGGATTTGGGAATGTCTATATTTTTTGTGTCATTACTGTTATCAGAAGGAATGCTTTCAGTATTTTACCATTAACTATAATAATTTTATAGATTTGGGGGAGATACTTGTAACCATATAAACAAATTGTCAGGTATTCTTGTTTTGGTAAGTGAATAGGTATTTAATTTTTATTAAGTTTTTGTGTATATCTATTAAATAAGAGTACCTTATTTTCCATTTTATTTTTTGATACATGGTCTCATACTCACCATATAGCTATAGATGATAAGCATGGCTCAAGTGTGTATTCTAGTATTCCTTTTCTCTCTCCCTTTCCCTTTTGTTGAGATAGGTATTATCACTGTTAACCCAGGTTGGTCATGAACTCTTAGGCTCAAAGAATACTACCTCAGGCCTCCAAATTCTGGAACCACAGATATGCATGACTCTCTTCTAAATTAAAATTATTGGTTTTCAAATAGTAAACAAGTAATACAGATCAATTTAGTATTTCTATAACAAATCCTGCTTAGCTATGTTGCAGCTATTGAAGGGGGCTCAGCCTGAATCACTTGATTAACATACTCATGTTTAATAGGGAAGGATTTATTAGTAATAACAAAAAGACATAGCTATTAGGAAATTACTGGGGATGTTAGGAGTTTTGTGCCTGGAAAAAGGGACAAAGGCCAAATTTTATTTTAAATATTTATTTTTCAGACAAAGCCTCTTGTAGAGTAAGCTGGCCACAAACCTGTTTTGCGGCCCAGTCTGTCTTTGAACTCCTGATTTTCTTGCCTCACCTTCCAAGTGCTGGGATTTTAGCTTTGGGCCCCCACACCTGGCTATTTACTTACTTACACACACATTTTGGCTATATAGCTCAATCTAGTCTAGAACTATGTAGCCCAGGCTGGCCTTGAATGCTTGGAAATCTGCTGCATGATAAATAAATGACCCAGAGACTGATATTGGGGTTCAAGCTCCAAGCTGAAGATCAGTAAAGCAAAGCAGCTGGCCACTAGCTCTTATACTACCTTAGTCTGAAGGACGATCCTGGCTCCACCAAACCTCAGACTGCTTGCTGCCTCTCAGCATGGCTGGAGAATCCTGAGAGTTCAATGTTTTCCTATTCTCAATGTGGCTGAAGAATGAATGCCTGATACTGACTACTGAAGACCCTGCTCCTATCTTTTATAATCCTCTAGTGATGAGATTAAAGGTGTGAGTGATCCCATATGCTGAGAACATGTTTGTGAGAACTGTTTTTCTTAGGACTGGATCAATTTTGTGTAAATCTGAGTGACTTTGAACTAACAGAGATACATCTCCCTCTTAATCCTGAGTCCTAGGATTAAAGGTGTATACCACCACCTCCCAGCTACTGACTAGCTGCTGGGATTAAAGGTGTATATTGCCACTGCCTGATCTCTGTATCTTGAGACTGACTTCACTTTCTAGTCCTCAGACAAGTTTTAGTAAATCATAATGTATCACCATAGAAATCCTCCTTCCTCCGCCCCCTCAAAGTGTTGGGATCATGTCTTTGATGTCTTTGTATTGAACTGTTAATGGAAAGGTTAGTGAATATGGTCCAAGTTCTGGGATTATAGGCCTTTACTATCATGGCCAGACCCCAAAAGGCAAAGGCCCCAAGTGTCAGGAAGGCCAACTGATACCCAGTCAGTCAGTCCATCCTCTCAGGAGGAGCAAAACTACATCAGTCTGGCAGAGGGTGGTAGTTGTGAAGACTCAAAAAAAAAGGCTGCCTTAGGTGTATTTTAAAAGCAGGAGTCAACTGGACTTACAGAAGCTCTGGACATTGGAAATGAGTCAAAGGAGAGGGGTAAGGATGCTTTCCTGATTTTCTTTTTGAAAGCTGAATGAATACTGGATAACAGTGAGACTCTTGAGATGAATGTGAGGTGATGAGGAGATTTGGACTAGATGCTAGGTCGGTAGGAACCTTTATGGATTAACTTCTTTTGAATTAATTAATTAGCTAATTAATTTTAAGACAGGGTCTTACTTGTGGTCCTAGCTGACCTGGAACACACTTCCTATGTAGACCAGGCTGGTCTCTGTCTCACAAGTGATCTGCTTACTTCTGCTTGGAATGCTGGCATTAAAGGTCTGTACCACCCCACCCAGTTTCTCAATAATAATAATAATAATAATTTCTTTTGGGATAGGATTTCATGTAGCCCAGGCTTGCCTGATCTTTTACTTTCCAACTACTGGGATTTCAGGCATGTAACACCATGCCCAGTTTTATTCAGTGTTGGAGATCAAACACAAAATCTCTTGTATATTAGACAGTTAGGCAAGCAATCTACAAATGGAGCCAATCCCTAGGCCTTCCTGGATTAGGATTTGGTGATAAAATCTAAGATGAAGATATTTGAAAATCATTATCTTATAGATCAAAAGTCAGAGTTAAATAATAGCTCTGGGTGGTTGAATAAGAATCATGGATTGAATCCTAGATTTTCCACTATTAAAAGCTTAAACCAAAATAGGGCATAGTGGTGCGTGCCTTTAGCTCCTGAGAGGCAGAGGCCGAGGCAGGTGGATCTCCGGGAGTTTAAGGCCAGTCTGCTCTATATAGTGACTTCCACAGCTGCATAGTGAGACCCTGGAGAGATAGGGGGTTGAGAGAGAGAGAGAGAGAGAGAGAGAGAGAGAGAGAGAGAGAGAGAGAGGAGGGGGGAGAGGGAGGGGGAGAGAGAGGAGAGAGGACAGGAGAGAGGAAGGGGAGAGAGAAGAAGAGAGAGGAGGAAGGGAGAGAGGGAGGGAGAGAGACAGAGAGAGAGAGAGAGAGAGAGAGAGACAGAGACAGAGACAGAGAGAGAGAGCTGTCCAAGGAAGCAAGGAAGGGGACAGGAATGGAATGTCAGGACAGAGCAGTGACAGTGATATGGAGGAAAGTTCAGGAGGAATTTCTTTTAAGAGAAAGCAAGCACGTCACCTGGTAGCAGTTCCCTCTAGCTGATTTAGATAAGACCTGAGAACTGAGAGTAGGCTTTGCAAAGGGTTAGATGAACAGTCATCTTGATAAGTGATCAAGATGATGGCAGTCTAGCTGTATCAGGGTAGGGTGACAGGTCAGTGCTCCTGGGGAAGTAGGAACAAGTACTGTAGAAAAATGAAGTCATGTTTGTGAATTTATTCAGTGAAGAAAGCAGAGAAATACAGTAGCCACTGAGGCAGTTTTGGATCTTAAAGGAAGTGTAAATTTAAGTAAGAAGAAATTTGATAAGTTTACATGCTGATATGAATGATTCAGTGGAGGAGGAGATGGGGAACTATAAAGGCACTGAAGCAAAAAACTTTAGGAATGTGGGAGTGAAAATAATCTAGGTCACTGGTCAGTACCTGGCCTTCTTGACTTCTGAGACACTTCAGAGTAACCCAAATGTTAAGAGAATTTTGATAGTGAAAAATTGATCAGTATAAAAGGCTGGGGTTTTGCAGGAAGTAGAGGAGATATTTAGTAGAGAGGACTAGCATGGAATAATCTTTCAAGTCTAAATATCAATGTAGTTGGAGAAAACCCTTCTGGGACTAAGCACATCTCTCTCTAACCTATTTTTCTCTGTTAGTGAGCCTTTTGATCCTAATACTATTCATCACTATTAGTAATTAGTTCACATATCCAGCCTCCCTGGGCGACCGGATAGTGATCTTGATTTCTGCACTCATGGGCGAGTTGGCAAATGGACATCAGCAGAATTTGTCTTTGGCCACCCCTGTTAAATGCTGTTTGAGCGAGTCCCTTTTCTCCTGTGAGCTTTTATTTTGGAAAAGACAGCATGGAATGATAATGTTATCTTTCACGACCTCACTGCTTCATCATAAGGATCTGCGTCAATAAACACAGAAACAACAAAACTGGCTAATTGTGGCCCACATGCAGCCGTGTAAGGTGCAGGTGCGGAACGCATCTAGCGGATGGGGGGCATCGTGGCTTCTGTCAACAGGGGCTCAAACGGTCAGCCGAACCGCAGAAGGGCAAAGCTCAGGCCAACACCCCCAGCTGCGGCCTCTTTTCCGGACGCTCCTGGCCCGGCCGGTGTGGGGGCGGGGAGGCCGAGGTGGTAGTAACTGTCAAACCTCCCGCTTGGCGCCATTATTTAAATAGTACGTGCCGGTCTAGCAGCTGTGCGTGCCGGGGGCGGGGCGGCGAGCTCCGGGAGCGGGGCGGAGGCCAGGGGCGGGGCGCGAAGGCTGAGGGGCGGGGTGGGGGCGGAGTCAAGTCAGCTAGAGGGGAGGGTCCAGCGCGGCCCCCGGCGAGCTTCACTGCGCTTGCGCTGACAGACGCAAGATGGCGGACAGTGCGGAACTAAAGGTAAAGCGCAGCTCGAATTCACTTCTAATATTCGGCCGCGGAGACGGCGCCGCTGGTGCCGGGGGGGATGGGTCGGACCCTGGGGGGGCCGCTCGGGCCGAGCTCCACCCGGGTCTATAGTTGTAGGCAGCAGAGGCGCTCTGGGCCTCAGTGGAGGGGGCCTGGCTGCGGCGGGCCGTGGGCCCCGGGTGCCTCGGGGGCGCTGACGGGTCGTCCCCGGCGTGTTATTGTTGTGGGCGCCTCTGGCGGGGGTGGCGGGGCGAAGAGAGAGTGAGTCGGGACGTGGCGGTAGTGGCGGTCCCCGGGGCCCGGGTGCCTCACCTTGCAGCCCGCCTCCCCGCCCCCCCTACGGGCAGCCTGGGGCTGGTGGGGGGGTAGGGTGCGCTTGGAAGGGGGGGATTGGGAAAACTGCCCCGTTGCCGCTTCCTCTTCCTCTTTCGCGGTCCCGGGCTCCTGTCAGGCGCTGCACTCGGACCCCCGGGAACTTGGCTCCGGCCGCCCCGCCCCTCCGCGGCGCCCAGGCGCCCCCGCCCCGCTCGCCGCCGCTGCCCGCCTGTCAGTGGGTGCCGGGCCAGTGGGAAAGCGCAGTCCTGGGGTGATCGGCTGGGGGACACCGGGGAGAAGCTCTTGGAAAGTTTAGCGAGCCCGGAGCCGGCGTTTGGGGTTCGGCTAAAGGGTTGCAGGGGGAGTCTGCCGGGGCGGGACGTTACTGTTTCTTGGTTCCGGGCCACCAGGGTGGGTTGGGGAGTAACCCCCTAGAAGAGTGTGCATTTGGGAGCGGTGGTGGGCATGCAGCCACCTCTCTACTCTATTGCTATCGCTGGTGTGGTGGGTGAGAGCAGTCTTGGGGGGGTCTCTGCACACACCATGATGGCGATGCTATAGCTGATGGAGGTGAATGGTTTGTGTTTGTATCCCCCCGTTGCCTTTTGTTTGTTAGGGACATCTTGTTGGCCATGTTGATTTAAACGAAATTCTCCTCCCCCCCCCATCCTACTCCAACCTCCAATAAATAGAATGTTCCATCGTTCCTCTCAACTGTACCAATTACTCATGCCTCGCGAAATTAGATGAAAGGGTGCCCCCTTTCCCCCGCTTTCTCTCCCACCCTAATCTTTACCTGATGATGGTTTCTTTACCGAAGCAGATATACCACTACACAAGCAGTTGGGGGAGGGCTGGTGGAACCCTTATGATTGGATTGTGACAAATGGGGCTCCGCTTGAATAATTTTGGTTTAGTAGCAGGCAGTTCTTAACTAACACATATTATTTAGAGCCTCTGAACACGGTATTCCCTTTTCTGGCTTCCTGTGTGCGAACCAAATAGCTGGTTATAGCCCATCAGAGAACTAACATCTCTGTCAGAGTGGAGATTGGACTATGCAATTGTAAATCTTCAGGGGGATTTAGAAATTCTTTTTGTAGTCAATAAAGATTATTTTTTCTCCATTATGATGAAATAACTTCTAGAATAAGCAGACCACTACATTTGTTTCTGGGCACTTTTGTGTGTGGAAAAGCCTCACTGGAAGATCCTTTTTTTCACTAGTAACTTTGCAGTGATAACATTCCAAGATTTTTGTATTAAGATCTTTGTACAAGATTTGGATATTTGTTCTGTTAAGTTTACTTCTAATTACTAACTTGTTTAAAACAGAATAGGTAGAATGGAGAGTTCCTTTTTTTGTTTGTTTGTTTTGTTTTTTGTTTTTGTTTTTTTAAAGACAGGGTTTCTCTGTATTGCTTTGGAACCTGTCGTGAACTAGCTCTGTAGATCAGGCTGGCCTCAAACTCACAGAGAAACTCCTGCCTCTGCCATAAAAGGCATGCACCACCAACGCCCAGCTTGTTTTTTAAAAGATGGGTTCACTGTGTAGCTCAGGTTGGTCTGGAACTCATTGTAGACCACGATGGTTTTGAACTAGTAGAGATCCTCGAGGCTCTACTTCTCAAGTGCTGGGATTAAAGGCATCCACCACTATGCCCTACTTGGATAATTTCATTTATCTAATTTCAGACTATTGACTTGACTCAAACCTCAGACATTTGAAATTTTGGAGATAATCAACTTGCAATTAAAAACAAACAAGCAAGCTGAGTGATGGTGGCACAAGCTTTTAATCCCAGCACTGGGGAGGCAGAGGCAGGAGGATCTCTGAATTTGAGGCCAACCTAGTCTACAAAGTCCACTTCTATGTTTCGGTTGGTGTGTCATTGCATGTGCCTGAGACTTCAAAGGAACTGTGATAGATTTCTTAGCTGGATGTATTAAGGCTACATTGTGGTTAGGATTACTATTTTTGGGGGTGGGTGGGTAGGAGAGGTGATAACAGGAATGCCTGCGGTAGTTACTTAGGCATTCATATAAGCCTGGCAGTGGTAGTGCACAACTTTAACCCTAGAACTGGGGAGGTAGAGGCAGATGGATCTCTTGACTTCAAGGCCAGCCTGGTCTATAGAGCTAGTTCCACGACAGGCTCCAAAGCTACAGAGAAACCCTGTCTCAAAAAACTAAAAAAGAATGTGTATAATTTTTTTTTGTGCAGTGAAGTTGGGAAGATGTTCCTTTCAGAAATATTTTTTCAGGGTGTGTGTGTGGGAGAAAGAGATTGAGAGATTGATTTTTGGAGGTAAATATTGCATATTCTGTAACATAGGGGAAAATTCAAATAATAGAGGGGGAAAAATCCTAGAATTAAAAAAAAAAATTAAATGGAGATACTTAACTCTAATGGGAGCCATTGAGCAAATACTGATTTTTCCCCCCCTTGTCCCAATTCACAGCCCACATTTGACTATGCTGTGGATTATAACTACTTTCCTAATGGCCCTTTTAGTGAATCCTTTTAAATCTATAGTGAATCTGCAAAGATCAGATGGGAAAAACAGATCTGTATTCCCTGTAGGGATATAGTACAAGCTTGAAGATATTGCCAGTGTAAACTAGATTGTGAGTCACACATATCAAAATGAGTTCTCTGTGCACTTTTACTTATAAAAGGTTTAATTTTTCATTAGGGGAATACACACAAGTGACATTTATGAGGCTATGAAGGTGAAGGCTCTTCAAGGGGGCAGACCAAGTGATCTTGGTAGTGATAACCTGACATTTTCATTGTAGCTTCTCTGATTTGTTGTTTGTTGTTTTAGACATTGTCTCTCTGTAGCTCTGGCTAGCCTGAAACTTGCTTTGTAGACCAGGCTGACCTCCAACTCACAGGGATCCTACCTACTACCTCTGGATTGCTGAGATTAAAGGTATGTCACCATGCCTAGTTTTACATCTTTTTAGAGCTGGCAGTGGTGGTGTATACTTTTAATCCCAGCACTTGAGAGGTAGAGGCAGTCTGATCTCTGCTTTTGAGGCCAGTCTGGTCTACAGAGCAAGTTACAGGACAGCTAGGGCTGCATAGAGAGACCCTTTCTCGAAAAACAAAAAAATATTTTAGAATGCTCCCATGACTTTAATCTCAGTACTTAGGTTAAGATAGGAGGGATATGAGTTCTAGGCCAGCCTGGACCATATAGTAAGACTATCTAGAAAATAAATCAGGTTAAAACAAAAGAAAAAAAAAAACCTCAGACAACAACAAAACACCCTAAACCAGTGGTTCTCAACTTTCTTAATGCTTTAATACAGTCCCTCATATTGTGGTGACTCCAACCATGGAATTATTTCTTTGCTACATAAGTGTAATTTGTTACTGTTATGAATTGTCATATAAATATCTGATATGCATGCTGTCTGATACTCAACCCCTGTGAAAGGGTCATTTGACCCCCAAAGGCATCTCAACCACGGGTTGAGAACTGCTGTCCTAAACCAATTAAAAACAGACAATAGCAAACAAAAACAAATATTTTTCTTTTGCAGACAGGGACTCACTTTGTAGTTCTTTGTAGGCTTGGAGTTGGCAACCTTGTCTTAGTCTCTAGAGTGCTAGGATCTCAGCATGAGCAACCACACTCACCTTCCAAAGACATTATTTTCTCTTAACAAATGATTTTTGCATGAAAATTCAATGTAAGTTGTGTTCCTATTTTAACTCACAAGCGAAACAGTAGGAGGGAAGGACTCATTGCTTTCAAGGAGTAAATAATGGAATCCAATGAGAAGGGAAGCCATACTTTTATAAGTATCTGCTGTGTAAGCATATCAGTAAATTTTGTTGTCATATCTGTCTCTTTATTTTCAACAAATAACCACTTAGTTTTGATCTCTCCGGTGTAATTTGTCTGCTTTTATTTCACATGGAAGCAAATAAATTTGACATTTTATTCATGGATCTGATTTTAATCTCTCTGATTTGCTTTTGTGAAATGCTGCATTTAGATGGCTTGTTTTATGTCACTTCTTGGGAACAGTATTTTAGAACAATTTGAAAAACACTTTAGTTTTTAAGTATTTCATGTAATTGTTTTGAAATATTGCCGCCTTTTCTTGGTGGTTTTCTCGGGGTGACTGCATTGTCTTTCTCTTCAGTGAGTGTCTTGTAATCCCCTTTGATTGCTGTAGTTCTTAGTAGTGAGTCCATAGCTGATTAACCTTGGGTCTCTCCTGGTGAACTCCATCAGCATGCTGCTCCAGGGTTCATGCTGAGGCTTTTGATTTCAATGTAATTTGTATCCTTTCATGCTGGTAACTAGGGATAAGAAAATAAAGTGGTTTGTGGTTGTAGTAAGATCTAGGAGGAAATATCTGTCTCAGAAAGTAGGATTTATAGGATGTAGCTTAGTAAAAACTAAACAAGAACTTGGTTCATTACTTCACAGAATTGATAGTACTGTTTTATTAAGTGTTAAGTTCTGTTACTAAGGATTTGGTTTATTTTTACTTTTTTTGAGATAGTAGTTTCATGAAGCCTCAGCTGGCCTTAAACTGTGTACCTGAAGATAACCGTGAACTCCTGATGTTGCTTCTATCTCCCAAGTGTTGAGATGACAGGCATAAGCCACTATCTATGCTCTACTATCTTATAGTTTGAAGAATATTTATATCTTAGTTGTGTAGTTATATTCAGTTTATACTGTATCACATTATATCCTTTGCTCTTTACAATAGTTCTTTGAAAATAGGAGACCACAAAAGGTAAGGAAGCCCAGAAAAGACAAATTTTACCAACAATAGTGGTGAGAACTTGCATCTGAGTCTTTGGTTTCAAAGCTTTTCTCTATAGGCCTCCCTAAAGATGCCAGGGCAGTCCTAGAGGTGTTTAGGTATCTAGAGTTGTCATGTTGCTAACATGTTTCTTTTTTTGCTTAATGCCAGAGTATTTTGTTGGGGGGGCACTATGCTTTTTTGTAAGCTGTCTTTTTAAAGACAAGGTTTCACTATATAGCCCTGGGTGGTCTGTAACTCACTATGTAGATCAGACTGGCCTTGAATTTATAAAAGTCCAACCTGCCTTTGCCTCCAGAGTGCTGGGATTAAAGGTGAGTGCCACTACTCTGGTTTGCAAATCTCCCTTACAAAATCTTTGGACATTGTTAGTTGGAATCATACAAATTAATTTTCTTTTTAATTTTGAGGTTTTTAAAATTATTTGTTTATTTTACCTTTGAATGTTTGCCTAGTGTTTGCCTAAATGTATGTCTATGCACAATGTTCATGCAGTATCCACAGAGACCACAAGAGGGCATGGGATTCCCTGGATTTGGAGTTAACAGATGGTTGTGAGCCACAGCTTTGTGGGTGCCGGGGATAGAATCCTGGCTCCTGGGAGAGCAACCTGTGCTTTTAACCACTGAGCCATCTCTCCAAGCCCCCCCCCTTTTTTTTTTTGAGACAGAATCTTACTATGTACTTAAGACTAACTAAAGCATGGTGATTTTTGCAATTACTATTTTGCTTAGGAAACTTTCATAAAGTACTAAAAAGACAGAAAAATGGCACTTGTACTTGCATCTCTCAGAAATACTATGGTTAATGTCTGGGCATCTATCCTTTTAGACCTTCTGTGACTGTAGGTGTATCTATATTATCCCAAAAAGGAATCACAATATAGCAGAATAACAGAATTATTTATTTATATTGAGAACAGTGTCTTTCTATTATGTATGTCTGGCTTATCTATGTAGAACAGGCCTTTAACTCCCAGAGATCCAGTTGCCTTTGCCTCCCCATTGCTAGGATTAAAGTTGTAGACCATGCCTGGCATACATACTAAATACACACACAGAGAGAGTCAGGATTGGATTGGATTCCCTGTGTAGTGTAGGATGACCTTGAATGCCTGATCCTTTTCTCCACCTTCCTAGTGTTGGAGATATAGTCATGCCTGTTGTATGTTGTGCTGGGAATTGAACTAAAGCATTGTGAATGTTAAGCAAGCAGTTTATCACCCGAACTACAGCCACAGCTGGTATTTTTTATTTATAATCTGTTATTTTTGTGACAAGCCTTTCAGGTTTGTATATATGGATCCAAGTTACTTTATATATTTTATAGTAACTTGGGTTTTTGGTTGGGGAGAGGCCTTGTGATTTTCATACCTTGATAGATAGACTTGTGTAAACCTTTGCAAATGTTAATTTTAACAACATAGAACTTCAAGCTGTAGAGAGCAGTGTAGATGCTTTTCTGATACAGGTGTCCCAAGTGAAGATAATTAGCAATTCTTAGCTCATTTCTTATTTTACTCTCATTGTTCTTAACGTCTTTTATGTGTCGGGTAACATTACTAAGTGATGGCAAAGAGAAAGTTTACAAAATTTAAGTAAACAGTTCATCTGAATTAGAATATTTGATAAAGAATGAACTTGATGATGTAGCATATCTAATTGATTTTTAAGTACATTTGATTTTTTTGAAATTATATTAAAGTAATCAAATATTGTGAGTTTTGTGTATTAGGTGCTTATCAGTTTTAAATGGCATGTTGTAACTATTGAACATTAATGTAGAGAAAGTGGAACTGAGAACAACTTCCCATTTTTTAATGTGAAATCAGTGTTGCCATGGTTTTTAAATTGGTAGGTAATGCTGTTTGGAGGAGCTGGTTATGGAAAGGTTACATAGGCTGTGGAAATATTTTTCTATTCCAGGAAGAAATCTTTTTGGGTTATGGTAATTAATAAATGCACATGTAAGTTATGAATGCTTTTTTTCTTTTTTTGAGGCTGTCCCTGTGTAGTCCAGGCTAGTCTCAAATTCAGGGTTCTCTTTACTCACTTCCCAAATGCTGAGACTACAGGTGTGTGCTACCACCCTGTCGAGAACACTGCAAGGTGGAAGGAACACACGATGAAGTTAATCTGTGTTAGTTATTTTGTCCTATAAATGTGAGTGATGTAGAATTTATTTATGCTTTGACTTAGATGATTAGGTATTGACTCACAGAAGACCCCTTGGGTAGGAAGAGGCAGAGAGTTGGCTCCCTGGTAGTGCCCCTGTTTACTTTAAGGGCAGCCACTACAATGCCTGGTGAGGCTGACTTGAGATTTTATCGGGTTACAGCTCCCTCCTGTGTACAATGCTAGCTAGCATAGTTGCCCTGTACTTTGCTAATCCTGCTTCTGCTTACCCTTCTGTGAGAAGTGCTTCTGAGCCCTCCACTTTTGGCTTCATGTGAAAAGGCAGTCACTCAGAGCCTTTTCCTCAGACTTTTATGAGAAAAACTATCCCCCCCCCCCTTTGTTTTCTTAGATCAGGTAAATAAAACAAGTGTAAACCCTTTGAACAGGAACCAGTCCCAGATACTGATAGTGCTGGTGCAGATGTGCCTATATTTGAAAACTTCACTTCCTTACCTTTCCTGCTGTTCTAGCTTTCAGTTTCTCTTTTTGGTTGCCATGGTTAATTTCACACAAATAGTTCTTTGACCCTGTGACTCCTGCCTATAAAAACTTTCAGTGGAGCTGGATGTGGTGTGGATGCCTTTAATCCCAGCACTTAGGAGACAGAGGCAAGTGGTTCTTTGAGTTCCAGATCAGCCTGGTCTATGTAATGAGTTAATGAGTTCTAGGGCAGCCAGGGCTATGTAGAGAGACCCTGTCTCATCCCCCATACCTACCTACCTACCTACATACACACCTCCACCCACCCCCAAAGCAATGAACAAAACAAAAACCTTCAGTGGCTTCCCATAGAACAGTCTTAGCTCTCCAGACTGTTAAGCAGGACTCTAGAGTTTGACGTCAGTCCACTTTATGTGTGTTGTGCTTCCTCAGCTACAGCAGAAGTCCCTAACTGAATAGCAGAGTTGTTCATTTGCTATGTTGTTGGCTAGTGTTCTGTCACTGTCTGGTAGATGCTTACTATCTTTCAGCTTAACAAATTATGTTACTATTTGTTCTTGTTAGGAACCAGGCTGATGCTCATTTCTGCTATGGAAGTCTAAACTGGAAGTGTTTCTAGATAGATCTATGCTATTTCTTATATTCACTGGAATAGTAGTGTTAAGCCTGGGATGACTTTTTTTGAGATTTATTTATGTGTACCAAAGTTTTGCCTGCATGCATGTATGTACACCATGTGTATATCTGTTGGATACTTTGGAACTGGGGTTGTGGGTGGTTGTGAGGTGCTGTGTGGGTGCTGGGAATGGAACCCAGGTCCTCTTCAAGAGCAACAAGTGCTCTTATTATGAACCATCCTCTCCAGCCCCCAGGATAATTTTTGAAGGACTCTTTCTGAGATGAGTTTACACTATGTAGCCCAGGCTGGCTTGTGATCTACTGCCTCAGCCTACTTGTATGCTGGGATTATTAGTGTAACACTCCTAGTTGTGTTTATTCATGTTTAGATGAGGGGGGTGTTAATAGAATCATATGCAATTTAATACCATATAGGCCACACATTTAAAGAGTTAAATTAATTGCTTTTTGTGTGTATTCTCCAGGTTGTACTGTTATCACTATAAGTCAGTTGTAGGATTTCTCTCACCCTAAAAAGAAACTGAATCCTTCAGTTATCACAGCTATCTCTCCATGTTACTTCAGCCTCAGTTACAGACAACTTCTGATCTATATTTTGTCTGTAGATTTGCCTATTTTGGGATTTCATGTGAATGGAGGTGCATGATTTGTGGCCACTTATGCCTGGCTTCTATTCATTTTTTTTCTACTTGTATTAAGAATGTATCTGGATATTTGTAATTTATTATGAGAGTATTTAGATTAGAATAAAACTCAGCTTGTAGAAGGGCCTCATTTAGAAAATGTACATAATAACATAATTTACTTTCATTTTTTTTTAAAAAAAAAAACACTTTATGTGCATTGGTGGTTTGCCTGAATGTCTGTGTGAGGGTGTCAGATCTTGGAGTTATAGACAGGTGTGAGCTGCCATCTGGGTGCTGGGAATTGAAACCTGCTCCTGGAGGAGTAGTCAGTACTCTTAACTGCTGAACTATCTCTCCAGCCCCTCTTCCTTCTCTTTTTTGGAGACAGGGTTTCTCTTTGTAGCTTTGGAGTCTGTCTTGGAACTCACTCTGTAGATCATACTGGCCTTGAACTCAAAGAGATATACCTGTCTCCGCTTCCCCAGTACTGGGATTAAAGATGAGAACCACCACTTCCTGGGTTTTCTTTACTTTTATGTTTTTTTTTTTTTTTTTTTTTTTTTTTTTTAGGCAGGGTCTTTCTATGTCTTGGAACTCAAGAGAGATTATGCCTCACAATGTACTTTCATTATTCAAAAACAAAAAAAAAGTGTGTGTGAATATATATATTTCTGTGACATGTCAAAAAGAAATGTTTTTTATTTTTACTGCATAATGTTGAGATAAATATAATACTGTGTTTATAGAAGTTCATCTCCTGACTTCATTACATGTGTTAGATGTTTTTCTGGGGATAGAACCTAGTGACTGATTATTTGCCTAGCATTTAAAGTACTCATTGGCTTCAGTCCTGACTGCTGCAAAAGGGATGCAAAAAGTTCTTGTTTTGGTTTCTTGATACTGGGTTTTGCTGGCCCATGAACTGATGGTAATCTTGTCTCAGTTTCCCAGTTCTGGGGCTTTGAAGCATGGCTGTTTTGATACTTTTGTTATGCTGTTGTTAAATTCATTTCCTCCCTCCCTTTTCCCTCCCTCTCTTCTCTCTCCCTCCCCTCTTTTGGTTCTGGGAATCAAATCCCGGGTCTTGTGCATGCTCTACATTGAGCTGTCTCTGTAGCTATACCACTAATCCAGTATTAATGTAGGAGTTGAATTTAAAAATAGATGTGGCAAGCAAAACAGTTAAGGGTTGTTGGTCTAAGGAGAATTGGAGTGTGGCCCTTTATGAGGTTCTGGCAGTGCATGGCAAAGTACTTTAGCCTTTGAGTTTCTGATTGTGAACAAGCTTGTTTCTAGTTTCATCATACAGTACTTAAAATAGAACTTAACCTGCTATCTTGTACTTTATGGTGAATGTAAGTTTTTTTTTTTTTTCTAAAAAAAAAAAAATTAAATTGGGGCTGGAGAGATGGCTCAGAGGTTAAGAGCACTGACTGCTCTTCCTGAGGTCCTGCTTTTAATTCCCAGCAACCACATGGTAGCTCATAACCGTCTGTATGAGATCTGGTTGCCTCTTCTGACTTGCAGGCATACATGCAGGCAGAACACTGTATAAACATAATCAATTCACACCATATGTTTCTGGCTTAGAACTTATTGTAGTGTGGTAGCTAGTATATATGAAGTATTCATCTATTCCTCCTTTGCTTGACTCCTAGAGCATGCTGTTTGAAGTACTTTTACTGATAGCAGGTCTGATGGTTAGCTTAGAAAAGAACCTGTGCAGTTGTTGAGTACAAATTAAACTAGCAGCCTTTCTAAGTTGAATGCTATTTTTACTTGAAGTAATTGCTTGGCAAAGTATGGTTATATAGAATGGATATTTGGCATACATTTTCTTGAAAATAAAGTGAGCCTGTCACTACAAGGAAAACAACTGACAGTATTCATTGCTAATGATAAAATTTAAGCTCTCAAGGGGAAATTGAATTTTGGAAAACTACTGCATTTGCCACTATGAGTTTGACAGATTCTGCACTCAACTTCTTTGATGTAGTTGGTATGATATAAGTAAGTGTGTTATGTTGAAGACAAAAGTGAACTGCATCAATGTTTGAAGAATTGAGGAACTTGGTGAACTCTTATTAGTTTTAACACCAGATTCCATTAACTTAGGTTGGTCTTGGGCTATGGATGTAGCTTAGCATGACCTTGAGCTCCTGACCCTCCTGCCTCAAGTGCTAGGATTTCAGGTGTGTGCCACCATACTCAGCTGAGCTCAACATTTTTAAAATAACCAGTGTGTTCTTTTTAAAGACCAATTGGAATGGAAGTTAGACCACTGAAATTTGGGTTTTGTTGTTGTTTTTTAATTATTTTTTTTTATATGCCAATCCCAGTTCCCCCTCCCTCCTCTCCTTCCACTCTTCCCACATCCCCCCTCCCTGCTCCCATCTGCTCCTTGGAAAGGGTAAGGCCTCTCCTAGGAAGTCTACTAAGTCTGTTTGGTTTTTGAGATAGGATTTCATGTAGCCCAAGCTGGCTTCAAACTCACTTTGTTGCTGTTTTTGAACTTGCTTTTGTTGTTTTGAGAAAGGGTCTCGGGAATCCCAGGGTGACCTCAAGTTTTCTATGGACTGAAGATGTCCTTAAACTTCTTATCTTTCTGATTTTACTTTCAAAGTGCTAGAATTATAGACATAGCCCACAGTGCTTGGTTTATGTATTGTTGGAAATCAAACTCAGGACTTCCTAGGGTTCTAGATTCCCACCACTGACCTTCGTCTTCTGGTTCTCCTATTTGTATCTCCCAAGTACTAGTATTGCAAATGTGTACTGCTGTGCTTCAAAATAACTTTTGATTTGTCAAGATAGGGTTTTTTGTTTTGTTTTGTTTTATTTTATTTATTTATTTTTTTTTTGGTATAGCCCTGGCTGTCCCTGCCCTGGAACTTGCTCTGTAGACCAGGCTAGCCTCAAACTCAGGGACCCATCTGCCTCTGTCTTCCAAGTGGTGGTATTAAAGGAGTTCACCACAATACCTGGCCTTCAAAATTTCTTGTATTAAGAAATTGCCAACTGGGTGTAGAATTGGTTTTTTGTAGAGTTGTTTCTCTTTCTGCCTTACCATGGTTTCTGAGGATTGATCTCAGGTTACCAGATTTATGCAGCAAACACTTTACTGGCTGAACCATCTGACTAGTCCCCTCATTATTATTTAATGTTTATTTTATTTTTAAGTGTGTGAGTTTGGGGACATATAGCTTTGCACATGTGCCAGTGCAAGTGACCATGCATGCCAGATGTGGGACCCCCTTGAGTTGGAGTTACAGGGAGTTGTGAACTGCCCAACATGTGTGCTGGAAACTGATATTTAGGTCCTTTCTTAACTGTGAAGCCATCTCTCAATTCCATATATTCCTGTTTGTTTGTTTGTTTATATAATTCTTCATTTTGAGATAGAGTCTCACTGTGTAGTTCTGGCTGTCCTGGAACTTGCTATGTATATGTAGTTCAGGCTGCCTTGAAATCAGAGATATGCCTGCCTCTGCCTACACTCAGCTTATTACAGTTTTAAATGCATTTTTCCTCCTATTTTTGCTGGACCTGGTAGTGTATGCCTCTAATCTATGCATAAGGAGTCTTATCCAAGATAATTTTGAGTTCAAGACTAGCCTGAGCTACATAGTAAGATCCTCTCTCAAACTAAGAAATATGCAAGCAAATACAAGTTTGTGTTGGCTAGTCTTATGTCAGCTTAACATAAGCCTAGAATCATTTTGGAAGAGCAAACCTCAGTTGAGAAAATGCTAGATTGGCCTGTGGGTAAACTTGTGCATTTTCTTGATTGATGACTGCCATGAGAGGGCCCAGCCCACTATTGATGGTGCCACCCTTGGGTCTTGGGTACTATGGTAATGTAAGAAAGCTAGCAGGTGGGCTCTGTGGCACAAGGGGGAGCTCATGGAGACCAGAATGATAGCTGGGAAACCAGCATAGGACCAACCCAGGTCCCTTGAATGTGGGTGTCAGTTAGGAGGCCTGGGCAATCTATGGGGCCTCTGGTAGTGGGTCAGTATTTACGAATGGTCTTTGGGAACTCATTCCACATAGAGGGATACTCTCTTAGCCTAGACACACGGGGAGGGCCTAGGCCCTGCTCCAAATGATATGACAGACTTTGAAGACTCTCCATGGAAGGCCTCACCCTCCTTGGGGAGCAGAAAGGGTATGGGATAAGGGGTTGGTAAGGAGCAGGGGAGGAGGGAAGGAGGGGAGGGAGAGGGAACTGGGATGACATGTGAAACAAGTTTGATTCTAATTTAACTTAAAAAAAAAAAGGAAGAAAAAAAAAAAAAAAGAAAAAGAAAGAAAGAAAGCTGAGTAAGCCACAAGGAACACAAGCCCAATAAGCAGCACCCCTTCCATGGTCTCTGCATCACTTCCTATCTCCATGTTTCTGCCCTGCTTGAGTTCCTGTGCTGACTTTCCTCAGTGATGGACTGTTACCTCAAAGTGTAACATGAAATAAACCTTTTCTTTGGAGTATTAGACAAAGTCACATATTTTCTTTGGTTTGTAATCAGTAGACTTTTCCTCTTTGTGTAGTCCTAGGTTCAAACCAGGGCCTCTTCAAGGCAAAAAGTTGTACCATTGAGCTTCCAACGCTAGTAATATAATTGATAGTGATATGTTCAATGCAAAAGGGAGGGGATATCCTCCATCTTCCAGAATATAAAAACTAGAAACTTAAATTTTTTAAAAAAGAATATGAAGAATCACACTATAGGAGTTTCTAGTTTAAAATGAGATTGTCCCTCATAATTTCTTCCTGACATTTTTTTTATAGTTATTGTTTGCCTATAGAAAAGACATCTATTAACAAGTTAGCCAACCCATAGCTGCTGCATAATGTCTTGCGTCTCTGCAGCTGGTGTGCTGAATGAATGTGCTGGAAATGCTTTTGATCATTCATGGTGCGGGAAATATTATTTTTTTGTTTGTTTGTTTGGGTTATGTCTCAACCCTTCATTGCTTTTTTTCAGTGGACATAGATGAGAACTGTATGGAGACCAGTCTGTGAGATGTGCGCTATCCTGATTTTAGTAATTTACTCTAGCTGGGCTTAGCTCTTAGCAAATATATCTGTGATTGATTTACAATTTATACCACTGTTTCCTTTTCTCTCCCTTTTGGGATGAAAGCCAAACATAGGTTGTACAATTGCATGCATTTATATTTTTTCTACACCCTCCTTCCATTGTTTGACAATTTCATATATGTATATAATACATTTGAGTCACCCTACCCCAGCTACAGTCTCAGGATGGTGTCTGAAAGACTCGTGACTTCTCCTTCCCTCCAGTTTTGTTTTGTTTTGTTTTGGGTTTTTTCTTCTAGTAAAATTTTAAAACTGGAAGAAAACCAGATGTAGTGTCTGTAACACTAGTACTTAGTGGTTAAGTGCCCTAAGTTTGAGGTCAGCCTAGTCTCCATAGGGAATCTAAGGCCAGCCTGGACTACATGGCAAGGCACTGTCTTAAAAAGACTGGAAAAGAAACTGGAAAAGACTGGAGAATTGAGCTGTCAAGAGCACTGGCTGCTCTTGCAGAGGATTCAGGTTTGATTTCCCAGCACTCACATGGTGGCTCATGACTAACTCCAGTTCCGGGGGATCTGATAGCCTCTTCTGGCTTCCATGGACACACAAGTAGTGCACAGACATGTGTGCAGGCAAAATACCTACATAATAAAACAAAAAACAATCCCCCCCTTTTTTTTATTAGGGGCTTAGAGGCACTTGGGGAAGCTGCTTGATGATAAAAGTGCATGCTGTATAAGCATTAGGGCCTGAGTTCAAGCCCCAGAACTCAGGTTAAAAGCTGGATGTGGTTGTGGGCCTGTGACTCCCTTACTGTGGAGGGTGGTGGTATGTAGCAGCCTCTTCAAGATTGAAATATTCCATCTTCAGGAAGATATTCCAACTTCAGGAAGTTCCTGAAACAGACCAGATTTGAAAGGCTCTGCCCTGTCAGAGTTAGCATAAAAGGTGAGAATCCCTCTGAGACTAGTTGAACAGAGATGTAAAGAAATTCAGACAAACTGAGCTGTAGAGAACACCTGAGACCAGACCAGCTCTGGGAGAAGCAAAAACCAGCTGAGATGCCTGGAAGTGGTGTAGACCAGTCACTTTGAAAAGGCATACTCCAAGCTGCCTGAAGGTTGTGCAGTGTACTACAAGTTTCCCAGCTTGTGTGAGCTATCACCCATGCTGGTGTGGGCCTTGGTATTGTAGTTGTCTTTGAGTCATTTCTGCTCCTGTAAGTAATTCCTTACCCATATTTCAACTTCAGGAAGTTCCTGAAACAGACAAGATTTTATTGTGTTAAGTAACCACAATAAAACACAGGGTTTATCAAATTGGACTTTGGTGGTATCTATACTTTGTCTTGGGATCTCTATTTGGAGTGAGTAGACATGTTGTGCCTCTCCAAGGAAAGTTTTTGTCACACAACAGTTAGAGACAGGATTGCTGGGCCTTACTGACTGGCAAGCCTAGTTCTAGGTTCAGTGAAAGACCCTGTCAAAGGGAATAAGATCAATAGAGCAGGATACTCAGCATCTTCCTCTGGCTTCTGTGTGTACTGGTATGTACATGACATATATGTACACATGCATATACCACCCACATATCACACACTAAATATATAGTAGTTCACATTTAACTGAACCATAATTAGAGTTTAGACTTAACGATAGTGGCTACTATTGATTTTTTAAAATTTTGTATTTGGTTATATACATTTATTATACAGAATGCTGGATTTGATTGACATTTTTTCACCTGTATAGCATGAGCTATACATCTCCCCTCCTGTCTTATAGTTCTACTCCTGCTGCTCTCTGTCCTCTTTCACTTCCCCTTATACTTGGAGTATGTATGCATACTCTGGATTCTACATATTTAACTTAACATGGTTCTGTACAGTTCCATCCATTTTCCTGCTCATGACATCACTCATTCTTTATGAGAGAATAAAACTCCATTGTGTATAAGTGGGACATTTTCTTTACCTCTCCATCTGTTGATGGATATCTATGTGATTCTTGTTTGGCTATTGTGACTAATGTAAAGATAATGTGTGCATACTTCTGCTTTATGCTTAGTTTCCTTTGGGCCTATGTACCCAAGAGTGGTATAGTTGGATGACATGGTAATGTTATGAATGTCATGGTAATCCTGTTTTTAATTATTTTCTTACTCCTGAACTTAGTCTCAGGAATAATGCAGACTAATGGGAGGGATACTAATTAATAACCCCTTTATTTCACAAAGTTAATTCTTGCTTTTGGTGGCCCATGCCTTTAATCCCAGCACTGGCAAGGCAGAAGTAGGCAGATCTCTGTGAGTTCCAAGGCCAGCCTGGTCTACAGAGCTAGTTCCAGGACAGGCTCCAATACAGAGAAACCCTGTCTCTCAAAACAAAACAAAACAAAACAAAACAAAACAAAACAAAAAGATTGTCTTAACTCTCTCTTTACCTGGTGTAAGGAAAAGGTCAAGGTCATAATTAGCAACACGACCTGCTTATAAACAGTGTCAGTGGTGAAGGATTACACAGTTCTGTTGATTTGTTAAACTCTGCTACATACTTGATGGTACGTGTTTAGTGCATTTTTTCCTAGGGTAAACACTTCATAGTAAGTGGGTTAGTGTTTTCTAGAATCTGCTGAAAGTGGCAGGTACAGAGAATGATGCTGAACCTTTGCTTTAGAAACAGATTTTGGTTTTAAAGTTTAGTGAATTGGTTTCTAAGTGTGGTGAAGTAGCCTACTTTTTATTTACACATTTGTTTGTGTATCTGAAAGAATGAAGTGTGTTTATGTATGCACTGGTACTGAGTGTCATACTCAGTGTATGGGAGGTTTATGACAGGTTATGGCAAGCATTTTTACTTCTAGGATTTCTCTTTTTTTCTAATCTCTTGTCTCCCTTTTCCCTCAATTAAAAAAAAAGGGTCATTTATTTAATTAAAAAAAAAAGATTTATGTTTTTGTGAGTGCTCTATCTGTAACTATGCCTTTATGCCAGAAGAGGGCAGCAGATCCCACTATACATGGTTGTGAATCACTGTATGGTTGCTGGGAATTGAACTGTGGACCCCTGGAAGAACTGGTGGGCTATCTCTCCAGCCCCTGGTGTTATTTATTTTTTAAGTTTGCGTTTGTCAAAGATAAGTCAACTGAAATCTTTTTAATAGCAAAATAAAGTTGAATAACATTAACACTGACTTTTGTTTCTTTTAATTGTATGCTGTAAGGCAGGGTATCATTGTGTTATCCAGGCTGGCCTCTAATTCTTGATACTTCCAGCTCTGCTGGGATTATGGGCATGTGTTATACCTGGCTGAACATTGAAACACACACACAGTGTGAGAGAGGAATGTGTGTGTAAGTATCATGAATGTGGGTGGGTAGGTATGCTTGCCTGTCTGTAGGCTGGCGATTGATGTTGGCATCTTCCTCTGTTGTTTTCTTCCTTGCTTCTTAGATATCTCTCTGAAGATGGAGCTTGCTAATTCAATAATGCCAATATGTTGTCTGGGTGGATCTTGAACTCCTGATCTCAAGTGATCCTTCCACCTCAGCCTCTATATTGTAACAGGTTAAATGAGTGTGTTTGGGTGGGCAAAGGAAAGCACTCTAAAAGTGATACCATGTAAGTTGAAAATGGACTGAGTTAGCTAGAAAAAGGTGGGTGTGAGACTGGGAGGGTTTCACTTTGAAAGAACAGCATAACTGTAAAAGATTTAGAGGACAAAGAACTGGCTAAGGAATTGGTGGCAGTGGTTGGAACCTGCTGAAGTCTATCTTAGGCTATATTAAAATGTATGTATGACCTGTATCCCTGAGTGCAGTGGGCAGTCATTGACATGATTAGACTTTACTAGAAAGGTCATTGAAAACATTGACAGACATGTCTTGGAGAGAGAATATCTTCTCCCTCTCCCCTTTTCTCCCTCTCTTCTGTGTACTCCCCCCCCCCCAACAGGTGCTTATTCTGTAGTCCAGATTGTCCTAGAATTCACTGTGTGATCCAGACTGGCTGCAAACTGGTGACAATCCTCTTTCTTCAGTATCCAAAGTTCTGGGATTAAAGGCATGAGGAACCATGCCCAGATAGGAAAAAAACCTGTAAAAAGCAGGGTTTGGTGGTACACACCTTTAATCCCAACACTTGGCAAGAGGCAGAGGCAGGTGGATCTCTGTTCCAGGCCAGCCTAGTCTACAGAGCTAGTTCCAGGACAGGCTCCAAAGTTACACAGAGAAACCCTGTCTTGAAAAACCAAAAACAAAAAAAAGTGAGTCACACACATTTGGGAAGAGATCAGACAGATATGAATTAAAGTGGTGGTGGGCAATATTAAGGACTTGGTGGTAGATGCAGGACAGAAGGAGCAGGTGGTGCACTGGGAAGTAGTTAAGTGATGAAAGACTTGGGGGAGGTTGGCATTAGGTTTGGACATACTGACTTGTGTATATTTGGCACATAAAGGAGAGGTACTGAAAAGGAGTTGCAAGAGTTAGTGATACCATTTTCAAGTCATGAGGTAGGTGAGTTAATCTAAGAAGACTAGGTTGAAGGGAAGTGGGCTCAAGAATTCTGAGGAGGGGTCATTGAGCTGGTTCAGTGGGTAAAGACACCTGTCATTCAGTCTGAAGATTTGAGTTTGATACCTAGGATCCACATGCTAGGAGAGAATCAACCCTCTGCTCCTTTATTTTGAGACAGAGTCTCTCTGTGCAGCCCTGACTGTCTTGGAACTCACTATGTAGACCTAACTGACCTCAAGCTCACAGAGATCCTCCTTCCTCTGCCTTCTAAGTGCTGGGATTAAAGGTGTGCTGAAAGATCCAACTCTTGAAGATTATCTTCTGACCTCACTATATATTTTCCCTCCCAATAATTAACAAAAAAAATAAGAATGTCCACTGAATGTTGACCTCTTCTCCATGTGCACACATGGGGCAAGTATCACACAAATGTGCATGTACACATAAACTGTATTGTTGGTAGAGAGTTTATATTATTTCTAGATATACTTAAAATTTTATAGTGCCTGTAGTTGTTAGCATTATTGGAATGTTGTTGGACTTGAGCTCTGACTTTGGAGTCTGAGTTCATACCCTTCTAACTCTGTAACTTCAAGTAGGTTCTGCCCATGAATCTGAAGTAGTTCTGGTAGAGTCCTTCCAGGCTTTTCCTTCATCTGAGTTCTGGGTTTCAGACTGAGGCCTGTAATTTAAAGATCTTGTGTAGTTATAGAATCCATCCTTTTTCTTACCTTTTTGTTGCATTGAAAGTTCTCCTGTTTAGGCTTTTTATCCTTTTCTTAGCTGTCTGGTTTCTTTGGTTGCTTGTCTGGAACCTATTAGGTTAGATAGTATCTTCAGTTGCAAGTGCAGTATCTTTGTTTGGTTGGGGAAAAACAGGGAGGTAACAATAATCTTGCTGAGTTGGGTAGGAAGGTGCAGGGTTTCTTAAGCTCTGGTTAACATGTTAAGTTCTGCATTCTAGAGGGAGAGTGACAGTACTTCCCACCACCAAGAATAGGACTAGTTTATTTTTAATTTTTGAAAGTAATATGGTTTTTAAAATGTTTTATATGTGTTTACATGTATGTTTGTACATTTTATGTCAGCCTGGTGCCCATGGAGTCCATACAAGGGCATCAGATCCCCTTGTAGTTACTGACAGTAGGAGCCACCATATGGATGCTTACATGGCAAATTATCCTCAGGTCCTCTGGAAAAGCAGCCAGTGAATGCTTTTATCCATCTCTCCAGCCCCTACTATTTCTCTTAGGATTCCTGGTTCCTTTGTCACAGTTCCTTCTTACTTTCATGTAGATAAACAGTTCCTGCTGGTTACTGTAACTTTTTTAGCTAGAAACAATGTTTCTTAGACTTTTCTAGTTTTGCCCATTCTATTGGAGTTACCTCATTAACTCCATGGCATTTCACTGCCATCCATGTATTTATCTCACTGTTCCTCACTTTGATGTCTGATTTCCATAGGTGCCCTTCAATATTCCCTTCTACCCATTACTTTGTCTGTCCTGGGGAATACTGTCCTCTGTTCTGGCTGAGCTTTGTGTTAAGATCCTGGTGTTGGTTAATAGCCTACACCAGGATTAACCTAGCCTCCTGATTCCAGGGTTCCTCTAGGGTTCTGTTAGACCTCAAATTTAGTGTAAGTTTTCTTACACATAGAATGAGAATTGCTAGCAGTTTGTATTGTAGGGTCAAATTTGTGTTCAATAAAGTAATCATGTTTACTAGAATGTATATAGCAGTTCCATTTAAGCATTTAACATATTCGGTTTATTATTTTTATCTACCCATGTAAGTGACAAGTTTATAATTGAAAACATTTCTTAGATTAAAAAAAAAAACTACTGATGGTATGAATTATTTCCTAAGAGTAAGAGAGATTTTATTAAATAGTTATAGCATTATAGAATTTTGAAAGTTTAAGGCATCTCTGAGAACTTGTATGATATTCCATACTTACCCCATCTTGCTGTGTAGTCCAGACTGGTCTTCAACTAGCAATCCTGTCCTAGTCTCCCAAGTGCTAGAATTATAGGTGTGTGCCTATGCCTGGAAATCCTTTATTTTAGGATGTGTGTGTGCGCACGTGCAACTTGGCCAGTGTATAGAGTGTACAGGGTTAGAGGACGGCTATAGTTGTTGGATTCCGGAGATTAAACAGTTAGTCTTGGCAGCCAGTACTTTTACCCACTGTGTCATCTCACCAGCTCACACTCCTGTTTTGAGCATGTTTTCCCTGCCAGCCTGGTCCCATAGCCGGGCCAGCCCCAAATAACACACAGAGACACATATTAGATATAAAGCTATTGGCCTGTTACTAGTGTTTCTTATTGGCTAGCTCTGTCTCATATATTAACCCATTTCTATTAATCTTAAGTATTTCCATGTGGTCTTATCTTACCGGAGAGAAGGCCTGGCATTCTACTCTCTGTCCTCCATGTTGAATCTCCTCCCTACTACTTCCCGAATCCTCCTTGTCTCCTAGTCCCACCTATCTTGCTTTCCTATTGGCCAATAGTGCTTTATTCATTAACCAATAAGAGAAACATGTTTACAGAATGACATCTCCCATCACAATTCCCTGCTTTTAAAAGTGAGAGTGCACCCCCAAAATTATAGTTTGAAAAACTAGTGTCCAGTCAGTACCAAGATTCATATCCTATACATAGTATTACCATGCTGGCATGCAGTAAGTGTTGGGTCAGCATGGTACATCCTCATGCTCACCTCTTGATCCTTCCCAAGTTCCCTTCTTCGGTATATGAAGTTAGTGCCTGAATATCCGTGGAAGAAGCATTTATAGCACATCAGAATGGAAAGGTATTCTGGGAATTGGCAGCCAAGAAATACGACAAAGTCACACTGCACAACAAATCCAACACAAGAGATTTATTGGGAAGGAAAAAACCAGGAGGGTGGGTGCCTCTGTTCGGAGAGAATTGTACATGAGGGCCTATTCAGAGTTTCTTGCGGAGGGGAAGGTGGAGGTGGAAGTTTTCAAGGTAAAGCTTTCCAGGGTAGAGATTGGTGAGATTTCACATCCAGAGATTTTTTTTTTTTTTTTTAACTCTGTATGGTGGGGGGCTGGGTCTAGCAGTTAGGCCAGTGTCCTGTGGGTGGAACCTGGCAGTTGGAGTTTCTGGGTGTGTTCATGATCTAATAACACCACTGGAGATCAGAATGCAAAGCCAGCCACTCTAGTTAGCTATAGAAAGAAGCTGGACAGTGGTGGCACATCCCAGGACTCAGAGACAGAGAAGGATGGATCTCTGTGAGTCCAAGATCACCCTGGGCTACAGAAAAGTGAATCAGTCTAAAAGAGCTCACACCTTTAATCCCAGCACTAGAGAGTATATAAGGAGTTCAGTGCAGTCTCTGAGAGCAGTCTAGGATTCTAAGGCTTGGTGAAAATCAGTGCAGTCTGGAGATGCAAAATGAGGTTCAGTAGATCACCCCTTCCATCTGAGCATTGATAGAGGTGAGAACTCTCAAGTGGCTGACCACTTTGCTTATCTGATCTTCACCTTTAACCCCAATATCTGTCTCTGGGTTTTTATTATTTGTGCTACAAATTGGCACCCAGTGTAAAGGTATGAATTCACAAAAAAAGCTGCTTGCTTGTGGCTTTGAAGCCACTGGCCCAGGCCCAGGCCCAGGCCTGAGCTGCAGGCAGTCCTCCCTGCCCAACCAGCTAAGTTTTCTTTTGTTTTTTCCCCAAGTCTCTAAGCGGGTCTGGAGTTTCTCTGTTGCAACCTCTCTGCAGCAAACTCTACAGGCCTTTGGGCTCCAAACACCACAGGAGTTAGCTGCATTTTTGTAAAGTTTCCTGCAGAGAGTCTTTAACATATAGGAGGGCATTGCAAGGGATAGATCATGTAGCTCTGAGGGAGAGAGGGCAAGGAAAGGTCTCAGAATATTCTTAAGAGGTCAGAGATATGAGGCTTAAGTACCCTGAGGCTGTAGAGAGAGTGTGTGGATATTGAGCCTGGGTGATATATTTGGTGGGGTTTGATGAGGCTGATTAAGCTGTCACCCTACCCTGACAATAGGGGGAACAAAAAGATGGGGGTTCCTAAACTAAGACCTATGTTGGTGGGCCCCAGTGTCCAGGATAGGTTGCCCTGACTCTGTGATGTCTACCTGAGGCTCCCAGTCAGAAATGATAGTATTCAGGCCAAGGGAGCCTGGTTGTCCATAGCCAGATCTAGGAGATCAGCTGAAGGGTGATCTGGGCATCAGCCCTCATGCCATGAGGAATATAGGGGCAGTCAACACCCCAGTGTTGTTCTTGATGGCATCTTGGGAATGGTCTGGGTGGTTTATGAGGGTTCAGACAGGTCTGGGACCAGTGATCCTCCTGACTGCATTTGAAACAGGGATCTGAGATTCTCAGGTTTTGGGAGGCCAGGGAGCCTGGTTGCTATGGCCAGTTGAAAGGTATACCTTAAAGCCCTGCTAACCTATGAAGTTAAGCCCTAATATCAGGAAACTCTGGGAGAAGAAGTAGGCCATAGGAGTTGTTTTCCATCTGGACTCAGGGGATCCAGATTGGTATATTGTAAGAGGGTCTTTGTGAAGTGGTCTAGGGATTGAGTCAGGTTTGCATGTTTGTCCTAAATGACCTCTTGGGTTTTATTATAATTTAAAATTTTAAGAGTGGCCTTGTGAAGACATACCAGGAAGCAAGTTACAAATTGATCCCTAGCAAGCATGCCCTCTGGGATATTGTAATTTCATTCAGGGTCCTCATTGGGGACAGCCTTGATCCTGACTGGATCTCAGAGACCCTGTCTCTGAGAAGGGAGAAAGGGAAACCAGAGATCCTGGAAAGGAAGAGAAGGGACTTCTGGTTGAGGCAGATAAGGGAAGAGGCTTGTTAGTGTGATGGAAAATAATGGAAGGATCATCTGGTTTGGGCCTCACAGCTTGGAGGAGTTTAAGTTCTGGCTATAGACAGAGGACACTTTGGGAGGGAGCTGAAAGATGCACCAGTCAGTGAAGAGTGTGGAAGGTGTATGCATCTTGCAACTGGCCCATTCCTTCGTTTTCTCCTGATCCTGCTAGGTCCAGCTCCTGGCAACCACTTTGCAACAAATTAGCAGATCCATCAATGGTTATTTAAAAGACAGGACATTTACAGTGTGTGCGCGTGCGTGCGTGCGTGCGTGTATGTGTGTGTGTGAGAGAGACAGAGACAGAGACAGAGACAGAGACAGAGAGAGAGAGAGAGAGAGAGAGAGAGAGAGAGAGAGAGAGAGAGAGACTGGGCCAAAAAACAAAAACAAAAAAACAAACCGAGCTTGAAGCTGAGAAAAGAGAAACACAGAATGGGGAATCTCTTTCGGTTTCCCCAATAACTCATAGTATTTGTAAAGTTTTCAAATAATGTTAAGATCTAAGGTGCCATTAGGTGTCCTTTTGGATTGATTATCTAAGGAGTATTGAAGCCAAATTTTATTCCAAACTTGAATAAATTTAGAGCCCTTCAGGTATGGTGCCAGGTGTAGAGAATAGAGGTTTCCTAAGAGGTATCCCAAGGAGGAAATGAGAGGATATGGAAGACACATTTCCTTGGACAAGAGAGAAGGAAAATGTCAGTGCAGCCTGTCCTCAGGGAGGACTACATGAGGACCAACCTGTTCAGTGGGTGGTCTCCACACTCAATGGTAGTTGGGGGCTTAGTCTTGTGCCAGGGCTTTCATAGAGGTGAGAAGGAGAGGGCAATGATTGAGCTCTAGGAGGAGGGTCTCATCCACAGGAAAAGGGGGTCCCAAAAGCCATGAGGGCCTAGTGGAATTATAGTCAGCTCTGAAGGGAAGGCTTTCCTAACAGAAGTGTTATACAGCTTGTTTCCAGCGGGGAAGGGTTTGCTCTGGCAAAAGCCATTGCTCCGTGCTCCGCTGTGCTCCATGCTCTGATCTCTGTCTGTGCTCTGAGCTCTGCTCTGCTCTGAAGGGAAGATGGGAGAATAGGGCAGGAAGAGATGCAGTATCCTGATTTGGCTTAAGGAAACTGCTGTATTGCAGCTCTAAGGGTGGGGGGGATGGGACCAGGTGAAGAGGGCCTTGCCCCCAGCCACCTCTGTCTCCAATAGTACCAGAGAGGTGCTAGACACTCAAGATTGCTTCTTCAGACTCAGAAATGTTTACACAAACTGAAGGAGAAACTAACCTAATTGCTACTGGTGGATGGGTTGCTGAATGATTAGGAAGGTGAGTCTTGCAGGTGGACTAGAGATGAGGTAGGGTCCCAGTACAGCTTAGGCCCTAGGGGAAATGCAGGCACTAGGAGAAGCCTATCTGAGTCGTGACAGAGCAGCTTTTTCCTTAAATAAGAACCATATTTTCTTGTCTCTGCACATGAAGTTGGTCAATGTGTTAGTGTTTTAAATTCTAGAATTTTAAATTAAATTAAACTAAACTTAATACTGTGTCCAAATTTTATAACAGTCTAAGTTAGATTTGTTATTTTTAGTATTCATGTTAACAAGAAAGAGCTTTTTGAAGCCTATATCCATATGTTTCATGAAATGTGGTAGGACATAGATGGGGATGACGTATAAATAATCTATCAAAAAATGAAACCATGGTAACCCTTTCAAAATGTTAAGTTTGTACATTGCTTGTAGGAAAATGGAATCTCTGTTTACATATAATCACAATATTTTGTCATCTTTTGAGAGCATAATGTAATCAGCTGAGAAATGAAGGTGGTAGATGGAGGGGCTGGTTGCAGATCACTTTCCAGTTGTCTTATGTTGAGAAATAAATAAAAGATGAGAAATTGGGAGGGAGATGATTATAGAGAAGGATGCAGCCAACCTGATTTACTACTTTTACTTTGAGTAGAAACTGTCTAACTAGGTTTTCTGGTTGAACTAAGTGTTGTTGACAAATTACTAATCTACCAGTTGGTTATTTTGTGTTTTCATTTCTATCTTTATTCTTTTCCTTTCCTTGTTTGTTTGCTCCTTTGCCTTTAAAGGCTATGTCTCTTTGTTGTTCAAGCTCTGGGACTCACTATGTAGTAGCCCTAGTTTGGCTTCACACTCATGGCAATGACCCTGCCTCAGTTTTTCATGTGCTAAGCTTATAGACATGAGCTGCTGTGCCCAGATGAGGAATCATTTCTAATGGGAAAGGTTACAGATGGTCCAGAGTTTAGAAATTAGTCTCATTGAATAATCTGACTTTGGAAACAATGTAGAAAATATTTCTATTGTAATATGCTTTTCTTAATGAATCTGATTCATTGTTGGGTTTCTTGGGAGATAGCCTCACTTTGCACTGTAGCAGGCCTGGAACTCACTCTGTAGCCCAGGCAGGACATGAAACTCATTATATAGACCAGGTTGGGCTGGAACTCACTTTGTAGATTGCAGACTTCTATCAGTCCTCCTGCTTCTTCCCAGTGCCTGGAGTAAAGGTATGAATCACCATGCCTAGCTTTATTGTATATAGTTATATTTATTTATATTTAGATTTATAGAAAATATTATAACTGAAATATGACATTATTAACTGCCTATTTTTATCTTAAAATTTTATTCTAGTTCATACTTGGCTATATAGTGATATTAGATAAAGACTTACAGTACAGAGTCTACTTTGTGACTGAGGGGACTTATTCTTGCTTACAATGTAGACACAACTTTTAATAAGAAAGGTCATAGCTAATGACAGTATAAAACTGGCGCTTTCTATTAATTGCAAAATGGACTCCTTTCCCTTTTGTAGTTGGAAATAGGTGTGTGTGTGTGTGTGTGTGTGTGTGTAAGAAAGTAAGTAAGTTTTATGTATCTACAAAGGAAGTTAAGGGTGATATTGTCTTTGGACTGACAGACATCCCATTACTCGATACAATTCCCTGAGAACATTTGGAGATCATTTTTTGGAAGCTTACTATCTAAATGGCAGGCTGTGAGAAAGAGAACAAAAAAACGACTTGTTAGATATGCATCTCTAAATGTAAAAGCTCAACAATTACTAGACCATATAGAAACAAGCCAAAAAGTCATTGCTGATGCATGATGATGTGAACTTTCAGAACACCTAAAGAGGAAATTCTGTAAGCTTCCAGATGGGGGATGTACAGGTAACCATGAAGGATTAGAGATGAACAGTATTGAGGCTGTTTGTTTGTATGTTTGCAATAGGGTCTCCTGGAGCACAGGCTGGTAACAAACAAACTGTTTAGCTTAGGGTGACTTTGAACTTCTGATCCACCACCTCCACCTTCCTTCCAAGTTCTGGGATTATAGGCATGTACCACAAAGCCTCACATCTAAGCTTTAAAAAAAGTTTTAAAAAGACTTATTTAATATGTATGTGAGTGTGCTGCCTGCATTCATGTATGTATGGATCCTACCCTCCGAGATGAAGGAGAATCTAGGGAGTTAGATTCTCCTAGAACTGGACTTAAAGATGGTGGGAATTGAGCCTGTGTCCTTTACAAGACCACCAAATACTTTTAACTGCTGTGCTTTCCAGCTCCTAGTCTAATCTTAATGCCAACACTGGAAACAGAAAATAAGGAAATGTCTTAAATTCTGCTGAAAATTTTCTCTCTAAATTCTATACTGAGCCAAACTCAAGGGCTAAATGTGAGGAAGTATTGATTTTATAAATAATATAAGGCATAAAAACACACTTCTCATGCCCCCTTCTCAGAAATCTATTGGAATAGAAGCCAAGAAAGGAGGACAAGCAATAAGGAAATATGGGGTTCAATGTGGGGTATAGATGGGAGTTCCGGTGACACATAAAAGGAAAATTCTGTGACCATAAGTGTGCACTAGGCTCAGATCTAACTGTACACATTGTAGTCTTATAGCAGGCTGTTGAGGCTATGTATGCTAGGAAGAAAGAGCCTTCTATAATTTTAGCACTGCAGGGTCTAAGGTAAGAAGTTACTGAATTTGAAGCTAGTCTGAGCTACAATAGCAAATTCCAGGCTAGCTTGGGCTATGTGGTGAAAACCCTGTCTTAAAACCAAACAAAACAAGACAACTTGAAGCAAAACAAGATCCGAAAAAAAGAAATAAAAGATATAAGACAAAACCAACCAGAATTAAAACAGCTTTCCTCCACATAATTGAATCTATTGAGAGGAAAGTTTGAATGTGCAGATGAATCACAGTAAGTACATAGAATACTAATCAGGCACAAAAAATGGTGGGTATTAAATATAAAGAGAGCAAAGTTATATGAAAAGAAAACATAATTGTGATGTACTTTTGGTTCAGCAGTGAATTTTATTTACAGTCATAATAATGTAAGCAGATTTAATCACAAATTATGATAGGGAGATGGTAGATGACGAGATTTGACAGCTAAAAGCATTATCTCTTATAATTGGAAGTCAGTAGATACCTTCAAGAAAAAAATTAACAAGCTGCTGTACAGATGGTGAAAAGTTCTCAAAGAAAAAAGCTAAAATTGAAGGTGCAGCAAGGAACTACTGTTTCTTGTAAAACTATTAAGATTTTAAAAGTTGTGTGCGTGGGCCACATGGTTGTGGTGTATGCCCTTAATGCCAGCAGCACTTGGGAGGCAGAAGCAGTCTGATCTCTGAGTTCAAGGCCAGCTTGGTCTATAGAGCGAGTTCCAGGACAGCCAGAGTTACATAGAGAGCCCCTGTCTCGAAAAACAAACAAAAAATGTAAATGGACTAGAAAGATGTCTCTGTGATTAAGAGCGCTTGTTCTTTCAGAAGACCCAGGTTCAATTCCCATGATCCATGTTAGCTCACAACCATCTATAACTCAGTTCCAGCAGATCCAGTGCCCTTTTTTGACCTCCATCAGCACCAGACATGCACATGGTACACATACATACTTGGAGGCAAAACACTTATACATTAATAATAATAATAATAACAAAAATTTTAAAATATTTTTCAAAATTGTACACATGGGGCTGGAGAAAATGTAGTGGCTAAAAAAAGCTTTCTGTTCTTCCCAACATCTACATCAGATGGCTCACAACTGCCTATGACTCCAGTTCCAGGGATGACCCCTTCTGCTCTCCTTTGGCATCCACATGCAGGTGTACATCAAATACCTAAAAACAAAAGTTTAAAAAAGAATTTAAAAGGCCATGTATGTCTATCTGATCAAAAATAAAACACTTTAGGAAGAATTTCTTCACAGAATACTCTTCTGTGAAGAATATATATACTTTTCAACCATTTTTAATTCCCTAGGATTCTAATAACCATATCATCCAAGGATATAGTCAGCAGAATGCTGGAATTCCCTAGGAGGTGATAATTTCTAATAGCTATCATAGTTAATGTAATCCTTAGTTAAGAATTTATTTTATTGTAGTCTAAACAAATGAAGAATTTTGAGCACGTTGCAGATTAAAATATATTTCATTTCAGCATCTCAGAAGTATTTAAATGTTTAGTTTTGCCATGTGTTGTCAATACTTCTGCATTGTGAGTTAATTGCATGCTTCTCTGCAGCCTTTCATTTGAGTGATGCTTCAGATGGCTGGACCTTTTCCACCCCCTTCTTCAGTTCTCTAAAATGCAGTGCTTATTATAGTCCCCCAAGAGTATGCAAAAGCTATTCCAGTAATAGCAAGGAACACCACCTGGCCTTCCACTGTGCACAGTTATCCGGTGCAGTGAATGGTTAATGGAGCTCACATCTATCTTAGCCATAGCTTTATAGTTTAAATGCTAAAGCTTGAATTAGAAATTGAGGTAAACTATATTCATTTTTTAAAATTGATTCTTACCCCCAATTAAAAGGCATGTGGTTTATTTCATTGAAATGTTTCTGTAAAATTGTGAAAATATATTTGAAGTAGAATTAGTTGGGGACATTCAGCAGATCTTTTGGTTCCTGTATAAAACATGATACCTGTCTCAAAAATGTAACAATGATAAATCTTTTTTTAAAAATAAACCCAAACTAGAAACCTTGACTCATTAATAGCAGCTGTCTTTTGAGTGCATTCTATGTAAGTATTTTTTTCAACAGTTCCTATTGTTTGCTTTGTCTTTTTTTGAGGCAGTCAAAATGTAATTGACAGCTGGCAAGTTTATTTTGTCATTTAACCTTTTCTTTGATCCTTCAAACTAGGAACTTTGTTTTATGTAAATTGTCAGTGTGTGTTTCATAGAAATACAATAATACATCTGTGCTACATTTCATCTTGTATTCACAACTAACGACAAAGGTTACCATCACTGAAATTTGTGATGAATTGCTGTTTTTGTTTGTGACGTAGAGGATGGAGTTGATTTAAAAGGAAAGATATCTATCTCTAAAATTTAATGCTGCCCCCCCTTTTTTTTTTAATAACAAACACATTTGCCTATGTGACTGCTAGTGTTAATTGACAGAGTCTAGAATCACCTGGAAGATGGGCTTCTGGACATGCCTGGGGAGAGGTACTTGGTTTTTTAATTGATATGAGAAGACCCGCCCATTTGGCAACAATATTTGCTGGCCATTAATACCAGTTGTGGGTCCTGGATTTTATAAATGGTGGGAGGGAGCTGAGTAGCATGATGTATTTATTACTCTCTGTCTTCAGTTGTGAATGTGATGTGGCCAGCTTCTGTAAGCTCCTGACATCTTCCCAACCATAATGGATTTTACTCTTGAATTTTGAGCCAATATACATCCTTTCCCTTAAGTTGCTTTTGTCAGAGCATTTTATAACAAGAACAGGAAAAGAAACTAAGACATTGTGATGTTTGAATGATGCCATAGGCTCAGATGTTTGAATATTTGGTCCCCAGTTGGTTGCATTGTTTGGTTAGGTTTAGAAAGTGTGGCCTTGCTAGAGGGATCCTGTCATTGGAGGTGGGCTTTGAGAGTTTAAAGCCTCATCTGGTTTCCAGTTTGCACTCTCTGCTTCCTGCTTACAATTTGAAATGTGATCTCTCATCTGTTCCTGCTGCCTGCAGACAGAATTCCCTGCCATGATGGATGGAATCTTATCACTCTTGAACCATAAGCCTAAATAAACTGTTCCTTCTGTAAGTTGCCTTGGTCATGATGTTTTATCACAGCAATAGAAAAGTAATGCTAGCCAACTCCATTTTTTTAATTGACTAATCCTTGAATTTTGATTTTATTTCATTAAAAGCAGAAGATCATTATGAAATAATAGGATCTCCCTTTTAGCTCAAGTTGACCTTAAACTCAGGTTCCCTCAGTCTCAGCCTGTCAAGTAAAGGAGTACAGATGTCCAGCATAAGATTTACAGTGCATTTCTGGGAGAGTCAGTTTAGTGCTTAAAAGCACGTGCTACTGCCCTTCCAAAGGATCCAAGTTTTGTCCCCAGTACCCTTGTTGGACACCTCACAGCTCGTGTCTATAACTCTTCCTACAAGTCCACTACTCTCATCTGACCTCTGCAGGCTCCTGTACACATGTAGCATATACTCGCACACACATATATTAGTGGAGGTCAGAGGGAAACTTTTAGGAACTTTTGGATGCTGGAGACTGAACTTAGGCTGTTGTCAACTTTGGTGGTAAGTAAGTACCTATACCTACTGAGCCATCTTGGTGGCACTATTCTCTCTTCTCCCTCCCTTCCTCACTTGACAGGGTCTCACTGTATAGCCCTGGCTGGCTTAGAACTTTTCTATGTGTAGACCAGGTTGTCTCACAGAGATCTGCCTATCTCTGCCTCCCAAGTACTGGGATTACAGATGTGTTCCACCATGCTTGGCAGTTCTCTTTGAAATATTTTTTCCAGTTATTTTATACTGTCCTAAGATGTTTCTTTAGTAGGGAGAAGATACTATTGTCCTGTTTGCAGTCTCTGTTAATATCCAAAAAGAAAATACCTATAGTGCGGGAGTGGAATTATTTGTTTTATTGTTGTTTGAGACCATGTATCTCAGGCTGGTCTTGAATTTAAGATCTTCCTGTCTCAGCCTCCCAATTGCTGCTCTTACCATTGTGCTCAGCAGTTTGTTCCTAAAGTCTGTGTTACATCTTTGTATGTCTCTGTACAGCACAAGAATTTGGGCATTGATTTGAATGATTTATTGCTGCACACTCTACCTCCATTCCTTCTGGCATGCTTTTCTTGTTCATTCCTTCACTGTCCACATAGTTGATAACAAACTTTAGTTCTAGCCGGGCAATAGTGGTTTATGCCTTTAAGCCCAGCAGTTGGGAGGCAGAGGCAGGTGGATCTCTGTGAGTTTGACCAACCTTGTCTAAAAGAGCTAGTTTCAGGACAGCCTCCAAAGCCACAGAGAAACCTTGTCTCCAAAAACCAAAAACAAAACAAAACAAACTCTGGTTCTAGATGCTGAAGGTAAGATGGTCATATGCTCCAGAAAACCTTCATCTAGAATGGTCATCAGCTCTGGGGAACCTCAATCTAGGCAAGGAATCACAATATGGATAGAAATGATAGTGCAGTAGGATAAGTGTGAAAAATACCCAAGAAATGGCCAGTAGAGAGAGACAGTAAAAGAGTTCTAATCTCCTGGGACAGGCTGGTGAACCTGAAGGTGGGAAAGAAACAGTGGGACAATAGACAACTTTGACTGGCCAGCTCTGTTGCATCAGAGTGCTTCAGCCATTGGTCACTGGGGCGTTGTTCTGCTACCTGAAAGGACTCAGGTGTAGCCTTCTCAATCTGTGGGTTGTAACCCACTGGGTGCTGGAATGAACTTTTCACAGGGGTCACATAAGATCATCAGAAAACACAGATACTTACATTACAATTCATAACATTAGCAAAATTACTGTTATGAAGTAGCAAAAAAAATAATTTTATGATTGGGGTTACCACAACATGAGAACTGTACTAAAGGGCTGCAGCATTGGGTTGAGAACCACTGCTCTAATGGGTTTGTTTAGAAAAGGTATTATAGCCCCACAGGAAGGTAGGGAGGCAGTGCAGCCACTGTGTGTTGGTGTTTGGCATGAGGCCAGAGAATCCAGTCGTTTAGGAAATGAAGGATTTAATAAATGGGGAGCTTGCAGGTGTGTATTCATCCTGACATCTGTCAGAGACAAGGCTTCTTCCATATGTAGTAGTGTGGTCAGGGTCAGTCCTGCCTCTTTGGTTCCCTTTTCTGTTGCTTTAAAATGCAAAGGTTCTGATTAGATTTCCATTTTCTGTTGTTCTTAGAAGGGGCAGGGTAGAGGGGTAGAAACAGTGATGAAATAAATTGTGAACCCAGGATTAATGAAGGTAAGTAGATTTCTGTCATTTAGCTTCATCTATTACAGTGTAAAGGTGGAATTCTTGATGTCTAAGTGGGAATCAAGAGCTTTAGCATTTGATGGGACTGCTAGCTGTATAACAGCAAAGACTTAAGAGATAGGCCTCAGGAAAATAGTAATTGTTCCTTGATTAATATAGAGACTATTACCTGATAATGTGTCCAGGGTTTGAGGTGGGATGTTTAGTTTCAATGTACTTAGTTTTTTTTTCCCCTGAAGAAGGTAGGAGTGCTCTTGAGGGCACATTACTACTCCTCCATCTGAAGTCTGGAGAGTTTGTAAGTGCTTGCTAATGTCACTGAATGGTAGGTAGGATAAAGTGAATTGTGGTCCTGCATAGTGTAAACTTGATCCTATGTCCTTTATAGTCCTACATGGGAATCAGTAAACTTATGCATATTTTAAACTTTCTTTATTGTTAATTGTTTAAGCTTGATTTGGAATAGTAAGGGTGTTAAATGAGCTGGCATTTAAGCAAACCATATGAAAAGGCTAATAAAAAATTAGGATTGTAAATTATGGTTTCAGGCACTAATATTTTACATTTTACTTTTTCCTCTAAGCAAATGGTTATGAGCCTTAGAGTTTCTGAACTCCAAGTTCTGTTGGGCTACGCTGGGAGGAACAAGCACGGACGCAAACACGAACTTCTTACAAAAGCCTTGCATTTGTTAAAGGCTGGCTGCAGTCCTGCTGTACAAATGAAAATTAAAGAACTCTACAGGCGGCGGTTCCCTCAGAAAATTATGACGCCTGCGGACTTGTCTATTCCCAACGTACATTCAAGTCCTATGCCAGCAACTCTGTCTCCATCCACCATTCCACAGCTCACCTATGATGGTCACCCTGCATCATCCCCACTACTCCCTGTTTCTCTTCTGGGACCTAAACATGAACTGGAACTCCCACATCTCACATCAGCGCTGCACCCAGTCCATCCGGATATAAAGCTACAAAAGTTACCATTCTATGACCTGCTGGATGAGCTGATCAAACCCACAAGTCTAGGTAAGATAGGAGGCAATTCGATTACCGCTGTGGTTAGCATTCTTCTTTTAGATTGAATCAAATATATTAAAAGTTGTCCTTTAGACAAAAGTTTTGAACACAATAAATAGTGAGTTTGAAACCAGGTTTCATCATATAAACACTGGCTGTCCTATTTGCTATATAGACCAGGCTGTCTTTGAATTCACAAAGATCCTCCTGCTTCTGCCTCCAGAGCCATTGAATTAAAGGTATGTTCCACTGTGCCTGGCTTCTAATTAATGTACAGTAACCCTTGTAAATTAAAATGGAAAACAAATTACCACCAGTCTCTAAACTCTGTTTTTAATTTTCAGTGGTTGATGACATCTAAAACAGACTGACCAGTTTTGATTACTTGAATGTATAAATTGTTTTAATTATCATAAAAGGAAATTTGAGCTTTGAAGCTGTGGTCAACTTTCAGCTGCTGTTTTTCAAGTTGAGACATGTGTGTTAGGCATACATATGTAACATACACAAATTCCTATTTATTGTAATATGAGTGCTAGAACTTTCTGTTAGTAGGTTTTCCATCCTGAGATTTCCTTGTCACAGTATAGAGTTCAACATACTTATTAATCATTTTTAGTTGCTATGATGTCATCTGCTTTATTAATGTGAAACAGTTGACTTTTTTGTGATTTGTGATGCTTTTGGTAGAATATACTTTAATAGCAAACTTTTTTGGATGCTGGCTTATTATGAATCAGTGCTTGGCAAGCTAATTCTACTGGTTTGGTTTTGTGTGATATTTTTGTAAGAATTTTGTTGTTGTTTGAGGCAGGTCTAAATCTGACACTGACCAGGCCAGTACTCACTGCAGTTCTCCCTGTTTCTGCTTCCTGGGTGCAGCTCAGAATTTTTTATATGTCCTGGAGCCTAAAGTAGTTCCTGTCTGGCTCCTATAGAAATGTTTATTAATTCCTGTCATTAATATTAAATATTTCAGCTTGAGGAATTGCTGAGTATTGAGAACAAGTTTTGAATACTTTTGGAGAAGGTAGGAGTGTTTTTTTTGTTTTTTTTTTTGTATTGGGGTCTAATGTAGTCCAGGTTGGCCTAGTATTATTCTACATGAAGCAGAATATGACCTTGAAATATTGATCCTCCTGTCTGTACCATCTAAGAGCTGGAATTGGCAGGCATGTGCCACCAATCTTTTGTATAGGCTTTTTAAAATTAGATTTTTAATGTATTCTTTGAGAATTTCATATATGTGTACAATATGTTTTGATCATCTCTCCTTGGATCCTTCTCAATATGTCCCCCTCCTAACTTCCTTTTTGTTAGTTTGTTGGTTTCTTTACAATCTACTGAATCCAATTAGTGGTTCCTGTTTGTGTATTGTGTGGAGCCATGAATTTTAGAGACTTGCTGAAATTCTGCCAGTGAACAAGGAAATATTTGATTTTAATTGTATTTAGCAGAATTTCTAAGAATAAATGAAGATACAGAAGGTATTTCCAAACAGCATGATTTTTTATTATATGAATTCATTCAATTTATGGATTTAGTTTTGCATTGTGTGTGTATACATGTGTACTCCATTCATGCAGGTGTTATAGCTTGTGTAGATCAGAGTTGGTTCATTTTTTCTACCATGCAAATCCTAGAAATCAAATTTAGGTGTTCAGACTTGAAGGCAAATACCCTTACATGTTGAGTCATCTTGCCAGCCTAACAAACAACAAGGAGTTTATAACACCATTTTATTTTTTAAAAACAAATTTAGATTTATTTTATTTGTATGAATGCTTCGCCTGCACATGGTGCCTAGTATCTGTGGGGATCAGAAGAAGCTATTAGATTCCTTGGAGCTGGAGTCACTGGTTGGAGCCACCCTCTGGATTCTGGGAGCTGAACCCAGTCCTTATTGAGAGCATTAAGTGCTCTTAACTGCTGAGCCATCTCTCCAGCTCCATTTTATTCTTAAAGTAGCCAAACAAGAAGAAGAAGAAAAAAAAAAAGTAAGACTCATTGAGAATCTACCTAATGCATATATAAGTTTGTGTGTGTTCATTATAAAAAAAAATTGTTAGCAGTATGTTATGTATACACAGATACCACATGGTGTTTGTTGTTTTTTCATAGATGAATTTTGTCCTTAGGATTGTGTGATTTACCTTTTATTTCTTTTTAAATAAGATAAGCATCTTTTCTTGCCTGACTCATGTAGATCTCTATCATTTTAAATTAATGGCATTATTTGTATTTATATAAAGTTTATGTGTCATGTAGACATATACCATTTGATGAATAATCATTAGATCAGCTGAAATTTGATAGAAGAATATTGGTAACTTGTATTTGAGTGTGGCTTTTAAGCTCTTTTCTGCTCTTAACAGTTAATCCTCCATGCTTTTATTAACATAAATCTCAAGTGTTAGTGTGATTAGATGATATTTAACATGTGTGCCAATTTTGTTATGGAAATGCAGACTGGTGAGCATATTAGACAGTGTTTAGAAAGTTAAACTCATTTTACTTGAGGTGCTTTGCTTGAATGTATATATTAGTTTTTCATTCTGATGTTCAGATTCTTGTTTCCAGTTGCATACCTGTATGGGTATTGTAGTTTGATTTAATTCTCCATCATTTACCCTTACATCTTAGTGTTTTAATCCCAGCATGCAAGAGGCAGAGGCAAGTGGATCTCTGTGTGAGTTTGAAGCCAGCCTATTCTACAGAGCAAAGTCCAGGACAGCTAGGGCTACACAGAGAGACTTTGTCTCAAAAAATAAAAATGGTTCTTAAAAAAATTTAATTTATTATTTTTATTAAGTGTCTGTGTGGCATGTGAGTGCATGTGCCCAAAGATGCCTGAGGTGTTGGATCCCCCCTGGATCTGAACTTACAGGTGATTGGCAGCCACCTGACAAGGTTGCTGGGGACCGAACTCAGGTCCTCTGGAAGAGCAGTACATTCATTTAATCACCTAGCCATCCATCTCTCTAGCACCTGATCTCCACCACCCACCCACACACCCCCTTTTAAGACCAGAGTCTTGCTGTTTAACCCATGGTGGCAAACTAACCTGTGGCCTCTTTTTGTGTGGTTCTTACTAAGAATTTTGTTGTATAAGGCTGAATCTCATCCTATAGACCAGGCTAGCTTAGAGCTCACTGTGTAACCTAGGCTTAGTTGGAGATTGCTACCCTCCTGCCTTTACTTCCTAGATCTTGAGCCACCGCACACAGTTCAGAATTTGTATACTCCAGAAAAGTTAAAAATTAAACCAGTGACTGTACCAGGAGGTGGAAGTAGGTAAGGGGCCCCTCACTAAGCCTGACAGCCTGACAGCCTGACATTGATCCTGGAGAGCCACTGGACAAAGAGAAAATTAACTCCCCAGAGTTGTCCTGTATGTGGGGGGCCTCTCCCACCCCATAAGTAAATAATTTTTTAAAAATCAACAATGAATATGTAACAGAAGTCATGTATGCCTGTACAACCTACTTACTGTTTGGCTCTTTCAGGAGAAAGTTTGTTAATTCGTGTTATAAATCACTGCACATTTCAGTTTTGTGAACTGGTGAAATTTGAGAACACATTTTGAGATTTTTTTTTTTTTGAAGGTTTTTAAGAGGTCTCATGTAGCCCCAGACTTGTAACTCCCTGTGTATTGTCCAGGCTGGCCTCAAACTTGTAATAGTCCTCAGACTCTCAAGTTCTCTAACTACCTGTATACACTACGGTAACCTGAATGTTACTTAGGGACTTCATTTTTCTATAGAACTTTTTGTTTGTTTGTTTATTTGTTTTTTTGTTTTTAGACAAGGTCTCACTGTATACACTGGATGGCCTGGAACTTACTATGTAGACAGGCTGGCTTCTACCTGCTCCTTCCTTCCAAATGCTGGTTTTAAAGGTGTGAACTACCACATCCAGCTTTAGAACATTTTAAATTTATCTTGATTATGTTCATTTCTACCTACCATCACCACCACCTTAAGGATATTTGAATGTGTAATAGTAATGGATAATCATATTAGATTTTCCCCTAAAGAGATATTAAGCTGATAGCTACAAATTGAACTCATGTAGCTGTTGATGACCTTGAACTCCGGATTTCCCTGGCTCTATCTCCCAAGTGTAACCAAACTTTGTTCTTTGTTTGAACAGTTTTTAAATGGCTCCCAAATGTCACCCTAAAATGTTGTCTGGTAGTCTGATTGTAAGAACTAGTGATGTAAACCAATATGTGGCTGGGTGTGGTGGCCCATTCTTTTAATGACAGCCAGGACTACATAGAGAGCCTGTCCCCACAAAATAAACAAATATGGAAGATACAAGTGTTAGGCAAGCTTTGCTCAGGCAGGAGTTAGCAGTATTGTCAGCTGTGAATTAAGGTTAATGAATCATCAACACATTATTACGTAAGGAGTTTTCAGATGGCAGCACAATACACAAAACATTAGCACATACGATGAGGTTATGCACCGACTAGTTGATGTAAATTTTGTGAGCAGAGAGGCTTGAAGGAGCCAGAGCCGGCTTGAATGACTGACTGTGTAGAGCAAAACTGCTGCACTTATATAACCATAACTGATGACGTGTACTTTGATTTAAATACCAAATTTTAATATGGTACATTTCACATAAAAATACAAAAGTAGTGTGTCACCATGTTTCAAATTTTTCTTTCCCTATCATAGAATTAAAATAATCAAATGATGTTACCAGAAAGTAATCTGTGGAAGCTAGGTTCAGTAAACATTTGTTGCTTGGTAGTGCTTTAATGAATCTGAAAGTGATTTGTTGAGAAAGATTATGAGTAACCTGAAAATTTTAGGATGAACCCAGTTATAGGACTGTGTTATCTGGATTCTTTAGTGTTTATAAATGACAGGGTCTCCCTATGTAACCCTGGTAGACCTTGAACTTGCTGTGTAGTCCATGCTGACCTCAAACTCACAGAGGTCAATTTGGGGTTGAACTGTTTGGGTGTGCATGCCTGCACATGTGTTCACACTCTCTGTCTCTCCATAGAATGAACTAGCTCTGTTAATACATAATTTGCTTTCCCAAATGATTTTTTCTCCTGAAAAGCTCATTTGTTTAGATCTTGGAAAAGCATGTATTTTGAAAAATTAAATAGCTTTTGTATTTTCTTTATTTAAAAAATGCATACATTAAAATAAAGCCCTTAAAGAGCATAGTTTATAGTTGATTACCTGATCATAGCTGTCAGTTCAGAATATGACAGGTAAATTTAATTATTCTTTTCCCCTTCCATTTGGCTGTAAGCATTGATATGAGCACAATTTAAAAAATACTCAAGTCTGGATGTTGTGATAATGTATTTGTAATCCCAGACCTTCACAAACATAAAAACATTCAGCTTATAACTGGAACTAATTAGTTAATCAATTGATAGGGTCTCCTTATGCAGTCCAGACTTTTTTGAAACTCAGCTCCTGCTTCTTTCTGCCTTGTAAGTACTGTAATCATGGGTGTGTGTCAGGAGGCCTGTGTATCCAGAGAACATAATTCTTAAGCTGTGTTTGTTTTGATATCGGGTCTTATGTAGCAGTCTAACCTCCAATTCCCTATTTAGTGGAGGTTAGCCAGGAGTTCCTGATCCTCCTGCCTCCTTGGATTATAGGCATGCTACCACACCCTGTTTTATAAAACCCAAGACTTCTTGCATGCTAGGCAAACACTTTGTCATCTGAGCTACATTTGCCCCATTGTGGGCTTACAGTCTGTCTTATTTAGTGTTCCTTTGAAATTTTTTTAATTATTATTTTTTTAATGTGTGTGGATGTTTTGCTTGTATCTAAGTCTGTGTATTACATTCATTCGTAGTGCCTGAGGAGAGCTTTGGGTCTCCTGGGACTGGAGTTACAGATGGTTTCCAGCTGCCATGTGGGTGCTGGGAATCAAACCTGGATCCCCTGCAAGAATAGCCAGTGCTCTTGACAGCTGAGCTGTCTTTCCAGCCCAAAGTAGTCCCTTTTCTTTCTTTTTCTTTTTTGCCCCCCATGTCTATGTGGAGTTGAGCTCAGGTCTCAATGCATGTGAGGAAGGCAGCTACCATGGATTGCATCTGTAGCAGCCCCTTCCTTAAGTTTCAGACTTTTGAAGATATATATGAAACATTGATATAAAAATTTCTGAATAAAAAAAAAGAAACCAAAATCTTAGCCAGGTGGTGGTGGCATGCAACTTTTATCACAGCATTTGGGAAGCAGAGGCAGGTGGATCTCTGAGTTCAAGGCCAGTCTAGTCAGATCTCTGAATTCAAGACCCAGGACACCCAGGGCTACACAAAGAAGCCCTGTTTTGAGGTTAAAACAAACAAAACCATCAAAAACAAACAAAACAAAACACTTCATGTAGTTGTGTGTATAAAGAATACATTATATACACATTTGAGTTTTGCCTTGGGGAAACAAGGCAGCAGATGTTTCCCCTTTACTCAGGAGCTAAGATGAGCTAGCTGTCTTTGTGGGTTTGTACCACACAGGTGAGGCTCCTGCGGTATCTTAACATTAGATAGTGGTGTTTTCTGCCAAGGGCTGCTGACATCAGATTATAGTTTACCACTTCCTTCTCATTTTGAATGATCTAGTTTTCCTTCTTCCATGTACCTGATAACCAGTGCCTGGAGATAGATGGGCCAGTGTGTTCAGGGCTTTCAGGGGTTTGTGAGCTCTCTTGAGCGGTGCTACTTCTGTGTGCTGAAGTTTGGGGGCCAGGTGGAGAGTCCTGGATTTGGGGTGGGGGTGGAGGATGGAGAGGCTTCCTCACTACAACCTTTACTTCTTACTTTGGCATCACTGGCTCTGATCTTCAGAACAAAACTCCCAAGTTACCTTGCACATCTATGCTTTGTTGATAATCTTTTTATCTGCTGATACTAGCTAGCTTCATATTTAGTAGTGTTTACATAGTTGTCCGTGTGCTTTAGTGAATGATATATGATATTTGAATGTTAGCTTGGGAACTATATTAGACTTTCTTGATTAGAAAGGAATTTTGACAAAATCAGTAAAGAACTCATTTATGTAGTTGTAAATAAAGCAAGCCTGTTAAAATCGAGAGGTCTGGGAATGAGGAGATGGCTCAGCTGTAAGAACACTGGCTGCTTTCAGAGGACTGGGGTTTGATTCCAGTAACCGTGTGGCAGCTCACAACTGTCTTTAACTCCAGACCCTAGAGATCCAACACTCTTCTGGCCTTCACAGGTACCAGGTGTGCACAGACATACATGTTTCTAAAACATTCATACACACAAAATGCAAATTTAAACACACACACACACACACACACACACACACACACACACACAGAGCTTCATGCTGCACATAAAAATGTGAGTCTATAATAATTCTAGTATTCAAGAGGTAGAGGAGGATCAAGAATTTACATAGGGAATTCAAAATCAGCCTTGGCTGTATGATACACCCAGGCTTATTAAAGGGAATCAGTCAAAAAGCACACTGTTGACTCAGTGTGGTACATTTAGCATTTAGTTTTCTTTGCATTTTCCTGTTGCCCTCTTTGGTACAAATAAACCTTGATTACATTTTATTTTAGCAAATTTAGCCAGGTAATGCCCCAAAATGAAAATAACTAAACAAAAACAGAAAAAAGAATTTGAATAACTCACCTGCACCCCCCCAAAAAAAAAACAAAAAACAAACAAACAAAAAAAAACCTATTGGGATCCCTTGTAAGTACTGTCAGAATAGAAGAAAGGGAATGTCTGAAATGATCTATAGTCACCCAGGTATTCTCAGTATGGCATCATTCATGGGGTGAGTGCTTGAAGAAAACCTACTGCCCAAATCAGGCTCTATCCTGGACTATATATAGTTGTCTGAAAGCCTAAGGCTGAGGTGTTCCATGTGTTTAATAAATGGGGGGGGGGGGCAGAAAGGACTGCCTCCTTCCTGCCTCATGATTTACATATTTTTAAGAATTTAATATTTTGAGGTTTTGATTTTAAAATTTGGGTACTGATGGTGCTTGCTGCCAATCCTGACAGCTTGAGTTCAATCCCCAATGTGGTAGAGAGGACAGATTACCACAGGTTGTCCTCTAACATCCTATTTCTATACACACTGACACATCTGTGTTTGTGCACATATGTGCATACACATACAATGCACAAATGCTAACAATTTTAATTCATATGATTTTATTATTACATAGAGAAGAAATAACTTTTGTATAATGTAAACACTTCCTTGAGCTTTTGACCTTCCCTCCATACAATGTTCAATGTACAGTTAGTAGCCTATGGTCACAATAAAAAAAAAAAAAAAAAAAAAAAAAAAAAAAAAAAAAAAACTCAAAGGAAATAATGGGTAAAATCAGGTTACATAATCATTTATTCATAAGATTTAAAAATATTATTCTTTGAGAATATGATAAATGCACGTAATGTGTTTAAATCATTTTCACCTATACTCCTCACCTCTAGCTTTCTACAGACCCCCCCCCACCAACTTTGTTCTGTGAGATTTTAAATTTCAAGTATAAAGGTGAATATCAAATAGGAAAAACTTTTTTTTTAAAGATTCATTTATTTTTACATATATGAGTGCTTTGCTTACACATATGTATATGTGCTACATTTGTGCCCGCAGAGACCAGAGGGGTTTTTAGATCTCCTGCATGTATGATTTTGAGTCACTGCATGGATTCTGGGAACTGAACCTGGGTCTTCTACAAGAGCAGCAAATGCTCTAAACCACTGCATTTCTCCAGCCCCAGGAAAACAACTTCTAAAAGATAATTTATTTTTATGTGTATAGGGCTTTTTCTGAATGTATGTTTGTTCACCATGTGTATGCCTGGAGTTTGTGGAGGTTAGAAGAGGGCATCAGAGCCACTGGAACTGGAATTAGACTGTTGTAAACTACTGCACAGGTGCTAGGAATCAAGCCCTGGTTCTTTGGAAAAGCAGGCAGTACTTTTAACTGCTGGACCATAGCTCCTTTCCGTAGGAGTGGGAAAATGATCAAAGATAAACCTAATGGGAAGAGCTGATAGATCACTATTGTGAGAACACAAAAGAAATCAGTTAAATCTTCAAAACAGTCAAATTTGGGTCATGGCTGCCGATTTCTCTCATCCCAGCACTTTTTAAAAATAATTTTTTAAATTTAATAATGTAAATGATGTACTTCTAAGTAAGTCAATAATGAGATTTTAAATCCCATCTACCTTGCTCATTGTAGTCCACATGGCATCTGTTTTGGACTGGCTCTACTCATTGCTTGCAGCTTTTCATGATCCTGTCACTTCTAAGTTCCTGGGGTTTCCATTTTCTTGATTCTCATACTCACAGCTTCACTTACTGCTGTTGCAGGGGCTGCTGCAGCTATGCTAACCCTGCCACACAGTGTCAGGCCTCCTAGACCTTCTTTTGAAATCTGGGTGATAATCCTCATGACCCTGTAATTCTTACACTCTGCACTCATACAAAACTAGTATGTTGACAATGCCAGGTTCTGTCAGTTCCAGTGGTAGCCTGGGCCTCTTTGGTTCATGCCTGTGTTTGCTTCTGGGTGTCTACATGGCTGGAAAAACTTCTGTCAATTACCCTGTGTATTTAGCACACCTAAAACTCTTCTTAAAACAAAATCTTTGAAATGTGTTAATAAGACCATTATATTTTAGAGCCTGCTTGGATGGGGTTCGATGGATGGTGCCTGAGGAATCTGGAAAAGCTTCTAAGGCATCCTTCCTAGTGTACTCTCAAAGTACTTGGCTGCCATTCCTTCTGGGTCCCAATTTTACAAAAATACCTTCCTTATTTGGGCAGTTGTTTCCCAACAAAGGTTTCTCAGACTTTTTAAAAATTCTGTTTTCTGGTAGCAGTCTCACTGCAAGTGTGACTGAATGCAACCAGCTATAACCTGGTACGGTCTGACAGTTGCTATCAGCTCAGTCAGTCACCTCTAAACCTAGTCTTCCACTGAGGGTTACAGTAAGCACAATTGTAGGTGAAGTCTTTGCTACAGTATAACATAGATGACTCCTGTGTGAAAGTTAAAGAGCCTGACCTTCACTGCCTAGAGTTAGAGTTGTGGTTTCTGAGCACCCACCAGAATCACCTAATGAGCTCTGTATACAGTATTCTCAGACCATTATCTCCAGACTTCCAAACGCCTCCAGAAACCAGGTCCAACTCCTTCTTACTAACCACATGATCAAGTTTTGCTGACAGAAGCGTACCAATTTTCTGTTGCTGTGACAAATGATGAAGGAAAGGAAGGAAGACCTCCTTTAATTGAGTTTGAGAATACTAGGGTGCGGTCAACATGATGGTGGCAGGAATACATGGCAGAGGTCATTACTTGAATCAGAACCAAAGGATGAGCTCTCAGTGTCATCTCAAAAGACCCTGAAGCAATCAGTCATTCACAGTACCCCTCCCAGCTCCTATTTACCACTAACCTACCTTTCTTTGATGCCTGTACTAATGTTTCCATTTTAATTCTGTGACTTGTCATATTCTTGGCTTTCTATATTTGTAATATTGAACTATTCTTGCATTCCTGGGGTGGGAGAAGCTCTCAATTATTGATATAAGATCCTTTTCATGTGCTATTAAATTTGAAGTATGTACATTCTTGTCTTATTTATTATGGAAAGCATCTTGGTTGGTTGGTGGATTGGTTATGTCTTTTCAGCACAGGTTAGCCTAGAACTCACTCAAGAGCCTAAGCTGGCCTCCAACTCATGGCAATCCTGCCATAGCCTCCTGAATACTGAGATGTTAGGCAAGAGTCACCAAAACTAGCTCACTTGAGTTTAATGTTGATATCATTTCATTGTGTAGTCAAGGGCAGTCATGGACTCTTGGGCCTCCTGCTTCAGGTGTGTTCCCTCATACCTGGCTTAGAATTTATTATTTTCCACTGATCTGTTTTAGTTATTATATTGTTTTATATAGTTTTTTAGACAGTATCTCTTGCAGCCCAATCAGGCCTCGAACTTATGATATGTCTGAGGCTACTTTTGACCTTGGGATTATATATATGCAGAGCCGAGTATACTGGCACACACCCTTACTCTGAGCACTAGGGAGGCAGAGGCAGGCAGATCTCTGAGTTTGAGGCCAGCTGGGTCTACAGAGTGAGTTCCAGGGCAGCCATAGCTACATAGTGAGAGCCTGTCTCAAAAACAACAAGAAAAATTAGTTAGGTACACTAGCTCAGTGGGTAGAGTGCTTTCCCAGAATACCTAAAGCCCAAGTTTGATCCCCAGCATTGCAAAAAACAATGCGGTGGCAGACATCTATTCTCCCAGAACTTGGCGGTAAAGGCAGGAGAACCAAAGTTTGAGGCCACCTAGACTGTCTCTTCTTTTTTCCTTGTGATGAGTGACAGAAAATTGCCATCATTTTATCATTATTGCTACGTGCTATTTTATGGAACTGGAGCAGTAGTAGCTTGGGAGCATACATCTTAAGTCAAGAAATAGAGCTAACTGAGAATAGTGTGGACTTTTGAAACCTCAAAGCCCCACCCCCACCTCCAAGTGAAACACCTCCTCCCACAAGGCTATGCCTCCCAATCCTTCCCAAACAATTCCACCAACTGGGGACCAAGCACTCAAGTATTGGAGATTATAGGAGCTATTTTCATTCAGTCGAGCACATACACATTTTCAGTTATCTTATGTGTGCTCCTAGTAGAACTGCTGCTTTATATGGTAACTCTGAGTGACATTTGAAGAACTGCCAGACTGTTTCCTAAAGCAGCTGTACCATTTTACATTCCCACCAATACTGTGTGCATGTTCACATTTTCCCATAGCTTCACCAGCACTTGTTATTGTGTCTTTTGTTGTTGTTGTTTTCCAAGGCAGGGTTTCTTTGTGCATCCCTGGCTGCCCTGGAACAACTCTGTAGAGCAGGTTGGCCTTGAACTCAGAGATTCCCCTAGCCGTGTGTGTGTGTGTGTGTGTGTGTGTGTGTGTGTGTGTGTGTGTGTGTGTTTGTGTATGTTTGTGTTTTAAAGGGAACCATTCCAATGAACAGAGAGTGGCCTATTTCTTATAAATAGTACACTGTAATCTCTATGAAAGTTTGGTTTTAAAACATAATTCACTTTTTAACATTAACTCTATATTTGTTCTTTGTTCCTTCTTGTCATTTAGGGCTCCCCCCCCCCCCAAGGTCTCTATGATGTGTATTATTCTTTCTTTGCTTCTCTAATTTTTTTAGGACTTTGAAATTACATAGTTAACATCAGTTAGCTACCTTCCTTACCCTCCTCAGTACTGACATTGCAGGTATGTGCTAACATGTCCTAGCATTGTTATATAGTCATTTGTATATTTGTGCCTTCTCTTAGCCAGTATAGATATTGAGTACTGTAAATATTGTAACTCAAAGTTAGATTCTTATGTGATTGCTACTCAGGTAATTCCTCACCTTATGACCTAAGTATAGAAGACAGGAGAGCACTTAGAGATTATATTTATTCAACTAAGTGCTTCTAGAGCACAAACTGGGACTTTGCCTGCTTTGTGGCCAGCCATGTTGGCCTATCTACTCCTGGCTTTTCCTCTACTCCTGGTTTAGGATTTTCTCCAGTTGTTTTTTGTTGTTGTTGTTGTTGTTGTTTTTGTTTTGTTTTTTCTTCTTTTCTAATTTCTGCTTTAACATAATCACTGAAATGTATCCAGCTTCAGTCTGTGCAAAGAAAGTCCCATCCTGATAACTGTGCTTTGCTAGGCTTTTAATGTGTAGCTCAGACTTGCTCTGTAGAATCAGAAAGTAAATGTTCCCTTTTTTTGAACAGTAGATTTCTTTTAAATGAAAGTTACCACTTGAGCTGGGCAGTGATGGTGCACGCCTTTAATCCCAGCACTATGGAGGCAGAAGTGGGGGGATCTCTATGAATTCCAGGCCAGTTTGGTCTACAGAATGAATTCTAGGACAGCCAAAGCTAAATAGAGAAACCTGTCTGGAAAAAAACAAAAACAAAACAAAACAAAAAAATCATCAGTTGAGTTTAGCTCTTGAACTGAATGTCTGGTGAAAGGGTTTGTGGCAGTAAAATGCAGGTGTAGGTGTGGGCTTAGCTGACGGAGATAGCTCCTTCCCTTTCACCTTTACACTTGAGTTTGTGTGTACATGCACTTGTAAACATGCACATGTCAGTGCAAAAGAGTGTCCATTAGCACTCACTAAGGAAAAAAGAGGAGGAATGAGAGTTCCTGGCAGTCAGGTGCTCTAGTATTGACATTCAATCCCAAACCCTTCTTCCTGTCTACTTTTCCAACTTAAAAAAAAAAATTGTTTTGTTCTTTTGTTTAGTTTAATACAGAGTCTATCTTTGTAACCCTGACTAGTCTGAGCTCACTTCATAGTTCTGGGCACATTTAAGGTAGTCTTCCTACGTCTGCTCCCTGAATGCTGAGATTGCAGCTTTGCAATGCCCTACACCTTGCCCCACCAATTGCTATATTGTGCTTTAAATTTTTTATTTACTTTTAATTTGTGTAGGTGTTTTGTTTGCATGTATGTCTGTGTACTGTGTGCTTGCAGTACCCACAGAGGCCAGAAGAGTATTCAGATCCTCTGGGACTGGAGTTTAAGGCAATTGTGAGCTGCCACATGGTGCTTGATGAAATTGAACCCAGGTCTTCTGGAAGAGCAGCCGGTGCTCTTAACAACTGAACCATCTTTCCAGCTCCTATATTCTTGCTTTTAGAGCTTTTTTAAAAAGTTGATTTTTGTTTTATATATATGAGTGTTTGCACTCAAGTATATAAGTGTGTACTGTGTATGTGCACATGCTTCTTGCGGAAACCAAAAGAGGGAGTTCTCTGAGCCCTGGAACTGGAGTTATAGGCAGTTGTGAGCTGTTGTGTGGATCCTAGTAATCACATCGTAGGTTTTTTGGTGTTTGTGTTTTTTTGTTTGTTTGTTTGTTTTGTTTTGTTTTGTTTTTTGTAAGAACAGCAAATGCTCTTAATCACTGAGTCATCTCATCATCTCCTAACTACTACATTCTTACACAAGACTAATTGTAGCAGAAAATTATTAGATATGAGGCATAGCAACACTCACCTGTAATCCCAACACTTGGAAAGTAGCAGGAGGAAGTTCAGCAGTTCAAAGACATCTACTGTATAGTGAGTTTGAGAGCAGGTGGGCTACATGAGACCCTGTCTTAAAAAAAGAAAAAAGAAAAACTTCTAGAAAATAATAATGGGAAACAATTGGAGCTAGTTAAAGTCTACCTGATACTTGCATGGGAATGAAAGCTAATTCTGTGATTTACATTCCAAAGAATAAAGGGTTTGGTGCAGAGAGATAGTCCAGGACCACAAGCCTTTCTGTGCCCCTCCAGGTCTCTTGCTTGCTTCTGCCTCACTGCTCTTCTCACTGTGGCAGTATTCACAACCATATGGTTTACTGTCTGCAGTTCTTACCCAGCCTCTGCAAGTCTATTCAGCCAGTTATTTGCCCACATTACTCCACTAATGCCATCCTTAACCAGGTCTGGCATTCAGACTCTAACCTGTTGCAGCAGTTAACTGCTTGACAATCGATCGTGTTGATACCATCTCTGAGCGTTCCTTTCATAGCTTTTGCTGGACTCCAGGACACTCATTCTCCACTTTCCTCCCTTCTCCTTAGTCATTTCTTCCTAGACTCCTTTGTTCCTTCTTTGTCTGACCTGTTTATGTTTAGTGATTTCACTTAGTCTCCAGGCTTTAAATAATAAACATGAGCTCTAGAGCTTCTTTCAAGTGTTTAATTTATGTCATGATTCAATTGTGTCTCAAAGTTAACATTTCTGAAACTGAAAGAACATAAGAAAGCCCCTTCACTTCCCCTCTTCCCTTCTCACTCTCCCTTCTTCCCTTAAATGAATTTTAGCCCTTCTTTTCCCCTCTCAGTTAAAGGTATCTTCATTGTTGTTTGTAATTTTTGGCTGTGAGCAAACCCAGGTCTTGGTATGCTAAGCATATTTTTAATCTTTAAGTTCTGTACCCAGTCTCTGTCTTTTCATTGGATCAAAATAAAAAATTATGTCATACCTGGCTCTTGGGTTAGGTCCCAACTGTATATTAGTTAGTCAAGCCTGTAGATACACATCTAGACTCTAAGCACTTCTCATGACCTTCACTGCTACTGCCTTGATCTGAGCCACTGGTCTCTTTCGTTTTACCTGCTTTGCAGTTCTCAGATTTGCAGTGAGAGTAATTCTTTTAAAATAAACTAATTGTTTTATTCTGTTTATGCTTTTACTGTTAGCCTTGCATCTGTTTGATCAGCCCACTCAAGTCTTTATGACCTGGTTCTCTTGTTACCTCTCTGGTTTGTTTGTTTGATTTGTTCTGAACAAGTCTCACTGTGTAACCCAAATTGGCCTTGAACTCATGATCTTCTTCCCTCAACCCTTCCAAGAGCTTATTTGAGTGTTACAATTAGCTACAGTTATTCTTGAAGTTGGCTTTCATTACATTGGGGTCCTGTTATATCTCAAATGTATTATCATTGTCTAAAAGCTAGCCGTGGGTATTTACCAGATCTGGAGTACTCTTCCCTTAGATATTTATACAATATTTATACAATTGCCTCTTTCATCTCCTTCTGTTTCAGATATTAATACTTGTGTGAAATATCTACCCTGAACATATGTGTGTGTGTGTATTTTTTTTTTTTAACAATGATCATGTTTTAACATCGTTTGCAGTGCAGGTGCTATAAGGGTTAAATGCTCTTAACCACTGAATCATTTCCTTATCCCCCAACTAACTGTAGGAGAAAATATTAGACATTAGGCATGGTGATTCTCTGTAGTCTCATCACTTGGAAAGTAGCAGGAGGAAGATCAGCCATTCAGAAGACATCTACTATGTAGGGAGTTTGAGAGCAGATAAGCTACATGACACCATTTGGCCAGTGGTTTTGGTGTTTGTCTACTTGTTATTGATGTATCCCAGTATGTAGCATAATCTTATGTCATATATATATACACATACATACACACACACACACACACACACACACACAAACACATACATACTAGATGCTCAGGGTTTGTTGAATGAATATTTGTGCAACAAATCTTTTTCATGATCTCTATTTCCTTCTTGGATGTATATACCATTTTTAGGATTTCTATGGTTCCCAAAGTATCTGGAATCCTTACAGATTCAAATTAGCAAAAAAAAGAAAAAAAAAGATAATTCCATGTTTCAGCATTTGCAGCAAAAAATCCTGAGGTTACTACTGTGTTTTGTTACCTGCCAGATTCAGCCCTTGACTAGTCAGCCATGGCCAAGGGAATGCAGTACACTTCTGGCCTAGCCTTTGATCATGTGTTCTGAATCTGAAGCTAAAGCCACAAACGAAATGTCTATTGGAATAACAGAGGCTGCCAACAAGTTCCAAGAACGTCTACCAGCCTATGTATCGGTGTATAAAATGTCTTCTTGGATGCTGACTCCATAGGATGCCAGTAGGAACTCTTGAGTCTGTCCCACTGGGTTTAGAAGTTGAATTTCATTGTGATAATGTACTCCATGTGTCTCCAAGCAGGAGGTAGTATGAAATTTTAAACAGATTCCCAAAATTCCTTCAGCATGAAACCTCTTTCCTTCTAGAACACCTCCAGGAATATTATGATATACTACACTGTGAAAAATGTTGGTTATGTCTGCTAAAATTTAATAGTTAGAAAACTAGAGAAAAGGCTCATAGAACAATAAAAATGAAAACCAAAAAAAAAAAAAAATGTTTTCAGATGTGTATCTATTTCAAGAAAATGGTTTTAAACCCACGAAGAAATCATTCAGATTTTGTGATGGACTAAAGAGTTTATGGAAAGTTTGTTGTTTTGCTTTTTGGGTTTTTTTTTTTTTTTTGAGACGGGTTTTCAGTGTACCTTTGGAGTCTGTCCCGAAACTCGCTCTATAGATCAGCCTGGCCTTGAACTTACAGAGACTCACCTGCCTCTGCCTTCTGAGTACTGGGATTAAAGACATGCACCACTACTGCCTGCTTTATGTAGAGTTTTGAAAATGTTATTGTAGTAAGTGATTAAATAAACCAAGAAGAGATTTTTGGAACTCTTCATCATCAGCATGTCATTTGGAAATAATGTGTGGGTGGAGGAGCTTGGCCAATGTAACATTATTGAGCATGGCTCTGCTTACTATCTTTCTGTCTCCAGATGACCTTACATCTGTCCTTAGCCTCACACTCCTCCTAGCTGCTGCTGTGCCTCTTCAGTGAGACCTCTGCTTTCATTTTTACTACAGAGAAAAATGAAACAAATCAAAATCACATCTTGATGTATATTTTTTACATTTAATTAGTCAAGCGCACGCACGCCTGTCAGAGGACAACTTACAGGAGTTAATTCTGTTGTGATTGAACTCTGGCTGCAAGTTTGGCTGCCAGTGGTTTTCTCAGAGGAAGCGGTTTGCAGATTCTCGTGTATGTACTTATTCCCTCCGGCTTTACTTCTGCCTGAAATGATGTGTAGGCTTTCTTCTATGATCTGGATGAACTCTGAGCTGAATCCAATTTCTGGTCTTATGGATTAAATTCCCTTTGCTTGCTTAGTCAAAGATGTAGCTTAGCAATTCTTTCCATTTTATTATATCATCAGTTTTCCTCTCTTTATTAACTTATTACCATTCATGTACACTTTCATGCTGATTTTCTTATTTAAAAAACAAATTGGGCTGGAAAGATAGATTAGTGGTTAAGAGCACACTGGCTGCTCTTCCAGATGACCCAGGTCTAATTCCCAGCACCCACATGGCACCTTGAAACTGGAATTGCAGTTCCAGGTGATCCTCTTCTTGCCTCCAAAGCATTGAATGCATATTACGCAGACAAACATGCAGGCAGAGCACCCATACACATAAATAATGATAATTTTTGAATTTAAAAAACCCTATTTTTTTCTAATTTTCCTCTAGCTACACTCTATTTTTTCTCTTCCTTCAACCCCCCCCCCCAAATCATTTGCTAGGAGTGTGTCTCAGTTCAGTCTTTTCTGATTTCTTTTGTCCCTTTCTGTCTTGAACCCCATCCAAATAGGTTTTCTCCTGCTATGTACCATAGAAACTGCTATTACCACTAGTGACCATTGTAATATCAAAAAACAGCAAGTGGTTCCAAGTTCTGCAGAATCAAAATGAGTGACCTCCTTAGCTCAGTAGAATGGTTGATGCAGTGATAAGACAGGAATCATTTCCTTTTTCTCTCTTCAGAAAAGAATTGTAGAGCTCTTGGGTATCTGTTGTTTATGTCGGTGAAAAGTGATGCATCGTGTAGACCAACCAGACTGGCCTGGAACTCAAAAGATCCATCTGCCTCTGCCTCTGGAGTGCTGCGATTAAAGGAGTATACTATCATAACCCTGAGGCTTTTTTTTTTTTTTTTTTTTTTTAAAACAAGGTCTCTATGTTGCCCAGGCTAGTTTCAAACTCAAGAAATTCACTTGTCTCTGCTTCCCAAGTGATTGGATTTTAAGCCTTGTGCCATCATGCCCCAGCTAAAATCAGTATATTTCCTCATTTTTTTTATTTATAAGACTTAATCTTTAATTTTTTTATGTGTATCAGTAGTCTACCTGCATTTATGTCTGTGCACCAGGTACATGCAACACTCCCAAAGGCCAGAAGGCATCGGGCTCTTAGGACTTGTGGTATGTATGTGTGCTGGGCATTAAACCTGGATCCTCTGGAAGAACAACCTTTGTCCTTAACTGCTGAGCCATCACCCCATCCCTAACTTCAGTGTATTTCTGGTAGTAGTTTGGCAATCTGAAAGCTTTACACATCTACATATCTTGGGCTTTACAATTTTATTATTTGTGTGTGGTGTATGTGAGTGCAGATGTGTGTCACTGCACTTGTGTGGAGGTCAGAGGACAACCTTCTAAAGTTGGTGGAACTCCGGCTACAAGTATTTTTACCTATGAGTCATCCCACCAAGCCTGGAGAGATTTTGTTTGTTTGGTTTTTTTTGAGACAGGGTCTCAGGTAGCCCAGGCTGACCTCAGATTTGCTATGTTGCTGAGGACAACCCTGAACTGACCTCACCCCACTTCTGCATGATGATTTGCTGCCACCACCATGTTCTTTGCTTCTCCATGGTTTATAGTAACAACAGAATAACTTTGTGTAAAAGAGAGGAAATGAAAATACATCCTATTTCTTTTTCTGTTTTCTTTAAAATTTATCATTTAGCTTGTTCCTAGATACCTGGTTCGGCTTGATAGCCAGCTGTGAAGAGAGGACATGGGCCAGATAAAAATCTTTTCATATGTTTAGCTTTAGAGCTGCTTTGGAATTTGTAGTGTCCCGTTCAGTGCATCCACTTGAGAACCGACTACTAACTCTAGGGACTAATCTGAGAAATAATGTCAAGATTAAATAGATAGAATAGGCAGAGTTGCACTCTGGAGGAAAAATGATGAAAAATATAAGCTAACTGAGGTGGGTTGACAGGAACTAGCAGTTAGCACATGTATGAATGAAGCCAATGCCTTTTTGTACAGCATCAGTCCAGTGGTGTCACATGGTGCAGTCATAGCCTATTCTATTAGTGAGATCTATGAGAAAGTGAGACAGGAAGAAATTGGGAACTTTCTTTGTGCCCCTCAAGAATTGATCTGGTTTTATTATCAAATACTTAATGACATTTCAGTGTTAGCAGTAGGATGCCAAGACTTTGCAGATAATATACACAGGGCAATACATTAGTTTTGTGTTAGGTATTCAGAGTTATAGACACACTCATATTCAACATGAAGTTTAAAATAAAAGTTACAAAAAATATGATTTTGATGGTTGCTTTGACCTTTCAATGCAATACTTAACTATATGTTTGCTTACAGTTTATATGGGATGTTTTGGGCCCTTTTTTACTTAAGTTTTTAAAATCCAATAATTTAACTTTTATTTATATTGGTTATTTTATGTGTATGAGTATTTTACCTGCAGGTATGTCTATGCACCATGTGCCTGCCTGTAAGGTCAGAAGAGGGCATGAGATCCCTTGGAACTGGAGTTTTAGGTAGTTATGAGCCACCATGTGGGCGCTAAGAACCTAACCCAGGTCCTCTGCAAGAGCAGTCAATGCTTGTAATGGTTGAACATCTTCCTAACCCTCACGTGATGTTTTATGGCTCTGTCCTCATGTCATTAAATATTATTTTCTAGAAAGTTCCCATTTGAAAGATAAATATAATGCTGGTAGTGTGGCCCAGTTGGGAAGAGTGCTTGACTAGTGTGTGTGAAGCCCTCAATTCAATCCCAGTATTGCATAAACCAGGCCTGATGTTATGTACCCTTAATCCTAGGAGGTAAAGGCAAGAGGGCCTGGGCTGCCTGAGAACCTGGTTGAAGCAGTGCAAATCCAATAGTGAATCAGTGTATATTTTGTGTTGGAGGAAACACTTTCCTGTTGTTTTCCACTACTGGTTTTCAAGTCAGTCTTGCTGTTTAATACTAGTGTAGTGCCCATGCTATGATCTGCACCACTAATTGGGTGAAGGCCTAGAGATTGAAATAATTCAACAGCAATGTCCAAATGCCGGTTTATTGAGGGGAATGGGGTGGGCATATGTACTGACTCACAGCACAGTGGAAAACAACAGGGTTTTCAGGCTTAGCTCCTCCCTAGAAGATGTGTGTTAGCAAGGCAGGAAGAGTACCAACAACTTGGGGGCAGGGGGGAGTGCAAGATGTTCCAGCCAACAGCTTCAGGATTGCTCAAGGTGCCTAGGGGGTCCATGCAGGGACCTATATACTAGCTGACCAAGAACATGGAGACCATGACCATTTGATCAATTCTCCTGACTCAGCCTCCTGATTGGAAATTACAGGCATGTGCCAACACGCTCAGACTGTAATTTTTTTGTGTGTGTGTTAAAATAGTTGAAAGTCTGATGAAGCTATGTTATTGCAGTTATGTTTTTGAAGATTATGTAGTTACCAAATTTGGTATTGTAACCAGAGTTCATTAAAGACCAAGAGGTTGACATTTAGAGATAAGTGCTTTAGTTTCACTTCTCCCAAGACAACAAGAAATATTCTATAACTATTTTTAGCAATTTTTTCTGCTATAAGATAGAAGAGTGAAAGTACAGCCGTAAGCTGAGCTCTGTGTTTCTGTATCAGGCCTCACAGCCTTGCTTTTATGTGCCTAGGATGTACCTTCCCTTATTCTGAGTCTGTGTACACCATGTGGTTCCTCTTTTTTCTTTTTGATTTAGTTAATCTCTTTGTGGAGTAATTTGCAAAACTTTAAAGGGTGAACTTTCTAAAACCCCTCCTCTCTGTGTATATCTAGGCTGTGTTCGTTTTTACTAGGGATGGGACTCTGTCAGCTTATGCTTGCAAACATGGAGTGTTGAAAAGTCATCTTCCCTAAGGGTCATAAGTGTTACTCACAAATATTGTCAGTCTTCACAGATGCATGCAGCCAGACCAGTTCATCTTTACCCACAATGTCACCAAAGATGCTTTGGGAATTTGCATGATTTCTGTTTATACTTCAGAACTGAGAACAAGTTCCTAAGAGATCATGCTGAGTGGTGTTGTACTGACTGAGGGACGCTTGTCCTATATGCCAAATAGCTGGTATTTAAACTCCTGTCTTAGCAAAGTTTCGTACTACTATGCATTTATAAGACTTTTAAGAAACTTCAGAACTGATGGCAGTTACTCAAAACACTATGATAATTTAGCCTCAAACCTAAGAGTTTAATATAATTCCCAATTTCATTTAGGACCACAAAGGTCTCCTGTTTCTATATTGAAATCAATGGTTTAATAAATCATTCATTACCTAAACCTGTTATAATCTGGTTTCTGTATCTACATGCTGTTATAGACTGGCATGTTTAGTCATGAATGATTTGTTAAAAAAAAAAAAAAAAAAAAAAAAAAGGAAGAAATACAAAGTTAAATAATTGGCTTCATTGTGATATTTTCATTCATGCATGTCACATGCCAGCGTTGTTTGCTTAGTGGCAAGTGCCTTTACTTACTGATCCATTTTGGTACCAGTCACTATTGTTATCTTTTTAAATTTTAAACATTTTAAAAGACATGTAGTACTATCTCAGTGATTTTGGGTTTGTATTTTCTCAGCTAAGACTGTTGAGCGTCCTTTAGTGGATTTTTAGATACTGTGTCCTTTGCTGAAATGTCTCTTCAGATCTTTTGCTCAGTGTCTTTTATTAGCTAGCTGGGTTTTTTTTTGTTTGTTTGTTTTGTTTTGTTTTTTTGTGACCTCTTTGTGCATTCTGGGTAAAAGTCCTTCAGTGAATTTGTACATATTTTCTCCTAGGCTGTGATTGCTCTTTTCATTCATTCCCTTAACAGATTCCTTTGAAGAGCCTTTATTTTTATTTTTATGAAATCTAGTTCATTAGTGATTCTCCTGCCTCCTAAGTGCTGACTTTGATTTTGCCACTTTTAAGTGAAATATTTAAGAGCAGCTCAGTGATATTAGCAAATGTTGCACAATAGGAGATCTCCCCAAATGGTAACCTTATAAAGTAATTCATTCCATATTCTTTTTTCTTTCCCTAGGCCTTAGTAACACCTAATCTACTTTTGGGTCTCTAAGAATCTGCCTAATTTAGCCATCTCCTACAAGTAGAATCATATACTATCTTTTTATATCCAGCTTATTTCACTGGACATAGAGATTTCAAATTTCACCTACAGTGTAGTAGTGTGTATCAGAACTCTAATGCATTTTATGCAAAATAACATCCACATCACATTTTGGCCATTCTTCTATTGCCAGACAGGGTATTTCACCTTTCTCTTGTAGATAAAGTTTTTTTGTGAACATTGCTGTACAAGTATCTTTTTTTGTCTCAAAATTGTCCTTTTCATTTTAAAACCTAATGAAATAATCCAAATGTGATTATCCAAGTATTTTACCATAAGACGTATGACTTAAAAGCTCTCAAGTATAGTCCAAATACATATAATAACATATGCATTTCATATATAGATAATAATAAAGTATCAGAACTAAAGCACACAGCCACAGTCCAAACATCATCCACAGAGGACTTCTCAGGTGTGGGAGCTGGACCTGTTGGAATGCATCAGGTATACCTAAGTGTAACGTTCTGTACTTTCCTTCCTCCAGGCAGATGTCCTTTCTGCTTTTACATCATCAGTATTTCATCTGAGGGGAGGAAGGGAAGGAGCCTGAGGTGGGCAGGGAGCACAGGAGAGGCTAGAGAGCAGGAAGAACAAAGTATAATGATACATGGCTGAAAATGCCATGATGAAACCTACTACTTGGCATGCTAACTTTTAAGAATTTTAAGATTTTTGAAAAGAATAAGGCATTGTTAGACTTAGAAAACAATACTGAAAAATATGTTAGCATATTAAAATACAGCAAATACAGTATAGAGTTACATTTAAAAAGATACAGAACAAATGCAGTAAAAGATATATTGGGTGAATTAAGCTTACAAAAATGTTCTAATTCTTTTTTTTTAAACTTTTTATTCTTTTTGTCTTTCACATTGTGCATCTCCATCCCATTTTCCCCATCCCTTCTATCAGCCCTTTGATCTTGCCCCCCCCCAATAAAATTTAAGAGAAAAAAACAAAAAAGGAAGGAAGAAAGAAGGGGGCGTGGAATCTCGTTATGAAAGCCATAGTGTAACATGATAAGTCACACAGTAAACCCTTTTATCCATACATCTTTGTGTGCAAGTGTTTATTGCAAAGAGTCATTGGTCTGGTTCAAGGCCTCTGGTTTCTGCTACACTATAGATTCTGGGCCCTTACTGGGTCTCCTCTTAGATATCTTGTTGTTGCCCTGTGTCATGGAGATCCTGCAGCTTTGGGTCTGCAGGACCAGCCCCTTCATGTGCTCCTGCAGATAATAAATGGGGTGAATCAATTTATAACCTTGTTTCTGGGCCTGGGAAGTTGTAAGGTTGATCAGCCCACTAGCTCTCCCTGTCTTCACCACCAGGTTGAGCTCTCCATCAGTGACCTTGCTAGTTCACCTCTTGCAGCAATGAGTAAGGGGCAAGGCCGGTTCCCCTGTTTTCTCGTCTCCAGAGTAGGCTCTCCCACACCTAACCTTCAGGACTAGCTCTACTGTGTTGCCCAGGAGAGGTGCAGAGGCCACTCTCCCAAGTGCTGCAGCTGGTGAGAGGCAGGGTTGGCTCTCCCACCCGTATCACCTCTGTACAAGTATCTTTTCATGTCCCTACTCTTGTTTCTCTTGTGCAGTGCACACCTAAAAGCAGAATTACTGGTTCATATGGAAATTCTGTGTCACTAAACTCAAACTATTCCATAGCAGCTACATGACAGTAGTCATTTTACATTCCCACCAACAATGTACATGACATTTTTTTTTACCTACACTAGATAATTGCCAGTGGTAATTATTTTGGTGGTTGTTGGGGTGGGGGTTGTTTCTTTAGGAGGGACTGGGTTTGTTTTGTTTTGTTGTAATGTTGTGTCCTAATAGGTTAAAGGGTACTACTTCATTGAGGTTTTGATTGACATTTCCTGAATGAATAACATAGAACATCTTTTGTGTGTTTATTGGGTTTTTGTATGTAATACTTGAGATACTTTGCCCATTTTTAATTGAATTGTTCTTTCATTCTCTGTGTGTGTTAGTGGGATCAGTCTCAGGAGTTGTTCCTTGGGAGCACTATGTACCTGGATGTTTCAGACAGGGCTTTCAGTGGCCTGGAGCTCACCAAGTAGACTAGACTGGTTGGCCAGTGAGCCTCTGGGATCCTTCTGCAATCACCCTATAAGTGCTAAGATTATAAAGATAGGCAGTGGGAATCAAACTCCGGTCCTCATTCTTGAATGACAAGCATTACACCAACTGAGGCAACTCCCCAGTCCTTTAAGTAAGGTTGTCTTTTTTGTAGGAATTTGTTGTTTATGTTGGTTTGGTTTTAGTGGAGCCTAGACTGGCCTTAATTTTACGTTCCTCCACCTCAGCCTGCTGAGGATGGTGGTAGTGTAGGCTGTTGTGCCTAGCAATAGGAGTTTACACATGCTGGGTATTAGCACTTACCCAGTACGTGTTACAAATAGTCTTACTTATTCTGTGGGTTTTCTTTATTCCCTTGATAATGTCCTTTGTTTGACATATGAAAGGTTAAAACTTATTTTTATTAAAATTTCACTTTATTTTTCTTTTGCCTGAGTTTTTGTGTCATTGTTTTATGTTATCTTGTCAGATTCAAAGTTATGAAGATTAATTAGTTCCTATGTTTTCTTCTAAGGTTTTTGTTTTAGCTCTTAAATTTAGTTTTCTACATACTTTGAATTAATTTTTATAGACAATGTAAGATGAAGATGTAGCTCCATTCTATTGTCAGTGAGTGTGCAGTTACTTACCCTTCATTGTTGAAGAGACCACTTCCCTAACGAAACAATCTTGGCATGTAGTCAGAAACCATGGCCAATAGATATCTGGGTGTATTTCTGGGCTATCAGTTCACTCCCATTGATATGTATGTTTCTCCAATTTTTTGTTTAGAATGGAAAATGTTGGGTATTATATAATGTGCTGAAGTCTAGACATCAGAAATCAGAAACTCTTCAGTAACTGTTGTTGCTACAGTTGTCCATTGGTATAATGACATTTTCATAGTGTCTGTGGCGTTAACATTCCATTGTGTCTATGTTTTGCCTGTGGCCTGGAACTGGAGTTACAGACAATTGTGAGCCACCATGTGGTTGCTGGGAATTGAACCCTGGTCCTGTGGAAGAGCAGCCAGTGCTCTTAAGCTCTGAGTCATCTCTCCAGCCCCAGGATTTTTTTTTTTTAAGTATGTATTTGTTTGTTTGTTTAGATTGGTTTTGGCTTTTTGAGCCAGGGTCCTACTATATAGCTCCTGTTGAGTGCCAGACCTTTAGGCATATGGTACTATATTCAGCTTAACCTTTTATTTCTGTTTTTATATTTGAAATGAATTTCTTATGAATAGGTTATAACTGCATCTCTCTCCTCCTTTTTCTTTCTTTTGTTTTTGTTTTGGGGGGAATTTTTTTTTTTTTTTTTAAATAGACAGTATTTCTCTGTGTAACTGCTCTGGTTGTCCTGGAACTAACTTTGTAGACCAAGCTGGCCTCGAACTCACAGAGATGCACCTGCCTCTGCCTCCAGAGTGCCGGGATTAAAGGCTGTGCCACCATTGCCCAACCTAACTGCATCTTTTTAAAACTATTTGATAATATCTGCTAATTTCATAATGTCATTCCTTTAATAGGGTCATTTAATGCTATTGAAATGTTTTGTTTTTATTTTTAAAGATAGGGTCTCTCTGTGTAGCTCTGACTGTCCTGGAACTCACTGTAGACTAGGTTGGTCTCAAACTCAAAGAGGTCTGCCTAACTGTGCCTCTCAAGTGCTGGGATCAAAGGCTTTTGCCACCACCCATCTCCTTCCTTCCTTCCCTCCCTCCCTCCCTCCCTCTTTCCTTCCTTCCTCTCAAGACAGTTTCTATATAGCCCTGGCTGGTCTGCAACTCACTATGTAGACTACTAACCCCTACCCTGTTCTGGATTACAGGCTTGTATTTACTATGGTCCGTGAGAACACTCCTGTTGACTTGCTAACCTGCCATGTTTTTTCTTTTGTTAGCTACCATGGGGGTGCTGAGAATTGAACCTGGGTCCTCTGCAAGGACAATAAATGCTCTTTACTTCTGAACTATCTCTCTGGCTCATGCATTTTCATTCTTGAGAGGAATCTGTTAGTATTGAAAAGCCCAGAAACTTTCACATTTTTAAATCTCAAGAGATTTTTAAGCATTCAAAATTCTTACATAGTCTTGCAATTCTCCAAACCAGTTTTGAGTTAACTGCTCTTGAGGTTTCTTTATAATAAAAACAAAGCTGCTATTTAATTTCATTTTCTTCTTATGTCTTGGCACATAGCATATATCTATTCTAGAAAACTTATTTTAAAGTTAGTAACTAAGAAATATAATGTGGTTGAAACTGAAAGATGTCTTTTATAGAAAACATTCTTACCTAGAATACTCTGAGCTCTGTCCTCCATGTTGAAAAATGCAGGGAAGGCTCCACTGGAGAAACTGATTTGCTTAGAAACTCAAACTTGTGTGAGTGGTACCCATCTATATTCTGTAATGTTTATGAAAACATTGTTTATAAAGTGAAGCTTAGATGATTTATGTCTTCAATGAGTAGATTAATAAAGTAATAAATTAGATACAACTTTATTAGCACTGTGCTCAATTGAAGAAAACAATGTTGACCACTGTTTTACCAATATCCATGTGTTTTACCAAAAGAAAAAAAGATTAAGACTATAAGCAGAGTAGCAGCCAGATTTTGTTTAATAAAAGTTTATCTAGTTATATATTTAATAAGGATGTTTTGGTTGGGGATAAATATACAATGGTGGTTGGCCACATTAAATCTCCTAGTGCTATAAGCCTCTAGATGTGAAGTTTTTGATTTTGATGTTTGCATGACAACTAAGTTGTTTAACAGTGTAGTTCTTTTCTTAAAAAACAGATTTATTTGTTTTTATTATATGTATGTGGATGTTTTGCCTACATATGTGTCTGTATTATATATGTGCCTGGTATCCATAAAAGCAAAAAAAAAAAAAAAAAAAAAAAAAAAAAATAGTATCACATGCTCTGGACCTGGAGTTCCAGGTGGTTATAAGTCACCACTTTGAGTGCTGGGAATTGAACCCAAATCCTCTGGAAGTGCTTATAACAACTGGGCCATCTTTCTAGCCCCCATTTTTTTTTAAGTCATTTATTTTTATTTTATGTGTTTGGGTATTTTGCATGCATGTTATATCTGTGTTTACAGTTCCCTCAAATGCCAAAAGAGGGCATTGGATTTCTGGAATTGGAATTATAGACTGCTGGCATCTTCCATGTGGGGATTGTGACTGAAGAGCCGTTTTGCTTTTAATCCTTCAGCTCCATGATTTTGTTTTTTAAATGAACAAGAGTTAGACATAAAAAAGAAAGGAAGAGAGGAAATAATGAAGAAAGGAAAACACCCACAGGCTTAATGGTGTAATGTGATGCTTCTCTATATGTTGTGTAATGTTTAAATCAGTTAAGCATGTCTGTTTCTTCAATTATTGATTCTTTATAATAAAAATGTTAAAAACCTCTATCCCAGCCTTTTAAAATGTAAAGGAAGGAGTTACTTTATAATTGTCCACCTGTGGAGTAGTACTCTTGTTTATCTGTGACTTGATATTAATTTATTATTAATTGTGACATGGCTCAGCCAGTAAAATGCTTGCTGTGCAAGCATGTGGACCTGTGTTTATTACCTTGCACCCATGTTGAAGCTAGATATGATGATATAATAACTGTTCAGTGCTGAGAAGACAGAGGCAGATGGATCATCCAGCCTAACTTGGAACCTTCAGTGTGTAAAAAAAATTTACTTTATTATTGAGTAATGGGCAACTTGAGCAACAGTGAAAGCGAGATCGTATTAAGTACAGAACTATAGTAAAAGATTCACTTCATTCTCACTTTTGTCCTTAATCATTATCCTCTGCCTCTCATGGGTAACCTTTAAATTTTTTAATTTAAAAATATGTAATTATTTATAATTGGGTCTATGTGCCATAATGTGGGTGTGGAGGTCAGGAGACTACTTTGTGGATTTGGTAATTTCCTTCCATCCTTTTTTTTTTTTTTTCTTTAACTTTATTATCATGTATACAGTGTTCTGCCTGCATGCCAGAAGAGGGCACCAGATCTCATTATAAATGGTTGTAAGCACCATGTGGTTGCTGGGAATTGAACTCAGGACTTCTGGAAGAGCAGCCAGTGCTCTTAATCACTGAGCCATCTTTCCAGCCCCTTCCTTTCACTCTTATATGCCTTTCAAAGGATTGAATTCAGGTCACTAGGCTTGCTTAACAAACACCTTTACCCACTAAGCCATCTTAGTGGCCATAGATGACCATTTTTAATTAGTTCAAGTTTTACCTTTCTTTTCATTTTTCTCAAAAAAGCCATTATTTATGTATCTGTATATGTATACAAATGGGTATACAGATACATAGTTTTTGGGGGGTGGTTGTTTTGTTTGAAACAGCATCTCATCTTGTATGTAAACCAGGCTGGCCTTAAACTTGGAGAATTCTCATACCCTCTGCCTCCAAGTGCTGGCATTACAGGTGTACACTGCCATATTCAGCCCTTTCTATATTACCTTCTTTTTATGTGAGACAGGATCTCATCGTGCAGCTCTCCTGAACTCCTGCCTTTGTCTCTTGCGTGTGGGTACCAAAAGCTTGTGCCACCACTCTCAGCACCTTTTGTATATTCCTACTCCTTCTCTTACACCAACGACAGTAAATGGTGTTTTTCTTTATCTTGTGTTTTGGTTTCTCTTATATACTTGAATGATATTTAAACTTTTTTCTTTTCTATTTAAATTTCTTTTATATTTATTTTATGCATGTGAGTGTTCTGCCTGCATGAATGTATGTGTACCATATTTGTGCCTGGTGCTCTTGGAGGTCAGAAAAGGACATTGGCTCCCCTGGAACTGGGGTTATGAATGGTTGTGAGCCACCATGTGGAAATTGAACACAGGTCCTGTGCAGGAACAAGTGCTCTCAACCACAGTGCCATCTCTCCAGCCTCTTAATATATTTTGAGGCTCACTCCCATAGCAATATATAGCGATTATTTTTGTTATTTTTTTGCTTATACTCTTTTATATGTATTCTTATTCAGACATCTCCTATAATTAGGTATTTGGTATAAAAAGGATGTTTGTGAACATTGTGTAGCTATATGATGGAAATAATAGTTTGAGATTATGAATCAGTGGATACAGGTATAGTATTCCAGGACAGAAAGATTAAAGTAAGTTGTAGGTTTTTATAGTATTTCTGTTTGAAATATAATTGGGCTTTAAAAGTCATAATAATAGCCATCATGGTGGCATAGGCCTTTAATTCCAACACTCAGGAGGCAGAGGCAGGTGGATTTCTATGAGTTCAAGGCTAGCCTGGTCATCATCTGTCTTTAAACAATTAATGGTTATTACCATTATAGGACTCAGAGATGGCTCAGTGGGTAAGAGCACTTGTTCTGCAAGCATGAGGACCTGAATTTGGATCCCCAGTGTTTACAGAAAAAAGCCAGGTGTGGCTGGCTGTATCTGCCTGTAATACAGCAGTGGGGCTGGGGACAGATGGGTCCCAGGATTTCTCTAATCAACCAGCCTTGCTGTACTAGTGAGCTTTAGGCTCTATGAGAGACCCAAGAGAACAAAAGTGGAGAGCATATGGAAGATATCCCACATTGTCTTCTGGCCTGCACATGGATATACCCGCCACAGTCCCAAAATATCCTAATAGTTGGAAATCTATCTAGATGGCTGTGTATTTGAGCCTTCTTCTGGAAAGAAAAATGGATATGGAGAAACCTAATGATGAGATTCTAAAGCATAATAAGCTATGGAAATTAAAAGTAGTATTCTAGTACCAAGATAAAAGAGCAGTGGAAGCTGGGCATGGAAAGCCTGCCTGAAACCCTGGCACTGAAGAGGCTGATGAGGCAGGAGGATCACAAGTTTGGATGCAGAGAAATGGTCGGTGGAAAAATAGCTTAAAAAACAAAGTAACTTGAGTGTAAGTATCTAATATAGGATCAAACAAGCATATAATTGTAAGAAAGTACAATTTTAGCTTTTGTTTGTTTCTTTCTTTGAGGCAGTTTCTCTTTACATAGCCCTAGCTATCCTGGAACTTTCTCATGGACCAGGCGGACCCTGAACTCAAAGATATCTGCCTCCCAAATGCTGGGATTAAAGGCATGTGCCATGTGTAGCTTGAAAGTCTGAATTACTTAGCAAATAACTGTAAGCAATTTGAAGTAATAGAATTTTAATTTTTTAATATCATATACTAAAATAAATTTCAAATGTGTAAAATTTATAGAAACAACAAATAAAAGAATTGGTGTACTGATCTTAATTAGTATAAGAATTTACAAAGGAGATAGCTAATAGAGTAAGCTACATAAAAATTTTATTTCAAATATTTGTTCATTAATATGTGTGTGTGTTTGTGTGTGTGTGTTTCATACATGTTCATGTATGAAGGCACATGTGTGTTGTGTCACTCATGGATGTCAGTGGACAATCTGTGATGTGAGTTTTGTTTGAGGCAGAGCCCCTCTTCACTTCACAGGCAGCATGACCCTCCCACAGAGTTGGGCCAGTGCAGAGAGGCTATAGATATTTTGAACATTAAAAGGTGATCATAACTGTCACAGCCTAGGGTATGTTGAGAAATGGCTGATGGGGTGGGAGAAGGTGTCCATGTTTTCTGATACCTTGAAAATGGCTGTTCTGTATAATGCCAGTGCTTTATGGCACCAGTGGGTAGAATCTATGGCGTTGCAGATTTTAAATCATTGTAGGATGGAAGAAGTAGCCATATTGTTTTAGCATTCATCTTGTCTTGCTAAATCTGTACACATCTGAAACTTCACAATAGTCATGTATTGGAAGATGAATCTAACTTTTTGCCTAGTGAATAATATGAGTTTTTGTTTTGGGGAGATTATTTTAACGCTGTTTTAGAGTAGAGCCTTAGATTTAAATTAGGCCAAGCCTGCTGGGCAAAAAAATCTCCATGCAGGACCCTCTGAGAAGGAAAGCTAGCTGCTTGGGTTGCTGACCGAGGGCAATGTTTGCTTTCCTGCAAGCTGCTTCTTGGTTATTGGTCATTGCCAGATTATCGCAGTCACAATAACTTTTTTTTGGCTAGCAACCGTTCCTTGGTGATAGATTCTTTAAGAAAAAGCCTCACCCTACACATGAAGTAGAAATGCAAATCTAACCTTTAAAAGATGCTGCTCCTGCACTGAGATGTAAATTTAGACCCGCACTCTGCTCTCTTTTCCCTTGCTTTTTCTCATAGTGGTTATGCATATTTCTCCATGAGGCATGCTGCAATTGAGGTGACTTAAGTTCTGCTTGCAAGAGAACAAACCCAGTTAAGCAATAGATTGAAATTAGCCAACAATTAGCTTCTCTGTAGTGTTAGCCCACGATCAAGAATTCCTTGGTAATAACTCTTATTGATTCTTTTGTTGTAGGGAATTACCTTGGAAAAGTGATTTACATTTTTTTCCCCTGAAAGACAGGACCTCAAGTAGCCCAGGCTGGCCTTAAACTCAATATGTAGTTGAATAACCTTGACCTTTTGAACCTCCATCTCCTCTTGAGTACTGAGATTACTCATGTGTGCCACCACACCCAGTCCATGTGGTACTGCAGTTTGCTAGCAAGCAACCTTCCAATGGAGCCATACCTCCAGGCCTGATATTTCTTAATGTTTACAGTTTATTTATTTACTCAGCAAATAATCATTCAATGTTTGACACCCTGACACTGTGTGTTTGTTTTCGATTCTGTGTGCCTAAATCTTTTATAAAGTGGTGGGATCTGTTGTTGATCTCAGCATAGTTGGGGAATCCCTGTTCTACAATAACAAGTGCTTACTCAGCTGCTTACTGGGTTTCCTTCCCCCCCCCATCCTTTTCATTCTTCGTTCTTGTATTTCTCTTATACCTTGTTCCATCTTTGAGGAGTGAACTCATCTAAGAATAAGAGAAACTGTATGTGTATGATACTGTATAAAGGGTATGTGGTGTCTAGGTGTGGTGGTGCACACCTATAATCTCAGCATTTAGGATCTAGGCACAGGAGGGGTATATTTGAAGCTCACCTTGGCTACATAGCATTGTGGCAAGATCCTATTTCAATACAAACAAACAAACAAACAAGCCTAGTATAAGCAGGAGACAACAACTAAATGCAATTTCACCTGTGCAGATCTCAAAGCAGGTACATTTGTTTCTTAGCTTAGAAACTATGTATATTTAAATGAGTTTACATAATTACATTTAAAATGAAATTAGTGTCAGTATGCTGTTATAGAAATGTGCATATAATTAGACAACTTTTTGCTATGTACTCTCAATTTGAATTCTAATGTGCTATTTCTGGAATATAAGCCTCTCTGTATCTTTCTGTCTGATATAGTACATCTAGAATATTTGTTAATTCTCAGTGCTTTTATTGTCTGGTCTCTAGGATATACTACAGTTAATTAATGATGTGGTTCTGGCTATTGTCTGCTGTTCTGATGAACTTTAAGGTTATTAAAATGTAACTCTTTTCTTCTTCAGCATCAGACAACAGCCAGCGCTTTCGGGAAACCTGTTTTGCATTTGCCTTGACTCCACAACAGGTGCAGCAGATCAGCAGCTCCATGTAAGTCACCTTCCATCTGACCTGCAGTTTGGGGTAAACCCAGTACCAACTATAGTAAATGGGGTGGCTTCCAGCATATTTCTCTCATTCTCACACACAGACACACACACATGCTTGCACATGTAAGCACACACACAAGTACGTGCACTGATGACATTTCTGGTATTTAGGAATGCAGTAACATGCCTTTATGTATATATTTAAAAGTTTATTTTTATTCTATTTTAGGGATATTTCTGGGACCAAATGTGACTTCACAGTACAGGTCCAATTAAGGTACAGTGTTGACTCTAATTTATATTCAAATTTTAAAATACCTTCCTTAGAGATTAAGGTTTTAAAAAATTGCCTCAGTTTTCAACAAGATATTGGGTGTACTCCCTAGGAAGAGAAAGCATTGTGAGAAGCTGTTTGCTGCCCCGAGTGGGTCTTCTGCATGGTGGTAGTCCTCAGGTGGTTGGGAAGCTGTAATTGGTGTCTTTAAAGACAATTAAGGCAATCAACTTTTGGGTAGTTGTGGTGACATGGGCCTTTAATCCCAGCACTTACTTAGGAGGCAGGCTCAGGAGGCTCTCTGTGAGTTCATTTGCCTTCTCTACCGAAGAAGCAGACAGAACATCAGTCTGCAGAATCTCATGAACACTCACCAGACATTCTAACCCACCTCATCCTGTTTCACTTTTCCCTAATTCCAAACCCGCACCACTAGACATTTTGTGGACATTGTCAGAAATGTATAGAAGCATGCCAGCACATTCTTGCACCCACCCCTTCTCAAGCTTTATTTCTTGGCCCTTGATTCCCTCGCGGAGCATCTAAGAAATCTTTTATTCTTTTTTTTTTTTTTTCCAATTAGTTTTGTTGTTGTTTTGTTTTCTGCTTTATTTTTATTCCATGTGCATTGGTGTTTTGCCTCATGTATGTCTGTGTGAGGGTTTGGATTTTCTGGAACTGGAGTTAGAGTCAGTTGTGAACTGCCATGTGGGTGCTGGGAATTGAACCTGGGTCTTCTGGAAAAGAAGTCAGTGCTCCTAACCACTGAGCCAGCTATCCACCTCCCCCTTTTTTTTCTTATGTAAACCCACTTTGCTGTTTTTCAATACTTGGCCAGTATCTATATCCCATTAGAATAAGAGATAGCAGAAAGCAACGTAGTCGGTTTCCTCAGTGAGCTGTTTCCCCTGTAAACAACCTGGTAACAACAGTCACATACAGATTTAAAATGCACCAGTGAGCCAGAAAAGAGATTAGTCTACACACCACCCAACCTTATGGGGCCATGCAAGCACCTCTCACCGAACCTCTTAAAAGTGAGGTCAAACTTGTTGAGAAAGCCAAGAGATTGACAGGATTTAGGCACCCTAAAACAACAGGACCAGCCTTAATCTAACACTTGGTTCTAAAAGGCACTGGCAGAAGTGTCATTGAGTGTGAATGGTACTTCATTTTTGTCAGGAGCAGACTGTGAACATGACTGAACAAATAAAGGACAAAATGCAGTGCCTTCATAACTAATTACATGTTGCTGCACTATTCTGTACTTCTTGTGTTTACATAGTTTTCTCACAACCACATTTACTTGTCTGTTGATTTGTTTGGGTGTATGTGCACATAGGAATCAGAAGGCAACCTGAGGGAGTCACTTAAAGTTCCAAGATTCAAACTTGGGTTTCCAGACTTGACAGCAAGTGCCTTACCTGCTCAGCCAAATTTCAGTGCCTACCACCCGCCTGTTTTGGATAGTGGGTGTTCTTATTTTGTTTTTGTTTTTGAGGTAGGATCTCTCCTAAGATGGCCTGGAACTTACAGCAATCCTCCTGCCTCTGTCTCCCAAGTGCTACAATTTCAGGTGTGAGCTACTACTCCCAGCTGTTTATCCTTTACTTGTTTCAAACATTGCTTTCTGTGCATATTTACTAGTGGCTCAACACTGGAGCCTCTTTGCCCAGTGTATGTCTACTGAATACAAGCCCCACTCCCTTATCTGTTGTATCTGACTTCTAGGTTCCCAATACCAAAATAAAGGTTGAAAACCATAGCTTGGACTGTAATCTAGTAACTTATATTCTTAGACTAAGATCTAGTGACTATGCTTAGGATTTCTTTTCAACAAATACGGTTTACATTTTGAAGAAAAATTACCATTCTTAGATATAATCTTTGTTATGGGTTACTATTGCTGTTATGAGACATAGTGACCCAAAACGACTTGGAGAGGAAAGAGTTTATTTGGCCTACATATCATGAGTCATAATCTATTGAGGCAGAAACTCAAACCAGGCAAGAACCTGGAGGCAGGAGCTGATACACAGAAGGCATGGAGGAACACTGATCACTGGCTTGCCCCTCATGGCTTGCTCAGCCTGCTTTTTTGTTGTTGCTGTTGCTGTTACTAATTTGTTTTGGTGTTTTTGAGACAGGCTCTCTATACATAGCCCTGGCTGTCCTGGAACTCACTGTGTAGACCAGGCTGGCCTCAAACTCAGAGAGATCCACCTACCTCTGCCTCTTGAGTGCTGAGATTAAGTGTGTGCCACCACACCTGGCTTCAGCCTATTTTCTTTTAGTATCCAAGATCACCAGCCCAGAGTAACACCACTCACCATGGGCTGGGTCCTACCAGATCAATCATTAAGAAAATACCCTATGTATGGGCTTGCCTATAGCCTGATCTTTAGAAGCTGTTTATCAATTGTGAGTCCCTCCTATGAGATGACTCCAGCTTGTGTCAGGTTACATAAAATTAACTAGAACAGCAGCTAATTGAGAAATTCCATGGCATTCTTGATGATTAAAAATGATTTGGCTAGGGCTGGAGAATTTGGTTACCAGCACCCACATCCAGGAGGTTACAACCACCTAGAACTCCAGCTCCAGGGAATCTGATGCTTTCTTCTGGCCTCCACGGTCACCTGCACACGCATGTTCTTACAGAGATTCATACACGCAACATCTCTTAAAATTAGAAGACTGTTGTATCCCTAACCTTATTTTATTTACTTGTTTGTTGATGTTGAATCCAGTTGTTACTATATAGCCCTAGCTCTCCTTCAACTTGTTTTTGTAGACCAGGCTAGTCTCAAACTCACCAAAAACTTTTTTTTCTTTTTTTATTTAAATTTAAAACAAGATTTTTCACATGTCAATCCCAGTTTCCTCACCCTCCCATCCTCCCCTCAAACACCAGCCCATCCCCTTTCTGCTCCCCAGGGAAGGTGAAACCTTCTTCCATGGAGAATCTTCAAAGTCTGTCATATCATTTGGGATAGAGCCTAGGCCCTCCCCCATGTGTCTAAGCTGAGAGAGTATCCCTCTGTGTGGGATGGGCTCCCAAATCCATTCATATACTAGGGATAAATACTGATCCATTATTAGAGGCCCCCATAGACTGCCCAGTCCTCTTAACTAACACCCACATTCAGGGGGTCTGAATCCATCGTATGCCGGTTTCCCAGCTATCAGACTGGATGGAATCCATGAGCTTCCCCTTGTTCAGGTCAGCAGCTTCTGTGGGTTTCTCTAGTCTGGTCTTGACCTCATTTGCTTATCACTCCTCCCTGTCTGCAACTGGTTTCCAAGAGTTCAGCTCAGTGTTTAGCTGTGGGTGTCTGCTTCTGCTTCCATCAGCTAGCTACTAGATGAAGGCTCTAGGATGGCATATAATAAGGTAGTCATCAATCTCATTATAGGGGAAGGGCATTAAAGGTAGGCTCTCCACTATTGCTTAGATTGTTAGTTGTGTTCATCCTTGTAGATCTCTGGGCATTTCTCCTTAAACCTATCATGGTATTATGGTATCTCTTTTCTTGCTCTCCTCTGTTCTTTCCCTGTCTCAATCTTCCTGTTCCCTCATGCCCACCTCTCCCCTCTTCTCCCCTTCTCTTTCTCCTAACTCCCTCTCCCCTCCCTCCATTTTCATTTAAAATTTATCTCCAGATTTCCATGGATAAAAATCACCTAAAACATTTTGTGCTATTTTTTGCAATTTGTTGTCAGTCCTTGTATCTTAATAAAATAGTCTTTCTTGTTCCCTTTGTCTCTTCATTCCCCATCGCTAAGCTAGTATATTATTAAAGATGTCTGTGCCTTTTTTATTTCTTCATTATGACTATTTATCTAAATCATGAGAAATTATTTGGTTACTATTAATCACCTAGTCTGTTTTTATTTATGGATCTTTTGCTCCCACACTTGTGAAGCTTCTCCCAGGAACTGTCTGCTATTGGCCCCTCTTTGCCTTCAGTTTTTGAGAATGCTGACATTTCACCTTTTACCTAATTGAAATGGAGTCACTTGTGTAGAGTATTCTTTCCTACATGTTCAGGTATCATAGTGTCTTTGTTTGAATTTATTATTACACTTGAATAATTAGGAGTTGTGGCATCCTTTTACTGTTGTTAAGTCAGATGTTTAGAAACACTATTAAGGAGAGAGAGGTCATGAATTTAAAAGAAAACAATGAGGGAGGGCCATGATATAATTTCAAACAAAAAAAAAAATAAAAAATAAATGAATTTAACATCTGCTAATAAATCTAAGGAATCTACTGTCCCTCAGAAGTTGGATAATTCTAAAGTTGTCATGAACACTACTACTGCAAGTTGGTATTTATAATTGCTAATCTAGATAGATACTCAATGAAACTATTTACTATTGACCTTAAGCAACTTAGGTGAGGGATAAGGAATTAAGGTGGTAAACTCCTACCCCTTCTCCTAAATCCACATGTAACCTTCTTGGTTGTTTAAGAAAGGGTATTTGCTGCATAGCCCTGGCTAGCTGGAACTCACAGAGGTCCTCCTGTTTCTGCTTTCTGAGTGCTAGGATAGAAGGTGTGGCCTCTATGCCCAATCACATGTAACTTTGGAGTATCCCCCCCCCCCAAACCTAACTGAATGTTGACTGACAGCCTAGACAGCCAATTAGCACATGTTCCGTATATGCTATATTTGGTGAAAACAAAGAAAAAAACATGTAAGGACATTTTTTTTACTGGGATTGTCTATTTTGGGGATTGAAGGACTGCTGAAAGAAATTACTGGTCCCAACCAGTGGGAAATGGACCCTCACTGCTTTAGAAACAGGAGGCAGTTTTGGAATTCTTGTTCTCACTCTGTTCACTTGTACAGAGATTAAGAAGTAAATTATTTAACCTTTATTTCCTTTTTACTTTTGTCCCCAGCACATACTCAGGGTCTGTCCAGTTGCCCAGAAGCAGGAGGCATCTGTGACATCCCTCCAGCAGCATAGTGTGGGCTACTGTTTTGTACAGTTGTGACTTAATACTCAGCTTTGTGTTTGTTTCACTTTGATTGAGAATGGCACCAGGTGTGGTTGGTCTGTGTTCGGATTTTTGATGGACTTTAAAATTTAAGTAATAGATTTATATATCATTTATGGTAACTTGGAACACTATTAACCATACACATTTTATGCATTTGTGGATTATCTAAATTCTTGATGTTTTTCGATATCTAGGCTAACCGGTGTTTCTTCTGGTTTGTTTAAGACATCACCAAGTTACACACATGCACAAGTGGGCCTATACAATTGAGACCACTAAAAGATCAACTGTGTTTTAATTCTGTTTGCCTGTGTATATTCTTTATGTAAAATATACTGCTTTTATTGTTCCTTTTCTGTTTTAAAATTGATCGTCTTTCACGTTGGCTATCAAATAAAAATATTAAATTAAGAGTTTATCTTTTAATAAAGGAAATTAAACTTGACCAACTTTGTCATTTAGGTTTTGTTTATCAGAAACCAGTTGTCCACAAGAAGATCACTTCCCACCCAACCTTTGTGTGAAAGTGAATACAAAACCTTGCAGCCTTCCAGTAAGTTCTAAACACAATTTTGAAGTACATTACCTATATGACTATTACATAAATCATCTTAGAGGTTTTTAATTCTAATGTTACATTAAGGAACATTTTGGAGACTAAAGCTGGTGCTTGCTTAGTATGGAAAAGACCCTGGGTTTAGCCCTACTACTACAGGGAGGAGACATTTTACTGTGTAGTCATGTGACTCGGTGGGGCATGGAGACTTCAGTTAGCAGCTGTGACATGAGCCATGCAGAGAAAATTATAGCATTGCCTGTGGTAGCATCAATGTTGTGCTGGGTTTTAGGGGGACAGAATCCTGTGAGCCTGTATGCCTGTATGCCTGTATGCCTGTAATGAGCAGAGTTCAGAAGGCTTCTGTGTCTTAGATGCAGTGAGCATAGGAGCTATGCTTGTTTCCCCTGGAATGCTCCTTGTTTGTATACCTCCTTAAGCCATTGTGAACTCATTTTGATTCGTAGACAAGATCACTGCCCCCCCCCCTAAAGTGAGACTGTTAGGTTGTTTGGAGGGATCATTGCCTAAGTAAGTCATAAATGTTTGCTTCCATACTTTTAATGAAAATACTTGTATTTTCTAGCATGTAATTTGTAGGTTTTTTTTTAAAGAAATGGAAACAATTATGGAAATAGAAATAAATTATATTTCTTCCTTAGGGTTACCTTCCACCTACTAAAAATGGTGTGGAACCAAAGCGACCTAGCCGACCAATTAATATCACCTCACTTGTCAGATTGTCCACGACAGTACCAAATACCATTGTTGTTTCTTGGACTGCGGAAATTGGAAGAGTAAGTAAGCTTTTGTTTGTAGCTCTTTTCTGTCATGAAGAAGGCTTAATTGCCATGGCTGCCTATAATGTGTGAATTATAAGGTAGTGAGTAGAAAGAGATTTTTGTCTCACAGTGAATTTTTAGGCTATTCCTACTTGAAAACAGGATCATATAGTCTCTATTGGTTTTTCACTCTATAATTTATCATAAACTTCTTCCTGTGTCATTACATATTCTTCTGCAGCATGTTAATTGACTATATCATATAGTGATAAGAATATGTACTATTTAACCTATTCTCTGATGTTGAGTGCTTAGCTTTGTATATCCTGGCAGATGTAGCTTTGCATACATGCATGATGATTTCCTTACAGTAAATTCTCAGAAGTAGAATTTTTGAGCCAAAGAGCATGAAGAATTTTGAGAAGTTTTATGTGCATGACAGATGGCTTTCTCCAAAGATGTACAAATGTGTTCTCTGACTTACAGTGTTTATTTGCATGCCTGCAAACACTTCTTTTTAAAAATTCTTTACCATTAAGTAAATGTTAGCATTTAGTATCCCTTTTGATTTTGGTGAGAGTGAACATACTTGGTGTTTATACTTATTTACATTTTAAATATGCATCCATGTCAAATTCTCTTTTGTTCTTTTCTTAATTGTCTTCTAGGTTTAATATGCTGAGAATTCGCCCTTTGATACATCTTGTAAATATTTGTCTCTGGTTGTTAGCTTTTATCTATGTGGTTATTTCTATGTAGATTTAAATTTTCATAACACCAAATGTTAACCAGTTTTTTGCTTTGTAGTCTTTCCCCCTTCCCATCATGCTCTGTCTGCCCATGCTTGCCAAACTTATGTTATTAAGCTAGACTCCTAGATTACAAAGGTTTCATGTTTTATATTTAAATATTTAATGCATCTTGAATTCACATGTTGTATGAGAAAATTATTTTCACTAGTCAACCCAGTTCTAAATAAATGGTAGTTCTGAAACTACCATTGTTACATACATAATTTTTTATACTATGTTTCTGTTTCTGAACTTTTTCTATAGTGTTTCTTAGTCTAGCTTTCGTTTTCTAGGACACTCTTTTAAATTTTTGTTGAAAAATTATTGTAGCTTCCTAATGTAAACCCCTCTATTCATAAATTAAGATTATATCACTGCATAGTACTACTGTTGTAAGAACAAATCTTTGTTTCCTGGGGCCTGAGATCTAGGGGCTTTGTACATACACACTAAGAAATGTTCTGTTATTTAAATGCTAAAAAGGAGAAGTGACTGGGGGACCTTAGTGTAGTCAAGTACTTGAAAGAGAAGAGAGGTCAGGGATGGGCTTCCCTGAGGAAGCAGTGACTTGAGAGAAAAGCTAGAAAGATGGGAGTTGGGAAAGTTCAGAGGAAACACAGCAGCCCGGTTGTAGGGTTGAGCCTCTGCTTTCCCAAGCAACTGAGACAGCTTCACTGTTCCTGAAGTGTAGTGAACTTTCTGGAGACTAAGACTAGGCTCAACCATGCAGGGCTTTGTGGGAAATGTCAAAGGTAAGCATTCGCCCCTTCCCCCTTTTCTTTTTTCAAGACAAGCTTTCTCTGTATCGTCCTGGCTGTCCTGGAACTCATTCTGTAGACCAGGCTGGCCTTGAACTCTCAGAGATTCACCTGCCTCTGCCTCTGTCTCCTGAGTGCTGTGATTAAAGGCATGCACCACCACTGCCTGGAGCTTTTTCTCTTTTTCAGCAGAAAGTTTACATGTTTCTGTTTAAAACAGGATTACTCCTTAGAGTGATTAAGTAGTTGGGGTAGATGCCAAAATCATACAGCAGTCACTTCTTAGCCAACTATTACAGAATTGTTCATGGGAGTCTTAGCCAAGAATGATCAAGGAATGACACCCACTGTCAATATTTGGCCTCCACATGCACACACAAATGAACTTATAGACACAAAATAACTGTTTTACTTGTGAGCACACAGGTGACATTAGCAGGAAGTTTTGATAGAAGATTGAAGTGTTCAGTTGTGATGGGCTGGAGATAAGCTGTAGCGATGACGAATTACAAGCCTGTCACTTAGGAGAGAAAAGGCGATGTGCTGGAAGGATATGAGATTGGGAGTTCTTTGTTTTAAAGACAGACTTTTTAATGTGTCTGGATGATGGTGGGGATCTTTTAGAGAGTGAGAGATACAACAGGAAGGAGGCAGGAAGGACGGTGAAACGACTGGAAAGTCACATTCTGACTTTTTCTGGGTGATTTCTCTTAAATCTGTCAGGAAATAGGAGTTAAGAGAGAAGGACTTGAAGAGAATTGGCAAATTTATTAGCATGAGACTCAGTGAACCTTCTCTTCACACATGAACTGTGGAATTACTTAACCATGTGTCTTCCTCTCCCTTCCTCACTCTACCTCCAGGGCTTTCTCAGACTCTTGAGTAAGATTTCTTTAGTCATAGATGGAAGTTAGGGGACTGGGAGGGTTTTTTAATGGTAATAAATAGGGTTAACAATTCCAGAACCATGTTTCTCTATTTATTCAAATTCTTGATGCTCCTCAGTAATTGAATAGGTTTAGTATCTGAGTTCTGCATCCTTTTTTTTTTTTTTTTTTTTTTTTTTTTTTGAGGGGTGGGGGTTCAAGACAGGGTTTCTCTATGTATCCTGGAACTAGCTCTGTAGGTCAGGGTAGCCTCAAACTCACAGAGATCCACCTGCCTGTACCTTCCAACTACTAGGACTAAAGGTGTATACCACCACTGCCTGGCATAAGTCCTGAATCCTTTTTAATTCTGTATTAATTTTATTGTTGCTATTTCAAGTGTATCTCTTGTTTCTGTTAGATTTTCTAGGGTTATTTATTGTTGGCTTATTCAGAAACTACTAGTTTATGGACATTTCCTACTTATGTTCATTTTTTTTTTTTTTTAGTTGATTTCTTAGTATTTACAGGAAGGTGGTGTTTAGTTTGAGATTGTCATTTACACAAATACATACTATGCCTTAGTTCTTCTACTAACTGGAACTTTTTAAACACTACATAGGTGCTACTGAACATCTTTATTGTTCCTTTGTTAAGGAGAATATTACCCCTGTTTTAGTATTTAGTATTAGAATGGGGTGTGTGTGTGTGTGTGTGTGTGTGTGTGTGTGTGTGTGTGTACATATAAACAGAGAGCACCAGTGTCCTCTTACTACTCTTTGATACACCTCTGAGCCAAGGTAGCCAGACTAGAAGCCAGCCAAACCCCCAGTTAGACAGTTCTGTCTAACCACTAATTATAAACCTTTGTAAGAAAACCCTACCTAGGAGTACCACCGGATACTGTTCCGACATGGCCAAGTCCAAGAACCACACCACACACAACCAGTCCCGGAAATGGCATCAAGAAACCCCGATCGCAAAGATATGAATCTCTTAAGGGGGTTGACCCCAAATTCCTGAGGAACATGCGCTTTGCCAAGAAACACAACAAGAAAGGCCTGAAGAAGATGCAGGCAAACAATGCCAAGGCAATGAGTGCACGCGCAGAGGCCATCAAGGCTCTTGTGAAGCCCAAGGTGGTAAAACCCAAGATACCAAAGGGTCCTGGCTGCAAACTCAGCCGTCTGGCTTTCATCGCTCACCCCAAGCTTGGGAAGAAGATTAGAAAGTACATGGCCAAGGGTCATAGGCTCTGCCAACCAAAGCCCAAGGTTCAAACCAAGGCAGAGGCCTCGGCTCCATCTAAGGCCCAGGCTGCAGCTCCAGCTCAGGCTCCCAAAGGCGCCAAGGCCCCATAGAAATGGTTTCTGCCAACTGTGAAGACAGATGGACTGGTGTGACACATCTACACACTTCTGCAGATGACCTGTGCCCTATGCTGTTTTTACAAATAAACTTGAGGCAAGATCTGTTAAAAAAAAAAGAAAGAAAGAAAAGAAAAGAAAAAGAAAACCCTACCTAAGTTCTGATGCTCAAAGCTCATAACTTCTGTCCCACCACGAGGGGTTTTGGTTTGCTTGGTTTGGTTTTAGACAGGATCTTCATTATGTAGTTTTAGCTGGCCTGGAACTCAAAGAGATCTACCAGCCTCTGCTTCCGAAGTGCTGGGATTAAAAGTGTGTGCCATCATGCCCAGCCCCACTATTAGTTTAGAACTTAATTATATGAATGATATATTTGCAATATTTCTCTTTTGGTGAATTTCTTTATTAGAAATGGATTTGGGTTGTTGTTAAAATAGTTACCTCCTATGCAAGAAGCTCATGGTTTTATCCCAAGCACTCTGAAGATTGGAGACACATACCTATTCTCCAGTAGTCAGAAAGTAGAGGCAGGAGGATCAGAAACACATCATCATCTTTGGCTCCATAACATCCTGGGATGCATCAGGCCCTGTCTAATACAAAAGCAAAAAAAAAAAGAATTTTAAATTTTATAGAAAAAGTTGAAACCAGCAGAGCATTGGTGGCACATGCCTTTAATCCTTACACTGGGGAGGCAGAGGCAGGTGGGTCTCTGTGAGGCCAACCTGGTCTACCAAGCTAGTTCCAGGACAGGCTGCAAAGCAATACAGAGAAACCAAAAAAAAAAAAAAAAAAAGTTGAAACCTGTGATATATTATTTACAATTTATTAAAGCTTGCTTGAGGATTCAGAAAGCAAAGCCAGCCTCAAGCTATAGAAGTCAGGCAGTGGTGATACACACCTTTAATCCAGCAACTGTAGAAGCTAGGCTGTGGTGGTACACACCTTAAATCCCAGGACTCAGGGTTAAGAGGAATCTGGATCTCTGTTAGTTCAAGGCCACACTGACTATATGAAATCGATCCAGTCCTAAAAGAAACAGTTCACACAATGGTGATCTCAGCACTTGGGATCACTCTCCTTTTATTCCAGCATTAGGGAGGTTTGAGACAGGAGGATATGGCTGGGCAGAGAAAGGGATATAAGGAGGTGGAGACAGGAATTCAAGCTTTTTTGCCTCTGAGGTGTTGTGGAGACAAGATTACCATTTACTGGCTTGGCTGCTTTGCTTCTCTGATCTTCAGTTTGAAATTTGAACTTTCTCATAACTAATTACAATATTTTTAAATCACTAGTTTAATTAAGCTTGTGATGGTACTCTGACTAGTCTGTGCAGAATGTCTTGCTACATTACAGACAGATACTACATAGCTTATCCTGGTAGTTACTTGGGAGGCTGAGGCAAGAGGATCTCAAAATTAAAACCTGCCTGGTCAGTTCCAGGCTAACTTAGTGAGATCCTGTGTCTCAAAGTGAAAAGTAAAAGCAAGACGGAGATTATCCTAGTGGAGGAATGGAGGAAGAAGTTTTTCTTTTCAAAGAAGATAAGTAAATTCCACATAGTATCTGACAGAGAGAAGAACATTGCAACTTCTTGTTCTACTCTGTGGCATTTTACTTTATTGAGACTTTATTAAACTTTTCCTGTGGATGGAGGAATCATTTGGATACTACTGTAAGAAGGAGACAGAAGGACTAGATATTTTGGTTATGGAAAAAGTATTTTATGAATGTCAGCAGTTATACAGACTTTTGGGGAAAGTACAGACAAAATTAACAATGTGAGATGATTTATATAAAGAATTGGCCCTTGAGGGGCCAGCAGAAGCACTGTCTACTTAGCCACTGTTGTTTTGGAGAATCTTTGTGTGTAATGTCGCCTTGTGACGTTGGTACAAGTAGAATTTCTTTCCTGGCATTCTTGCAGCTTTTATTTTCTTCTCTGGTTACATGTTTGAACTAGAGCACACATACCTTTTCACTGAAGGTTTGTTTTTTTTTTTTGTTTGTTTTTTTTTTTTAAAAACAAAACAAAAAAAAAAAAAACTTGATCTCATCATAATCACTACTAATAGAAAGTCCTGGGGTGTTTCCAAGTCTGAACTTTGAAGCTGTCAGTCCAGAACCTTACTGTTGATTAGAATCTCTCCAGTTTCTGTTTGACTTGAAGCATTGAACAGTTAAGGAGTGATGGCTTGAGTTTCCTCCTAAAAGAGGCTTATCACTTCTATATTAGATTAATAAATTGTGTGCTTTAAAATGTGGGGACATTGTAAAGTTACTTTTTTTTTTTCTTCATAAAAACACTGTGTAATGTACTGCTAAGTAAATTTGCTGTTTGCTACTTCAGTTTTTTGAGGGTTTTTTTTTTTGTTTGTTTGTTTGTTTATTTTTTGGGTTTTTTTTTTTTCAGAAAATATGCAACATGTGAGCACAGATAGGTTTCTGAACCTCACAGGAAATGTAACCTTTCAGAGGGCTCTGCAGGATGTGTCCTCTTGTGCTAAGAGGCAGATACATATTTAAAAATGTAAAACTAAGGCTGGGAAGATGGTTTAGTGGTGGAGTGCCTTTCTAAAGAACCTTTCTTTAGTTCCTAACACTGCTGGATGGGTGAGTGGGTGAGTGGGTGGATAGGTTAGAATATTAGTGAGACTAGAGCTTGTTCCAGGACAGGCTCCAAATCAATACAGAGAAACCCTGTCCCGAAAAACAATATCCGTGAGACTAGACTAAGGTTCTAATAAACTCTGGTGTGTAGAAGCAAAAATTGGTGGACTACACGGTCCTTGTTCACTGCCTTTTGGAGTTCTTGCCTTTCTTGGTTTTACTTCCTAAGCCATCTAAGCAGTTACATGATCATTAGCATATTGTGTAATCTGTGCCTCGGTTTCATCAGCCTTTGAAGATTTAGTAGTATTTGTTTCCTACTATAGGCTGCAGGCAAAGTTGAAATGAGGTCTGTGGTATATATCAGGAGTGCCTTGAAAACCGTTGCTATAAAGAAGATGATAACTCTGCTTCCTCATTTCTTTTCAAGTGTCTTGATATATTTTATTCCAGCACAAAACAGAAAAAAGATCCTTCTCATTCTGACCTTTCTCTCTTGTTCCTTCATAGTCTTGGCACTCTTTTCTTCCTCTTTTCCAGTTATGAACCCTTCACTTAGCTTGGCTTGCTACCTGTTTTTCGTACCACCTTCTCAGGTAGTCCTTGCAGGCATTGGGTATCCTGCTTGTTCATCTTCAAGAAGTGCTTCTCTGTACAGCCTTTACTGATTCACCCACATGATGTGCTCATGACCAAAGTCAAGTATCTTTAGGATCTAGTGGCACCGTAGGCATGGTGAGACACTAAATAAGTAGACTAGAAACCCATCTCATTGGTAATGTTTAATAGCTACTATTTTACAATATGTGTTACCTCTTAAATACAGATTATGATACCTTCAACATCTTAATAGCCTTGGTTTATATTATTAGTCTTAATAGTATTCTTTCGAGTAAGAACCTTAAATCTATTAACTTGAAGCATTCAGTGCTGTATATAGAGTACAGCAGCCCTGGGTTGAAGTTCTCAGTGACACTTGTGCACTACAAGTTAAGGCAATTTCTTTACTTCTCTGCCTCAGTTTTCTCATCCACACACACAAAATAAGTTTTTAACCACCTCAGAAGCGAACAATCAGGATTCACCAAAACACCCAAGACAGTGCTTGACACATAGTAGGTATTGCAATAAATATTAGTTTTCTTTCCCTGTCACTGTGGGGTTGAATAGATGTGCTATTTACTTAAATATGTGATTGGTTTTCTACATCTTCTTTTTTTCCAGACCTATTCCATGGCAGTATATCTTGTAAAACAGTTGTCCTCAACAGTTCTTCTTCAGAGGTTACGAGCAAAGGGAATAAGGAATCCGGATCATTCTAGAGCTTTAAGTACGTATGATAAACTTACTTCACATATGCAACTAAACTATCTTGTTAAGGTTAGAATAGTGTTTTTTCTCACTCAGATTTTTTTTCTATTTTAAACCAGAGCCTGTGTAGAGGATTTAAAAACTCCCAAGTATCTAATATTGTGAACTTGTAAATTAATATCTAAAGGTAGTTGTAACGTCTTTGTTGTGAAACTTTATTTGATGATCTGTGTTTTACAGATCTTAATATTTACTTTGTAAAGTTACTTCCTGAATGTAATAATTTATTACAACTTCATAAAAACAGTGTTTAAAGAAATTTTAGGAGATGGAAAGGAAATCTTGGCATGACTTTCAAGAACATTATTTATGTTCTCAATAATATTTTATATCCGGGAGAAACACAATTATGTGATGGCTATCTGCTTGCTTTACCAAAGTAAAAGAAGTCAGTGGGAATATTTTTTGAGAATTTTATCCAATGACACACCACCACCACACATTCACACAATTCCCCCTTGGATGTTTCGTTTAGATATGTTAAAATTGAAATTAAATAAAGTATTCAAATGGACTTCTACCTCAAGTTTTGAGCATCTTTAGCTTTTCTAAAGAGATGATTTAAGTTCTTCCTTAATTCTCATTTTGAGAGGTGTGGGTTCTTTGTAGGAGAATTTAGAGGTAGAGGTTTGGTGCGTAGGAAGCAGCACATTCCATGCAAGAATGTGATAGCTGTTCTTGACTCTGTAGTTTAGGCTGGCTTCAAACTTGTTGTGATCCTCCTGCTTCAGTGCTGGGATCACAGGCAGGAGCCACCACACCTTGCACTTGAAGCTCTTAAAATGAGTTATTAATAGCAGCCTATTCTCAGATTTGTTGTTAACAGTATGATGGGGGGAAAGTAGGAGCACAACTTGTATCCTTTCTATACCCTTTTCTGTAGTGGAGTGACAGATCCTGACACCCTGATGAGCTGAACACCTGCAGTAGTTCCCTGGAGGTTGTTTTCCTGTACTAAAAGGATCCTTTTGAAAATGCAGATAGCTGGGCATGGTGGTACACACCTATAGGCAAAGCTGCTCAGTGGGCTGAGACAGGAGGGTCTTTTGAACCAAGAGCTGAAATGAAAGCACTGTTTGTGCATTTAGGGGAATGGAGGCTCCATGAGTCAGAGACAAGGAAATAGATCCTTCAGAGAAGAAAGCATAGACATCTACCTGGAATAAATGTGCAAGAGAGGCATTCTTCCTTTTTCACAGCCTAGCTGAAGTCATCCCTGGCTGACAGTCAGTCTTTATTGTTGCCTTGTATTGGTAGATTCTCATCTAGTCAGAAAGCATTATAGAATTATGTGGTAAACCATGGTGGAAAAGACAAAAAGATACATACCATGGAAGAAGGCAGGTGAAGCTTTTGGATTTAACAACAAAGTGGGCTGTTTGCACAGGCTCTTGTTCTGGGAGGCCTGGGTTGGGTTTTTAGGAACCCCATCCAGCTGCTGTTAAGCAGCAAAAACTACTTAATTCCAAAGCTAATTACTTTGCATCTTTTTGCACTGGTAGTCTGAGTGAGAGTCTTGTGGCCCAGTGGTGCCAAAATGACAAGGACAGACTAAGGAGACATTCTCAGCCTAACCCTGCCTCTCCTGTTCCTTTGTTCTCCTGAGGTGCTTGTTGTCCAGGTGAACAAATGGAACATTAATTGGATTTTACCAGTAAGAAATATATTGTAGGAACTTGAGAGGTGGCTCAGAGATTAAGAGCACAGGCTGCTGCTCTTCCAGAGGTCCTGAGTTCAATTCCCAGCAACCACATGGTGGCTCACAACCATCTGTAATGAGATCTGGTGCCTTCTTCTGGCATGTAGGCATACATGCAGACAGAACAATAAATCTTTTTTTTAAAAAGAAGAAATGTATTGCAGTTAACTAAAAAGGCACTTGCCTCTATGTTACCTATAAAGAAATAACTTTCCCCAAAAATTATGTAAGTAAAATATGTTGTATTTTATAAAATATCCTTATATTTTATAATGTTTTAAATTATAAGAAAGTATCACTTCTCAGGATTTTTTGGGGGAGGGGGTGATAAAATAGTTTTTCGTGTAACAGTCCTGGCTGTCATGGAACTTGCTCTGTAGATGAGGCTCCCCTCAAACTCACATATCTGCCTCTCTCTGCCTCCAGAGTGTTGGGATTAAAGGCGTGTGCCACCAACATCAGGCTTTCTCTGGAATGTTTGAAGCATGAACTTGCTTACAATTGCATTGATTGTAAGTAATACTTAACCTTATAAGGAAGGTCTGCTGACAGTTGTGTTAGTCAAATCCATGCATTATCGTGTTATTGGAATAAGGCTGATAGTATTTAAAATTTAGTCTTCTCATTGAGAAAATGTATTCTGTGGGCTGGAGAAATGGTTCAGCCAGTCAAGGCAAGGCTCACAATCAAATGTCAAGATAAAATGAAGTGAGTTCTGTATTTTCATTCAAGAAATTAAATGAAGAATTTACTGTGTTCTAGTAAGAACATAGCACAGCTTACACAAGACCACACCTCTGTATCTCCCAAAAGTTTGAAATCTGATGGGAAAAGCTGACCAAGTCATTAGTAAGTTATAATTGTGGCATGTGTCTTAAGGAAGACAGCAAACTCTGAAGAGACACCACAGGGTATTCTAGTCCTGTCTGTGATGCTAAGGACAGTACTGGGAGTGAAGAGGAGTTGTTAAGCCCCAGGATAGGAAGGGAATGTGTCCAGTGAAAAGGCCTGGGAAACTACGATACTGAAAAGAAGACTACTGGGGCGTGGGACTGTGTAAATTCATAGTGCTGTAAAGGTAGATAGATGGTAGAAAGCCATAAAAGGATTCTTAAATAGAGGAATGATCTGATCATCAGTTGGAGGACAAACGAGGAGCAAGTCTGATGCTCTGGAGCCAGTTAGGAGCCTTTCACTTAGAAAACCAAAACCAAGTTTGTTATTGTGTGTGTATTTGCACGAGAGAGGGTGGCTGTATTGGGGATGGAAGTCAGAGGACAGCTTTGGAGTCCTTTCTTTCTTTCACCTTTGCATCTGTTCCAGGAGGGTCAGTTTGTGCAGCAAGTGCCTTAACCCATGGAATATTGCATTGGCTGCATTCTTAAGCACTGTATTCCACATTAATGTTTTTTTTCTAAAATGGAAAATGGAATTTAAAAGATGAGATTTTAAAAGAACTGAGTGCACTCTTAGACTTGTGGTGTTGGAGGTGTGCATGCATAGAAGGTGACAGTGCTCAGAAACACCTCACTGGTCCTTCACTCCAATTTCTAGTTCCTCTTGTCTCATGTGTTCCTGATAAGTCTCCTTCATACCTTAAAATTCTGCTTCTTGCTGGGTGGTGATGGCACACACCTTTAATCTCAGCACTTGGGAGGCAGAGGCAGCAGATCACTGTGAGAGTTCAAGACCAGCATGGTCTACAAATCAAGTTGCAGGCCAGCCAGGGCTAGACAGTGAGACCTTGTCTCAAGAAAATACCTCTACTTCTTGTTTGTCCTATTTCACTCAACAGTGGCAGTCTTCACTGGGCAGTGGTGGCTCATGCCTTTAAAAACATACAAATAAACAAGCAAACAAACACCAAGTTGTTCTGCACTGCTCTGTGTCCCTCCTGTAGCACTCACAGAGTCTCTGAGCCCTGTAGCTGCCCTGACTGTACTCAAGCAGTGACCACAGCAGTGCTCTCCAAAGCATTTCTACCTTGGAGGCTTTGCTGTGTTTGATACCAACCTCTTTCTCCTTGAAATTGTCTCCTCCCTCTTCTGACCTCAACCACCTTCCTTCAAGGGACTCTTAGAGAGAAGCATCCAAATGCTAGGCACAGTGGCCCTTAATCCCAGCCGGGGAAGGAGAGGTAGACTGAGAGTTAAGAGGCCAGCCAGGGCTGTGTGGTGAGACCCTGGGGGAGCAGTTGGGCATATATTCTAAATAGTCCCTGGAATTCCATGCTTGTTCTGTTTTTTGTGTCCACTCTTACTTCGTAAACTAGTACTAGTTCCCAAACATAAATATTCTTTCAGGTCTCTCCTCCAATTTGAGATTGCATAAGCTGATTCCCTTCCCCTAAACATTGCTCTACTTCATCAGAACCAAAAATTTAAAACTCATTCAGTTTTGTCAGCTGGCAACCTAAACCTTTCTCAAATCTGTCTTCTGTCATTGCCCTCATTTAAACCCTTACATCTTGTCTTTTTCTCTTTAAAAGCTTTGTCCTAAATAATGTATTCACCCCTTTATTGGCTTTTCTTGTCTCTTCCCTGGTAGTGGCCTAACTTACTGACATATGTCTGATCTTACCATTCTCTTTCATCCCCTGAGTGCCTGACACCTGTGAAATAAAATCTGCAGTTCCACTAGTGTGACATACAACACTGATGTGACTTTCTTAATACTACCCCAGATCTCTTTGTATTTATCTCTTTACCTCTCTCATATTTTACTTTGCAAAAACACATCATATTCCCTCTCTCCCCCCTCAGTGCTAGAATGTTCTTATTGCTTCAAAACTTCTAGCTGCTTCTACTGCCTCACTCCAGTGGTTCTTTGTTCCCCAGCACCTCCAGTCTCTTGGCTACCATCATTTGGAGAGGACCCCACTGAGCATCTCCTACTGCTGGCTTTCATCTTGGTCTTCTTGGAGTTCTCACTGCCTCACACACATAGTCAATGCTCACATTTTGTTGAGTTACTGTTCTTGCTTATGATCTTCCTGCTGCAGCTTCCCACATGAATTCTATACTCAATGATTGGTGTTAACTGATGAAATATAGAGTGGAATTGGTCTCTAAAACCTTTTGTATCTTCTGTTGAGCTTAATATGTTTACTTGTTTTCACCCTTAAAATTCTAAAAGATTGAATTAAAATATTCTGATATTAAGTGAGGGAGAGAAATCACTTATAACCCAAAATAGCACCATCTAATAGGGCAGTCTAAAACAATTATACAGTTGTATGGTAATCACCAGCTACATGGCTAATACAAGGTGACTAATACAACTAAGATGTTGAATTTTTAAATTAAATTATATTTTAATGTATTTAATACAGGTTCATTGTGCTAATACTAGTAACTCATAATAAAAATTCAGCTGGGCAGCGGTGGCCCACGCCTTTTAATTTAATCTCAGCATTTTGGAGACAGAGGCAGGTGGATCTCTTGAGTTTGAGAGCAGCCTGGTCTACAGAGCAAGTTCCAGGACAGCCAGAAAAACTCTTACCTCAAAAAACAAAGAACAACAGCCAAACCAGGGAAACATTAGCAAGATGACGTTTACACATGACTAGCTATAACTTTAGTCATAAAGCACTCTTACCACTGCAGATCATGGTAACACAAGAAAACCACCTCTAAAGGACTTCCCACAAATGCAAAGTTTTGCTTTTCCTGCCTCCTAGCTATCTAACTATTCCAACTAAGTTGCTTTAAAGTAATATTTTCCCCCTCAATTACTTTCTTTGGCTTTTTGTCAAAAGGAAAAAGAAAAAAAAAAAGATTGACCATTGGTATGTTAGTCTGTTCCTGGACTCTTCCATTGGCCACATTCTCAATTACTGTGGCCTCTTAGTAAGCCTTGAAAACAGAGTCTCCCCCCTCTTCCTTTTTCAGAGTTATTTTGATTATAAGTCCCTTATAGAAAATAGTATTCCAAGAAATTGTTTGAGCATTTGTGAAAAACTGAAAAAGAAAAATTATTTAATTACTACCTTTATAGATGCAAAAGAGACAGTTGGCTAAATTTAACATCTATTCCTGATTTAAAAACAAAAAAGAAACTCTGAGCAAAATATTAAACAATAAGGGAACTGCCTCTATGTTACAACTATTTATTTAAACAAAAAACTTGAGTTAGTATAATAGTGGTAAAACTTGAATGACTGTGAATAAAGTTAGAGGGTTGGGGTTAGAGGGTTGGGGCCTACCGTTGCCCTGAGGTCCTAGCTAGTACATTAAGGAAGGAAAGATAGCGAGTATGGGTGCAGGATAATTATTATCTTCATTTGCAGATTATTTACACAGGAAAAAGACCCAAAGAATCTCTAAAGAAGCTGCTAGAACAAATACATGAGTCATGAGTTGGAAAATTCATGATCAATACATGTTACTGAATTGTATTTATTATTAATGCATAACTGGAAAATGTTGAAATTCAGACAGTTATGCATCCTTAGAGAAATGTGGCATAAAAGATGTGCAAGGTGTAGATGCTGAAAACCTCAAAGTCCACCCCCAGTGACACAAGTCTCCCAACAAAGCCACACCTCCTAATCCTTCTCAAATAGTGCCACTCCCTCGTGACTAAGTATCCAACTGTATGACAGTGGGGGCCATTCTTATTCAAACTACTACATATGGGAAGTATAAAGAATCTTTTATAGCAAACTGTAGGACACTAGAAGAATAGCCATGGAAAGTAAAATTGTTGGTGCCTCCTTTTTTTGAAAATTATAGGAAGTTTGAACTGAAAAGAGTTTAAGAAATTATCTGGTGTAGATTCCAGATTTACAGTAACATTAAGCTGAAAGAGGCAGATTGACTTGCTAAAGACAGCACAGTGAGTTTATGGGTAAACAGCAGGATCCAGTTACATGGTAAAGAAAATAGTTGAACCTTTTGTTTTCATAACTTATTTTTATCATTACTCTTTATTACTTTCCCTTAAAAGAAATTAATATAAATTAATCATACTTTTAAAGAAAATCACTGGTTTCTTTGAAAAATAATTTAAAGGGCCTGCCATCCCTACACATGGAAGCTGCTGTTGGTCATCCCTGTGGGCTGTGATGCAGTACCAGGGCTTTGCAGGAGCTTCAGCTAGGCTACAGGGAGTTCTTCCCTTGCTTCCTCTGAAGGGCATAAGCTGTGTGACTGCTCTTAGCTTTCCAGTCAGTTGATTAGACGATAATTGAGTAGATTATTTTGGAGTTATTTAAGTTTCAGATTTTAAGCTTTTTAAAAAACATGTTATATTGGTAATGTCTTTAATAAACTTGTTCTGTCTGTTTTCCCTTCAATGCATTTCAGTTAAAGAGAAATTAACTGCAGATCCAGACAGTGAAATAGCTACCACCAGCCTCCGGGTTTCACTGCTGTGTCCAGTAAGTGTTTGCTAATACTTGTCTTTGAGGGTGGTATGTATACTTCTTTCTACTGAGCATGAGAAATCCTGCTTACTTGAAGAATCTACCCACTCTATACTGTCAGAGTTTATCAAAATGGAAAGACACTGAGTTCAAGGCCAGGCTGGTCTCCATATCAGACTCCAAGATGACTTTGTCTTTAAAAAAAATTAAAAACAACAACAAAACCCACAAATGGGGCTGGAGAGATGGCTCAGAGGTCAAGAGCACTACCCATTCTTCCAGAGGTCCCAAATGGTGGCTCACAACCATCTATTATGGGATCTGATGTCTTCTCCTGGTATGCAGGCAGAACACTATATACATAATAAATACATAAATCTTTAAAACACACACATATACAAAAAGATGCAATTCCCAGCGACACACACACACACACACACACACAAGCACCAGATCTGGTAACCTATGCCTATAATCACAGAACTTGGAGTGGGGTGGGATGGGGTGCTGAATCAGATGGATTAGCATGAGTTCAAGACCAGCTGAGCTACACCATGTCTCAATTTTTTAGAAAAGAAGGAGAAAATCCTGGTTTGACTGACTGATTGCCTTACAATTAACTTAAGAATACGTATGATCTAGAAAGGGAAGCTTAAGAAACTTTATATTCAAATGAAAAAAATATGATGAAATTATTAAACCTATAAGCAAAAAAAAAAAAGTGTTGTTGAAGTTCATTTCATACCTAATTTGTTGTTGGGCCCACCAGCATTAGAGATGGCAATTGAATATTGCCTTCATATGAAAGAAGGTGAAATTGCTGACATTTTGATTACCTCTTGTTCTATAATTGATCAAATTAACTATTTAAATATATGAAGAATGAGAGGACACAGGTGTTTCCTGATTTGCCTGGATTGTTCAGAAAGGTGATACCATGTTGAAAGCATTGAGATCACACTAATCTAAGTGATGGTAGTCCTTATGTTCTTGAAGAAGCAAGAGGATTTTAAAAAATGAAATGGTACTTACCCTACATCTTAGCCTTGTATTGCTTACTAAGCTTTGTCTTGGCTATAAAGTCATTGGTGTTTGCTTAGTTTTTAGTTCTGTTTTTTTACATGTTTCCTAAAGCCGGGTTCCCTACTTGTTACACACCTTCATGGCCTTCATGTTTTCTAGAAGAAACAAAGTGCAGGAAGCTGCACTCCTGTGGCCATGGCTCTGTCATCTGCTGTGTGGAGGACTTCCCTTCTGAGCTGTCTTTATAGCCCATCTTCCTTAAGAATTGTCAAGCTATTTTCAGTTTTTTGAGACAAGATTTCTCTATGTAGTCCAGGCTGTCCTGGAACTCACTTTGTGGAGCAGGCTGGCTTCGAACTCACAGAGATCCACCTACCTCTGCCTCCTGAGTTCTGGGATTAAAGACATGTGCCACTACCACACAGCTAGATTGTTATTATTAAAAGTTCTTTATAACCAGATAAATGTTATCACAGTCTAAACATAGGCTGTAAAGAAATGTAGGTTTGTTGTTGTTTATAAATAGATAAATAATGGAGAATTAGCTGGGAAATAAAAGGACAAACCATTTTTTTAAGAAGCATAAAATTGTCTCAAGACCAGGAAAGGTAGAAAAATGAGAGGGAAAACAAAACTTAAAAATAAACAAAATAATTTAAAATGTCATATATCATTCTTTTTCTCCAAATCCTGACTTGACCTACTTCCCTTTTCATGGTTTCTTGCTGCTTTGTTTTATTGTAAAACCCCAGTTGAGAGAATTTGATAAATTCAGAAAAACACAGAAGCTTCATTTCCTATTTAAATCACTAGAGGAATCTTTTTCCTTTGTATTCCCATCTTAAAAGTGTTTACTGCTGACCAATATGTAATATTTATAATGTTGAGCAATCACATGAAATGTGTTCATATAAAGAAGCAGCTCAGGGTATATGACAGCAGTTTTATTTATGGAGTAAGATTTGCATTCTATGGTTCAGGTGCTTTCCCATGTTACTAGGAAATGTTGATCACATTTTGCTTCTTACACTACTTGATTTAGTAAGCTGGCTTCTAATTTTTGTTCTTAGTCCCCCTGTGTTCTCTCTCATTAGTTCTGACAGTTTTAGAAATTCATTGTAAATTAGCATCTGCTTTCAAAATTCAGATTATTAAAAACCCTACTATATATAATATATAATTACAATACGTCATGAGTTTCTGTCTGGCTAAAGGGATAACTCCCTACAGTTATTCCAGAACATCAAGGCCATATATTTTAGGTATGTTTTTACTCAAAAATAAAATATAATTGTGATAACTCATCTATATATCAAATTTATGGAATCATAAAAGGAGATTTGTTCTTGGAAATATGTAAATATGCTGTCTTACTGTGCATTTCTATTTCCCTTTTGTAATATGCAGAGCCCAGAGTAAATGAATTTCTGTTATTTGTGTGCCATTTAGCTAAAGGCAACAAAAATAATTAAAATGCGTCTGCTCTTTGAGGATTGTCATTTCTAATTTATTAATACCAGAGACAGAAGTGTTGAAGTCAGATGTGGGCTGTACCATAGACCTGCAAACCCAAATGCAGATAATTTAGAGTTTATAGAAGAGAAAGTAAACTAGAAATTATTTTATGAGTGTTTATTAGTATGGAAAACATCACACTTTTTATGAGAAAAAGTACATGTTGTCATGACACTGTAGGGTGTATGCTGGCTTAGACTTACATCTAGTTTTTTCTCATGCAGCATCATGAGCAGCAGCACCATTATGTAAAGTCAGCCTCACTAGAAAGCATGTTTGTTGGTAGATGATGCAAATATCCATTTGTCCCACAAAGGGAAGAGAACTTTGTAATCAAAAGACTAAATGGCTCAGCACTCACCCTTTCCAATACCAAGTTAGAGGATAATCGATAAATGCTTATGTGATAGACACTTAAATCTTTAGTGATTGATTTTAAAAATCAGAGATAGGAGGATTTTTTCACCGAAGAGTTATTTTATAATTCTTTGACTTGGCATTTGTCGTATAGCTAATAAAAGGCCATACTTTTGAACATGAACTTTTGCTTTCTTACTCCATTTATGATTGTCATTCTTACACTGTTTACCTATCAATTTGCTTTCAGACTGTAGATCACCTTGTCAGTGAAGTGCACCACGAAGACTCGGGATCATTTTCTTGCCTGTGTGCACAAAGGGCTAACTAAACAGCTTCATGACACCCTTTACTAAACTTGTATTCATTTTTATGATTTGATTTCCATAAGTACATGGGGGAAAAAAAAAAAAAAAAAAAACGCCAAAGAACAAACTAGTTTTGGCAACAGAAAATTCATTGCCTGTTTGTCATTAGCAAAGTCCAGCAAGATTTTCCAAGTTAGAATCTAGTTAATGGTGCCAAATTATTAAATGTTTATCTTGTTATTTTGATATACTTTCAGTGGGAGGGCATTTGTTTTTTTGGAACTGAGGATCATATTGCTCATACTGGCCTCAGATTCACTGTTCTACCCAAGGATGATCTTGAACAGATTCCAGACTCACATCTGTGAGTCACACACAATACAGGAACTCAGGACTTCCTGCATGTTAGGCAAATGTTGTACTGACTATATCTCAGTCCCAAATTGAATATTTTATATTTTATTTAATTAAACATTAACTATAAAATGCAGATTCCTTTTGGTTGCTTAATATCAAATGAAAAAACCATAGGTTGAAAGTCCTGTGGGAACTCAGTGCCAGAACATTAAGTTCCCAGATGCAGAGCTGTTAGGCTCCTCCCAATGCTTCATGGAAACAGTGAGTAAGACAGAAAGGATGATTTCAAAATCCAAGCAACAGACCATAGAATTTATACTCTGAAAGAGGTAGTTCTCAAAGACTTTCTTTTCACATGCCTTTATTCCTATAAAATTCCCAGCTGTCAGTCATCTTTCAGCATAAAGAGTTCTCTTAGGACTGCTGGTATGCACAGCTGACCGTTTATCAGCATACAAGACTATCATTCATTCTACAGTATAGCGGGTCCTTTTCCAAAGCTGGAGACAAGAACATGAGTCTGACCTGTTTCCAGTAGTAGATACACAAATAGTATAATCTTATGCAAGGGTAGAGCTGGGTGAGACACAGGAGAAGGGTACCCTCATTTTACTCTGGGTCTCTCCTCTCCTTGCTTTGGATATGATACATGGGTGTTCCTCTGTGTCCAGTGTCCTTTTTAAATTCTTCATCACTGCATCCGGGGGAAATAAGGAGGAAATGATGCTACTTTCCGGATAGAAAAGGAGGCCCAGAGAGGTTAAGTTTCTGCCCTAGAAGTACAGTAAATCATTGGTACCAGAACAATAATTTAGAGCCCTGTGACAGTTGGTTTCCTTGGTAGACCAGGAAATGACATGTTTCCTTGAAATTTTTGTAAGCCAAGAACCTTTTTCTCTTTTAATTTCCATACAGAAAGTCTTTTTGCATGAATTCAGCAAATATTATCATTATAGAAAGTGAGGGACTTACATATTCTGTGGCCATTATTGGCTTTGGGAACACTGTAGTAGTCATGGTACAGCATAGCATTCCTTGTGTAGGTCTCAGACAAGGTTTCTACCTTGGGCCTAACCAAGCAGCTTAGGACAAGTAAGAGTCAGCCTGTGTCAACTCAGCAATCATGAGGCAAGAAAAATGTCCCTGAATTATCTGGTGATGCTTGAGACCCAGGGCTGTTTGCTGTGAGATGATGTCCAGTAAGGAAAGAGATACAGAGTGCACAACACCTACTTTCTATTCCAGCTGCCCCTAGCCATTATGCCTCACACTGTGGAGGAAATGGGAGATTCTGGCTTCATCCCGTGAACTAGACAGTCATTCAGACATGAAGCTAGAGTCCATACTGATCTCCATGACTGGCCATAGTTAATAAGACCTTTCTTTTTCTAAATGTTTAATCAGACACTTAACATTTTTCAGATCAAAGACTGATTTAAGAATATGAGAGTGTCCCAGGTGTTGATGGTGCATGCCTTTAATCCCAGCACTAGGGAGGCAGAAGCAGGTTGAGGCCAACCTGGTCTACAAGAGCGAGTTCCAGAACAGCCTCCAAAGCCACAGAGAAACCCTGTCTCAGGAAGAGGGGAAAAAAAAAACAGTTGGCTGGAAATATACCTCAGCATGCACAAGGCCCCAGGTTCAGTTCCCACCCCTCACCCCCCACACATATACAGGAAATAGAGAACATTTTCAAACGAGTTCAGGCCTTTCCAACAAGAAACTCATCTTGCAGCCTGTAGATGGTGGTAAACGGTCCTTAAGGTAGACTAAATAGTCACTGTTTTGATATTCAAAGTAGTGTTTAATTAACCTGCAGGCAGGTTTCTCAGAACAATGTGTTTTTTGTTCTTCCATGGACACAACACAACCACAGTATGATTTTTATATTAAAAATTTTAATTTATTGAAATTAAAATGTAAGTTTAACATTTTCACATTTCCCTTAAGTGTTATTATTACATATCTATGTGTTTATACACATATATATTCCTAAATCTATAGATACAACCTCTTCAGTCCATATGATGGACTAATAGTTGTATGCCTATAATTTCAGGGCTCATCATTGGTATCTGATAGCCAGTTAGGAGGTTTATCCCTGGGGAAGACTGTTTATCCTATTCATGACATTGCTTAATTGCTTATATATAGTTCTCTGTCTAGGAGTTGGGCACTATGAGATTTCCCTGTATCACGTTAGCATGTCTGTGGGCATTATCCTTGGGTCCTGTTCTGCCAGCCATGTTGTACAGTGGGTGAGAAGCTTCCCTGTCATGTCTTGGAGGCACAGTGTCAGCAGATTTCATGCTTCTCTGACCTTGACAGTCTTCCTGCCCCCTCTTCCATGATGTTCACTGAGCCTTAGGTACAGGGGTTGTGCAGTGTGCTTGAGAGTAACATATATGCACATTGTATTGTAGGGAATCATTATTAAAACCTAAGATACTGAATAACAGATATTAATATTGACCTTTTCCCTCTCTTAAAGCTTGGGAAAATGCGGCTGACAATTCCATGTCGGGCACTTACCTGTTCCCACCTTCAGTGTTTTGATGCAACTCTTTATATTCAAATGAATGAAAAAAAGCCAACATGGGTTTGTCCTGTCTGTGATAAGAAGGCTCCATATGAACACCTTATTATTGATGGGTATGTATGTTTACATTTCTCCTTGTGTTTTAAAATGACCCTCTGTTATGCAAGTGTTTGAGATAAAACCTAGAGGTAAATTTTTCAAAGTAGGATTGATTTTCATTATTTGTGAAATCGGTGAGTAATTAACATTGTAAATTCTTTTCATCTTTCAGGGTTGTTTTAAAACATTTATGGGGGGGAGGGAATAGTGTGCATATGGGAATTAGAGGAAAACACTGGCAAGTTCATTCTTTTACCATGTGCCTTTTGGGGATCAAACTTGAGTTGGCAGCAGAAACCTCCTGGGCCATCTTGGTGTGCTCTGTCTTTAAAATTTTTAACTTTATTTGTGTGTATTCGGCTTGTTTTGAAAACACTTCCTTTTTCTTCAGCACCTTCTGTTGTTTACCATTTTAAGCACCAGTAGTTCTACACAGGGTATGCATATACTTTTGAGTACATCTAAGACCTTACAGAGTGCATTGGAGAAAGCATGATTAATTATGCAGTTCTGGTTAGCTCAAATTCATCACAAATAAATAATAAATAAACAAATAAAGGGTTTTGGAGGTAAAGGAATGGCTTAGCAGTTAAGAACCTGTATGGCTTTATAGGTCGCCCAGGTTTTGTTCCCAGACCAGGGGATCTGATACCCTTTTCTATACTTCATGTGCACATAGCTACAGGCAAATACACACACTAAACAATTTGTAAATATATCTTTTTAAAAGTTGGACTTTTTAGTAGAAGGTAGTCAGTTTCTAGAGATTCGATCTGACTTCTGTCCTGTCCGTGAAGACCTGTTCTCCACTGTGAGAGCTCAGGCATGAGCAGTCAGCTAAGAATGGCTCCCTTTGTTCTGCTGCATGTGTTTCTATCCTTGTCTTCACTGTTGCAACACAGTGATCAGCAGTTCTCCTTAAAATATGATATTTGTCTGTGGCTTTTGACCTATTGGTATCTGGCCATGAGTCTGCCACTTCCCTTAGGTTTCTGTTTGTCTTTTTGCCACTGAACAAGAAACAAGGAAATGAACTCTAAGAAAGGAAAGTGCCTTCCTGATATTTCTAGAATTCTTTAGTAAAACACTCAAAACAATATAATTTTTTTATAGTGTATGAGAAGGCATAAGAGCCTTTAATTTAATGTATTTATCCATAGACTTACAACTCAGAGCTTTAAAAATGTCAGTCTTGGGAAAATATAAGTAAGCAGTGGTACTTCCTGTTAGATTTTTCAGAAATGAAATAACTAACTTATAAATTTAAATTAATAGGATTTATTTTACAAGCTCTGTATAATATATATCTTAGTTCTTTCCTTTCTTAAAATAAAATATCTATCTATCTCTGAAAATTGGAAAGAACAAGAAAAAAAGGCATTTTTAATATAGCTTCTGGTTTTATTTTTACATAAATTGTGATTATATGCTATTAATAATGATTTTTAGTCTTTGGTTTCTTTTAACATTCTAACCAGATGATTTGGTCACAATGAATTTCAAGCATTCCCTATAAATGTTATTTTAGTGCCAATGTATTATTTTATTTGGACTTAATTGTTGGTTGTACATTTTGTTTTTATTTTATTTTTGAGATATGTTTCTCTGTATAGCAATGGCTGTCCTGGAACTCGCTCTATAAACCAGGCTGGCCTTGAACTCTCTAGAGATCCACCTGATTCTGCCTCTGCCTCTGCCTCCCGAGTTCTGGGAAAACATGCACCACCACCACCTGGCTGATTGTACATCTTTATATGTATGGCTTCAGTTTATCAAAAAGACCTTATGAGCAGTTTACAAGTATATAGTATAAAGAAGAAAACTGAATACATATAAAATCACCACCCAGAGATAACTAGTACATGCTTTTACTCACACAGAGAATCTTGTTTTGAGATATCTCTTTTCTTGACCTTCTCAGTTTTTCTGAACTGAGATGTATCTGTGTATTTAAAAATCTCGGGGCCACAGAGTTGGCTCAGTGAGTAAAGGTGCTTGTTACCAAGGCTGACAATCTGAATTCAATCCCCCGGAACCCACATGGTGGAAGTAGACAACCAACTCCTACAAATTGTCTTCATATCTCCATAAATGCACTGTAGTACCTACCTACCCATATAACACACACTAAGTAAATGTTTTTGAAATGTCTTTTCTTTTTCCAAAGTTAGATGACTTTTTATATGAATGTTCCACAGTTTGAGTAACTAATTTTTCCTATTTAGCATTAGGTTTTGAGAACAAATGTAATTTATCTGCTCTACTTTCTTTTCCCCCATATACTACTTATATAAAACATAGGAAAAAAGTATTTTAGAAGTCTTGTTTCTCAATTCTCCACATTTAAACTGCTGTACTTAGGTCAGATTGTTTGTCTAGGTTGTTTATGGAAATACTGAAGTACTGTACAGACTGTGATGAAATACAATTTAAAGAGGACGGCTCATGGGCTCCAATGAGATCGAAAAAGGAAGTTCAGGAAGTTACTGCCTCCTACAACGGAGTTGACGGTGAGTACCTGTTCACAAATCTGTGGTTGCCACTGTAATGTGCCATGACTTTCACAGATATAGACTTTGAACATTCTGAGCTCAGTAATTGTTTGTTAGGTTATTGATGAAATATCCACAAATAGCAGGATTAAACTTTTTTTTTTTTTTTTTTTTTTTTTTTTTTGCCAGCCTTAAGATTTTTATGGTGCTAGCTTTCAGAGTATTCTAAAGTCACTTCTAAAATCCTAGTTTTGAAGCACTACCCTTTTAAAGGATTTTATAGTTTTGGCACAGAGTAGTGAGCGTTGATTTTTTTTTTTCCATCTCTATTTTTTTCTTTTGTTTGTTTTGTTTTTTTAGACAGGGTCTCACTGTGTAGCCCTAGATGGCTTGGAACTCACAAAGATCCACTTGCCTCTGTCTCCCTAGTGCTATGACCAAAGGTGTGCTCCACCACACCCAGCTGCTTTTTTCTTTAAATGTTCATATGTATATGTGGATAGATTTGACTTTTAGTGTTTTGTTGGAAGGAGACAAACTTTTTAAAAATATTAGTATTTCCTAGCTATTTTGAATGCTATATAGATAAGCTATAACATACAATCCTGCTCTAAAATATTTATTCTGAAATGGACATAAAAGATACTTTTTTTTTTTTTTTTTAAAGATCTCTTTGTGTATGTAGCTCTGGCTGTCCTGGAACTCACTATGTAGACCAGGCTGGCCTTGAACTCACAGAATTACTCTGCCTCTAGAGTGCTGGGATTAAAGTCTTACGTCATCACATCCAGCCATAAATACATTTTGTTTATTCTAATTCAAAACTATTTTTTAAAATAATTCATTAACAACCAGTAAGAAGTGGTGGTTTTAAACTTAGTAGAGCAGAGCTACTGTTACAACTCCGGCTACAATAGTGTTGTTACTCTAAACTGATAGTCTGCAAGGACACTGAGAAAATAGGAGACTTGACACATGTCTTGTGCTTTAATCATTCCCACACAGGATGCTTGAGCTCCACACTGGAACATCAGGTGACTTCACACAGCCAGTCCTCAAATAAAAACAAGAAAGTCGAGGTGATTGACCTAACCATAGACAGTTCATCAGATGAAGAGGAGGAAGAGCCCTCTGCCAAGAGGACCTGTCCTTCCCTGTCTCCTACATCACCACTAAATAATAAAGGGTGAGTGCTGCTAGGACCTTTCCAAAAAACTCTCTTCTCTTATGAAAGCTTGTTTGGTAAGTAGTGAAAAGGCTGCCAGATAAACCACTGTGCTTGAGTACAGAATGTAGATTGACTTTTCCCAGGGATATAGCGTTCTTGAGCAATTAGAGTACTGCACTACAAGTGTTTGGATATAATATTCATCATGTTAAGAGATGCTTCTGGCCTAGAAAGATGGCTCAGTGATGAAGAGTTCTTGGTGTTCTTGCAGAGGACCTAAGTTCAGTTCCCAGCACCCACATGCTGACTCACAACTGCCTGTAACTTCAGCTCCAAGGGTCTGATGCCACCTGCTAACCTCCAGGGATGAAGATGCGTACATAAAATTTTTTAAAAGATGGTTCTACTGCATGTAGTAGTTTTGATACATACCAGAATCACCAAGTGTTTTGTTTGCAGTTAACCAGCCCTTTTTAATTTTAAAGACTTGTTTTGTGTCTATGTGTATGGAGGTCAAAAAACAACCTTCAGGAATTGGTTCTCTCTTTCCACCATGTGGGTCCCAGGATCGAATTTAAATCGATAGACTTAATAGCAAGTGCCTGTGCTTGCTGAGCAATGTCACTAACTCTTATTGAACCAATTTTTTTATTAATATTTTAAATAGAATTACTCTTGGACCAGGCGTGGTGATGTACGCCTTTAATCCGGCACTTGGGAGGGCAGAGACAGGTGGATCTCTGAGTTCCAGATCAACCCCATCCCCTCACCCCCAAATGTTCTTTCCCTGAGGCCTCTCCTCTTCATTTGTGGTGTAGCTTTCCTTCCCGAATTTTTGTAAGTCTTTATCCAGGTGTATAGTCTGGTGTATAGCCAGCCGCCTTGCTGGAGTGAGTGCCACTTGACAGACAGTTGAGCCACTAGTTTTCCCCTACTGGCTTTGTTCAGTGTAGACAATACATTTCTACCATTCTGCTGACTTTCATGCTGTCCTTGCACAACCCGGACATCCTTGCCCTTTCCAGGGTATGTGGACAGAACAGTGCATGCCCATCTCAGCTCTCGGGAAAGAGGGCAAGACTGATCTTGTTCTGAATCTGAGGAGGTGATGGAAATGCCTTTCACAGTTGCTGCCTGGGTTAGAAGCCGCAAAGGGATTAGACTTCATTTTGGCATGCTTGTAGGGTTTAGAAAACTAGCTAAAAACTGAAACCTACTTGTTATAAAGTTAACTCAGTTCACTTATAGTAGAAAGCTGAGTGTACCTGAATCATTGAAGCTGCCTGTAGACGTGTGTAAGCACCAGGAGAAGTTTGCAATAACTTCACAGTAGCCCTGTTTTTGAAGACATGTTGCCTTTGTTTCCCAGGAGCCTCCCATCATGCTATACCTTGGAGCTGGAGATTGTAGCACATATTTGTAACCCCATCACTTATAAGGCTGGAGCAGTAGAACTGCCTCTAATTTGGGGCCAGCGTAAACTAGATATCCTATTTAAACAAACAAGCAAACAAACAAAACAGTTGCTGTAACAGTTTCAATGTAGTAAGTGTTCTGAGGAACCTAGAGACCCAGAGAATTATGCTTAGGTGATGCTTAAATCCTATGACACATGACAAACAACAACAAAAATGACCTCAGCTATAGATATCTGCTCTAGAACTAGCCCCCCATAGATAATCAGAAGAAAACTGTATTGTATTTTGTGTCATAAATGCAAAATTTTTATAACAAGTATATAATACTCTAGGGTTAATTGTATGGCAATTTTCATTTTTTTTTTTTTTTTTTGAGACAGGGTTTCTCTGTATTGCTTTGGAGCCTGCCCTCGAACTAGCTCTATAGACCAGGCTGGCCTCGAACTCACGGAGATCCACCTGCCTCTCCCTCCCGAGTGCTTGGATTAAAGGCATTTTCCACCAACGCCCAGCTTATATGGCAATTTTCTACTTTTCAGAATAGTCATATCTGAACTCTGCAATATTTTCACTATCTGAGTATGTTTTTTCATCAGGAAAACTTTGGAGTCTTTAGAAATCTAATATTTCTTCTTTGAATATTTACTTTATAGTTCTTCCCAAAATAGCTCTGTTTGTTACGTTTGGAAAATTTCATTACTTGCATTAACTATTTCCCTGATTTTTGCCCATGATGAATTGAGCCTAGATACAGCTCTGCAAATGCCAGACCTTTCTCTTTGGCAATGTCGATAAAACCTGGATGTCTCTAGCATCTTTAAAAGAATGATTAGATATCACTGTATTAACAACAGCAACCAGCCGCTGGCTAGAACACCAAGCCCTGAAGATCGTTTGCTACTGTGCATTGTAATATGGAAATAAATTTGAGAGCAGTCACAGAATTGAAGGATAGGCTGCCATCCCATGGGTACAAGATAAGCACTTCAGCATCTTGCCAAGTGTTCCATTCAGCCAGAAGTTCCATACAGTTTGCCAGACTGAGATGTTTGTAAAGACCAGCAGTCTTTGCTGTTGCAGTCTCCTGATCATAAACAAAGGACATCGCTAAGAACATGGCATTCTCTGTAGGTGTAAGAGGTTTACATTTCCATTGGATGGAACACTTCTGTGCAGCACCTGAGAGTGTCTTATGCTTAGTATCCCACTCAGAAAAGTGTAGTGCATACTCATAATTAGGATTCTGTTCCAGGAAATCTATCTCTTTTGAAATATTCTGTACCGTTAAAATGTACCCCTACTGCAAGTACTTCATGTGGTGTGCCAGAGGCAAAAGCTAGGGCTGGGGATGTGGTTCATTGGGTAAAGTACTTGCTGTACAAGCATGATGACCTGAATTTAGATCCCCAGATACCATGTAAGCCAGATGCAGTGTCACTTTGGGACACTTTGCCTTGTCTCGCTGCTTCGATTGTCTTCAAAGGCCCTATTATTTAAACTGTACTGATACCCAAGCTAGACATTGGGTAAACCAAAGTTACTACTCAGCATAGTTTACTCTCACCAAGTTCATAAATCTGCTTTTTCCTCAATATTGCTGCATTCCCCTAGTTGTCTCTATTCGTGTTTTCCTTACCAGGGTGTCTTAGGGTTTCTATTGCTGTGATAAAACACCATGATAAAAACAAGTTAGGGAGGAAAGAATTTGGTTTATACTTCTATATCACTGTTCATTGAAGGAAGTCAGGGAATGAACTCAGACAGGGCAGGAACCTGGAGGCAGGAGCTAATGCAGAGGCCATGGAAGGGTGCTGCTTAGTGGTTTGCTCCTGGTGGCTTGCATAGCTTGCTTTCTTATCAATCACTAATTAAGAAAATGCCCTACAGGCTTGCTTACAGCTCAGTCTTATGGAGGCATTTTCTTAATTGAGATTTCCTGCTCTCAGATAACTTTAACTTGTGTCATGTTGACATAAAACTATCCAGCACAAAGGGTATCCCTAGATTTCTCACTACCTACCCTTTCAGGACCTACTTTGAAAGGGCCACCATTTCCTTTGTTGTGGGTACCTTTTACTCATGTTCTATTATAGTTACTCAGTTATGCATTGCTCCTACATTCTTAGAGTGAAGGATGGCAACCTAAGGACTGTATGGACTATGAATGATGATTTCATTGCATCTGATTCCCCTTTCAACCTCTGCAAATATTCCTGCAGGCCAAGTCATTTCTTACCGTTTGTTTGTTTGTTTGTTTGTTTGTTTGTTTGTTTGTTTTTTGGTTTTTTTTGTTATTTGTTTGTTTGGTCTTGTTCTTATTTTTTATTTATCATAAAAAGTGTGACTCATTGTGGGGTATAGTTTCATTTGTTGAACTGTTAGAGTGACTATTATATCTTCTAAACATTTCTGTCCACAGTATTTTAAGTCTTCCTCATCAAGCATCGCCTGTGTCCCGCACCCCCAGCCTTCCTGCTGTAGATACAAGTTACATCAACACTTCCCTCATCCAGGACTACAGGCACCCTTTCCATATGACACCTATGCCTTATGACTTACAAGGTGAGTCTCTGGTCCTTTGCTGCTGTCACACAGGCTGAGGAATGCCTTCACTCTGTGTGGCTGCAGTCTGGGGATGAGGGATATAGGAAGGAAGTGGAGATGGGGAGAAAAATGTCCTGTATCTTAGTGGCACCTTACTCAGCAACCATTACTCACTGCTGTGGGAATCCTGAGGCAGTGGTCTTGAGGAGTTGTGAGCTTCCTAGTATTTCTACAGGCTGTTGGAACTTCCTACATGTGGCCTTCAGTTTGGTGGGGGTGAATGCTGGTTTCTATTCTTTGACTATGGCTTCATGTAACAGTTACTGTGTGTAACCTAGTTGTATTATGAGACATGGTTTTGATAGGTAGCTCTGGTGTTGGCCTGAAGCTCAACAAACTGGTCTCAAACTTGCTGTCATTCTCCTGCCTCTGCCTTCAAAAAGCTAGGATTTTAGGCTTACACCTTCTTGTGGAGGCACTGTGTACCATGGCACACATGTGGAGATCAGAGGATAGCCTACAGGAATTCATTCTCTCCTTCCACTATATGGATTTTAAGGATCAAACTCAGGTCATTCTGTGGTGTCAAGCACCGTTACCCACTGAAACATCTTGCTAGCCCTGTAATACTGATGAATTGACGCTTATTTTTTAAATTTGCTTTTGTGTCCTCTTTCTCTTTCCTTATTTTTTGAGACGGTCTTTCTATGTAGTTCTGATTGACCTCAAACTCACAGATAGCCATTGACAGGTATGCACTGCCATGCCCAGACCTACCCTTTTTTAAGAGAAGTTTGAAATACTAATATATTCATTTATATCTCAAAAAGAATTTCAACTCTGGGTATATCTTTATAACTCAGTGGCTTATGGACTAGTCATTTAGCTTCCCAGAGGCTGGTTTCTCCCAGCAATTTTCTAAACAGCTTTCCTGGCTATTTGCACACATCTATCACTAAGGAGACACATTTTATAAGTTCTCATGTTGTAATCTCTCCTGGTGTGGGTAGGAATGGTTGCCAAAATAATGCATTGCTTATGTACCTCAAGGTTAAACATCAGTATGAGACCCTTACTTTTCTTGTTTGTTATCTAGTGCTAAGTAGAGTAAAACAGTATATGGGTTTGGCTGGGTCTGCCTGCAGCCAGGAATCAGGAATGACCTTTTCTGTGATGCTACTATACACTTGTTTTTAAAGACAGGTCTCTTTGTGTAGCAGATCCACCTGTCTCTGCTTCCTAAATGCTGGGATTAAAGGCATGCACCATCATGCCTGGCCATACAGTCATACTTGGGTTTTAACCTGGGCTAGATGATGGGAAGTGAACAGATTTGAGAAAGAGAACAAAAAGCTTTGCTACAATTTGTGTGACCTCTTAAAGTTTTACCTGTAAAAGCAAACCCAAAGTAATGAAAGACCCTAAGAGGCAATCATGTAGAGGAAATTAGAGTTCAATGAGTAAGAGTGCTTGCCAAATATGCATGAAGCAGTACCAGATAAACTGAAAATGGTGCTGTGTGCCTGTAATCCCAGCACTCAGAGGTGAGGACATGATTAAATTCAAAGTCAAGCCAGGCATGGCAGTGCACACCTTTAATCCCAGCATTTGGGAGGAAGAGGCAGGTGGTTCTCGGTGAGTTCAAGGCCAGCCTGGTCTACAAATCAAGTTTCAGGATAGCCAGGGCTCAGTAAGACAAAGAAACTCTTTCTCAAAAACCCAACACCCTTCCCCCCCAAAAAAAGAAGTTCAAAGTCAATATATGTTGTGGCCATCCTGCACTATATGAGATTCTAAATAAATAAATAAATGTATGCTTGTGAAAAATCATTAAAATCAAGATATTTGATGTCATCTTAGCTGCCCTGGAAGTTTCTGTGTAGATCAGGCTAGCCTCTTACTCAAAGATCTGCTTTCCTCTGCCTCTGTAAATGCTGGGATCAAAGGTATGCACCATATGTCCAGCACTCCTTATGTTTAAATATGAATCCAGAGTGCTTAGAGCGTAAGATTTAAATGCTGGGATATTTAGAAAGGTTTGCTTTTCTGTTTGTTTGCCTCCAAGCTAAGTTTTTTTTTTATTCTTTCCACAGGATTAGATTTCTTTCCTTTTTTATCAGGAGACAATCAGGTAAGTTAATGTGAAAACAATCTATTTCTTTAATTGTATATTAAAATATCTAAAAGTATAGTACACAGCCAGAAGAAAGAATAAATTTCATTGGGAAGAGAGGTAGATGTGACCAGACTTGCTCTGGCTGTAATATTTAAATAAAAGCCATCATTCATCACCACTGTCCACCCCCAGTAGAGGATAAAAGCAGTGTCTGCATGTTGATTTCTCTGTACTGCTGTATAAAGACACAGGGCAGTGGACCACATGACTGATAGATTTCAGTCTTGGCCACATGTGTGTGAGTATCCTGTTGCCCAGGAAGTCATAGCTGTTATAGTCTGTGGTGCTATTGCATTGCCAGTTGTATGTCTAAATCCAACAGTTGTGTGAATCCATAAGTACTAGATAGTGATTGCAAATGATAGTTGATTTTCAGTTGTACAGTGTGCTGTGCTTCCTCACACTATGTTTACTGAAGCTTTAAGTACTTCCTCTGCTCCCATGTTTGTCTCAAGCTCATGTTGCTTTAATCATCTCAGATCCTAAATGTACAAAATGAGTTGCTAAAAGGTCACATCTAGTGACCTAGAAACAAAATTAAATCATCAAGTATGGAAGGAGAAAGTCAGTGATTATTACTCGCCAGTGAGGCTATCCCTTTGTACTAGAGCTACAGACTTGAAGAGCAAGAACAAAGTGACAGAGGTCCCATCAAAAACAGCAAGGCAAACACAGATACAGAAAGGCCTACTTTGGCCATAGAGAAATGGCTAAGAGCATGGATTAAGGGCAGGATGCAGAAGCACATTCCACTCCATACTGTGGCTATCATCGCTAAAGCAGTGATCCAGCCCTGTTCAGATGCCTGCCTGAGTTTCCTGCCAGCAAACTAGAGCACTGATTGGAGATCAGCAAACTTTGAAAAATGTTGTTCATTGGTGATGGTACATCCTCCTTCATCCCAGTACCACAGTGGTGTTCTTGTTCCAATACTATGTCTCTGACCCAACCAATAGAAATCAATAGAAATAGAACAAGATTTTTTTTTTTTTTTGAGGATTTCCTACATAAGTATACTATATTTACATTATTTCAAACCATTCCTTTCCCTCCTCCAGCTCTTATATAGCCCCTCTCTGTATATATATGTTTTATTACTGCTCTATGCATGGGTATATGTGTGTGACACAGCATGTGTTTGGAAGTCAAAGGACAGATTCAGTTCTCTCCACCTCTGTATGGGTTCCAGTCATTGAACTCCAGTGCTCAAGCTATACATCAAGCACTTTTATCTCCTGAGCTGTCTTGCTGGCTGATCAAGGAGATTTAGTGGCCTTTGGGGCCCACTGGCTGAGTAGGACCTTTGTCCAGGGTAATAGTGCTACAGGAACACTGAGGAGACATGCCTGTGAATGTGGATAGATGGCAGCGCCAGTGCTGTGCCGTAGCCTTGTTTCAGCTTGGGATGATATAACTGAGAACTGATGGCATCTGGAGGAAATGCTCCAGAGATTACTACTGATTGCAGGAGATTTGCCTTTGATGAGGAGGTTGCAAAGCAATATAATTGTGGTGGCAGGTAACTCCAAGATGGTATGTGTAAACACTGAAGAGCCCTAGAGAGGTTCCTGAGGAAACTGTTGTGGAAGCCTTGGAACTGAAAAGCAGGCAAGAGAAAGGGGAACTTCAGGAGACAGAAGGATCCCCTAAGAAGTTTCATAAAGGAGCTAGCAGAACTTCTACAGACATCAGCAGTCCCCTTCAGATGCTTGAGAACATGAACGTCAGAGGAGGGAGTGTTTGTGATGCACTTTTCACAAGTGCATCTCGGATGGAAAGGAACAGACCAAGCAAAGCACCACAGCATGATTCTGAAAGATGGTACCTGATTAGGATGAGCTCTAGTGGGTCATCGGAGGGATCCAGAAGCAGGCATTGCCCCTGCACTGAAAACCTTCTAGGAAACAACCTATGGCTAGAAGACAGTGATACTGACTCCTGGTAGGCCTGGGTAGACCTAGGAGTAAATGTATATTTTTGTCTTGCTTTTTTGCAAAATACATAATTAGATCTCTTAGAATATAGATATGAAAGAATATTTTTGCACAGCCATAAGTCTATTCATGTTTTAAGTGTTATAAAAAATAAAGTAGTTGGGAGGGCTCTGAAGATCTGTAGGCAGTTAATGTTTAGTCGGGGAGATGTTTTGTCTTCAGTAGTTAGCCACTGGTAAGTTGTCCATGTTCTGTAAGCAGCACTGAGTAACTAACTCACTGGGATACACACATTAGAAGTAGGCTTTTGAGAAGAGGAAGGGATCAGCTAGATGGATGGAGGAATAGGAGAAAGTAGTAGAGAGTAATTATGATCAAAAGACATTATATACATGTGTGTTATAATAAAACTCATTATTGTGTATAATTTGTCCATGTTATAAAATCTTTTAAAAATGAAAAAGTTTAAAAACAGTAAAATTGTTATATAACTGTAGTTAAAGAAAAGGGCAAGCTTTGGGGTTTTTTGTTTGTTTTTTGGGTTTGTTTGTTTGTTTATTTTGTTTTTAATAAATGTGGAGTAGCCTAAGCTAGAGTGTTGGTAAATCCCACAGTAGTATGCAGATAATGTCCTCAGCCACTCAGCAGCAGCCCCTGACCCAGAGAGACTTGCAACCCCACATACCCCACTCTGGGGGGTGCCCCACACACGTGTGACTTTGTTTATCTTTTACAGCAAGTTCTCCCTGCCTTTTCCAGCCCTGACATGTTCGTGTGCACAAACACTGTGTCTAGTGCCTGTAGTGCTGAGAGCAGTGACAGGCTGCACAAAGCCACAGCCTGGGTATGAGAGCAGCTGAGCTTCTTCGTGACGCAGTTCTCTGGATGAACTTGTCAATGCGGGGTGTATCTTGAGAGGGGCAGCTGCCCTCCTTCCTGCTGCTTCTGAACATCTCAGAAATAGAGTTTTAAGAACTGCATGCAGTCCAAACTAAAACACACATACAACACAATCAAAAATGTTATTCCAGTTTCAGATACCATGCCAAAGCGCTCTCAGTATCAGTGACCAGTCATTTCACTGCAGAATGTGTTGTCACTTGAGGAGCCAGACACTCGGGATATGCTAACTTGGGACTTGCTCTGCTGAGAAGAGTACAGAGGTGCATCTGATTGTAACGAGAGTGTTTTGTCTCTGGTCCCTCCTAGCATTACAACACCTCCCTGCTTGCTGCTGCCGCAGCGGCAGTCTCAGATGACCAGGACCTCCTGCACTCCTCCCGCTTTTTCCCGTATACCTCCTCGCAGATGTTTCTCGATCAGCTAAGTGCTGGAGGAAGCACTTCTTTGCCAGCCACCAACGGAAGCAGTAGTGGCAGCAACAGCAGCCTTGTGTCTTCCAACAGTCTGAGAGAGAGCCATGGTCATGGCGTGGCCAGCAGGAGCAACGCAGACACGGCGTCCATCTTTGGCATCATACCAGACATTATCTCGTTGGACTGACGCCCTCACCCTGTTGCTCCCACCCTGTCCCAGATTCAATGACTTGGCAGAAGAGAACTCTGTGCTCTGTTTTACCTTATCCTGTTTAGAAAAGTACACAAGCGTGGTTTTTTTTTTTTTTTCCTTTTTTTAGGGAAAAAAAATTAAAAGAAATGTACAGAGAACAAAACTATATTTTCAGTTTTACTTTTGTATATAAATCTAAGACTGCCTGTCTGATAAAATACTTGTTTAAAAAAAAAAAGGAAGGAAAGAAAGAAAAGAAAAGAAAAGAAAAACAAGCACCCACAAACCTCCTTCAGTTCATTTTTTCTGGATTCTGAAGACTGCACCATTTGTCCTATGGTTTGGGTTTTTATTTTACTTCAATGGCATTATCTTACTTGCAATAACAGAAACAGAATTGCATGTATGAAGTTTTAAATTGTGGGCTTTGTTGTGGGGAGGGGGTTGGGATAGTTTTGATTTTCATTTTTTAAAAGCAACAGACTTGGATTCTGTTTGTGTATGTGTGGATTTTACCAGCCTTAAGTTATAAATCTCACCTGTTCCACTGCATTCCCTTTGTTTTCAGGACATAGCTCGTGGGTATGTGTGTTTTCGGTGTGTGCCTGTGTGTACTGTTCTGTCATCACTGTCCCTTCTCCTCCTGAGTTGGCATTTAGTTAATATCAGTTGCCTGCTTCTTTCAAAGTGCTGCAGAAGTCTTGAACTCTGACGTGAGCATCTTTCTCAGCTCTCCCAATGCATGTTCTCCATCACAGGTTCTCTATGATCTGCTGTGCATCCCCTAAGAGTGTGTTTCCTAGAAGGGCTGGAGCAAAAGCTGCCTGGATACGCAGTCTGAGGGCAGGCCCGTAAACGACACACACTTGTGTTGACTCTGAATCTGAATTGCCAGTGTTTCATATGAAAGCCAAGGCTGTGAACCCCTGCAATTTTACCACAGGGTAACAAGTTCTCCTTGAGAATCTTCATACCAAAGTGAGATATGAAAGAGCTCTGGAAGCCCCAGAGAGTGCCATGTGCAGCTGGCAGAGGACATTGTTCCACCTCAGAAGTCAGTTACCCTAAAGTTGACAGTACAGTGCAGCCACATGTGGACCCGTAGCAAATCTCTTAGATCAACAGTTTGAAACTCAAAACCTACCTTAGTTACTTTGCTTCTTTGGGTCTGAGTATACTTCCGTTCTTAGCCTTCCTTATTTTTTACTCACCTTTTAATAACAAGCATGACATAGGAAGCCATTTTTTAATTCAAGAATCAATCGGTCTTGTCTACCCTCAATAGCAGAATATGTAAATATATTAAGATTTCTTCAGGAGATGATTAAGGGTCAAAGGAAGGAGAAAGTGCTCTCATACTCAGAATCATCAGAAAAGACAAAGTACTCTTACAGCGGAAGAGAGATGGCTGCTGATGGAGGGTGCAGGGTTATCACAGAGAGGACGGGGCACACCATCTCCAGTTCCAAGACCGGCTTCTTGTGTTATAACTTCATGTTCTCAGAGGTGAAGGGCCCCCTTTGTGTATAGTAAACTTGTTTTCAAACCTTACATCAGTAACAGAAGAACCTATATTAATCCAGGTAGAGGTCAAGATGGCTGTATCTTCAGTTGTATGATAAATGGTTCACATGACAGTGTGGCATCTAAAAATGATAGCTGTTTTTTATAGCATCTCTGCTACTAAACTGTCAACTTGAATTTTGAAAAAAGTCGGTGTTGATATGTATATGTATGTGTGTATATGTGTATTTATAAACAAGTGTGTGTGTGTGTAACATTGTCTTCCCCTGCGCATGTGCGTTCCACACAGAAACGGCTGTGTTAGAGTCACAAAACAATCTGCAATAAAACAAGGCATTTGTTGTCAGTTCAAACCAGATATGGTTACGTTGTTAAATTCATCTGGTGTGGTGAGTAACATGGTCATTTTTTTCATTGCTGTATTAATTTAGGCTTTTTTTCAGATAAGGTCTTAATTTGTGTCTAAATTGGGGTTAGAGTAGGAATCACTAAAATTGTGGGTATTTCTGTTAACATTACAATAGGAAACATTTTTATTATTTCAACTATCTGAGGTAAAATGAATAGTTTTCCTCATTCTTGGATTTTTTAAAACTTGTTAGTGGTTTTAGGAATCTGATCAGTTTTTAGTTTTTGTGTCTGATGCTGAATTAAGAACTTACAAACAATCAATCCAGTTGAAAACCCAGCCCTCTACATTCTTCAGCCCAGTTGTGGAGGGGTCGCTTTCCTTCCATGTCCTGCACCGCACCAACCTAAGGGGAGAATGGATAACAGGGAGAAATATATGTCCTGTGTCTTTGGCCATGTCCCCATGGGAGAATGAACCATTAGTTGTCGGTGTATTTTAGTTCCTTCCATATAGTAAAGAGACCATTTCTTCGGTTGTTGACTTCCTAAAACATTACATATGGTTAAGATCAGTCAGAGACTTTCACAACCCTTAATACTTCTAGTCATGTACTACTTTATCTGACATTTACAAGAAAATCACATGCCCACTCTGTCTGTTTTTGTTTTTCCTTAGCTCACCCTCACTCTACAGCTCTGCCAACCTTGATAGGCTGTGGACAAATATTGTTCTCGGCATCTTTCTGCAAGATGCTGGAAATCCCCCCCCTTCCTTTTTCTTTCTGGCATGCACACATGTGCTCTGTGCAGTACCGTGTGTGTGCTTCTGTTCATCTGTAAGCACACATCATCGATAAAAGTAGGTTCAACTAGCAGGGTGGAGGTGGCTTTTACTATGTGGGCATTACTGGACATATTTTTTAAGATGAAACTTAACCTATCACACTTGGTTGACCAATTCATTGTGAGTATTAAAGCTTTTCCATTGTTAGTTTAGATACTCAACTACATTACTGACTTAATAATCACCTAGTCTTGAAAAATGTGGGGAGTGTTTTGGCCAATTTTCCTTTGAGGACAAGTGTGTGAAACTGAATGAAAATATGCCCCAATTGCAAATGGATAAATGTAGAAAGAACCTAGTTTTTAAAGCAATTTGAATTTTAAATACATAGAACTTTCAGGATCTTCAGGACTCTTAAAAGCACATTTGAATTTATTTTGGTAAGAACTTTGTTTTATGGACACACATTGCATTCTGTTTGGTTTGTTTTTGTTTGTTTGTTTGTTTTTAATTAAACACAAAGTGTAGATTTCAAAGAGGGAGGGAGAATAGCTGGTGGTCCCAGAGTGTGCTGCTGTTGTTTTATTAACAAAGGGGAAATGTATATAAATAGATAAAAGTTACCATAAATTCCATGAACTTAAATCTGTGATTCATTGCCTTAAAACTTTCTCTCTTAGAATTTCCATACCGCATGCCAAACCAGTAAAATGGCTTTTAAAACTGTATAGTAAACCAATGTCAGTTTGTATAAAAGTACCAAGTGAAAATATTTATTACATGCATTGGAGAAAAGTTGTTTCCCTATTGAATGTTACCTGTTTATGTAGAGCTCTTTAGATGTAATAAAAGAAAAGCCTTCAGTTAATTTGTGTTCTGTAAAATACTACTATTACGTCTTTAGGGGAACAATCCCCATAAGAAAAATGCTGTTGCAGCGTTCTCCCAGGGCCCCTGTTAAGCCAGAGGTTTCAAAGCATGACAAGTAACTGATACCTCCACATCATGCTTTGAAGTCATTTCTTAATGGAATATAGCTAGCTCTGTAATGAACCACAGTACCTTAATTTTTTTTTTAAGATTTATTTATCATGTATATACTTCTACCTGCATGTCAGAAGAGGGCACCAAATCTCATATCATTATAGATGGTTGTGAGCCCCGTGTGGTTGCTGGGAGTTGGACTCAGGACCTCTGGAAGAGCAGTTAGTGCTCTTAACCTCTGAGCCATCTCTCCAGACCCCTTAAAGATACTTGTTGTCTATCTGCCCTCTAAACACCTGGGCCCTCCACTCTTTATGGTGAGCAACCTAGCTGCTACGTGACCCTGTTGGAGTTTGAGGGATACACAAGTGGGGACCCTGAAGCAACAGCCTTCCCTCATGTGGCTGTGTAAATTGGACTTCAGGAGTTTTAGCTCACTGTGCCAGCATGTCTAGACAGTGAGTGGAGACGAGCTGCCCAGGTTATGTAGACCACCCATTAGCCATGTGTTCTTTGCAAGCTGGACTGGAGAATCCACCCAGCCAAATGAGATTCAGGAAGCATGCTTTAAAACTAAACAAGAGGGCGGGACACAGTGGTGCACACCTTTAATCCCAACACTTGGGAGGCAGAGGCAGGCAGATCTCTGTGGGTTTGAGTCTAGCCTGGGCTACACAGAGAGACCCTGTCTACATTGAAACACTGTCTCAAAAAAAGCCAAGGGTCAGGGCTACACTGGCAGGCTGGAGGTGTTTGGCAGAGTGCTTGCCTGGCATGCTCAAGGGACTGAACTTAATCCCCAGCCGCAAATAAAAGAGGCATAGTAGTGTATACCTGTGACCTCAGCACTCAGGAGCTGAAGGCAGAGGGATCAGAAGTTCAAGGGCATCCTCTACAAATTTGAGATACCCTGTCTTTAAAAAAAAAAAAAAAAAAGAAAAGAAAAGAAAAGGAAGTCAACAGACATCAGAACCCAGTGGGGAAATACCTCTTCTATAAGCATCCAGACTTTTCCTCACCCTGTCCCACATACAACATTAACAACAGAGCACCTGTCAGGTATTTGGTTTTATAGACTGGTGAGCAGAGGTGTTGGGTCTGGAAATTTCCCATCTGCCAGGGAAATACAGCCTTCTCTTTGGAGGTGTAGCTCCCCCAGGAGGATTTGCCATGGGAGTCATGAAGAATTTTACCATGTGTTGCTCTTGCTTTCTCTGCCATGTTTCAGGTTCCCTAGAACATCCCAGAATTCTTCACTTTTCATCTTTGAGTTTCCTAGACAGACTTTTGCTTTGATATTATGTTGGCCACAAACCAAAACCCTCTTTGAAGGGGTGTGCCACTATTATCCAGCCTATTTTTTGTATTAAAGAAATCTGCCAGGTTGTCTATAATGAAGCTACTCAGAGAACACATAGTGTCTACTCTCAGGAAAATGAGGCCATCCTTTCTCAGTTCTTCTGTTTGGTTAGTCTGAGCCATAATAGCATATGTGAGGTAGCTGAATTAAGACTACTACTGTTTGGTCCCCTGGAGTATTCCCAGAGCTTAGCCCTTAGTAAATGATGTGTATCTGATCAAACTTCCCAAGAGACACTGTAACTGTATCCTGATACGTCTCTCTGCCTTCGCTAAGGAACAAAGCCACAGCCAGTCCTGACACAAAAGAATGAAAGTCTTCATGTTCACAGGTCTGCACCCAATCTATGCTTGTGTGTCACATGGGGACCTCTGGGTGAGGGCCTCTCAGATTCTGGACATGGCCTGGGATATCCCCTTAGAGTTCTGTTAGTCATGATCCCCCCTGTCACTTGAGCAGACCATCCTAGTTCCTGGAACCTAACAGTGGCCCAGCTTCAGCAAATTCTTCCAAGGAGTATGACTCCTGCCTAACTCTGCAAGGCCTCCGAAGGGACCAGACTTCCCGCTTCCTTTGGTGTGGAATGTAAAGTTGGACCACTTCCCACTACTGAACTGATCCTATACTTACCACTCTAATGTGTGTTTCCACTTTATACCTCTTTATGAAAGAGCTCCCTGCACTTCGTGTAGCTGGTCATATGGAAATGAGGGTTTATCAGTGGGATTATAGAACTGTAAGAAATTGTGTGCCTTTGTGCTTGTTGCTCAGTGTCCGTGTGCACACTGCTTTTCGCTCTGTGTGTGTCTATCTGTGCTCATTGCTCTCTGTCCATGCATGTACACACACTCTGCTTATTGCTGGTTTCTAGCCAGCCCTAGTTATATCTTAGAAATGCTGAAGGTGGTTCTTGTATCCAAAAGCAGGCTGATCTTCTGGCAGACTGTTCTTTTGGAAAAATGCTACCATGGAAATGCCAATTCCACATGTTCCCAAATTGCCAACCATTTTCCAGTCATGGTCTTTATCCTTGTGAGAGCCAAAGGCTTTGAGAAGGACAAGGGTGTGCCCAAAGTGAGGGTAATGAAGTTGCAGAGCCAGCGCTGGTACACAAGCCTGACTACAAATTACAGGCCCTTCCATGCTGCAAAGGCTAGACTAATTAATATTAGTACTAATGCAGACCTCTTATTACAGCATGTAATACCATGGCTACATCTTTTATTGGTACTTATCCCCTGAAAACATTATGCCGTCTGGTCTTACTGATGGGTTTGCCATCTCTAGATGAATCAGTTTAGGTTTTCAGACCCTGGAGCTCTCATACTCTGCTCCCTGGATCTCAGCTCCCTCAGTAGTCTTGCACAGGAAGGGTGATCCTTTGGATAAAAGTGTCATATTTCACTTGGCCATTTGGTTCGATGCCTGCTTCCTTGAAAAGATCATCCACTGCAATAAATCACATTGATGTTTCAATTTAGATTAGCTGAGGTTAGGGATTCCCAGAAATCTTCCCTGAGAAACTGATGGACTGTTTCCATTGACTGGGACACAAAACCAAATCAGAAGGAAAACCTGTTTCCAAGGCCCCAGAGAACACAGGTCTAACTTTCCCCTTTCTACAGGGACCAGCATATGAGCAGAGTATGCTACTAAGGATTCAGTCAATGGGGCTGCCTTGTACTTGATTTTAATTCTTTAACATCTATTTATTTATGGGGGGGGGGAGAGGGTATTGTCCGTGCCACTTGTGTGGAAGTTAGGGAACATCTTGTGGGAGTCAGCTCTCCTACCATGTAGGCTCCAGAGATCAGGTCAACAGGCTTGGCAGCCAGCACAGAACTCTTTTAAAGAAACATTTGACCTCTGTGTCTTTCAAGAAGCTTTTAGCATGAACGTTTTACCTTACAGCCCACCCTTGCAACCTTCCAGTCCCTCAGGCATCATCCACAGCTCTAAACACAGACACACTGATCCAGGCTCAATATTTCACCTCTCCTTCTCCAGATAAGCCCACCTCTCCCCTTGCTGCCCCCCCCCCCCGTCAACAGAACACTGAGTGACAAGTGTTCTGTTACCATTGCCTCACTACAAAAGGGCGGGTGACAAGAGCACATGGCTTACATGTACCCTGAGTTTGAGTTGGATCCCTAGTGTTAATTTGAAAAACTGTATCTTGTCAATGTACATGCAAGAAAGCCCAACTGCATCTGAATTTCAAATCATCAAACTGCATTGTTCAGGGGCTGAAAAGGTGGCTCAGCAGTTAATTAAGAACACATACTGCTCTTGAGAGGACCATAATTCCATTCCCAGTAGACATGTAGGTGGCTCACAACTGCCTGTAACTCCAGTCCCAGAGGATCTGATGCCCTCTTCTGCTCTCCTCGGGTAACTACACATGTGGCATACCCTCACACTGGCACATACACATTTTTTTTTTTTTTCATTTTATTTAACCTATGCCCACATGGATTCTCTGAAATTCTACCAGGTTTTTTGTTTTGAGAGAGTATCACTTCCTAGAACTTACTATGTAGACTAGGCTAACAGGCTGGAACTCAACAGAGATCAGCCTGCCTCTGCCTCAAGTGCTCAGATTAAAGGCCTGTGCCACCATGCCTGCATGCTTGCAAAAACAAAAACAAAAAACAACAACAAAAAAAGATCTTTTTGAAAATGGCATTGCTTTTTAAAAGATACTAATTTAGCCCAATATCATGATGTACACCTATAATCACAAAACTAGAGACAGAGACAAGTGGACCTCTGAGTTTAAGGCTAGTCTGATTGATTGAGATAGATACAGATATAGATATAGATATATATCCTGTCAGATAGATAGATAGGTACATACATACATAGATGATGGATGGATGGATGGATACATATATAGGTAGATGATAGATAGAATGTAGTTCTCTTTTTTCAACCCATAGGTGCTCTGAGCCTAAGGAGACAGATGCGTCTTATTTCCTGGAAAAACGTATAACCTCCAGCCAGTTGATTGCCAGCTGCAGGGGATAGGCCAAGGATCAGTTCCAGCATCAGTGACAGACCAGAAGATGGCAGCACTCCATAGCCGGGTGATAGCTGGTGAGGGTGCTACATATACCAAGAATGCTTCCGGATAGAACAGAACATTTCTTCCGAATCCCCAGAAGAAATTGTTCTTGTTTGTGATATTTTGTGTTCCACTGCAGCCAGGAGGGAGATGAGTCTCCATCAGCTACTTCCCAGTGTGTTGTGCTCATTAACACATGAGGGAGGTCTAGGGGCTTGACTGTCACTGTAGACAGACAGATCACTAACCATCTCAGAGGGCACTCCACCAGCAGTGTCCTGGGAGTCTGAGGTAAGAGCAGGCCAGTTTTCCCCCTTCACAGTTATAGTAAAAGCTGCCAGCTGAGAGAAATTGAGAGATGAATCTACCTACCAGGCACCATTTCTAAAGCCTTTGCTCAGGACCTTTGTGGGTGCAGAGAAAATCTGAGCAGGCTGGTCCATAGGTTATTAGCTCTTGGAGGACCCCAGGGATAACTCTCACAACCTCATTTACAGCAAGCAGAAGAATCACATTCCATAGCTCCCTGAAGGAAGGGCCCAGATTCAAACTCATTCAGTCACTGGTTAGTTGCAATCTGGCCCAAAAGTTAATGGGTATTGAGGCCTTTTCAAGCCCTCAAGCTAGCCAGCCAATCTGAAAAACCTGGCTTTGGGGCTGGCGGCACTAGGGCTACCAACAGTGCTATCAGGCTGGAAAGATACTGCAAATAGCCCAAACATGTACCTAGAGCTGTCTCAGAATTCCCAAGCCCTCATCCTGCTGTGAAGCAAGAAATGTAGCAGACAAGACATCTCATGGTTTGTGGCCAGGGAAGGTTTCTAGTTTTTCCCTGAAAAGCTCCCATACCCCACCAGCTCCTAGGGCTGCTGGGGGCAGGAGCACAATGGCATCTCAGTTTGGAAGCACCATCACTGGCCATATCAGAGCGAGCTATTGTGAGAAGATGGCCCTGGGAATGAGGGGCAACTGGACCCTGCACTCTGCTCCAGCTGTGCTCAAGAGCCATTCACTCAGCTGGCCCTTTCTATCAATTGAAGGGCCACTCGTGTTGCCAGTATATCCTGTCATAGCTCTTAGTGTGTGTGGCTCGTGTGCACATGTGTATGCCTGTTCATTTGTGTGGAGGCACATGTGCAGGTGCACCAGCACACATATGGGAGCCTGACCTTCATATCTGGTATCTCCTTCTATGGCTCTCCACCTTTGTTTGAGACAGACTCTCTCTGAACCTGGAGCCTACGGTCCAGACTAGTCTAACTAGCCAGCTTGTCCTGGCATCCTGTCTCTGCCTCCTGAGTGAGTGCTAGAATTACAGTCTAGGATCCAAACTCAGGTCCTTATACTTGTGGAGAAAATTACTCATGGAGCTATCTCCATAGCTCCTGTCAATGGCCTTCTGACATTATGGCACAGTATCACCTACAAAGTTGGCATTTGATAACCATACAATAAAGTTCTTTAAAAAAAAAAAAAAAGAATGTTTATAAGCTCAGGATTTTGTGTGGTCATCCTGGATCACATCAAAACCCTCAATGAGAGCTTTGACAAGGTGAGTCCCAGCAGATGCCCCAGCTGCTCACATGAAACCACTGTTCCTAGGAACCCAACTGAACTGTCTCTGAGCTGACCCTCTACCCTGGTCCACTTCTGCCTATCCCCTCTGGTTCTGCCTTGAGCCCTCAGCCATCTTGACTTGTGCTTACATTCTTCTGGGCCATTCATCAGTTGGCCATCTGCACAGCCTTGGGTGATGTACACAGCATTGCCCTCCCCACAATTCCCTACCCTTCCCCAGATGGTTCAGAATTGACCAGGCTGTTACCTTCCTTGTGAGTGAGCTTCTCTCCCAGTTTCATGAGTTTTGACCGCAACTCAGATGCCATGATGTAACCTTTCTTCTCCTTGTCTGCCATCAGCATTGCCAGAAGGATTTCTTTCTTTGGGTCCTCTTGTTTGATTTGGTTGTGCATAATGGTCAGGAAGGTGGAGAAATCCAGCTCTCCGTGCTTGTCTGGGAAACCCCAAACAGCACAGTGAGCTGGGGGAAACAGCTCTTGGGGAAACCCATTGACCTGCCTGATTGTCATACCCAGCCCCAAGGCTACTGAGTTCTCAAGGCACTGGTCATGCTAAGGGGAACAATGTTCTCCTGATCTACTGTGGGCCATTCACAGGATGGAAAGTCTCCATTTCATCCTCCCAACAATCTCCAGTAACAATGTGTGATAGTGTTAACTATTGACTTGACAGACCATAGAACCTTGATGAAAAGCTTGTGGGCATACCTATGAGGGATCATCCTGGTTATGTTAATTGATGAGAAAGACAAGTCCATTTATGGGTGGCACCAATCCCTAGGATAGGGGATCCCCAACTGTATCAGTGGAGAAGTGGGCTGAGTCCTAGTATACATGGGTTCATTGCTGCCTTTTTCTGACTGTGTGATCAGGTGCTTCAAGCCATGGTGGATGTAGCTTGATACATGAGCTAAAATAGACCCTTCCATCCTTAGGTTGCTTTGGTTGGGGTATTTTATAGTAATAGGAAAAAAAACTAAGACACTATGATTATTAACCCCCCCTCCCCAAGTCTTGCCTGCTAAGGTGACAGCAGAAACCCAGAGTATTGAATCATGACATAGGACCAGATGGAACTATATAATAGTATTGGGACTGCCAACCTGCAAATAATGACACGGAGACTTATTATTAATTATTGAAGTTTGGCCTTAGCTTAGGCTTTTTTCCTAACTAGCTCTTATAATTTAATTAACATCTTTCTATTAATCTACATCCTACCATGTGGCTCAGTTACTTTTCCTCTGTCCCATGCCTGACTTGTTCTGCATTCTGTTGGCATCTCCTACACACCAAGATTCATCCCTCTGACTTCCTGTCTCTCTCTGCCCAGAAGCCCCTCCTAGCTATTGCTGTTCAGCTTTTTATTACACCAATCACAGCAATGCATCTTCACACAGTATACAAGTTTCTCACAACAAAGCTGTCTCCTTTGCTCTCTCCCATGTTCCAAAATGGAGCAAACCTGGTCCTGGTCAGTGTGTCCATCCTCTTAGCTACCAAAGATCCATGGGTCTCAAGCCCTGGTCTGCCTCACCATTCCATCTACCTTTCCATCACCTTCAGTCTCCACCTGCTTGAGCATGTCAAGGGACCTTAGCCCTCATCCACCCTGCCACAACAAACTGCAATCCCTGACTGCTCCTTCCTTTCTAAAGGAAAGATAAACCAAAGTTGCCCCCACCCCTTCAGAGCTTGAAATGGAGAGCTCAGGTTTCAGCCTACTAGGCTGTGGCCATGAGCTCAGCCTGCAGCAGGAGATACTCTCACAGTGACCCTAGCAGATCCTGAGAACCCATCTAAGAAATAAGGATGCTGAGGTCCAGGTGCTGAGGGGTGGCTCCAGGTCAAGTGCTCTCTTTCCAAGTTACCCTTTTCTCTGGGATAGTCCCTCCTTCCTGAGTATCCAGTTCCCAGTGCAGACACCCTGGTGTTAGAGATGGAAGCAGGAGGATCAGGAGTTCAGTATCATCCTGAGCAACACAATGTGAGTTCAAGACCAGCTTGGGCTACATGAGACTTTAGCTCAAAAGCAAAGGGGGGAAAGCCACTGAGACCAATGAGTGTGCTCTCCTAGGGGCTGTGACAGACTTGTAGGACATCAGACCAGGGTGCCCCATGGAATGAAACACTGTATACATGTCCAGCTACCTCTACAGTTCCATCCTGGTGAGACAACACTGCCACCAGGACTTCAGGGTTCTGACCTTTCACCACCACCATCTGCTTTTCCCAGCTGGGCCCTTCACAATCCCACCTGGACAGCCCACTCACCTATCCCATGAGTCTGCAGGTGCCTCTGTACTTCTCCAGGCGTGGGGCTGGCGCCCAGGCACCTCATGGACACCAGAAGATCCGTGGCCTTAATCTTCCCTCTTTGCTGCTTGTCATACAGGGAGAAGCATTCTTTGTACTCTGTACAGGGTGGGAAAGGCTGGCAGTAGCATGTGGTCACTCCACCACCCATGACCCTCTCCAACACCGAGCCCCAGCCCCTCCTCCCTGTTCCCTTCCCCCCTTCTTTTGCCCCACCAGATTTCTAGAACCCCATAATAATGGAGTGTGATGGCACATGCCTATCATCCCAGCACTTGGGAGGTGAAGGCAGAAGGATCAGGAATCCAAGGTTATCCTCCACTGTGTCTAGTTAAGAGGTTAGTTGAGGCTATATGAGACCCTGCCTCAAAAACAAAACAAAAAGGGCCATCAAGGTGGCCCGATGACCTAAATTTGATCCCCAGAACCTTCGTGATATAAGGAGAGAAGCAACTCCTGCCAGTTGTCTTCTGACATCCACAGTACATATTCACTCACACACACATATATAAATAAATGTAATGAAAATATAAAACTACCAAGTTAAGTAGAATGCAGAGAAATATGAATTGCTGAAGATATTATTTGTATTGTTTTTACTTATTTGTATGTATGTGACTCTATGAGTGAATGTCACATGTGTGTAGGTGCTGAAAAGGCCAAAAGGTTGGGTGCCCTGGAGCTGGAATTACAGGTGGTTGTAAGCCTCCCCACTTAGGTACTGGGAACTTGACTCAGGTCCTCTGGAAGAACCGTCTCTCCAGCCCCCGCCGAATTCATTTTTAGTATAAGCGCATACCAAGCATGGATCAAACTTTACAGGGGCTATACTAGACTCAAAAAGTGTATCTGAAATCCGAACTTCACAGGGTATTCTGTGGTTGATCTGACCAGGATGTCCCCTCCTTTCCTCAAAAGTTGTCTCCGGGGCTACTCAGGAAGAAAAGAGCTGGGTAGGGCTGCCAGACTCTCAGGGTCCTTTGTAAAACTGATGTGACTGTCCTGCCTCCAGAAGCAAGTGATGAACAGTGGTTCCTTGATGCTCTCCTAGGCAGGGTTTATTACAGCTGTTAATGACCCTTCATATCACATGCCCAGCCCCAGGCCCTGGCTCCTGACTCTCAAGTTCTCCTCTGCCTGGTCTTGATCCCTACATGGAACAGCTAGGAAGGGTGCCCAGGCCATCAGCAGTGCTGGCCCACAGCTCTCCCTGGGCAGGAACCTCCTCCTGCAGCAGTCGCACAGCTGCTAAGAAGCCCCTGGAGGCAAAGTCAAGCCTCCTGGGAGCTTGGGAAAGATCCCAGCTCTGCAAATGGAGATTCTGTGGGGGTGAGCTGCCCTAATCCCCTAATCCCTTCTATTCTCCAAAGAAAGCAGCTGAAACCTGTAAGAGGGGCCCAGGATTTGCCGGCTGCCCAGATGGGCACACTGCATTCCCTCATGTTGGTAACAGAGGCCAGCCTCTGAACAAACCATTTTCTCTTCCAGCCTCAACAAATCCACCTTTCATTTCTTAAATGTTTTAATGCATTTTATTCATTTTTATGTTTTTAGTGTGTGGGGGGTCAGAGGGTATCTTGTTGGTTCCCTTCTTTTACCCTGTGGGGTAGGGTGGGGGGATGGAATTCATTTTCAGACTTGGTAGTAAGTGCCTTTATCCACTGGACCATCTCACCAGACTCAGTCCATCTCTCCAAACCTGCACAGCCAGATTCCCTGGAGCTGGTGGTGTGAGCCACCCAGTGTAGACACTGGGACCCTAACTCAGATGCTCTTAACCACCGAGCCATCCCTCCAGCTCCCCACCCCACCACCTCTCTTCTAGGCCAAACTCTGGTCCTTTACATCTCTGGGACCCCTGCCTGGGTAACCAGAAGCTACTTCTGGGGTCTGCTGGACACTGTCCCTCATCATAGGGCTTTGTGGGTCCTAGATACCTGCAGTCTTATCACCCTATGCTAGAACAAGATAGGAGATACCAGGAACACCAGGGAGCCCCTGGCTCCCCTGAGGGCTCTGCTCCTCCAGTCCCCTACACACACACACACACACACACACACACACACACACACACACACTCACACTGCCACACAAATCTCCATCCTCTTAATCTAGCCACCCACCATTTACTGCTTTCCATTTTGTCTTTCACTCTTATTGATTGTGACCCCAAGAATGGGGGTTTTATCTTCCAGTTTACTGCTGGATTTTTAACACCTGGGGCAGGGTTGGCACAGAGAAAGGTAAATTCATCAGGTCAGAAATCCCTAGAGTTATGCAAACACTCCAAATAAAAAGACCTTCTCCAGACCTGGTCCCCTCCTACCCAAGGGAAAATGGTTAACAGCTGTGCCAACACATTCATATGTTTACCATGCACCTTACAGGTATTAAGGATTGCAGTGCACAACTCACACATAATAAAATATGCAATGCTCTCCATTACAAATTCTGTCCAGCTTGGAGATGGCAACACACACCTTTAATCCCAGCACTTGGGAGGCAGAGTCAGGCAGATCTGAGTTTGAGGCCAGCCTGATCTATACAGAGCAAACGTTCCAGAACAGCCAAGACTACCCAGAGAAACCCTGTCTCTAAAAACAAAAATAAATAAATAAGTAGAATAAATTCTATCTAGCCAACTCAACATTACAAGTGAGTTTTGACCACTCTTGTATCCATAGTTAACCCAAAGCTTCTATTTAACAAAATAATGCAACCCTTTTTCCAGTGAATTGAGATTGTAATTCCAATAATTCCAGTAAGTGACCCTCCAGTCAACTGTTTCTTATGGTATAAATTACATTCACTAAAACAAAACCTCGTGTTTTCTTGAGTCTCGTGTAACCCAGGTTAGTCTTGAACTTCTGATCCTCCTGCCTCAACCTCCTGGATGCTGACATTGCAAGGAAACACCATCATATCCAGATTATGTTAGGGACGGAACCCAGGCCCTCATGCATGCTAAGAAAGCTCTCTACCAACTGAGATACATTCCCAGCCCCTAAACTGAAACTTTTTTCTTAGCTTTTCACACAGACTGAACAGTTTGCACCTTCCCTGTTAATAATACCTGATTTTAATACCTGCTTATAAAATTCCCACTTCTCACGCCCAGTGCCCAGCTGTGATGCTATTCTCTCCTCTGTCCCTAGCTCACAGCAGCTCCATAAGGTGGCATCATTGGCTCCAAGGTGAATGATCAGGCAGCAGACTCCAAAGGCCCCTTTCCTATTCAGGCTTCCCAATCGCTTAACATTAATGGCCTCCTTGGTATCAGACACTAGGACACAAAGAGAATCTGCGTTCTTCCTTTCTAGTAGTTTCAAAAGCCATAGAAGAGAGGGACAGTGAGCCTGTCATCCAGGGATGGTGGAAGGACGTCTCTTCTGTGTGTGTGTGTGTGTGTGTGTGTGTGTGTGTGTGTGTGTGTGTGTGTATGGAGGCCAGACTTGTCAGATGCCATAGGAGTGGGAGTTACAGGTGGTTGTGAGCAGTCCTTATATATGTGCTGAGAACCAAACTTGAGTCCTCCGTAAGAGCAGTATAAATTCTTAAATGCTGAGTCATCTTGCCAGCCCCTAGCCCAGAAATGTAGGCTAGGCCCAGAGCTTTAGAGTCCCCTCATCTGTCCCCTCCTGCCTTGGCCTTAGTTTGGGGGATGGGGAGTTAAGGATTCTAGGAGAAGGTACCTACTTGGACCTATTAGGTCACATCCCTGCCACCCCCCTCTTCTACACCAAGCTCATTTACATCTCTGGGACCCTTGCTGGAGTAAGCAGAAACCACTCTTGTGGCCTGCTGGACACTGTTCTGCATCAGAGCTCCCTGGGCCCTGTGGACCTGCAGTTTTATCCCACTGCCAAACAAGGTGCCATCTCAGCAGCAGTGAGCAGTGTATCAGAGCTGTTTGCATCCTCTGTTGGGGAAGGTTTAGGGGCACAGCCTCGGGGGCAGCTGGTTGTGCCCAAAAGGTCCCAGGCAGTGCTCTGGCCTCTTTTGCCAGGTACTTAGCCACCAGGCCCCTGGCCAGGTCTTGGCCAAGTTCTGTGTAACCCAATTCTGCCTTTCTGGTCTTGAGGAAACAGACCTCTGCTTTGCAGGAAGCCTAAGAACAAGGTGCTCACATTGAACCGGGTGGGAGATGCCAGCCGAGCCCCTAGTTTTACAGAGACTACTGCTCATAAAGAAACATCCTGCGGAAGGGTGTAGCCCTGGGTTCTGTTCCCCATCTGCACTGACTACAAAGCCCCACCCCTTTGTCTAGGGCCTTCAGTTACTACGTTAATATTCTCTCTCCAGCCATCACCAGCTTCTCACCCAGACCCACTTTAAACTCTAAAGAGCACTAGCAAGCTCTGTGACCCAGGGTTAAAGTCATGCTGACATATGACAAACCCCAAGAAGTCAGCAAGCCCATCTTCAGGATCACCCCCAAACAGATAGCCAACTGCCCCGCAGCACCTGGCCCCAAGCCTGTGGGTGGGCCAGCTCTCCACCCCTCAGGCCTTCATCCCTACCAACAGAACCCAGCAAATCGAATTGCCTAATGAGACACACATTTTGTGGGGAGTTACTAATTAAAGAACAAACCCAACCTACCATTAATTTGGTCCTGGGAAAGGAACTTGGCCTGCAGCAGAGAAAAGAACAGTCAGGAGGGGGCATCAGCAGGGCCCATCCCACCTACTTCCGGCAAAGCCCCTCACTTACCATCCTTAGGCAGCCCTTGCTCCTGGAACTGTGTTTGGTTCTCTTTCCTCTGGCTTGGAGTCTAAAGTCCACCGGGCTGGGTGGAGGCCTTGTAATAAATCCTCTGCTGCCATGGAGACTGGGCCCGATGCCATGAGGGTCAGATTCCAGCCTTCTCTGAGCAGAGGATGCCCCATCATCCTGAGAAGGTTGACTGTGAGGAAACAATTACAGACTATCATGGAGGTCCTCGCTGCTGGAGGCTGAGACTCTGTAGCAACAGGACAAATACTGGCGTCCCTTCCTGGGAGCCTAGATTCTGAAAACAGGGCCCTGAGTGGGGCTGGCTCTGTCCTGGTCTGAGCCTGCCTGTCCTGTGACCCTTTTCTCTCTCCTGAAGCTAAGCTGGACTCCTTGCTGGAGCCCAAACACAACACACACTGTTTCTCCAGAAGAGGCTGTCCAAAGGAGCCAGGCACAGAGACACCTCATACACAGCCTTGGGGATGCACTGCGGCTGGGGCCACACTGAGGACATTGTCCTCAGCTGGGATCCAGATCCTTCCTCTCCTCTGTACCTCACTTTCCTCACCAGATACATTATGCATGATTACAGGCAGCTGGGACTCAATGACCAGCACACAGCCAATTCTACTTCCTAGGAGCTGGGGTGGTGCTGGTGCTGGAGCTGGGTCCCCAAGGCTTTAAGCTAGCTGCTCAGGGGCCTTGGAGTTTCCCAGTGACTTTCCCAGGCAGGAAGTTCCTCTATCTCTTCCTTCCTCTCCTCACCCTTTCCTGTCTTCGTGCTGACTGAATTTCTCAGCATTCTACGCTGTTCCCCTTCCCCTGAGAGACAGGGCGATATGGGTGACTTCCAGAACTGCCACTGAGCCCTCACTGGTTTGGAAGTCTCCTTCCCTCATTCTACCTGGTGGCTGGTTTCCCTGCAAGGTGCTAAATCCAGACTGGCCCAGTTGTTAGTTATTGTGTGGCCACCCAGGCTGTGCACTACACAGGGAGCTAATGGGGGCTGCCAAAAGCTGCAAGTGCCAGAGAGGGGGTCTCCCACCAACTTGTGTGAGGGTGCGTGGACACAGGACCCCCTCTGGTCCTGACCATGTTCCTCCTGATTGATCTCTTCATGCTCTTAGACTTGAGAATCTTGAGGTTCGGATTGAACTCTATGGGGTAGGTATGGTGTGGGAAGGCTGGAGGGTTCACCTCAATGGCTTTGAGAGAGTAAGGGAAGTAGGCAGGACTTTGACAGGCAGAAATTTTTTGTTTCAGGGGTGTGACATATGAGACTGTCCTAAGTCAGTTATTAGCATGATTTTACAAATATTATGTCATCGTTAACAGAGTTGGAGAGTTTTAAGCTTTCTCTGTGTGGTGAGAGTGGGAACTTTGTAACCTTTTCAGAGACCACAATTCTGTGGCCAGCAGATGGCAGTCCACACATCTCCTGGTGCTTATGTACTTCCTAGTTTGGTGATCTGCTAGGTGTCAGGATTTGTTCTGGTAACTTATGGACATTGAGAACCTCAAAGAATTTATATGTGAATATTTCCACCCAGTAAGACTCTAAAAGCTCCACCCACGGTAGAGTCCAGCTCCCTCCAGACTGAAGACTGGACAGTCTTTCGCTGGTTAACACCACGATGGCCTGGCTTGCCTCTACAGAGCTGGGGGTTTGCAGTCTCCCTTGTGAACATGAAGTTCGGCATCTGGTGTAATTTCGCTTAGCTTCCTTAAGCAGCCTGTTGTCTTACCTGGCCAGGTGGGGTAGGGAGCCCTTCGTGGCACAGAGTTGGGGATACAGCTAGCAGCGTACCCCTAAGAAAGTGCATTGTCAGACCTCGTCTTCCTCTAGACCAGTCGTTCTTACCCTTTCTAATGTAGTGACCCTTTTGTACAATTCCTCATGTTGTGGTGACCCTAGCCATAAAATTATTTTCATTGGTATTTCATAACTGTAATTTTGCTAGTGTTATGGATCATAATGTAAATATCTAATTATGTAGGATATTTAATATGTGACCCTTGTGAAAAAATCATAGGACTCCCAAAGGGTTCACAATCCAAAGGTTGAGAATCACTGTTCTTATACTCGTATGCATATGTATCCACCTTGATTCACCTGATGACTACCACCAGACAGAAAAGCACTTTTTTTTATGGGAGAGGTGAGGGCTTTAAGACAGGGTTTCTCTGTGTAGCTTTGAAGCCTGTCTTGGAACTCAGTCTGTAGACCAGGCTGGCCTCGAACTCACAGAGATCCACCCGTCTCTGTCTCCTGAGTACTGGGATTAAAGGCATGTGCTGCCATCACCATCCAGCCAGAAATGCACTTTTTAAAATATACTTTTAATTATGTGTATGTTTGCATGTCTGTACATGTGAGTACAGGAGCCCACAGAGGCCAGGAGTGGATGTCAGAGCCCCCCAAAGCTGGAGTTATAGGCAGTTGTGAGCCACCCTATGTAGATGCTGGGAACCAAATTCAGGTCCTCTGCAAACAGTGAGTGCTCACTGAGTTATCTCTCCAAACATTTGTTGATGTTTGGAGGCAGATCTCATTGCCCAGGCTGCCCTCAAGCTCACTGTATAATCGAGGATGACTTGGAACTCTTGATCCTCTTCCCTCCACCTCCCAGGTACACATCAGGTATTTGCAGCCACACCCTGTCTCATATGCTGTTTCAGTTGGTTCAAAGCTCCTGCTCCAGAGCTGTGGCTGCACGTGGCTCATGGCATATGCCTACCAGATTCCACAGTACTCTGCATGTTAAGAGAAACAGAAAAACACTCCAGTACCACTTGGGACTGAGTTTATCCACTTTATTCTTGAAATGTGGCCCTCCTGGCTAGGGGATTACACCTCCACTAGGCATCATCAACTTCTGTTGGATCCTTCTCTTTTTACCACTCTGTGGACTAAGCCCCCTCCCTGTGGAAGGGGCTTCAGGCAAGTGGCACCTTCTCCCTACTTAGGCTTCTTTGTCTACAAGGATGCCAACCAGAGCCACAGAAGAGCCTGTGGGGAATGTCTTAGAAAGGTTATGTGGGGGTCAGGGTTCAGGATAAAGTTCAGTTGGTAGAACATTTGTCTAGCCTTCAAGCCCTGGGTTCTATCCACAGCACTGCATAAACCATACCTGTAACTTTAGAAAGAGGGTAAAGGCAGGAGAATCAGAAGTTCAGTGCCACCCTGGGCTACTGAGTTCAAAGCCAGCCTGTACTACAGGAGACTGAGTTCCTGACCTCAGCCCTGCCTCCCTAAATCCTACCCTTGAAAGGGATGCTACTTTCTTATGGAGCTGTGTTCCTCCTAATTCTCCTAGCCAAGGACCCCTGTCACTTATAGTTGGTCTTAGCCCTAACCCCCACCCCAGGAGAGTGTCTTGGCAGGCTTCCTGTGTGCCTGCTGGGTAAAGTCTGGAAGGGCAAGAAGCAGCCGTCTGCCTCTGCTCTCCCCACCTCCATCACATGTGCCTTGTTTCCAGCCTCTCCTAGACTAGTGTCCACCTGGAGCCTACAGGACTCCATCTGAAGTAGCATCTGTGGGTATAACTGAGATGAGGTCATTCAGAGTGAGTAGGGCACTGATTCCCCTAACTTGAGGAGGGCAATCAGACACCACATGGGGAGAGCCATGACTAATGGGCCCACAGCCCAGAACACCTGGGATAGCCTGGGTTCCAGCACAGGCTGGAAGCTGCAGAGAAGCATCCGCTAGAGCCCTGAGAACACAGCGCTGTCAACAGCGCCCCCCTCAGAACTGAGCAGATAACTAAACACCTGCTATTCTCAGCCATCATATTCACAGTACCATGACAGCTGCCTTGCAGACTCACATGGTCTGCACACTTGTACCTGGGCAGCAAGGAACTGGTCTCATGGCTCCCACGAGGTACAACCTGGGTGGGAGGTGTCAAGATGCCTCCTTTCCAAAGGAAGCTGAAGCTCCAGTCTGGGATCACACTGGGTAGCCAGGGCCTGGAGTGGTGGTCCCCAAGGGAGCCCACATCAGTTGCCTGCAGGGTCCATCTCCAGTTTCTGGTTTCCCCCACAACATAGTGTACTCTGGTAGAAATCCAAGTAGATGCCATCCACATGGCTTTCCAGGGTGATGACATCCCTCATCAACTGCCCAAGAGGCACACAGAGGTCCAGGGCTCCAGGAACTTGCTATTCCTAAATACTCTATTTAGTAAATATTTTTAAATGTTTCCTTAGGGCCAAGGAGATGGTTCAGTTGGTAAAGCACTTGCTTTTCAAGCACAAGGATCTGCATTCTAACCTCAGAGCCCACATAAGGGCAGGCATGACACATGTTTGTACTCTAGGCCTGGGGAGGTAGAGAGTGCTGGACCCCTGGAGACCACTGGCCAGTGAGCTAGCCTAATGGGCAAGTTCCAGGCCAATGAAAGAGACCATGTCTCAAAAACAAGGTAGACAGTGTTCCTAAAGGGCACCTGAGGTTTTCCTCTGGCCTACACTGCCCACCTTCCCAATCTTTTCTTACTAAGCACTCGCCAAAATGCAGTCTTCAGGCTCCACAAGCCAGGCCTGTCCCTGCTTGAGACAGCTGTTTAGACCTTCTGATGATAGTCTTGAAATAGCAGCATCCTGGAGGTAGGCAAGGGATGTGCTGGATGGCTGAGTGGACAGACGCATGGGTGGAGCCACGTTCCCCACTCTGACTTGTGGTAACCTTACCCATGTCTCTGGTGAGGTGTGGCCAGGCTCAGAACTTTGGCCACCAAGAGCCCAGGCTCCAAGAGCGTAGTCACCTTGCCCACGGCTCAGGGCCAGGGCCACCTCCTACAAAGTAGCTTCCCACTGCCTCCTAGCACAGGGGACAACTGGTGGGACACCCTCAGTGACAGGTGAGGTGCTGTACTTCCCCTCACTGACCTAGGCTCCCCGAGGAACACGCTATCGACTGCCCACAGCCCCAGGTAGCTAAATCAGTGGATCTCAGTCTTCCTAGCGCTGTGACCCTTTAATACAATTTCTCATGCTGTGGTGACACCAACCATAACATTATTTTTGCTGCTACTTCATAACTGTCATTTTGCCGAGTGGTGTCTCAGTTCCTAAGACAATGAGAAATAAGCTTCCTGATGGTTGAGAACCACTGCTCTAGGTGGTAGGCAGATGAGAAATAAGCTTCCTGATGGTTGAGAACCACTGCTCTAGGTGGTAGGCAGATGAGAAATAAGCTTCGTGATGGTTGAGAACCACTGCTCTAGGGGGTAGGCAGATGAGGCAGGGAGTGGGAGTGAGAAAGGGCCCCGCAAGGTCTGCTTCAAGAGAAAGCCTTGTACCCTGCAGCCTAGGCTCCGGACCATACAGTCTTTCCCTCAGTCCAGAACTCCCTCCTGCCTCCTCACCACTCCCAAAGGTAGAAACGGCCACCAGCCAGGCCAGGCCACACTGCCTTTATTCAGACCTCTCGCGGCCCAGCATGGGCCAGCCTATAGAAAGATCACAACAAAAGAGAAGAATCAGGCCCAGTGTTCCCTGAGAGCAACAGAAAAGAATGCATAGTAGGAATGTCCCCAAGACTCACAGCACAGGGCAGTGCTGTGAGGGAGACCTGTATCTGAGGCCTGGGAGGAGGTGGGTTGGGGACAGGCAGGAGTCACCATGCTGGGAACAAAGGCACCAGGCAGGCAGTGAGAGATTCAAGTTGAGATGTGATGTCTTGAGAGAGAGATTTGTAACATCCCAGACCCTTACAATGGGTCTCAGGAATCTATAAAACAAGGACTTGAGATCTCTGTCTTCCATGTAGTTCAAAACCCAGGCTGGTTTCCAGAGTTCAGCTGATACCGACCTGGAGCTGGGCCTCTGGCTCCCTGGAGACTGGGTTCTCAGCAGCTTGTGAGTGGGGTTCGAGGCTGGATAAGAGTGGGAGGAGCATAGCCCACTAGGCTGAGCGTGGGGACACGGTAACAGACAGAAGCACTCTTCCTTGCTGAGGCCTTACTAAGGCTGTCCCAGGGTAACCAGTAACATCCAGTCCAGAGCCACTTGGGGAGCATGGAGCCCTCTAGGACAAAGGAAGCCCAGAGATGGAAATACTGTGTTCAAAGGACAGAAGTTGTGTCCTTTAGGTCTGGAGGCAGGTGGCTTCAGGGTGATCCAGCTTCTGAGTGGGTGGCAGAGCCTCCTGCTTCTGCCCTGCCCAGCCCTCACCTGCATGGCCACCAGAAGACATTTCCATAAGGCCAACCCAGTCCTGAGAGATAGGAATGTTATCTCTAGTAGTAGTGAAATTCAGGGGAGGGAGGGCAGGGACCAGGATCTTGGCCTTCATATACTTTCCCAAACTAAATTCCATCTTAAGTCCAAAGCAACAAACAAAAAACCAACCCTGACCAAAACAGCTGCGTCTCTCAACAATGAACAATGTCAGTCCCTGTGCAGTGCACAAATGCACATATGCACAAATGCCATAGCCTGTTACGCCCAGGGAGACTCAGTGCTGACTGCTGACATGGAGCGTGTAGAAGGCCCATGGCTCAGGGACGTAGATGACGCCAGGGTACTTCTTTCTGAGTACAGGGTCATTCCACAGCCAAGCAACCCACAGAGCCACCAGTGAGAGGGTGAGGGCGAAGGAATAGAAGAGGAAGAGGCCGTTGCTGTCCAGGAAGAGGAGCCTGCGCTTCTGGTGCAAGACGAGAGCCAGCATGGCAAAGAAGGTGAAGATAAAGAGAATGAAGATCTGGCCCTCGGTGACCAGGTACCTGGAGAAAGAAGACAGGTGTAAAAGTGAAGTGGTTACCATGGCAACACCATCCTGCCCAGTATTCCTCTGGCCCAAGTACTAGGCTGCCCTCCTAGTCAATCAGAGGACCCAATGTGCCAGGACAATCTAAACTACAGCACAGAGGTATCATACTACTTTGACTTTAAGTGGTATAATAATACTCTGGATAGCTGGACATGGTGTTGTACACCTTTAATCTCAGCACTATGAAGGCAGAAGCAGGCAGATCTTTGTGAGTTTGAGGCCAGCCTAATCTACATAGTTAGTTCCAGGACAGCTAAGGTTACGTAGACTCTGTTTCAAAATAATAATAATAGTAAGTAGTAGTTGTAGTAATAATAAAATATAACATCCTGCCTCTACCTCCCAAGTGCTAGGATTACAGAGATGGGTCATCACACCAGTACTGCTTATGTGTGGATTTTCCTGTGGTGGCTCATTCAGTGCCTGCACCCTTTGTCCCCCCCTAAATGTCAGTGTCCACTCACCAATAGTACAGACCACTGGGCACCACCAGGAGCAGGGCAGGCCCTGGCATGTGGCTCTCAGCCTTGGCGGTAGTAAAACAGCCACTGAAGTACATGAAGAGGATGAGGAAGAAGGGAATGTACCTGCGATGGAGAGGCAGTAGCTGTGAAAGGCTGACCGGGGGAGTCCCCATCATCTTTGTCACATTTATGTCACCCTTGCATTGTCACATAGGGTGTCACCTCATGGTTTATAAAACCCTTGGCATGGGTCGTGCACACGCCTCTACATTCAGCCTTTCATTCCCTTGAATCCAGATAAGAACAGAAACCAAAAGGTGAGGTTTATGTAGAGGGCCCTGGGCTCCTTGTGTTAAATACTGAGGTGAAGGGCCTGGGTTCCATGGCAACCACACCTGCCTGACTTCCCTCTCTGGACCTGGTCCCCACTCTGTCCCTCATTCCACATGGAGATGAGGCGATTTGGGGCTCTGTCTCACCCATGTGCCTTAGACATCAGTAGGCCCAGTGCCACACTGATACCCAGCAAGGCTGAGGTCAGAGAACATCGTTCTGGGAGGTCGCAAGGAGGGATGTGGAACTCTTCATTCATACTCAGCCAACAGTCCCCACCTCATCCAAGAGTATGGCTTCTCTCCTCCCCACACAAGGGCTCCCTCTCCTTCCAATACACACACACACACACACACACACACACACACACACACACACTCATGCACACACTCTGTCTCTCTCTCATGGTCTCATACACAAAACCTTTTCTGTCATGTGACACCCCCACCCTCCAATACTCAGTGCATTCCTCCAACCTCTCCGGAATTCCTAGGCCTGTCCCTCTTCCCTCCTCCCTTCCCGTGGGAGGAGTCAGGAAAAGCTGGCATGAGGTCTGCACAGAGGTCCTCTAGCGCCCTCCAAACCAGGAGGATCACCTCCATAAGCTCAGACAGCCCCACAGACACCAGTGTGGGGCACGTGTTGTGGGAAGTTCCACAGTACTGATGAGGCACCAGATGCAGGGCTAGCCCATCACCTCCCAGTTGACAACTGTTCTTATCTCTTCCCCTCGGGCTTTAGTTTTTGCAGTGTAGGATGGGGGTGGCAGAGGAAACTTCCTCATTTGAGCTCTGAATCTCTGGTTCTGACCCCACATTTCTGAGATTTCCCTGAGGGTGGTAGTGCTGCTGCTGCTGGTGGTGATATTCCCCTGGGATTCTAAGATGGGGAACACAAATTGTGCCACCTAAACCTGGCCTTACTGGCTCTTCTCAATTTCCTACATCCCCATCTGTCTTCTGCATTTCACCCACAGCTATCTAGTCACTAGATTCCAGTGTGTGTATTTATCAGGCTACAGTCCTCCCTCCCCAAAAGGGCTCAGCCATGGCTAAGATGGACAAACACCTGCTTTCTGCCCTCTAGTGGCTACGCTGGGAACTTCAGGTAAGGAGCAGGCTCTAAGAGTCCCCTTAGGGCCAATCAAAAGTTAGCTGGGTCTTCCTACATCCTGACCAGGGGTCCCATTCTTAGTGCCTTCGCTGAGAAGGTAATTCTGTTCCAGATGCTCCACTCAATACAGAGGCTGGGATCCAGGGAGCTTTGTCCAATATCCTGGTGCCTGAGCCCTGGATGGAACATAGTCAGCCCCTCACTCACCACATGGAGTGGCCCAGGTACTCGTCATAGTAGTAGAGCAGCTCAAAGGAGTCGATCTGAGAAGGCACAGGGGTAGCAGAGTGAGTGGGGCAGGGACCTGAGGCCACGCTGCTGCCCACTCCCGCCTCTTTCAACACCTCCCACACACCATTCTCATTCCCTCCCTAGGGAACCTCAGGGGCCACTGGGAACCAGTCACTGTACCACTTTCTTTCTCTCATTTTTTAAATTCATTCATTCCCCCTCCCTTCCTCCCTTTCTCTTCTTCTTACATAGTCTGGCTATTTAAACCAGGCTTGTCTTGAACTTGTAGCAACCCTCTTCTCTTTCCCTCCTGAGTGCTGTAGTTTCAGACATGCACCCCACATCCAGATACTGACTCCCTTTACAATGTAGGAGAATACTGATTCAGGTAGGCAACAGTGCCCTCACTTAGCTGCATGAGGCAAAGGCAGGAGGATCAGGAGTTCAAGGTCATCCTTGGCTACTTATAGAATTTGTGGTCAGCCTGGACTACATGAGACAGTGACTGGCAGGGGAGCCTCTTTAGACAAGAACAGGACCTAGTAGGGCAGCCTTGCTAGAGTGGGTCGGGGGGGGCAGCCTCACCAGCGTCTCTGGCTTGAGATTCTTGATGATGGGGTTCTCTCTGACGGACAGGTGGTGCTGGTACCCACTGAAGAGCAGGCGATGGTTGACGGAGTCGCCCACCAGGTGAATGCTGGCTCCCATGATGAAAGTGATGATGCTGACGTAGATTATAGATCTCGGCAGCGTGCGAGGAGACCGTTCAATGAGCTGAGGTTCAGAATGAGGTTCACGGCATGCCCCTGACTCCGTTACAATGTGTGAAAACCTCTGCCTCCCTTCCCTCAGAAAAGTGGTATAGAAAGTCCCTCTGGGAGTTGTAGGTTTCGTAGTACAGACTAGCTCCAGATCGATCATGGTATGGTGTAAATCCAGCAGGGTCTGCTGAAGGACACCCTTCCTCTTTAGGAAGATCAGATGAAGGTAGGGGGTGTGGACAATGTTAGAAGTGACCAGACCTTCAAGGGAGGAGTCCTGGTGAGGTCAGACTCTTCCACTACCCCAGGGTGTCCCCTGTATGTCTTGGGTGGGCCAGCATGCTGCAGGGATCTGGTTTTTGAGTGGGAGGTCCCTAGCAAACAGAAGATATCAGGGAGTCCAAAATAGGGGTGGGTGTTCCAAAACACAAACTGTCCTGAGGTGATGCTTCTCCAACTTTTAGAGGTTTGAAATGTTTTTTTCATTTTTAAATTTTTAAAGAAACATTCACCTATTTATTTATTCTGTGAGTATATTTATGTAGGTACACATGTAAAGCTCAGAGGACAATTTGTGAACTCATTTCTTATGATATGGGATGAAATGCAGGTTGTCAGGCTTAGCAGCAAGCACCCTGACCCACTGAACCAGTTCATCAGCTCATGAAGTGTGTGTGTGTGTGTGTGTGCGTGCGCGCGCGCGCGCGCGCGCGCGTGTGAGAGAGAGAGAGAGAGAGAGAGAGAGGGAGAGGGAGAGGGAGAGGGAGAGGGAGAGGGAGAGGGAGGGGAGGGAGGGAGGAAGGGAGAGGAGAGAGAGCAGAGAGGATGGGAAGGAGGTAGGCCAGTCTGTACCTTGAGCAGAAGGAAGGGTGTGATGACATTGTAGGCCATGTGGAAGTAGTCCCCAACACTTGGCTTGTTGAGCGGAAACCACTGGAGTGGGAACACCAACTAGGAAAGAGGGCATTCGTTCTCAGGAAGGCCTGAGGCCACTGGACACCAGCCCCCCCTACACACACACACACACACACACACACACACACACACACACACACACTGAACTCTTCTGTGCTCTATTGGAAGCCCTAAGCCAAAGGGACTCTCAGAGAGAGAGAGAAACTGAGTTCTGTAGACAGTAAATGGACTGTTCCTAGTCATATTTGGTACATAGAAACCCAAGGAGTATCTTAGCACTGCTACAAAATAGTATTCTTCACAATAGTATTTTTTTTAACTATTTCATATTTTATTTAATCATTTATTTATTTATTTACGGATCTTTTTGAGACAGGGTTTCTCTGTAGCTTTGGAGCTTGTCCTGGAACTCCCTCTGTAGACCAGGCTGGCTTGAACTCACAAAGTGAATGCTGGGATTAAAGGATGCGCCACCACTACCCAGCTATTTTATTTAATCCTTTATTTTAGGACAAAACACATTTACAGTTTAAAATCTTTCCTAATTTGAAAAAGGTTCTTTTTCTTTTAACATTCTACCATATTTACATGGTTTTTATTCCGCTGAGTGGGGAGAGCAAATCACCTTCTGAACTTTTCACTGTGTAGGTCTTTCATGTCCTTGAGTAGGTGCATTTCAAGGTATTTTGTTTTAGTTTTCAGGCCCCTGTGAATGGGCTTTTTCCCTGGTTTCTTTCTCAATCTGTTTGTATCTGGTACAGAGGAAGGCTATGTTAATTTTGTAACCTGCCACTTTGCTGGAAGAGTTTAGCAGTTTGGTTTGTCTTGTCTTGTGACAGGGTCTGACCATGTAGTTCAGACAGGTCATTATAATACATGTTTACTAGGGAAGGTTAAGTAATAGAAACAGCAGTTTGCATATATTGCTATAGAGCCATGGTTCTCAACCTTTCTAATGCTGTGACCCTTTAATACAGCTCTTCATGTTCTGTTGACCCCAACCATAAAATTATTTCTGTTGCTACTTAATAACTAAATTTTGCTACTGTTATGAATCATAATGAATCATATTTGAAGGTAGAGATTTGCCAAAGGGGTTGCAACCCATAGGTTCAGAAACACTGCTATGGAGATCTCTTCTAATGTAAAACAATCAAGGTGCAGAATATAAGATATAAAACAAAAATCTCCTTTTGGTTAGGAAAAGAAAAGAGGAATTTCTATATATGCTTACATACAGAGAAAGGAGTAGAAGAGTATGCCCCTGCCCTCAGGAAAGTCTAACCCTTCTGTATTTGGGGACTTCTACAGATTATTCTCATTACTTGGAAGTGACTTTATTTTTGGTCAGTTACAATATGCAAATTCAGCTGATGGGCTTCACCTCCAGATGACAGTACTGTAAGACAATGAGGGATGACAACAGCTATGTTCTACCTCACGGGATGGCTGTTGGAACCCACCCAGGCTCTCTCACTTGCAAGAGTAACCAGACACACCGCTACCGAACGGAAAGGCCTCTGAGTTCTCCCTAAGACGTGATGTCTGTAAGGTCACTCAGCAAATGGAAATCACATTAAGTCCCCTCAATGCTCACAGGACTCAGCCTCACACTTACCATGGCAATGGGGCGGCCAAAGTCGAGGACCCAGTTCTGCACTGTGAAGTAGAACCAGAGGTCAAAGTGGAAGGGAGCCGTGCGGTCTGTCTCCTCGGCCTTTACGGAGCCATGCCTGGCAAGGAGCAAAACTAGAGTCAGCCCTCTCCCCTCGCCACCAACCCAAGAGCAAGACCAAGAGGTCTAGGCACTTGAAGGGGACATACATGTTATCTAGGGAAAGGAAGCCCAGAGGCTGATCAAGAGGATAGAGGATTTCAGTTGTCCTAACTACCCTGTGACTCAGGAAGAAACTGACCCACAGGTGAAGTAACTGTCAAACTTTCATTATAAAATGGTGGAGAAATAAAACTAGGCAAAGCATGAAAGATGAATGAAAAATATCAAGCATAATGATGGACAGCAGCAGACAACCTTCATGAAGCACTCATGATCCCCCAGGAACCATGTGGTAGCTATCTGCTTGAGTGAGCTCATTTCTTTATTTGTTATGCATTAATTTTTTTAAGAGACATGTATGTGCAACTCTATGAATGCACATGAGTTTAGAATCACCGGAGGGAAGACCTTTTTTTTTTTTTATAATAGAAACAGCCTGGTGGTATTGGTACATGCTTTTAATCTGGGGGGAGGGGCAGCAAATCAACAGAGTGAGTTCCAGAAACAGCCAGGGCTACGAAGAGAAACCCTATGGCAAATAATAATAATTAATTCACTATTTAAATACAATCCCAATAATTATTTGAGTGTGTGAGCATGCATACATGCCCTGCCATGCATATGGAGGTTAAAAGACTTTGTTCAAAGCTGCTCTCTTTTCCACCAAGTGGGTCCTGGGATCAAACCCAGGTCTTCAGGCTTAGTGGGTGCCTTACCCCACAAAGCCACATCAGCAGTCCAAAAGGAGACAGTATTAAGGTTCCCCCAACTCTCCAACCTCCTCATTAGAGTCTAAGTCCCCCTACAGTATGCTTACTATCCAGAGACAAGACACTACTAACCTCTAAGATGAGAGGAGCCTCGTTATCCCGTATGTGTGGCCAGACCAGACACAGATCCCTGAGTCGTCAGCTCTGTCCCTGACTCAGACTGCCTTAAAACCATCATAATGGCCCCTGTTCCATAGCCATCCCCTAAAGGAACATGTGAGCTGAGCAGCACCATAAAGATGGTCCTCTGTCAGTGTTGACTTTCATAATTTTCTGGACTTCTCAGCAAATTAGCTGATGCTAATCCCAAAGATGAGTTGACAGATCAAGCCACTGGGGCCAAGGAGGCAGGCCCTTGGGGATCTGTGGTCCTATGGAAGGCAAGGCAGGTAGAGGCAGCTTTCCCCAAGTCAACACAGCTTTCCTATCCCCCAATTCCACCACACACTGATCAACAACTATGCATGATGTGATGACTTTACCTGTATCGTCTAGACTAATCCCAGGCAGTGGCATCAGAGGCAGAAACTGTCTGCTGCTACTGCTTGTAGATGAAGATACTGAGGCCAAGAAAAAAAAGAAGGGGCCCCAAAGAAAGGGTGTGTGTGTGTGTGTGTGTGTGTGTGTGTGGTGTGTGTGTGTGTGTGTGTGTGTGTGTGTGTATGTATACATGCACAAAAAGTGTGCATGTGTCACATGGCAGGCTGCCTCCGACATATGAACTGGTATCTTCTCTTTTGCTGGGGCTACTGAGCTCACACTGACTGACACCAAAATGGAGGAGTTCTGCCTAGCACTGAACTCAAGCTTGGGTCTTTACCACTTACTCTCCTGATTATGATAGGTTACTGATTACTATGTATTACTATAAGAAGCCAGCTGGCATTTGAGGTCAAACTAGAAAAGGATCAGTGTAGACAGAAACAATAAGCAGAACCTACAGAAAGGCAGGTATGGGCACTTTTAACCAGGAAGAAGAGCTGCATGTGAGCAGGAGGGAAAGGCCTGTGGCAGGAGGAGAGATCACACTGCACATGTCCCAGGTTTATGAGGGAGGGATCGTAGGGGCTGTAGCCAGACCTGACAGGGCAGATATTCCTGTTAGCTATGCACACTGCTCAGAGTTCAGCAATAGCACTCCAGTAGAGTCCGTTTGTTTCTTCCTCTTTATGATCGTCAGGACAGGCCTCAGACAAGCAGTGAGTGATGAAGGATTTGGAGGGAGGAGGCGAGTGCCCTCCGTGCTTTTAGTCTGAAACTTCCAACTCAGACAGAGGTGTCATGTTTAGTATAAAGAATAAAGAAGTTTTGAAAGGCAAGGGGAAGGGAGGCACTTGGTGCATGCTTCTAGAATTTACTGGTTCATACTAGAGGCTCAGTAGCAATTTCTTCTTCTCTTCTAGAAAGCACTTCCACCCATGGGAACTCTGACATTAGTCCAGCCTAGCTTAGTAGGACAGGTAGAGGAAACAGGTAGTAAAGGGAAGGTACCAGCTTAGGAATCAGGGCTGATAAACACGGATTTTCAGAATCCCCACTGTGCTCTGCAGTTATCTCTCTCCCTCTGTGTGTGTGTGTGTGTGTGTGTGTGTGTGTGTGTGTGTGTGTGTGTGAACGCGCCTTGCTTTACCAGCAGTAAGTAAACAGAAGACTGATAGACATCTAAATGGTTTTCTTCTGTTGGGGCTCTCTGACTGTGAAGGCAGATCACACAGGGTAACGGTATCTCCCCTCAACACCCAAACTCCTGCCCTGAGGATGAATGAACTCAAGTGTGTCCCAAGTTCCTGATTCCAGACTTTCCAGGCTGAGCCCCCAAGCCATGCTGGCCCTAGGTCCCCATCAGGAGCAATGTTGGGCAGAACTGTGGACAGCAGTGAAAGCCCAATGGCAGGTAACCTGAAGCAAGCCCAGCCCTTGCTCCTGCTCCCCTCCACAGCTTCCCAAGTCTACCACACAGGGAAACCGACACCAGACAGCTGGGAAGCCAGCATCGAACAGGGGCATCTGCAACCCCGGGCAGTAAGAAAGAAGACTGCTTGTCTGGAGAAGCACCTGGAACTGTGAGTGGGGATAGAATAAGGCTGACTCTGGGTTCTTATAAAGGACAGTGAAATGGGGGACATGATGATACTGAGGCTTTTAATGAAAAATGAGGAAATGCCGACAAACAAAAGCAAGACGAAAAGGAAAACTAACCAAGAGCCATGTTATGGTGGCACACACCTTTAATCCCGACACTCAGGAGGCAGAGGCAGGCAGATCTCTGTGAGTTCCAGGCCAGCCTGGTCTACAGAGTGAGCTCCAGGACAGACAGAGCTACATAATAAAGACTCTGTCTCAAAACAACAGAAAAACAGCTTACATATTATAAACACTGTATACTGACTTCCAATGTTTAGAAGTAATCCACAGATAACATGTAGGAAGATAATTTGAATTCCTGAGTGCTGTGGGCAGCATAGGGCATACTAGAGGTGCTTACTGAATGCCACCTGAACTTGGGGAACATTTCTGGTCAGTAAAACAGTCTGACCCTCATTCTGATCAGGCTCCTTAGCTTGCTCTGGACCTACCTTATCAGTCAAGATGAGTAAGTAACACTTAGAAGAGTAAATGGGCCGTGGATTGACATGTTGCTCAATAATGTGCCTACAGGCAAATCTATCCTAGTGCAAACATGATAGAGCAGATATACAATCTAAGATGGCTGCTGTGTTACTAAGCCACAGAAATCCTACAGGATGACCACCAGGTAGAAAGAAATATTACCAGGCACGCGACTGCACATGCTCAGAAAATTGGCTTCCAAGTCAAAAGGCAAACTTAAGGGAGCTAACCTCAGCCCAGCCCCCCAAACTTCCCCCACCATCCCAAATCACACCAGGAACTTCTGAAAATGAACATGGAGCATACTAGTGCTCAATACTCTCCCATGGCTCTTTGGTACCTATGGGACATGGGTATACACTTTTAACAGGTCATTTAGGATGAGAAAAGCATGGGCTTACTGCTTAATCGGTGAGCAGCCTCCTTTTCAGGAGTGTTCCCACCTCCTCAAAGTTTCCACTCTAGGGCCTTCTGGTCTAACTCAGGGGCATTTAGGGCACTTCGAAGTCAGTCCAGCCCCCTGTCATTTTCTCTTAGCTGTGGCTTGTCCAGCACCAGTACACTTCTTGCCTTTCCTCAGTCTTCCACTGGCTACCATGTTCAGTTTCTGCGGTGCTGGGCATTGAACCTAGGGCTTCCAGTGTACTACGCAGACACTACTGACTAGTCTACCCCTCCTGCCCCCCACCCCCGAAACCTGTCCCTACCTCCTGAGTGCTGGGATTAAAGACAGTCACCAAAAGGCCTGCACTGCTCAACTCCTCCAGAAAGCCCTCTAGGATTAGCTGCGTGGGCACCGACTTTCCCGTTTCCCGCCTGGTACAGCGTTTAATCAACACGGGTGACACGCGGGGAATGTTTATGGCCAATGAAGGGGATAGAGGCAGACTGGAGGTTTTGAAATATCAAAGGGCGGGTTTTGTGCCTCTGGCTCTGCCCCGCCCAGCCTTATAAAGCCCAAATATCACCCCCTCATTCAGAATGGGAGCAAGCCACTTCCCGCTGTCCCCGGTTACTGGCTCACTTTCCTGGGCCCCTGAGCCTCCAGAGTCAGAGCAGAGTCACAGTCTTGCCCAGAGCAGGAGGCTTCTGCAAACTTGGAAGTGGTGCAGGGACTCAGCAGAGCTGGCCGGGGTGACCTCCGAGCAGCTCGATTCCCCTGACCCTGGCGAGCTTTTTCAAACTCTGGGGGCCCCGCGCGCACCTGGCTTGCACGAACGTGGCACCGGGGCCGCTCGCTGCTCCCGGGAGCTGCCGCCTCCGCGCCGCCGCCTCCATGGCAGTTCAGCTCGGCATCGCCTTCCTGGAGGAGAGACGACTGCGCGGGCGACGGGGAGGAGGGGTGGACGACGAGGGGAGGAGCTGGAGGAGGAGGAAAGAGCAAGGGAGGGACCGGTAGAAAGGGTGGAGGATGGGGAGGGACTTAGATAGGGAAGGGAGAGGAAGCTGGTGAGGGACGTGGGAGGCGGGTTGGGGGGCAGTAGGGGAGCACAACACAGAAGGAGGAAGAAGAGAGGATGGAGGGAAAGAGGAGGGAGAAAATGCAGGGGAAGGGTGATCTTCATTGGGGAGAGAGAGAGAGAGAGAGAGAGAGAGAGAGAGAGAGAGAGAGAGAGTGTGTGTGTGTGTTTCTGGGTTCTCTGCATTTCTACAGGAAGGAAGCTTGCTTTGCCTGGCTAGAGGCACTGGACAGAGGTGAACTGGGGATCCAAGAATGATCAGAAGGCCTAGGGTATTTGAGTTCTTCAAGCTGTGCTGGGAACCCTCCTTCCTCGAATTAAAGACTGCTCAATAAACTATCAACTATGTGTTTTGATGGGTATAGAGGGTAGGGTCCCCCAAAGCAGAGAATTTTTCTTAGTTGGGTTTAATTGGGGTGCAGTGAGGATGGTCTAGGTTCCAGTTCTGGCTTTGTCACTTTGGCTTGGGGAAAGACCCACACTTCTCTGTCATTCAAATGTGTGAACAACTTTGTTGTAGGTTCTGTTCAAGGAGGAACCCATGAGCCCCATTTGGAAGTACTCCTGTATGTAGTCAGTGATGATGATGGAGGAAATACCCAGAGTTATATGTAGACATGGAGGCAGTAAGGCCACAGGCCTCACAGGAAGGACTTTGAGCTTCTCAGCTGGCAGGGAAGCGTGAGCTGGAGGTGGGAAAGAGCTCCAGGCAGGGACTAGCCAGAATGCCCATCCACCCACTCCACCTACCCTCATACCCCCCCCCCACACACACACACACATATCCCCTGTCCAGAGACTGGCTGGTATCTGGAGGAATGGCAAGTTCTGTTGGAGCCACATTTATCAGGGAAAGAGTGACAGAGGCTGAGGTAGGGAAGGGACAGGTTTAGATTGGATCCCCTCCATCCACGAGAACCACAGAAAGCAGCTGAGGATACTGGCAGGAGACTAGCATGTATCTGCATTTTAGATGTAGCCCATCCACAGAGTCCAGGTGGGTGAGAAGAGGCCGAACGGGAGATGAAGAATTCTGGTGCAGCCTGTAGGGTACCAAGTTCTAATGAGGGTTCTGGACTGTGATAGTAATGGTGGATGGAGGGAGGTGGGGCATGAGGAGTGGTGTGGGAGGTGTCCTCTCTAACTGGATGTATGCCTGTAAGGGGAGAGGGGAGTTTAGATGTGACCATGTTCTGTGTCTAAGTGGATGGGGCAGTCTTCCTTCGGAAGTGGGTTGGAGCAAGTACAGGGTGGATGAGGTGTCACCTTTGGATACATGAAGCTTGGGTTGGGTCAGGATGCTGCAGGACCCATGGATCTGGAGCTCAGGCAGCATGTCGGAGCCTGGCAGATGGCATCTGGAACCTAAGGAGACAATGTCCCTATGAGAAAAGAGAACAAAAACTAAACATAAGAAGCACTTACCAGGTATACTACTTGAGTTCCAGTCTAGCTGTGGCTGGAATAAATTTCCCAACCCCTCCCAGCCTCAGTTTACTTATCTGTAACAAGGGAAAAGCTATTTCATTTACAGCATTAGGATATGGTGGGTAAAGGAATACACGAGCCCTTTGCAGACCATCTGGCACAGTTGGAGAGAGGGGGAGGGAAGGAGGGAGAGAGAGAGAGAGTGAGAGGGAGAAAGTGAGCTTGGAGAATGTGCACATGTACAGGCAGGTGCATGTGGAGGCCAGAGGTCTTCATTGGTATCTCTGCTGCTCTGTCTCTTATTTTTGGAGACAGGTTATCTCATTGGGCCTGGAGCTTATCAGTTTGGCTAGACTAGCTAGCCAATGAGCATTGGGCATCTACCTGTCTCTTTTCCAGCAGTAGATGACAAATGTGCCCCATACACCTGGCTTTTCAAGTGGAGGCCGGGGATGGAAACCCTGGTCTTCATCCTCATGCAGTACCACCGTGCTGAATGAGTTGTCTGCCCAGGCGCTGGGCTGGTTATTTTTATCTCTCCACTCTGAGGGCATCTTCTATGGTATGGGGGGGTAATCCCTTTTTTGTTTTTTTTCTAGAGAGTTTTATTGAGATTATTCTTCCTTGCTTTAGTCAGACCTGCATGGACTGCTTGACCATAGGAGGCTGGGGCTACCTGCCTCGAGGTCATTTCTACCTCAGTCCACAAACCACACCTAGGTTCGTACTATGCCAACTGTAGTGGGTGGTACATTTGTTTCAATGCACTTTTATTTTTCTTTATTTTATTTCCTTACTATCCTTTTTTTTTTAAAGAGGGTCTTATGTAAATCAGGGTAGTCTCAATCTTACTATATAGCTAAGGATGACCTTAAACTTTTGATGTTCTTGTCTCTACCAGCTGAATGCTATTCACTTTGCTCAGTTTCAAGACTCTCTGAAGCTAGGCAACTCCATCCCCAGCCCTCCTCTAGTGTTTTCCTTTCTTTCTTTCTTTCTTTCTTTCTTTCTTTCTCTTTCTTCCTTCCTTTCTTTCTTTTTTTCTTTTTTTAAAATCTCTTTTATTTTGCCTATGCCAAAACGAGAGCAGGTGATGTCCTGATTTGGAAGCAAATTAAGCTAACATTCTGAGCTGAAGTAACATGTTCAAGGTCAGCCAATAGCAGCATCGAATCCTGGTCTTCAGCTTAATTCCCAGGAATCTGATCTGCAGATTGATGCCAGCCTTCCCACTCTGACCCCAATCTCTTTCCCTCTCTGTGGCTTTGCATGTTGCTGGTCTGCAAAGGGAGGGGGGCTGAAGCACCCAGATGTATCATGCTTCCAGCCATCAGAGGATAAGGCTGTATAGAGTCGGGAGCATGTGACCCATTTAATCCTCCAATTACTTAAATACCAAAAAATTGGCATTCTTCCTGAAGGAGCAGACGCCCCCGAGGGGAAGGGGAGGAGAGCAAGCTGCCAGGGCAGGCTTTCCTGCATGAACACAGGGATTTACAGGCCTGTTCTTTCCCGTCCCATCAGCCCCCCTGAAGAACACTATCTCCTTTAGCTCTTAAATGTCATGGAAGTATGCTGTGGAGGGCGAAGTGAGTGCCAACCCCTGGACACTGAGGGGCATTCATCTTCAGGATCTTGCTGTGACTTTCTAGGGACATGATTCCTGTACACCAGAAGAGCAAATGGCCTCAGTTCTCAGAACATAAGTTTCTGTGTCCAGCAATCAAAGACTGTAGAGGAGCCCTTACGGATTATTCAGAGCAGAGATAGGCTTTTCCTTGAGCCGAGTTTCCTAGTCCTTTCCAATGCCGACTGCAGCCAGTATTTATTTACTTAGGTCGTTTTGCTAAAACTCTCAGACTTGCTCTGCAGTCGAGGGTGACCCTGAACCCTGATCCTCCTGCCTCCACCATACTTTACAGTCTCAGGCCACATCTGCCCGCCCTCGGTTATCATAGTTTCACCTTTTCCTAAACTTCATGAAATGGCTCAGAATTTTCTGTCGGAGTTTTTCACTTAGTTTTGAGACTCAGCCATGCTTGTGTTAGGAGTTCAGTTGCTCTTGGGAGGGAGTAGACACCATTCCTTGGATGTACCACTGCAAGTTAATCCACGCAACTGTGAGTTCCCTTGAGTTGTTTTTGTCTGGGGCTATTTCAGAAGGCTGCCAGGAACGCATCAGGTGCCAGGCTTTGTGTGGCCAGATGCTAGTTAAATACCTAGAGATGGGATGGCTGGGTCATGTGCCAACTTATATTTTACTTTCTAAGAAATTTTTGTTTTCCAAATTACCTAAACCAACTCAAGTGATATATAATCTTGAAAACCTGAGATGCCCTATCTTGCAGGAGGCAAGAGGGACAGATTATATCTTAAATTCAGAGCAGTGGGCGACAGACTGTAGCATAATCAGACGGCTGGAAAGCCAAAGTGAGGGCTGACCTCCTTTGGCCCAGGGGCTTCTCGTGCCAGCAGTTCAAGAAGCTCTAAACAGGGTCACTGACCTCCATTCCTGTCTCTCACACTCCCTTGTCTTACCTGATCTTCTTGGGATGGGCTTCAGTGCCAAAGAATTAGGCCAAAGCAATCTATGCATAATGTATGATGACCTGGGAATTAACTTTCCAGTTGTGTAGAAAACCCTACTTGTTGGAGTTAAATTAACTATTCATTGGCTTGGATACAAGATCCCCAACCAACTAATAAGCTAGTCATAATTCTTAATGGGTCCAGGAGGCAAAACTGGTTCCTTCTTCCCAGCTAGACAATAAGCCAGAGGCATTTCTCAGGTATCTGGTAATCAATAAGCATCTGTTGAACTACACCAGAATGAGGCACACACAGGCCAGTATTTCCTTCCTTCCCTTCCTTTCTCCCTCTTCTATTTTATTTTGTGTAATGTGAGCTGTATTTTTGGTGTGTGTGTGTGTCCCTGCAAGTCCACGTGCTTGTGGGAAGGCTGAGGTCTAAGTTAGGTGTCTTCCCTCCACCACCCTTCACCTTTATGGTGTGAGCGAGCCAGTGTCTCTTATTAAGCCTGCAGCTCATCAATGGGCTAGGCTGGCTGGCCAAAGAGCTTCAAAGATTCACCTAGTCTCTTGTTCCCTGGTGCAATGCGGGGGCTACAGGCCTGAGCTGTCACACCTGGTTTTTACATGGCTCCTAGAAATCTGAATGCAGTTCCTCATGCTTGAGTGACAGGCACTTTACAGATTGAGCCATCTCCCAAGGACCCCCTCCTCTTCCTACTTTGTTGTTTTCAAACAGGTTCTCGGTATGTATCCTTGACTGGTTTGGAACTTGCTATGTAGACCAGGCTAGCCTTGAACTCATGGACATCTGCCTGCCTCTGCCTCCTGCATGCTGGGATTAAAGGTGTTGCACTACCTTTTCTTGTAAGATATGATCTCACATATCTTAGACTGGCCTCCTCAAACTTGCAGTGGAGGATGGCCTTGAATTCCTGATCCTTCTGGCTCCTCCTCTGGAGTTCCCGGATTACAGATTTATAAAACCACACCCAGCTTCTCTGATTTTTTTTTTAAATACAGAATCTCACTGTTTAACTCTGGATAGTCTGGAATTCTCTGTAATATTATGTTATATTATATTGACCAAGCTGTCCTGAAACTTACAAAGGCCCACCTGCCTCTGCCTCTGCCTCCTGAGTGCTGGAATTAAATGTATGTGCCACTACACTGATACAACAGATTTTTTAAAAAAAATATTTACTATTGTAAGTTTTTTAAAAATCATTTATGAATTTTTTTGCCCATGTGTGTACATAATGCCCATAGAAGTCAGAAGAAGGCAGTAGACCCCCCAGAACTGTAGCTGCAAACAGTTGTGAGCCACAATGTGGGTGCTAGAAACAATGCAGGCCCTCCACAAGGGCAACAAAGGCTCTCAACCACTGAGCCATCTATTTCTCCAGCCCTTGTGACAGGATTTTTAAAAATGTATTTCTTTTTTATTTTATGTGCATTGATATTTTGCCTACATGTATGATGTTTTGCCTACATGAGGGTGTCAGATGTTGGAGTTACAGACAGTTGTGAGCTGCCATGCAGGAATTGAACCCAGCTCCTCTGGAAGAGCAATCGGTGCTCTTAACTGCTGAGCCATCCCTCCAGTGTATTTTTAATGTAATGCAACAGATCTCCCTCCTTCTTTCTCTTTTCCCCAGTCTCTCTCTCTCTCTCTCTCTCTCTCTCTCTCTCTCTCTCTGGGTGTGTGTAGTAGGGATGGAATCTGGGACCTTACAGCTGCTAGCCAGGTGCTCTACCACTGACCTATACCCCTTCCTACTATATCTTTATTACAACTTCAAACTAATGGGTTAGCAGTAGTTAACAGTGAATATTTAATCATAAATGTTTTGTGTGCTTTTAGAAAGTGTCAGGAGAAGAACTCTAATGGTTTTGTCCTCCTTATGAAAACTGAATAGAGATTTCCTGAGATTTTGAGTCTCATACTAGGCTGGACTGGCTTCAGTATGTAGGCTGGAGTTCTGAGATCTGCTGCCTCTGCCTCTCAAGTGCTGGGGTAAAGGCATTTGCCACCATGCCTGGCCACAAAGTTGCCATCTTGCCACCACTCTGGGTTGTGACCTCTTACTCTCCCTCTTTTATCAGGGTTTTGCTGTCTCTGGACCAGTTCACAGTAAGAGTCAGGGCTTTCCCCAAATAACATGTTTCAGGATTTACAGGTCACATACCTGATGGTTTCACATTTTTAAAAATATATATATTTGCATATATGTAATGTGATATTTTGAAGATGAGATTCAAGTCTGAACTCACAATTCAGTTGTGTTTCATTCATGTATTTACATAAACTGATGGTAATTATACATGGGAATGTTAGTGCACCTATATTTTGATTATGGCACATACACACAAGGTCACATTTTTAATTTCCCATTAGTGACATCACATCAGAGCTTAAACCCTTTCTGGACCCAGATAGTCAGGTTAGGGATGCTCGACTATGATTTTTTTTTTTTTTTAAAAAAACTCAAGGACCTTTTTGCCAGAGCCAAATACTCGAACAGTTTCTTGTTGGGTTTTGTTTGTTTGTTTGTTTTTACAGACAGTGTTCCTCTGTGTAGCCCTGGCTGTCCTGGAACCCACTCTGTAGAGCAGGCTGGCCTGGAACCCAAAGATCCTCTTGCCTCTGCCACCCAAGTGCTGGGATTAACTTGAATTGTTTCTCCATTTTCTTGTTTCTGTTTTGTTTTTCTGTTAAACAATGTGATTATTTTTCTAGGTCTAGAGGAGACCTAGAATTCTTCTTCTTCCTCTTCCTTCTCTTCCTCTTCCTCCTTCTTCTTTTGAAAGAACATTTGGTTGTATAACCCAGGAGGCTTGAGCTCACAATCTTCCTGCCTCAAACCCAGGACTTGGAACACCAGGCCAGTTTGTGAATCATTCTTCTAAGAATTAGCCTAGGTGGATTGATGATATAGCTCAGTCAGCAAAGTGCTTACCACAGAAGTATGAGGGGCTGAGTGTGACACCTCCAATCCAGGTTAAAACAAACAACAAAAACCCCACAGGGCATGGAGGCACACACTTGTTATTTCAACAGTGAGGGCACAGTGACAGGAGGGTCTCTGGGGCTTGAGGGCCAGCCTCTGTTCACATGGGGGACTCCCCCCCCCCTAGTGATAGAGAAAAATACCCAACTTTGACCTCTGATCTCTATAGTCACATGCACCAGACAGACACATAAACATATAAACAACACGTTAGCTAGAGGAGGAGGGTGGGGAAGCGGTGTGGTTTTAGTGCAATGCTCTGGGTTTAATCCTCAGTGTAGTAAGAGAGAAAGCCGGCTTCCTAGATGTTCAGTCTTTACCGGTGTGATGAACGAGGGTTGTTCCCTATAACAAACAGACTTGGAGAAGGAGAGAATAGCTTTTTACATTGCTGAGTCCCCGGCCAGCCTGAGCTCTTACCTCAAAAACATGAGCAACCGCTAAAATAAGGGAAAAAAAAAAAAAAAAAAAAAAAGCAAGAGTATAGGCAGGAGAGACAAGGAAAGGCTGGGTTTGCTTGAGGGAAATGTCCATGCCAACTCCTGCAAAGGCAGAAACCAAGTAGGGGGATGGACTTGTAGTTCCTAAGCCAGGAACTACATTCCCCAGAATCCTTGACCACATGAGTGTCAGCCCCAGGGACTGCAATAGGGAAGATCCAGCCACTGTTGGATTAGCTGGACTGCAGCCTGTAAGTCATTCTAATAAATCCCTTTACTGTTATGTCGAGAGATTCATTGTGTAAGTCCTGTTAGTGCAGAGGACCCTGACCAATTCAGAGACTTAAAAGTAACAGTACTTTTTATATGTCCCAAGATATTGATATAACGAAATTTACCTATAAGAATCCATATACTATTATACAAGTGTATCTATTTGTGTGAGAGGTCATTTTTGGAAGAAGTCTTCAACTGTTTTTACTAATGTATATTTTGTGTTCTCTTTAGCTTTTTATCCTATCTGTCCCTTAGTATTCCTGTCTACAAATGGGTAAAATCGCTTCAAAAGAATTTGGAATCAGAGGTTTGGCCCGTGGGTAGAAGGGAGAGAGGACTGCTGTGCTGAGGCATAGGCAGAGGACGTTCCCTGCAGCTTCCGGGTGTGCTTCTAAGGACAGCCTGTAGGGGCGCTGCAGCTCATAAATGGGAGTGGCTCCGACGCGCTTAATCGTGTTACTATGGTTTCAGGGCATCCCTGAGTGCCACACACTGCCTTCCTCCTTCAACATCCTTGAAGAGTGCATAAAACCCGAATTTCCTGTATTCGGTACTTAAGAATTTAAAGACCATTTCTTGCCTTTTAACCCCAAACTCACTTTTTCAGCGTTTGCTATGTGATAATTGGCAAAATGACCAGGGATGTCACTCAGGTCCTTCCAACAGGGAACCCTGGAGAGCCTCTCTGTGAGGGAGGGGCTTTTCTCCTGCTGGCTCTGGTGCTGTATCTTTGGAGACACAATAAAACTTTAGAAAAGGAGGGTGTAGCGACAGGTCATGTGCTAGTCCTTAAACTGGGTCTCTTGAGTGTTGGTTTTTTGTTTGTGGTGTGTGTGTGTGTGTGTTACTGTTTTTGCGGCAAGGTCACATCATGTTAACTCTGGTTGGCCTAGTACTCACTGTGTGTAGCCCAGGCCTCGCGAACCCATGGAGATTTACCCCCTTTGCTTTCCTGAGTGCTGGAATTAAAGGGGTACCACACTTGTCTCCAAGTATTTTTTGAAACAAGCATTTATTCTTTCCATACGTTAACCAACCTGTAAAGGGAGCCTGTAATTTCTCCTTTTCACCACTATGTGGCAGTTTAGTGTGTTCAGTAAAGTAAATCCTGGTTAGGAAAGACTGCCGAAAATAGAAATGTACCTAGAATAGCATGAACTCTACTATTCTACTTTCCTATAGGGACATATAAAATAGGGCATTTTTGCAACATCTTTGTGTGTGTGTGTGTTTAGGCTCCCTCAGGTCCCTGATAAAGCCAGATCCAGGGGATTTAACATCTTCCTCTGGCCACACACACACACACACACACACACACACACACGCGCGCGCGCGCGCGCGAGAGAGAGAGAGAGAGAGAGAGAGAGAGAGAGAGAGAGAGAGAGAGAGTTGTTAGACTTGGTAGTAAGTGCCTTTATCCACTGGATCACCTCGCCAGACTCAGTCCATCTCTCCAGACTTGCACAGCCAGATTCCCTGGAGCTGGTGGGTGTAGACACTGGGACCCTAACTCAGATGCTCTTAACCACCGAGCCATCCCTTCAGCTCCCCACCCCACCACCTCTCTTCTAGGCCAAACTCTGGTCCTTTACATCTCTGGGACCCCTGCCTGGGTAACCAGAAGCTACTTCTGGGGTCTGCTGGACACTGTCCCTCATCATAGGGCTTTGTGGGTCCTAGATACCTGCAGTCTTATCACCCTATGCTAGAACAAGATAGGAGATACCAGGAACACCAGGGAGCCCCTGGCTCCCCTGAGGGCTCTGCTCCTCCAGTCCCCTACACACACACACACACACACACACACACACACACACACACACACACACACAGAGAGAGAGAGAGAGAGAGAGAGAGCCAGATGTGGGTGCTGGGAAATGGGCTCAGGTTCTGATGTGGCTACTGAGAACATAATTCTTGTCCTCTACAGCAAGGGCTCTTATGCACTGAGCCACCATACTGGGCTCTTTTTTTAGTTAGAAAGAGGTTTTTGTTTTGTTTTGTTTTTAGCTTAGAAGGAGAGAGGAGAGGGAAGAAGGAAGGAGAGAGAGTGAGGAGAGAGGGAGGACAGAGTGAGCCATCCTTTCCCCATCTGTATTTGTTAGTTTGATTTGTTTTGTTTTTTGAGATAGGGTTTCTCTGTGTAACAACGAGTAGGGCTGTCCTGGAACTCTCTCTGTAGACCCGGCTGGCCTCAAACTCATAGAGATTTGCCTTCCTCTGCCTCCCATGTGCTGGGATTAAAGTGTGCCACCACAGCCAGGCATGTGTCTATTTCTGAGTGTGAGTGCAGTGCCCTCGTCAGCCAGAGGGGGTGCTGGATCACTTGGAACTTGAATTAACAAATAGTTGTAAGCTGACTGGTGTCTGTTGGGAACAGAACCCAGGGCCTTTGCAGGAGCAGTGTGGTAGAGTTTTTCTTGCTGTGAAAAAGACCATGACCAAAAGCAACGTGGAGAGGAAAGGGCTTACACTTCCTGATGGTAGTCCATTATTGAGGAAGCTAAAACAGGGACCGAAGCAGAGAAGGAATCTGAAGGAAGGGACTGAAGCACAGGTGTGAAGGAACACTGCTTACGGTCTCACTCCTCGTGGCATGCTCAGCATGTTTTCTAATACAACCCAGGACAACCTGTCCAAAAGAGGCAACACCTATGTGATTACCCAAATATTCTGTGGTTGTTTCCTCATCTGGAACAAGAGATGTGCAGCTAACTCACTATCTCAAAACAGAGAGTCTCAAAACAGAGAGTCTCAAAACAGAGAGGAGCTGTGACTAAATTTTTTTTCCCCTTGGGAACATGTAAGAAACATCTAGTCTTCCTCCAAAGGTCCCAGGAACGAATGGAGATACCATTCCACCAAAGCACACTCTGGGGAACCAATTTTTTTAGTTTTGTGGGCTTACTTTAAAAGCATGGGTAAGGGATTACTTACAGGAGTGTGCATGCTGCCTTTCCCAATAAAGCCTGTAGGAAAGTTCACCCATCAAGGATGATGATTTTCCCATAGCAACATAGATGGAGAGTCCTTCCCTCCCCCACTCCCACACCTAATCTTCCTGGCCTATATAGTCTAGCTCCTCCCCGAGGCCACATGCAATTAGGGAAGAATTACATATAACAGGTGGTATGTATGGAGCGGCTAGATAAACAGTCTACAAGCCCATCTGGGATGATATTTTGCAAGCCAGCACAGCTGAGCTCCTGGAGATGACAGTTGTTTGGCTTCAAGGATGATCACGTGCAACAGGTGTGTTCTCATGATTCGTGGGCAAGAGTGTGTCCTGAATACATCTTTTGGGTAATAGTTCATCTGTGAGCACACCAGTTCCCTTATTATCCATACAGGATGTCTCTAAGACCCCTAAGGATGCAGCTCCAAACACTACTAAAGTCTATGTGGTCTGTTACTCATGTGTGTACATTCCTATGACAAAGCTTAATTTACAATTAGGCAGAGGGCCAGAGTGATGGCCCAGCAGTTCAGAGCCCTTGTTGCTCTTGCAGAGGATTGAGTGTGATTTCCAGCACCATGTGGTAGCTTATAACCATGCATAACTCCAGTTCCAGGGGATCCAGTGCCCTCTTCTGATTTTGTCAAGCACCAGCCACATATATGGTACACATACATATATGCAGGGAAAACATACACACAAAATACATACTTAAAATTTTTAAATTTAGGCAAAGAAGAGACTGGCAACAACAATGATTAAATAATTATAATGATAAAAGTACAATAAAAAATATGAGTGTTGGGAGGCTGGAGAGATGGTTCTGAGGTTAAGAGCACTGACTGCTCTTCCAGAAGTCCTGAGTTCAATTCCCAGCTACCACATGGTGGCTCACAGCCATCTATAATGAGATTTGGTGCCCTCTTCTGGCCTGCAGGCATGCTTGCAGGCAGTACACTGTATACATAATTAATAAATAAATCTTTAAAAAATGATGTTCCTAGAGGTTAAAATGTGGCTCAGTTAGAGGGAGCGAGTACCCAGGTTTGATCCCACCACAGATACCTGGCATGGTGAGACAGTCTGCATACCCAGAACTGGAGAGGTAGAGGAAGACCACTGCTAGCTCAGGATAGCTCATTGTAAAGAAAAGGCAACAAATCTGGCCATTTCCATGATGGAATTGTTACAGAAGAATGTTTGGTAACATTAGAAATCCAGGATTTTATTAGATGAAGAAAAGATACAAAATTCTTTTCAGTACAGTTTTCCCTTTCCTCTTGTGGCTGCCATACCAGACAAAAGCAATTTAGGAGAGGAAGGATTTATTTTTAGCTCAAAATTCCAGGGTTACAGTCCTTGTTGCTGTGAAGTTACGGCAACAGAAGTAGCCAGATCACAGCCACCATGAGGGGCAGAGAGAGACTGTGTACAGTGCCCTCTCCCCCCCCCCCACCCCAGGAAAAGATGATCTTCCCCCTTCAGTTTCCCAATTACAAAAATCCCCCAGAGACATACCCATCCGTCAACTTGATCTAGACAGTTCCTCACTGAGACTTTCTTTCCAGGTGATTTTAAATTGTGTCATGTTGACAAAACTAGCCATCACAGCTCCAGTTTTGTTCAGTGTAGTGCATGTGTATATATAGATTTAGGGAAAAAAAAAAAAAAAGATGAGCTGCCAATGTACAGAAACTCTTCCTGCTTCTGGCAGAATTCTATATACACAGTTGGAATTTTAAAAATTACATTTGAACATTTCTCTCAATATTTCTCAACATGCACATGGTATTTTGTAACACGACAAAAGCAAAAAAAAAAAAAAAAAAAAAAACAACAAAAAACAAAACAAAAAAACCAAAAAACCTTTTTCCCTAAAAATATTTATTTGTGTGAGTGTGTGTTTGGCACAAATCACAAATGTGGAGGTCAGAGGAAAACTTGTGGGAATCAGTTCTTGATCCCTTCCAGCACGTGGCTCCTGACTCAGGTTGTTAGATTAGGCAGCAAGTGCCTTTCCCAGATTTTTCATCCCACTAGACTGAAAAGCAAATGGTTTTAAAAAGCAATTGGAGATTACAGCTTATTGTTTTACAAAAGCCTTTGCAGATCTTAACATGCAATGCCATTAGCATTTTTCCTTTAGAATCACAGTTGGATTCATGTTGAGATCAATGAGGCTGGCTGCCTGAAAGATGAATTAAATTGGTCAAGGGGAGCCACATTCCTGGGTTAAGTAGGCAGTTCTCTCCTCTGCCTGCTCTACTCCTGCTGTTTGCAGCCCAGCACCTGTGAGTCCTGCCCAGATCTTACACAGGTTAATTACGCTTTTTTTTTTTTTTTTTTTTTTAACCCTGAGCCTGCCACTCAGTCCCTCCTCCTCTTGATAGGAGTCTGTCTGGTCTTGTCTGCTGGGTGAATCATGCCTCAGAAATGGAAAAAGCCTGGAGGCCAGGGACCATTTCTGTTGACAGGCTGGGGCCCAGTTCCAAGAGTGACATTAATGTGTATGCTAAGGAATTTGCTAGTAGGTCCCAGGCTGGAAGGCAGGTGTGAGTGCTGCTCTGTTTCTGGGCTATGGGACCAAGCCCCCCCCCCCCCGCCCCAAAATGCAAAGGTGCTAACACCAATGATCAAAAGCCTGCTTCCCCTTTAGTGAGACTTCAGGGGTCCTGTGGTCCTTTTTTGTCAGAGGTCTCTATACAGGCCTCACCAGGTCTCCACACTGACATTCCCTTGTTAGCAGGAAGATCTAGAAAGCTGTATCCAGAACCCTGCTAGAAGATGCATGGATCCTGTGTGGTCTCATATGAGAACAAGATCTGGGGCCAGTGAACTTAGACTCAGATCCCAACTTTACTCCAGCTTGACAGTGTTATGTGATGTCACTGAGCATAGGGCTCATCTGTAAATGATAATAAAAGTCACTTCCACACACCAAGCCTAGGCCAGAAACTCTTCCTTCTCTTCTTATATGGGCTTACATGATCCATGCAACCATTGGCAACTATGTTGATCATTATGTCTGTCTTACAGATGGAGAAACTGAGGCATAGAGTAGTTAACTTGTTTCAAGATCACTGGAAGTGTGGCTGGAGTCCCAGCTCTTTTTTGTTTTGGTTAGGGTTTGGCTGTGTTGCCCAGGCTGTCTCAAACTCTCTACCCTCCCACCTCAGCCTCTCGGGTGCTTGGATCATAGGTATGCAACACTATGCCTAGTGAGTCTGTTTTTAATGATGGGTTTGGGGAGTGCTATCATAAGATACATAACAATATAACTATGGTTTATTAGCTCACTCAATGCCAGGCACTATGCTAAATGCTATTTAGAAGTTTCCTCGTTTGCTCTTCCCACTGCCTGGCTGAGGCAGGGACTATTGTTATATGTTAACATTGATCTGGTCAGGACTGTTGACTATACACAAGGCCCTGTGTGAAGGGCTGGGTCTTTTGGAATGGCTACAGCATAAGAAGCAAAGATGTTTCCTTAAATAACTGATTCATGGCAGAATCTTGCTGGGTAGAGTTGGAAGAGAGCCTAGAGGTCATGTGGTTTAAACTCGTTTTCCAGGATGACAAGAACTGACTTGCTCTACTTATTCCCACAGGCTTTGGGGGAAAGGCTCAGTGAGATAATAAAAACAATAGTGTTTTACTCTGCTCAGCCTTCTAGGCTGGGAGGCAGGTGCTACTGCTATGCTCACTTCACACACAGGGAAACCATGATGTTTAGAAGTCCGGCAAGTAGTTTACCCAACATCATGCAGCTAGTAAGTGATGGGACTAGGGTTTCAGCACAGTGGATCCCCTATTCTGTGGGTACCAGCCCAATTCTGGAGGGTGGCTAGGACAACTGAGATGAAAAAAGCTGTACTAGGTGGGTGGGTAAGTGCTCTCAAGATGGTGAAGCACTGTGCAGACACAAACTATTATTAGAAAGGGGCAAAGGACCCAACAAGTGCTGTGGTTCTCAGGGAAATTTTGTGAAGATCTTCAGTAGGAGACAACAAGTGCTTGGATCTGGGCCTACCTGCATTTCTTGGAATGAGGAGTGTCTGGTTTGTGTGGCAGGGGGTTGAGGTTTCCTTGAACCTTTCTCCAGAAGCATAAAATTACAGATAAGCTAACTGGAGTCTTGGCCAGGTGAAGTGGCCAGGGCCACAGGAAGCCCTAGGCAACTAAAGCAAGATGGGGGCCAGTGAGAGGAGATAAAGGAAGATTAGGAGCAGGCAGAGGCACATTCAAGCCCTGGCTTTCTAGCACTTTCTCGTTAGGAGGTCACAGACAAGCTGCTCCACAATTCTTGCCTCAGTTCCTCAGTGGCAGATGGAAATAATAGTCTGCACTTAAGCAGCCTATGTAAGCTGAACTAGCCTGTGTGAAGTGGTTGCTATGACCCCTGACACAGAAGCATTCAACAGGAGCTTGCTGTTGCCACTTTCATCGTTAGCATCACAGACACCTGGCTGGAGCTACTGTCCAGGGAAGGACAGTTGAGCACTGTATAGTCTGCTTTCCTGACTGGACTCAGGCAGTGCTGGGCTGGTCTGTAAAGTAACACACACTAACTGCCATCTCTCTACTGCCTCAGTGCTGTCCATATCAGAGCTGGTTTTCAGGGAAAAGCCAGGACCAGGAAGTAGAGGAAGTAGATGCTGACAGGCTGCCCATCTTGCAAACTTGGGCTAAACAGCCTACTCCTCAGTAATTTCTTTGTTGTTACTCTCATTTCTGACATTCTCCTTCTATAGCTTTGTTGGGATTTCTAATATTCTCTTTCTCTCTCTCGGCAGTTGAAACTAGCATCATACTCATGGCAATTCTCCTGCCTCGGCTTCCTACATGCTGGGTTCATAAACATAGAAGCTATCATGTTTAGCTCTGAACCCTTCTGGACGAACCTCCAGCCCTGTACACAGTGCTGTTATTCTCAGAGACACATACACTCCTGCAGAGAAAATGCACATAGCACAGGCATCCCTCTTTTAAGTGGGATAATGGCACAGTAGGAGGATGTGTGCTAGGATGAGAAAAAGGAAGAGGACCTTTACTGACAGACACCCCTCCATGGGATCAGGCTTGGCCAAGGAGCCTGCATGTCTTCATTATACAGTCATGAAGGGAATGTGCTAAACTCCATTGCATAAGTGAAACTTGCCTGGGGCCACAGTCAGTCTGCAGACAGGGGAACCTGGTTAGAAATCTGTTCAACACCAGAGTCAGCTCTTCTTTCACAGCATATGAGAGGATCATAGTATTGGAAAATGACATAAAATCTAAAACCGGAGAAAACCCATCGATCGCTTCAGAGCTGTTGGGCTGGGGCAGCCTACTTTGGAAAGAGTACTTACTGCCTATTCCATGGATGGCAGAACCACTCTGCTTGCAGGCTCCCACTTCTGTAGGAAGCAAAGGGCTGGAAGAGGCCAGCCACTCAGCCTTTTGTCTGGGGAGAAAGCTTCAGCTTACTGCCATCAGCAAACCCACGAGGATGTGACTGCCTGTGTTTTTCTCTTTTCCATTGCTCAGCTACTTTCTGTCTAGAAAGTAGAGGGCAAGGGGTCTGAAGCACAAGGAACTATTTCTGGACTCTGGCCTTTGGATTTGCAGCCATACCCTGTTTATACATCCGCTTTCCAGATTTGCACAGCTTGACCAAGGCCAGGTAAATAGAGGCAACCAAATAGTCTCCAGTCAGCAGATGGCCATTGAGCAACCATGGGAGCCCAGAATCCTGTGCTGAGTACTGTTTTAGTGCTTCGGGTCTCTTGACCTAAGGCTGCCAGAGTAGAGGCCTAGCACTGCAGTAGAGGGGGCTTGATGATGACCGTGCAGTGCAGCTCAGAGGGCCCGTGGATTACTCTTGGTCCAGTTTGTTACAGTACCAAAATGAGTAGAGGAAGGGAAGAAGAGGAAGAAGGAAGTCTCACACAAACAGCAGTGTGTATCTGAATGAGGGAGGTCTCCTGCACAAAACAAAATCAGAACAAGGGGCCCGTGGCCAGACTTTGAAATTATTTTCTTCAGCTGATCAGGTGGAAACAGAATGCAAGCATGTGGCAGGGTCAAATGGGCTGTGAAGTGTCCTTTACTTAGGAGGCAGGCCCACTTTCATGGCTCCCAGTTTGTGCCCAGGTTGTCAGCTTGAGAGAGGGAGGGAGGGAGGGAGGGAGGGAGCGAGAAGTGAGAGGGGAAGGAAGGAAGGGAGAGGGAGGAAAAGGGAGGGGAGGGGAGAAAGGGAGGGGGGAACCCTGTGTCTAGAGTCACAGAAGGGAGTCCAGGGACACAGGGCCAAGCCCCTGCTCTAGTTTCTTTGTTGCTGAGACAATCACAGTCTTGGAAGGGTTTGTTTGACTCCTATTTCCAGGTCTCAGTCCATCAATGATGGAAGCTAAGGCAAGAACTCAAGGAACTCAAGGAAGGAAGGAGGCAAGAACTGAAGCTACATCATGAAGGAACAGGCTCAGTCACCTTGCTCTTTTAGATCACCTGCCCAGGGGTGGCAGTGCCCCTGTGGGCTGAACTCCCACACCCATCAACAATCAAGAAAATGTTCCACAGACTTCCCAACAGCCAATCTGATGGAGGCTTTTTTTTTTTTTTCAACTGAGGTTGTCTTAGAAGATGACTTTAACTTGTGACAAATTGATAAAAACAAAATGAGACAAAACAAAAATTAACCAGCACATAGGATCAATAACTTGATTTTTTTTTTTTTTTTTTTTTTTTTTACATCCTGAAGCCCCAGCACAAAATGAGCCAATTTCCCCCTGCCTAACAGTTATTTCAGAGATGTTAGCTGTAGACACTTCATCTTCAGGGACTGGAGAGATGGCTCAGTAGTTAAGAGCACTGGTTGTTCTTTCAGAGGTCCTGAGTTCAATTAAAGCAACCACAAGATGGGGGACCTGATCCTCCCCCCCATTTCTGCTATGCAGGTGTACTTGCAGATGAAGTACTCATATACATAAATAAATCTTTTAAAAACCCCTCATCTTCAGTCTTTACTTCCAAGGCTGTTTTTGTTTAGTATTGTAAGGAGGGGAACAACCCCAACATTTGCATAGGGATCTGTAAATAGGTGAAGTTGTGCCATAGAACAGAAGAGGATTTGAGAAGTGACCTGATCCTCCACTAATCGGAATCCCAGCCTCTCCTAACTGGCCTCTGTCCTTCTGCTCTTGCTTCCTGGGGGTATGCTCTCCACACATCAGGCAGCAAGCAACATGATCTAAAAACAAACAAAAAAAACAAGCACTATCTTGTCACTTTCCTATTTAAAACTCTCCAGATGCCATCATAGGTCACTGGGCCCACAGGACTTGCCACCTGCTGACTTAGTTCTTTAGAACTCTTCTTACAGTCCACCGCCACGCCATGCCAAGCGGCTTTCAGATCAGAGCTCAGCAGATGATTAGGATCTTTGTAGCAGCTATTCCCTTTGCCCAGCCTTTGTTCTGGTCACCTGTCATGGAGGTCTTTCCTAACCACCCAAACGAAGACTCCTAGTCTAAACCCACATCCCTGTTTCACAGCAGATGGTGATAATACTAATCCAACATCATTTGTCTGCTTCCTCCACAACAACTCCAGGGAAGAAATCCCTGATGCTGACCAAAGCCTGATACGTGGATGACTTATAGCATTCCTTGGATAAATGCTATTTTCAAATCCTAACAATTCTGTGACGTATGTGAGACAACAGAGGTTCTGCAGGCTCAGGACTAGTTCAATCTGGCTGACTGCTGCCTTTTAGCTCTTTATTTTACACACTTAATCCCCCATTCTTGGGCGCTCAGGCTTTTAGTTCCTTCTAAGCGTAGCGGCATTTATTCCTTTCCAAATTTCAAAGACTCAGAGACATACAGACCTTTTTCAAAAGTGGTTCTTTTGGGTACTCGTACTCCCGCCCGACCTCCCCCCCCCCCCCATCATAGGCAGAAAGTATTCCACACAGCCATAAAACTGGGTGGGCTCTCTAGCCCGTAGGTTAAGTAGCCTTCTCTCCGCCCCCCAGTCTTGACTAAGGATCCCAGGGTCCTGTGGGGGTGAGGAGACAGCTTCTTGCGTCAAGGACACTAGGGACTTTCAAGCCCAGAATTAGGGCTCGGCTAACTGCGCACAGCGGAACCTTTCTTTAGAAGGCCTCGTTTGCTCGCCGGTCGGTTTAGGAAGCGATACCTACTTAAGCGTCCCTCCCATTCCCTCCTTCCCTCCCTCCCTTCGGCCCTCTGCGGAGGCTGCCTTCCTCTCGCCCTAAGTTCCGGGGCCGGTTCTGCCGGAGCGTTCCGCGAACACCCACGAGCAGCTCGCGGCAGCCCTCCTCGCCTCTCGCCACTTCGGACTGCTGGTGGGCGAGTGCCCGCGGTTTTCCTACAGCGAGGGGCGAAGCGAAGGCCGTTCCGGGCCCTCCGGTCGAGCGCTAGGCAAGCGCGCACATCGCTCGCTATCCGGGGCGCGCGTGGGCCTCTCGAGACCCCAGCGGCGACCCGTAGCTCGGGCGCGCGCCTGTCGCAGCCCGCAGGAAGGAGGCGGCCTGAGGCCCGGGGCGGCGGCCGCCATGGAGATCTCCTCGGCCCAGGGCCGGTGCCTGGGGCCTCGGGGGCGGCCCTGACCGTCCTCCTCCTCGCCCGGGCCGGGTCACAGTTGTGCCCCCGGCGGCGCTCAGCCACCTCTGTGTCTCCGCCCTCGCTGGGTCGCGCTGCTGCCTGGGCGCGGCGGCGGCGGCGCCCTGTTGAATGGGCTGTGAGGGCCCGGGTCTGAAGTGCTGGCGGACGCGGCCTCCGGGGGCGCAAGGCAGCAGCAGCGGTGGCGACCAAACGGGTGTTGGAGTTGGCGGCGGCCATGGAAGGCCTGGCTGGGTATGTGTACAAGGCGGCCAGCGAGGGCAAGGTGCTCACTCTGGCTGCCTTGCTCCTTAACCGGTCGGAAAGCGATATCCGCTACCTGCTGGGCTATGTCAGTCAGCAGGGAGGACAGCGCTCCACACCCCTCATCATCGCAGCCCGCAATGGGCACGCCAAGGTGGTGCGCTTGCTGTTAGAACACTACCGTGTGCAGACCCAGCAGACTGGCACCGTCCGCTTCGACGGGTAGGTACATCCCAACTCCAGCCTCCCTCGGACGCGCGCGGACCTCTCAAGTCCTAGATCCCCCCCCCCACGTCTTTATGTGTGGACTCACTTCTCCTTTTCATACCCCCTTCAGCCCCCATTGATGCCCACCTCTTCTTCCAAGGCTATGTTTTTGCTGTCTTTTCTGATCCGCTCCTACCCTATTCCCCCTGTAGGTGGTAGCCACACCCTGGGTCTTGAGATCTATAGTCTTCTCCATTAGTCAGCGAACACACAGGGTCGGAGTGGTGGCTGCTTCTCTAGGTTTTTAATACCTTTCTGTCAGCACTGTCGTTTTAACCGAGATGGAAAATTAACGACATCAGCAATTAAAATTGAAGACCTTCTGGTGCTTTATTGAGCATCTCCATGTTTTTACCCCGGTGTGGTCGGATCGACCTTCAAGCAGATCTCTAGGGCTTTCTCTCGAAATAAGCCCCTAGAACGAGTAGTAGATGCAGACCCTTGATTTCGTCATGCAGCCGGGCATCTCTAGACATGATTTTGACTCTCCTACATTGCTGGCCGGTATTTTTGGCTGCACAGGTGGCTCTGGACCTGGTGTAGCAGTGACGCCATTGTTAAATTACATGTTATGAGGTGCTGTGGTGGGAAGGCTTCATGAACACTTAATATCATTCAAAAATTACTATTCTAGTTAAATTTTTTCCTTTGAGGTTAATCGTACAAGATAGCAGAATCGTCATGTCTGAAGGATTATGGAATGATTGGCACATTACAACTGCGTGCAGAGTTTGCTTTGTTGATTACATTGATTTTTGTTGATCCCCAAGTAAATAAGCTATTAATATTTTAGCATTTTCTTCTTTTGAAATAGATGGAATTACGTTTTGGTTAGTAAAAATTGCCTGACCAAAACCTTTTTGAAAAGCTGTATGTATTTATCTATCTGTCTATCCATCCATCTATCTTTGTCTTTCTTCCTGCTCTTCTTTCTCTTTCTTTACTAATTCTATTTTTCAAAACCAGGTCTTGCTACATAGCCCGGGCTGGCCTGGACTCCCCCAATCTGCGTTAGCTTCTTAAATGCTAGCATTATAGGTATGGGCTTTAAAACATTTTTTTCTTTGTTTTAAGATGACTAAGGTAATTTTAAATTCTGGTTGCTCCCCCCCCCCAAACAATAAAAGCTTTTGGTTCTGTTTTAAATGAGAGGGAAATGATTTGGACTATTATAGTCTAATGAAATGCCAGCCCTGGGTCGTGACTTATATTTGGTCCTACTGTAGATAGTAGGAAGGTGGTGTTGAGCAAAGATGGCAACCTGATTCATTTTTTGTTTCCCCCCTTTGTTTCTGTGTCCTGGAAATTTCCAGCATCTCACAGCCTTCCTTACCTAGAGGAGTGAAGCTTGGTGGCCCCACCTGTGTCTACTAAGTTAGGAGTGAATCCCTTCAATAGGACCTTGCTGAGCTCTGGGTAGGGAAGTGATTAGTTCTCTTAAGAATTTAGAAACATTCTGGATAATGCTATCTTCTTGGATCATCAAAGAGAAAGCTGTTTTGAGGTGATAATTAAAAACCTAATACCAACTGTGGTTATGTATGCCTGTAATCCCAATACTTGGGAGGCAGGACAGTCATGTAATTTAAGGAGATCTTGGTATGTAAAGTGAGTTAACAGGCCAGCCAGAGATACATAGACCCTGTTGACAAAACAACACCCCCAAAACTAAAAACAAACAAGTACCCCTCCCCCTAATTCCTGAAATGACTGAAAATGCAGTTGTGAACCTATGTATCTGAGTATCTTGTCACCATTCTGCACAAACTAGTGAGACTAGGGAGCTCTAAAGCAGACAGATGTCAGACACCTACTATGTGCCAGGCTTTTGATAAGGATCTGTATTCAGAGACAAATGAGACTACAAAATTTTCACAGTAGAGGCTGACAGTTTGGCTGGGGGTGTGTGTCAAATATGAGTAATTGCAGATGCCCTGCCATTTAGGCTTATAGGAGGAGTCTTTGAGGCTGCTGAGGGAGAACAGAGGAAGAGGAAGTGCTCATCTTTGTGGTGGTGGAGAATAAAGGCTTTACAGAGGAGGTAGTATTTGAGCTGGACTTTAAAGAACAGTGGGACATGAAGAGAAGATAACAGTCTGGTATCCTTCAATGCTTCAGTACTTATTGCAAGAAGAGATCTAAGCTAGATTTAGAAAGAGTATGGGATACTGGGAAGATGGCAGAGATCAATTGAGAAAGGATATGAGGTCCAGGGGAGATGCAGGGATCAGTTGAGGGAGAGAATATGGGATATTGGGATGCAGAGATCAACTGAGAGTGTGGGGTACTGGGAGAATGGAGAAATCACTTGAGAGTATAGGGTACTGGGAGGATGGAGAGATCAGGTTTTCATGTTATTCATAACAAAAACTGAGGGAGACTAGTGAAACTGCAGCCTAAGTATTGCCACCATTTGCAGTTTTGCCAGAGGAGGCGCCTAGAATCTATGTTTATTAGCCTGTGGATTGTTATGGCTAAGAGCTGTTGTATTAAAGTAGCTTGATGTTTTATTCTTTAAATCCCTGTAGTAGGTTCAATCCTGAGTCATATTTTGTGGAGAAAAAAATTAGAAGATTTTTACTTTTGACAAGTGTACAGTTAATAAAAGAGAAGGGTTGAAGTTCATCCTTCTGACTCTCAAGTTTGAGATGATTGTAGTTTATTTCAGAGATTTTGACATTTGAGAACCAGGAAAAGTTGGTGATTTATACATGTGATGGTTTTTTCACTTCCCTAATTTCAGTCATTTAGAGGCTGCTAGCCAGAGTGCTGGTAACAATATGAAGCTCATGTATTAAAGGCTAGCTTTTTTAAGGATTTGTTTTTAGTTATGTCTGTATGGGGTCATGACCATGTGAGTGAAGGTGCCTGAAAAATCCAGAAGAAGGCATCAGGTCCTCTGGAGCTGGAGTTGCTTTGCAAATAAATGGTTGTGAGCTGTCCAAGGTGGGTCCTAAGACCAGAACTCTGGGTTTCTTCAAGAACAGTTATGTGCTGTTATTGTGCCATATCTTTAGTTCTTAGCCTTTTTTTTTTTCTTCTCTTTCTTTCTGTCTTTCTTTTTTTCTTTTTCTTTGTTTCTTTCTTTCTTTTTTTTTTTTTTTTGAGACAGGATCTCACTGTATAGCCTTGGCTGGCCTGGAGCTTGCTATATTGATCAAGCTGGCCTTGCACAGAGATCTGCCTCCTAATATTGGATCAAAAGCAAACACCACCGTGCTCAGCCTAGTTTTTGTTTTTAAAAACAATTTTTATGGCACTGGGCACAGTTACAAAGGTGCTCTACCAATTTCCTATGTCCCCACCCTTGGGCTGGATTTTGAAAAGTTACTGTCTTCCTTTAGATTTTGTTGGCATTTGATACCCATGACCAGGTGGGAGCCAATAAGGCTCTTCATGTATACTGAAGTAGATTTAATGTTTCTAATTTGTAGGTATTTATATACATCTTCACAAGTTTTAGGAAAGGTCGTTCATTTATCCTGTTGTTTACTAAATATAGTCTTTAAAGTTTCAGGTGTTTGCTTGGTAACTTTGCTGTAACATATCTCATTTTAGTTTCATCTTGCACAGCAGTGTCCGTGTAATGACAGGTTCCATATGCTGTGTTTTGTGTGTATATTTATTTGTGTAAGAGAGACAAACACATAACAATTATTTGTGTTGTTATATTTACTTTTGAATTAGGGACTTGTTATATAGCCCAAGTTGGCTTAAAACTTAAGTCCTCCCTGGTGCTGGGATTACTTACAGGTATGTGTTGCCATGCCCACTTTAGGGTTTTTTGTTTGTTTACTTGCTTTTGTTGTTTTTTAAGTCTGTATGTCTTAGTTTTTTTTTTTTTTTTTCATATTGCTATGATAAAATATTCTGACAAAAGGAGCTCAAGGAAGAAAGATTTTTATTTCCACTCACAGTTCAAGGATCCATCATGGAGATGTCAAGGTAGTAGCAACTTGAAGCATCTGTCCTATCACATCCATATTCAGGAAGCAGAATGATGGATGCTGGTGCTCAGCTCACTGTTTTCCTTTTTATACATTCCAGGACCATGCTAGGCATGGTGCTGCCTGCTTTCAGTGTGGATCATTTTACCTCAATCTTCCTAAATCAATATAATTCCTATTAGACATGCCTGGAGGCTCAATAATCCCTCTCTCACAGGTGTGCCTGGAGGCTCATCTCCTAGATAGGTCCTGATCCTTGTAGTTGACAAACCGTCACACTATGTTCTACCTAAAGCTTTTATAATCTCTTAGGAAACCAAAGTGGATTCATAGGCTAGGCTCTAGATCAGTGGTTCTCTGCCTGTGACCTCTTTAAAGGGGTTGCATATCAGGTATTTGCATCATGATTCATAATAGTAGCAAAATTACAGTTAAGTAGCAATAAAAAAATACTTTTGTGGTTGGGGTCACCACAACATGAGTACCTACAGGGTCTCAGTATTAGGAAGGTTGAGAACCACTGCTCTAGAAGTAAGGGATCACCACCTAGATTAAGCCTTTTGTTAATAATTTGATTCCTTGTTCATAGTTTTTGGAATAATATTTGATATTTTGCTTATGGCTCAGCATGTGGACACTGGAGTTGGCAAAGGTGAGTAAAGAAGAGCTACAGAAAGGGAACAGAACAAAGGAAAGCTCTTGCAGCTGTGGAAGAATTGTGCTGACTTAGGTTCTGAGGGCTGACTCCTTTGTGCCAGAGTTTGGGAACCACTTGTTCTTGAGCAGGTTTAGTGAGACATGGGTGGGGAAGACACAAGGTGGGAGAATGCTGAAGTCTTTTGTTGAGTGTTCTTTTCCAAGCCAGTGCTAGAATGAACACCCAATAAATGTCTAGTGAAAGGAAAGGCAAGAGAGTCACATCCTCCATCAACTTTGCTTACAAAAAATTGGCAGGGAGCTCGATTGGCCATTGGTCTTGAGAATGATTTCCAGGACTTTAGTTAAGGCACTGATCATGCATATCTAATGAGTTTTCATTTCATTCCCAGTGCCTGAACCAGGAAATGAATGGTAGAAACACCCTCTCACCTGTAAAATCTCAGTGCTTCGTGGGTGCCATTGTTGGATTGATCAGATTATTGTTTATTAAAGGATAAAAATATAGTAGAGATTTGCATTAAAATTTTGTATCAAGACTAGAAAGATCAGTTTGTAAACAGGTTTATTTATGTTCTGTTTGCTTTATTTTTGAGGGTAAGGTCTCTCAGTTTTTTTTTTTTTTTTTTTTTTTTTTTTTTTTGTCGTAGAGTTGGGGATGCAGGCTCTTGTTCTAACCTCCCATTTTGCTTTAGCAGTGCTGGGGCTGGAATTACAGATGTGAGCCCCTGAATCTTGCTTTTTAAATTATTAATAATTATTTAATAGTTAATATTTGTTTTATTTTGGTTTTTGTTTTTCGAGACAGGGTTTCATTGTGTATCCCCCCTGGCTGTCCTGGAACTCACTCTGTAGACCAGGCTGACCTCAAACTCAGTAGAGATCTGCTTGCCTCTGCTTCTTTGAGTGCTGGGATTAAAGGTGTGTGCCACCACTTTTTGGCCAGTTATTAATAACTAATTTAAATGTGGGTTCCAGGACTTGAACTTAGTTGAGAGGGTTGTGTGTCAGGTGTTTTTACTGACTGAGCCATCTCACCAGCTCCAAGATCATTGTTCTACAGTGTTTCTTTCATGGGAACTTAGTAAATGGTGCATTAATTTTATTATAGCTTTATCTTCTGTTAAAAATATGGTGTTTTTGTTTTAGGGTTGTATAGGATATATGTACACTATACATACATGCAAATGCAAAACAAGAAACAAAAGAGTAGGTTATTGGAATTATTCTGTAATTCCTGTCACATTTCTATGTGAATAAAGGAAAAAATGGAAATTACCAGATTATCCCAGGGAAAAGAGTAAAATGACCAAATACTTTCCATTATAAAAAGTAAAGGGCTAACAAGATGGCTTAAGGGGGAAGGGTGCTTATCACCAAGCCTGAGGACTTGAGTTTAATCCTTGGAACTCACAAGGTAGAAGGAGAGAATCAGTTCTTGCAAGTGTCCTTTGATCTCCACATTCATGTCCTGATGTGCATGGGTGTGCATATACACACTAAGTAATTAAAATATAATAATAATGCTTTAATCCAAGCACTCAGGACATAGAGGCAGGAGGATCTCTGAGTTCGAGGCCAATCTGGTCTACATAGTGAGCTCTAAGACAGCTCCAAGACCTTGCCTCAAAAAACTAAAGATAAAATTTAATAATAATTTTCAAAAAAATTTCAAGTGAAGTACATATGTACCTGAAATTTAATTTTTACCCTTTCACCATAGATTATTGGAAATTTGAGGTCAGGAAACTATTATAGTTGTTTTTTGTTTCATTTCCTTCCCCTAATGCTTAAAAGAGGGTGCTGGACAGATGGCTCAGCTGCTAAGAGCTTGTATTACTCTTCAAATTACTGGGGTTTGGTTCCCAGAATCTACATGAAGTGACTGAACCACTTGTAACTCAGCTCCAAGGAATTTGACATCCTCTTCTGGCATTTGTGGATACTTGTACTCATATAGTGGTTGGAGGTGGGGAGAAAACACACAGACACACACACATACAGAGACAGACACACACATATACACATAGAGAGACAAACACACACACACACACTCTTTCCCAGACACAAATAAGTACATTGTAATTAAAAAAATATATGGTTAATAGATGTTGATATTAACATGGTTAGCTACAATGTGTCCTTGCACTGGCTAGTGGAGCTATTGCTTTTTAGTGTTTGTATATGAGAAGTAGGAAGCTGTTGGTGCTAGAGGTTAAACCTAGGGCCTTGCACATGCTCTGCAAACACTTTACAACTGAGCTGCATCCATAGACCTACATACTGGTTTTAAAAAGATGAAATTATTATTTGCTAGGAATACAAATATAAGCTATTTAAATCTCTAGAAGTGTTACATTAAAATAGGTCCTTTACATAGGCTATTTTTAACTGTAGCAATTAAAATATTACCTTTTTTCACTTGGGAGGCACAGACAGGCCAGCTGAGTCCTGGAGCATAGTAAGTTCCAGGCCAGCCAGCAGCTACATAGTGAGACCCTATCTCAAAAATGAAATAAAGCAAATGAATTTTGTTCTTTTTTTTTTTTTTTTTTTTTTTTTGGGGGGGGAGAAGGGAATACTGGCTTTCTATACAGCAAAGACTGACCTCAAACTTGTGATCTTTCTGCCTCCAACTCCCATTTAAGCATATGTCACAATACCCAGCTTAAAATATCACTTTTATTTGCATTATTTGTTTGTAAACTGAGGATTTAATCAGGACCAGCCATAATGGTGCATATTTGTAATCCCAATACTTGAGAGGCTAAGGCAGGAGGACTGCCAGTTTGGGGCCAATCTGAGCTACACAGCAATTTCTAGGCTAGCCTAGTATAGAAAAATCACCGAAAGGAAAAAGGAGTGTGAAGAGTTAGCGAAATGTTAGATAAGAATAGCTTCATGATTGCCAATTGTCCCTTTAAACAGGTGTCCAATTAAAATTAGTATAGTTAAACTTCATTTAATATACAGAATCAGTTACAAATTTTTTCATTGTCATAACATACCATTTGTAATACTGTTATAAAATAATCACTTTCTAGTAGTAAATCAAAGGAAAAATGTACAAGACATACGCTTTTTAAGACTTCTGCACTGAAAATTACAAAATATCTCTAAGGTAGCAAACATAAAGACTCCAAGTTCATGGTTTAGAAGTCTCAATAGCCTCAGAGTGTGAATATTCCACCAAAGGGATCTCTATACATTTGCTGTTAACCTAATCATATTCCTAGCAGGCTACATGTATATGCACGTGTGTAAAAACTGGCAGGCCAATCCTAAAAGTATGTAGAAATGTAACTAAGATAATTTTAAAGAAAAAGTAAGAAATTACCATAATTAAGTGTGTCACTGATGCAAGGATAAAGTATATATCAAGATAACATTTCAGAAATAAATTCAGTTGGTGTCATTGGCTAATGAAAAAGGCTCCAGAGGGACTGGGAATGTATTTGGTGGTAGAATGCTTGTCTAAGGTGCATGAAACCCTGGGTTCAAGTCCATGGAAGGAAAGAAAAATCCCAGTGAAATTCTGGTAGGAGATACACTCTCTAAATAAGCAGTGCTGGAGCAATTAGTATGGGAGAAAGTCAGCCTTTGTTATCTTACACGGTCCTGGAAAGATGGGTGTAATTTCCAGTACTACATAGAGGCTCACAACCACTTGTAACTTCAGTTCCAGGGGATCTGATGTGGTATACACATATATTAAGCAAAATACACATAAATAATAAATTAAAAGTTAAAGAGCAAATATTTTAGAGACTTTATTTTCCTCCCTCTCTCCATTCACCCCACCCCAAACCCCCAGTCTCTGGCTTTCTCAGCCTACCTTAGGGTTGACAAGATGGCTTAGTGGGTAAAAGTGCTTGCCTCCAAGCCTGACAACCTGAGTCCAGTCCCATGAAACTATCCAGTGGAAGGAGAGAATTGATTCCTGAGAGTTGTCCTCTGACCTTGATACATGCTTTCCTTTCCCTCCCAAACAAATGTAAAAAATAAAAATTTTTTTTTAAAAGATCATAGACACCAGACAATGGTGATGCACACCTTTAATTTCTGTACTCAGGAGGCAGAGGCAGGTAGATCTCTGTGAGTTCCAGGATATATCCAGGACTACATATTGAGACTCTGTCCCAAACAGAAACAAAACAGAATGTTAAGAATAACTTTATTTATAAAAGTCAATCCTTGGAAACAACCAAAATGGCCACTAAGAACACAATGTATAACTAAACTGTAGAGAACTGGGAAGTAATGTGGTCTTTAATACCAGCACTCAGGAGGCAGAGGCTGACAGATCTCTGAGTTCAAGGCCAACCTGGTCTACAGAGTTTCAGGACAGCCAGGGCTGCAGAGAGAAACCTGCAGAGAGAAACCCTGTCTCTCAGAAAAACAAACAAACAAACAAAAAAACCCAAAAAAACAAAAACAAAACAAAACCAAAATAAACTATAGAACATTCATACAATAAAATGTTATATAGAATTAAAGAAGAAATTGCTGATGCGTCCAACTACATGGAAGATTCTCATAAATAGTGAAAAAAGCCAAGTATGAATGAGTGTGCTGCATGGATTCATTAATAGGAAGTTCATATGCAGGCAGATGATCTAGGGAGGAACTGACTAGGAAAAGGAACAAGGACAACATTTAGGTTGGCCATAATGTTTTACACCTGGATCAGAAAATGAGTTCATAGATGTACACTCAAGATTCACGGCTGGCGAGATGGCTCATTAGATAAAAGTACTTGCCACCAAGTTCAATTGCAGAGCCACCTAACTGGGAGGAGGGAGAACCAACTCCCACAGATTGTTCTCTGACTTCCACCTGCATGTTGTGCTATATGAACACAAATATACATACATATAAAATAAGTATAAATTAATTTTTTTTAATTTGAATTTTACTGGGTTTGTAGTCCTATCTAAGCTGTGTAGACTTAAAGAGATACGGCTGACTTTAAAAAAAAATAGCTGATTTATATCAGATTGTTCACATAAAGTACTTCAATATCTCTAGTGCTGTACTAACTACTTAGTATGCAATATAGCTCAGTCTTCACAATAACTTGCTAATTGCCCTATGTGGTAGATACTGTTATCATGCCCATCCTGCCGATAGGTAACTAGTATGTTTACATAGGACCAAATACTCCAAAGGCCTTTGAATAGCATAAAAAATACCAACGGAAAGGAAACATTGTACATCAACACTTGTTTCAATTTCAAAAGGACTTTTTTCAGTCTTTATTAACACATTGTATCAAAAACAAATACAGGGTCCTGTGATAGCTCAGCCAGTAAAGATCACTGTGACCAGACCTCATTTTTTTGTTCCATCTTTGGGACTCACATGGTGGAAGGAAAGAACGAACTCCCTCAAGTTGTCCTCTCACAGATGCAGTGGCATCTGTGCCTGTATATTACACATACACACATATTGGGGTACAACTACATGCACGCATATACTATGTAGCCCTGGCTGGTCTTGAAATCAGATCCACCTGCCTCTGTCTCCTGATTGCTGGGGTCAAAGGTATGTATTATGTACCATTACTTCTGGCTAATAAGTCTAATTTTTTAGAAACAGGATAGGTGATATTGTTTTTGTGGTGTTAACTGGAGCTAATTTATGTTTTTATAAGTATTTTTGTTTATTGTTTGCCCTAGCTATCCTAGAATGCACTTTGTAGACCAGGCTAGCCTTATCTGCCACCATGCCCAGCTGGTTTTCTAAGTCATAGTTAGTTCATTTTGTGCTGCTATGCTATAACAGAATATCTAAGATTAGGTGAGTCTTAGAGTGGCAATTTATTTCCCATATCATGGATGCTGGGACAGTCAAGTGAAGGGTGATGGGGTTGTCCATCGAGGGCCTCATCCTGCAGAGCAGAGTGCTGTTGTTCCTGGTAGAAGGCAGAAGAGCAGGGTAACCTGCCATTGCCAAGAATTGAGTCTCTTTCATAAGAGCTGGAATTTAGAAGAGACAGGGAGGCATCCTTGCTGCTGTGGTAACTAATACCTAACTTTTGGAAAGGCATTATGGCTGTTGCACCCTCTCACTTTGTGGGAGTTGTAATTTGGCCTACATTGCAACATAAGGTTGTGTAGTGAGAAGCTCATTAAAAGATTTTTGGTGTGCTTAGTTGTAGGGGATAATTATTTGGTCAGCATTCTACCCTAACATTGCCGAGTATACTTATTGTTCTAGCACAGTAATTCCAAATATCTTTAGCAAAAATCTTTTTAGGTTCCATGAAACCATTATCAGTAGTATTAAAATTAGGAAAAGAAGATTGGGGGAAAGTGGTAAAGGTTGGATTTGTCAGAAGAACCTAACTTTGTAGAGGCTGCAACCCTGCTTGTAGCAGAGGCCCTGAGTAGTTGGTAACCAAAGCTTCAGTGTCCACAATCTTAAGTCAGGGAGGTACTTGGGTGATTTCCAAATGCTAGTGTTTCCTGCTCTTGCTATCCCATAATTGTTTATTTTAGGAATATATACAGACGCATAGTACAATATACACACATGTCTTAACTTTATGTTGCATGCTAAAAAAGCATATTTATTTATACAGCATTATATTTACATGCTTAGCATATTTAGTAAGTCTTCATGTGTATCCTACCATCCAATACCTTTCCCAAAGGAAAGCAATATACAGCTGTCTATATTTTTTGTTTGTTTGTTGTTTGAAACAGGGTTTCTCTGTAGCTTTGGGGGCTCTCTTGGAACTGGATCTATAGGCCAGGTTGGCTTCGAATTCACAGAGATCCACCTGCCTTTGCCTCCCAAGTGCTGGGATTAAAGATGAGCGCCACCACCACCTGGCCAGCTGTCTGTATTTAATGGACCAGTGATTGTTCATTCTTGTTGCTGTAGCTCAGGTAATCTTAGGGTAGTGATTCTCAGCCTTCTTAATGCTAAGACCCTTTAATACAGTTGCTTATGTTGTAGTGACCCCCAACCTTAACATTATTTTCATTGCTTCATATTTTGCTACTGTTATGAGTCATAACGTAAATATTTTTGGAGATAAATCTTTTTTGGTTGTGTATCTGTATGTGCCTTGGTATTTGTCCTCACCTTTTTCCTTGAGACGGGTTACTTTGTTGTTTGATGCTGTGTATACCTGACTAGCTGGCCCATAAGTTTCTGGGGATTCTCCTGTCTACCTCCCATCTCACAGTAGTAACATTGGGATAATAGACACTTGCCGCTCTCTTGGCACTGAGTGTAGTCTGCAGATTTGAACTCAGGCCCTCATGCTTGCACAGCAAGTACTTTCCCTACTGTACCATCTCCTCAGCTGAGAGAGAGAGAGAGGGAGAGGGAGAGGGGAGGGGGGAGAAAGGAGAAGGGGAGAGGGAGAGAGAGAAAAAGAAAAAGAGAAAGAAAATGAGAATGAGTGTGTGTGTGTGTGTGTGTGTGTGTGTGTGTTAAGGTGGTTTCTCTGTGTATCTTTGGCTATCCTGGAACTCACTTTGTAGACCAGGCTCATCTGGAACTCATCTGCTCTGCCTCCTGAGCACTGGGATCAAAGGTGTGCACCACCACACCTGGCCCCAGCCCCTCTTGTGTTTTTTGAAGTGTATTGTTGTCAGTAGAGAGTATTCTTTAGATTTTAAAAAATGAACTTTAGAAATAAAAGTAAAATAGCTTTATTGATTTCATGCTAGTATAAATTGCTTTGCTTAAATTACTTGTTTTTATTTCTACCCATACTGATACTTTATTAATGTTTGGGAGAGTAGAATTTCAACTAGTGTCTGTGAATGTACCCTTTTAAATATGTCAGGGCCTGTGAGCCCATTGTCTGATTGATTGTTCTCTCTGTATGCAGGTATGTCATTGATGGTGCCACTGCTCTTTGGTGTGCTGCAGGAGCTGGACATTTTGAAGTTGTTAAACTTCTTGTCAGCCATGGAGCCAATGTGAACCACACCACAGTCACTAACTCAACCCCACTGCGGGCAGCATGCTTTGATGGCAGACTGGACATTGTGAAATATTTGGTTGAAAATAATGCCAATATCAGCATTGCCAACAAGTATGACAACACCTGCCTGATGATCGCAGCATATAAGGGGCACACTGATGTGGTCAGATACCTTTTAGAACAGCGCGCTGATCCCAATGCTAAAGCACACTGTGGAGCTACAGCATTGCACTTTGCAGCCGAAGCTGGTCACATTGACATTGTGAAAGAGCTGATAAAATGGCGAGCTGCAATAGTGGTGAACGGCCATGGTATGACACCGTTGAAGGTAGCTGCCGAAAGCTGTAAAGCTGATGTTGTTGAACTGTTGCTCTCTCATGCCGATTGTGACCGCAGAAGTCGGATTGAAGCCTTGGAGCTTTTGGGTGCCTCCTTTGCAAATGACCGTGAGAACTATGACATCATGAAGACATACCACTATTTATATTTAGCCATGTTGGAGAGGTTTCAAGATGGTGACAACATTCTTGAAAAAGAGGTTCTCCCACCCATCCATGCTTATGGCAACAGAACTGAGTGTAGGAACCCCCAGGAACTGGAGTCCATTCGGCAAGACAGAGATGCTCTTCACATGGAGGGCCTTATAGTGCGGGAACGGATTTTAGGTGCTGACAACATTGATGTTTCCCATCCTATCATTTACAGAGGGGCTGTCTATGCTGATAACATGGAGTTCGAGCAGTGCATCAAGTTGTGGCTTCATGCACTACACCTCAGGCAGAAAGGTAATAGGAATACCCACAAGGATCTGCTTCGATTTGCTCAAGTCTTCTCACAGATGATACACCTCAATGAAGCTGTGAAGGCCCCAGACATAGAATGTGTTCTGAGATGCAGTGTTTTGGAAATAGAGCAGAGCATGAACAGAGTTAAAAATATCTCCGATGCTGATGTCCACAGTGCCATGGACAACTACGAGTGTAACCTCTATACTTTTCTGTACCTGGTGTGCATCTCCACCAAGACACAGTGTAGTGAAGAAGACCAGTGCAGAATTAACAAGCAGATCTACAACCTGATTCACTTGGACCCCAGAACACGGGAAGGTTTCACCTTGCTACACCTGGCTGTCAACTCAAACACACCAGTCGATGATTTTCACACCAATGATGTCTGCAGCTTTCCCAACGCACTGGTCACGAAGCTCCTGCTGGACTGTGGTGCTGAGGTGAATGCCGTGGACAATGAAGGGAACAGTGCCCTCCACATTATCGTCCAGTACAACAGGCCCATCAGTGACTTTCTGACCTTGCACTCCATCATCATCAGCCTTGTGGAGGCCGGCGCTCACACTGACATGACAAACAAGCAGAATAAGACTCCACTAGACAAAAGTACGACTGGGGTGTCTGAAATACTACTTAAAACTCAGATGAAGATGAGCCTCAAGTGCCTGGCTGCCCGAGCAGTTCGGGCTAATGACATTAACTACCAAGACCAGATCCCCCGGACTCTTGAAGAGTTTGTTGGATTTCATTAAGTGACTGGATGTGTAAAATCGTTTAATGTGGTGCTAAAAAGTAAAGGACTTTAATCACAGACAATAGAAGTATGTGTTCATAAATTGTCCTTTTCTTTCCACTACCCTTTCAGCCCATCCATCCTTGGTTCCGTTTGGCTCTTGTCTCATGTATTGATTTCAGCACACTAAACAGAGCAGCACTGTTCAGGTGTAACTGGAAGGTGTTTGGACATTTCTTTGTTTCTTTTTCTTTTTTTTTTTTAAAGGAATGAATGTAAGATATTTTGTGTAATACGGGGCATTTGTGATTTAAAATTGATGATGTTTTAAACAGCTGCCTACAAAAGTATTTCTATTAAGCTGGTGTGTCAGCATGTCATCTGTGCAGCAGTTTTGAGGATTTCATGAAGAAAATGAACTAAAAAGGAACCCTGAGAGCAATGGGAGATGCTCCTGCCCTGCGTGGATGGCTCTCACTCTCACTGTGTGTGCAGAGTGATACAGCACATTTTTACACCAGGAGGACTCGAAACACTTAGCTACTGATTAATCTGGAAATTATGTGCAGTTATTGTTGGAAAGTTGAATTCATGGAAATAATTGCATTATGTTGGGTAGTGTCTTTAACTGGCAATCTTAGCTCAACCTTATGGACATTGCTAGACTCTACCCCTAGCCTTGAGTTCTTCCTGTCTCTGTTTTGATGATGGATCTAAATTGCAGTCAGGCATTTGATTTTTGGCTCACAGACTTAAATAAGGAGCACGCTGTATTATGAAACATTGTCGTAGTATAGCTGATATTCTATTTCGTCCCCTTTTAGACCTTTCCTCTTATGTTGTATCTTTAAAATAGGTAACTGCCTTTCCAGAGGGCATTTATTTCTGTCTCCCTGTTAGGTGTAAGATGAACAAGGACATACTTCTGTTGTTTTTTACTTAGTCCATTGTGAGATATAGGAAAACCAGGAGTAGGGTATAGGAAATGAAGTATTTGATGAGGAAAATGATTCTAAATGCCACATAGAAGGTATGTCTCAGAGCTGCAGACTATTCTACTGTAGGCTGAGGTCTTTGTTTTTTGCTTTCTTTTATCAGCAACATTTCAGTTGTTGAGTATTCTGTGATATTTCCCTTAAGCATCACAGAAATTCAAGTTAAGGAACATTTGCTTCTGGGAATGATAATGAAAGTAAAACTAGTTGTTCCTGTAATTTTTCTCTAGTGCCAAATGAATGCCTGAGCTACCCCTAGTGCATGGCACCCTAAGTGGAGGCCCACAGCTTCTTGTTTTCCTTCTTGTCATGATGCAACATTGGATATAAACTTTAAACAACTTGTAAGATTTCACAAACATTTTACCTGTGGATATTGCTTTTTAAAATATATGAGAAAGGTTGCAGTTGGAGCAGCATAAAAAATGACCAAGCCAAAAGCAGCACCTAGGGCCTTAACAGAGATATCCCACAAAATGAAATACCTGGTAGGGCAAGAGAGATTTGAGAAACTTCCTGCTCCAAGGGTGTGAGACACTTGCTGTAGCTGTGCTTTGTGTGTGTTCTTGCTTCAGTTAGGAGTGTTTGATGGTGAATTCTTTCATGGTAATATATTTCTATTTTCCTAACTTGAGAGTTTACAAGGAACGATGGCTTAAAGGGAGGTGTTGGAATGACCCTAATTTGGGAACTTCTGTCACCCTCCTGACATGACTCAATGACTCATGTCTCACCTTGCTCTGGCAGCTCTCAGTGGCCTGGAAGAGATGACACACTGCACAGGTGAGTCAGTCCTCCCTCTGCCCAGGTTCAGGTCATGTCTTTCCTTTTTGGACTCTAAGGCCCAATATGGACAGTGAGGAATAGCTGTGACACTTAGTACTCAGTTGGTTCCGTTTTTTAATGTATGTGGTTTTTAAGCACCCAAACTTAAAATATCAGATAATGTGCATGTTTTAAAAACATTTTTCCCCTTCACTACCCAGGACCAACACTGTTCTAGATATTATTTATATATGAGGATAATGATAATATGTGCATATTCAGAGATAGAATTTGAGGACAGCTTGGAAGGGGGGAAGACAGTGCTGATGAAGGTGGAGCAAACTGAACCATGCTGGTGGGAAACTGGCTAGATTTGTTTAAACTGTAGTTGTACATTGTGCACTCTGGCTGAGGGTCTAATTCTGTGTCTAATGTCACTCCAGATTTGCATTGGGGAACACCTGTATAAAGCCATTATTGGAAGAAGTGATCTTCATGCCTGGTTTTTCCATTGTTTTTGGTAGAATTCTTTAAAAATAAGCTCAGCCAAATGTTCCATAAACTTCTGTTTTTGAAGAAAAATAGGTGTAGACGGTGGTAGCTTTGTAGCTAGCTCACTGGGCTGTCTCCTGCAGCCATGTTTGTCATTTGATGTTTGTTATTGGTAGAATCATGTTTTGAATTGCAACTCTTGGCAGTGTTAGTGATTTCTCAGAACACTTCTCTGTCGTGTAAATTGTCACATAAATTTGGATGAGCCAGGAGTGCAGGAGGGTGCTTTCCACTTTTTATGCAGTTAGAACTTGAACACTTGGTGTTGGCAGCAAACCCATCCCCTTGCTGAAGAAGGGGTAACTGATTCTGACACCACGGCTTTTTACAGTCCACCCTGATTGCTCTCACAGCCCAACCATCCAAAGGTTCCCCACTGTGGGAACTTTAAACATGCAAACCCAACAGCATCTGGCTTATCTGCCAGGCTTTGGTTTTGCTAGTTTCTGAGATGGGTTTTGATCTCATTATACTAATAGTTGATAAATGGTGATTGTGAGGACTTTAAATATGACAGCATTGTTTGACTAACATAAACTATAATTTGGGAGCAATGCCTCCCTAAAGACAACACTGTATTAGACAAGTGTTTCTGAAAATTCAAGTTCAGAGAGCAGTTAACAGCATTTTTCTTAGTTGAGGGAGCTCTTTGAAATCAGACTGCTTTGCATAATCCAAGCGGAAGAGCTTCCTTCTTGGAATAGGGCAGTCAGAGCAGAGAGTTTTTGTCCTTTGCTGGTTGAGAAGCGGCCAGTGATTGGACTCTTGAGTAGGTGGATGAAAGTGTCTATGCTTTATTATGACAGAGTTATAAAAATCTGAAGTGTTCTTTATCAGCTACCCAGATGCCAGTGCGCTCAGGAGCGCACCCTTCTCACTGACAAGACTTCCTGCAACATTAATAGGGAGAAGTAAAACCTTCAACTCTGCCTTTTGCTCTGTGAACTGATTTCAGTCCAGATTCTAAGCTGTGGTCACTCTCACTTTGAAAGTGCACAGCTCCTTTCTGGATATCATTTGACAACCCCTCACTATGTACATACACCGAGGGGCTTCCTTAGACGTTTCTGGTAGACCTTCCCAAACCTTGAGATGGGACAGGGCATACAACATCCCTTTCCCAACCCTGGGATCTGGAACAAAATCCTCCAGTGACAGTGCTGATACATTGACTTTTACAGATGTAAAGTAAATGTGGTCTCTAGTCCTAGGTCTGTGGAGTGTACCTTTGTGTTAGTGTATTGGGAAGGGGCAGTGGCTTGATGGTTATGGGGACTATATCTTTGATGTGTTGCAGGGGTGACTACTACTAAATTACTGTCAGCTTTCCTTTAGGGGTGAATCATGGGATGAATGGCTTCATCAGAAAAATGAAGGCATGAGGATGCAAGCCTGCAAGGAAGGAAACCGACAGGTTTTGTATCCCTTTCTTATTGGGTGTTGTAAAATGTGTGCATGGCTTTTTTTTGTTGTTGTTGCTCAGTAATTGGTAGAGGAGAAAAGATGAAGGGGCCTTCCCTGTCAGCTTTCCTAACCATTCTTTACAGAGGTACATAGCTGGGGAATAAAATCTGGCCTTAACCAATTGGCAAGAAGACCCTGTCCTTTGTAATGTTCACCGCATCCTGCCATCCTCGGTGCAGAGGAGCTACATAGTTGTAGTTTAGTAATTCACCATGGTTTATTACCAGCCAGTGATGTCATTCTATCGTGCACTCTTGTCAAGCCATTTATGTGACTTTAATAAGCATAGTAACCTTGCTGACTGCACCCGAGGTCTATCAGTGATTTATATATTGCATGATGTCTTCTGTTTGAGTTTGACATGTAGAATCACTTTTGATTTCATGGCAATTGACAGTCCTAATGGCTCAGCTAATTTGAAACTAACAACTTTGCTGTGTAAAAGGAAAAATGGTGTTGTGTTCAGTAAATGTTTGAAAAAAAAAAGTATCTTGAAGTTTGTGTCTTTATTGTTCAATGTGAGGTCTTTTGTTAAGTTTCTTCTAGAAGGGTTGTTGAAGTTACATGTATGTGTATGTGGGAAATCCTATATTAAAGAAAAGCTCAAATAGTAAAGCCAAGCTGTCCCTGTGTGCCATTTGGACTCTATAGAGCCGGTCATTATAAAACATCTTTTGAGTAGCTTCCCACAAGTTTTCTGTGTGTGTATATATAATCTCTTTTCACTTGAAAATACAGATAGACTTACGTTCATTATTTAATATATATTAAGCATGTTTTCATTTCCATATATATACATTTAAAAAAAAACACAACTTCATAGCATTTACTTCTGTATATGGTCTTAAAGTTTGTTTATCCAGATTTTATTGGTGGGCATTTAGGTTTTCAATTTTCTAAGTAATGTGATAGTGAACACTCACATGATTTTCAGCCACTTAAGCTCGTTGCTAACATGGGATCTTCTGCTTTAAATGTCTAAATGTAGTTACAGTTCTGACAGATTGTTAAATTGCCCTCTTTCTTCCCTGTTCTTATATTGGCAGACACTAGATATTACCCCATTTAGTTTTTGCGAGGGTGATTAGTGAAGAACAGTTTCACTTGGTTTTATGTGTGCTCTTTTAACACGTGTTTGTTTCCTTTGTGTTTTGGCTGTGGCCATTTACTTTAGTGTTTATTAGAAAGTCTGGAAGCTTAAAGAAGTTTTCTCTCATTAGGTAATTTTTTTTTGAAAAAGTTATCAGAACTTTACATTTTAAAAGTACATTTATTTTGCATGCTTGTGCGTGTATGAGTGTGTCTTACCTCTGTGGCTGTGCAGGAGGTACTTCTGCACAAGCCTCAGGTTTTGTAAATTGGGCCAATATATTATCTAATTTGTACTGGAGTGATCTTGTGAAACAGTTAAAATGCCTGGCCAAGTGTTTTTAGAGAGGCTGGTATCTCTTCATTTCTGTGTGTGTGAGAATTGAGCAGCCTTTTCATTATTTTATGTTTATTTTTCCACATGAATGTCAGTGTCATGTGTTAAACTTTAAGCTTCCACATTGACTTACTCTGTCAGTGTGTGCTCCTAGGCACATGTGTCATGCTGTGTGGAATCAGGAACTTCAAGAGGAGTTGTTTCTCTTCACTGTGTGAACTTCAGGGATCCAACTGAGGTTGGCAAGCTTCTGGCTGGCACCTTCCTTTACCTGCTGAGCCAAATATATCAATGGCCCCTTAGAAGATTATTTTGTTGGGGTTGGAGAGAAGGCTCTGATACCATCTCAGGAGCATTTGCTATTCTTGCAGAGTACTTGAGTGTGGTTCCTAACACATAGTTTACAAGCCTTAGTACCTTTATTTTCAGATGATCCAAAGCCTGACCTCTGAGGTTACCAGGCATGCCCATGGTACACACACATACACACAGTCAATACGCTCATACTCTTAAAATAAAAAATACATCTTTAAGAAATGGTCATTTTGTTTATCACTGAATTAGTGGTCATTTAGAAAGTTGGGTTTGTAATTCTAAGCTTCCCCTCCATGACTGTTCCAGAGTCTCATGGAGTCCCAGTAGTTGGTCTCAAACTCAGTATGTGGTCAGGATAGCCTGGAGCTTTATTCCTCCCTCCACCTTCCAAGTGCTGGGATGATAGGTAGGTATATGACGCCCCACTTGGTCAGTTCCTGTAGTGCTGTGAGTCAAATCCAAATCTTCTTCATCCCTAGCCTTTTTTATTTTTAATGTTCATTTTTAATTGTGTGTATGCATGTGGGCATGTGTACACTAGTGCATGTACCCATGGACTCCCAAAGAGTGTCAGATCCTCTGGAGTTGGGAGTTATCGGTGGTTGTGAGTGCCTAATGTGGATTCTGGGAACCGAACTCTTTTAGTCCTTTATAAGAGCAGCAAGTCCTCTTAACCTCTGAGCCATCTCTCTGGTCCTCCTTTGCTGTATTTGAGATAGGGTCTTACATAGCTCAGGCTAGCAGACTAGCCTAGAACTGAAGCAGGAGTTCCCACAGAGTTTTGCAACTGGTTTGATTCTGAAGGTTAGCACCTAGGCTTTGAGCTGCCTTTTGTGACTGCTACATTTCGTGTCCACTATCTTCTGTTTGAAGTATGCACATCTTATCTGAGTTTCTTAAAGGTTCAAAGCCTATGCAAAACTTGGTTGCAGAAGAATTCAGAAAACCAAGAGGTTCTGTGGCTGAGAATTGCTTTGGTACTTGTCTCTTTGGGGAGCTTTAGATAAGAGGTTTTGGTATATGGAAATTGACTTGCTTTAGATAAGAGGTTTTGGTATATGGAAATTGACTTGCTTTAGATAAGAGGTTTTGGTATATGGAAATTGACTTGCTAAGATGTACATTGTGTAACAATAAAAAAAAAAAACCTTTTGTAAAGCTTCAGTCAGCCAGTTCACCAGCAGTTGAGTCCCTAGGGCCACAAAGGCTACAAATCATCCTAGAGTGAGTGACCCTGTTTCTTCCACTGACCTGTGTGAACCAAATACTTGACATGACATCCTGCCTCTGCCTCCTGATTATAGAGTATAGATTATATTTCTTCTGGGATTATAGATGCATGTCACCATACCTGGCCCAACTATGAACCCTCCTCCCCCAAAAGAAAGACCATCTCTTTAGTGGAGTCATAAAAATGTCTTTATATACAGAGATTTTGAAAATTTGCTTTGTAAGTTATTTTTTCAGGACCAGATGAACCCAGGTCTCATGCCTGTAGGCAAGGTTATCACTGAATTACATATATTTCCAGCCTTCTTTTTACTTTTTATTTGAGATGGCCTTACTAGGTTGCCCAGGCACACCTTGAACTTGGGATCCTCCTGCTCAATAGTAGCTGGAATTGCCATTAGGCCTAGTTTCTTGTTCTCTCTCTCTGTCTCTCTCTCTCTCTCTGTCTCTTTCTCTCAGGCCTAACAAGCATATTGCATTTATTATAATTGTATATACATACTTCTAAGTGTTAATATGTTAGAGGCCTATATTTAGCTTTGGGGTGGCTACCCTAACCTATAGAGATCTGAAAAGATAATTTAGTACAACCCTTTCATTTCATGATTGAGGATTCAGGCCCAGACATGACTTGACTTTTTATCCCTAGTCACCACAGTCAGGGTTGGAAGGAGGCTCTGTCTCTTGACCCATGATGCTGTACTTGCACTGAGACTGGCCGGGGATGCCCTGATGCTTTCTGTGAGGCTGCTGCAGGTTTGCATAGTGCCCCTGGCCTGAAGAGTCCAGGTGGCTTTGAGATTGCACAGTATGTTTTTTCTTTGTTTCAGGTAACATCTGTGTGCTGACATGGCAGGACTAGGGCAAACTGCAGTACCTGCTCTAGAAGACCACAATCCGACACAAAACTCAGGTCATAAAATCTCACTTGGGGACAGGGTTAAGACAGTGCTGGGGCCCTTCAGTCTGTCTGTGTTTGTTACCTTTTGGTGTTCATACAACAGAGCAGGTGGGCTTTCCTCCTACATCAGGATTCACTAATTGCAGATGGTACCTTTGTGAGGGAGGAGACCTGGTTATCCCTTGTCTGGTAGATGAAATTGGGAGTGACTCATGCCAGGATAGGGGCACGATGAAGCCAGCTGTTTGTGTCATACACTGGCATCATGGACTGACTCAATGCCAGTGTCTTATTCTTAGAGAATGTTGAGTGGCAGTGGAGATAGCAGTTTCCTTGTGCTGACCTCTGGGCTCTGGGGAGGGAGAGGTCTCTACCTTCTCAGCTGCATGTTGCCCCTCTATTGCCTCTCCGTATGTGTTCAGCTTGCACTTGCCCCCTCCTAAGAACCACCACTTTCTTAGCACAATACCCACTGTATGTACCAGAAGGACACCTCCTAGGTCCTTTATAGACCATTGTGTCCCCAAGTTAGGCTTGGACAAAGCTGAAAGCCACAAGGGCAGGTTGTGTGGGAAATAGGCACTGAATCAGGGAACAGATGTTGACTAGATGTCTAATGTACAAAGAATCATCTCACAGCAACTGCATCTGTGAGGCCTGCGACGGATGGCACTTGCAAGTCAATATCTTTTCTGAGGCCACTCTGGGACCACACTGAAACTCAGCTTGGACATCCTGCTTTGTGAGGCATGAAGCACACTTCACCATCAGCCCACAGGCCTCAGCATCAAATGCCCGGGAGTTTTCCTGACTGGCTGCCTTCTTTCAGCTCACAGCACACCTAACTGAGGGGCGCTGAATGATACCCACTCCCCAGAACATTACAGAAGTTTTTCCCAAGTCTACCCAGGGCTGACCCTCAGTTTCTGCATCATCTCTGAGGGCTTGTCCCCATCAGGACAGTGTTCTCCTCAGGGAACACTGCACCCTCACTCCCAATGTCTTGCTCCTCTGCTTCTCAGCTACTTGCAACTGTTTACTAGGTAGCAAGCTGAGACCTCAGGAATCCCGACAGCTATGAAACAGCATCTATGCCTTCCCACCCCCCAACCCCGCTGCCTCCATGGTAATTTGGTGTAGAAGCCATACTTGATTTTACTGCAGACTTATTTACATATCCAATGATCATAGGAACTTCACATATGAAGTTTAAAGTGGTATTCAGGTTGGATGCATAATGCTCTCCCTTCAAGGAACCATTTTTAGGTTAGTTTTATTTCCTATTAACTTCATCTGAATCTTTATTTTTTGTGGTACTGGGGATTGAAGAATTGAAATTGGAACCTTGAATGTGCTTGGTAAGTATTCTACCCTGCACTATATGACCAGTATTTCAAAAAAAGTTTTTTTGAGTTGTCTTCCTGTATTGCTTATGCTGTCCTTGAACTTGAGGCCTCTGTCTCCTAAGTGCTGGTAGTACTGTTGTATACTACCCCTGACTGCAAATAATTATGAGTCAGTAGCCAGAACAGTTATTAACTCCCACCTATAAGCTATTCAGTGTTTCTTTTTGTTGATTTGAGACAGACTCACTATGTAGCTCTGGCTGTCTTGGAGCTTGCTCTGTAGATCAGGCTGCCCTTGGACTCACAGAAATCCACCTGCCTCTGCCTCTGGAGCGCTAGGATTAAAGGTGTGCACACTGTGTTTGGCTTCATTCAGTGTTTCATTTCAATATAAGGTTTTATATAGCTTAGGCTGGTCTTGAACTTACCTACCTTGACCTGTTGGTCCTCCTACCTTCACCTCACGGTGCTGGGATTACAGGGTTGCTACCATGCCACTATAATAGGAATTGCGCTGTTGATTCCAGGTTAAACTTGATGTTGTCACCAGCATGTTGCTCAGTCCCTTCCTAGTCATTGCAAATATGCCTAAACCCTTTCAGTGTCACTGGGGTTCTCAGGACCTTGAAGGGGTGAAATTATCATAAACCTCACCCTGAAGACTTGCTGTAAGCAACCACAAGGCCTTCCAGATTAGGCTAGGGCTGGGTTAACATGACCAACCTTGAGCATGAAACAGTTTCCAGTATTCATCACAGAAAGCCTGTGTGTGCTGAATTCCCTATTCCCAGCTTTGCTGTCTGTCATGTCACTTTCTTGGGAGTTCAGCTTAGCACAAGCTACCCACAGAGGGTTTGCTCAGGTGATGTCCTGGATCAGAATCCCCAGGAACCATGGCCCTTGCCTCCTAGTTGAGGATTTGTTCCCTCTAAAGTGTAGGCACTCTTGTGGCCATGTTTGGACATTTCTGCTTAAGAATAAACAATTTGGAAAGGTAGAATTAAGAAAAAGGAGAGAGAGTAAAGGTTGAGGAGGAGGGCCTAATGCACCTGCCATTTGGCTATTTAGTTGGTCTGGGGGTAGGCAGGAGACATGATGGGATGGGAGTCCTGGGGCTGTCTGAATCCAGAGGTTATGACTGGAGCAGTTTAACATCATAGTAGCACAGGTGTCAGTCTCTGAAAATAGGTCAACCTGGCTTGCCACGCCAGTGCTCTGGTGAGATCTGGAGAGAAGGCATACTGAGTCCGGTAACACACTTTTTGTTTTGTTTTTCAAAACAGGGTTTCTCCATGTAACAGCCCTGGCTGTCCTGGAACTCACTTTGTTCACTAGGTTGGCCTCAAACTCATACAGATCCACCTGCCTCACCTTCTGGGTGCTGGGATTAAAGGTGTGCATCACCACTCCTAGCTTGGTAACACAGTTTGGAGTGTGGGTTTCTTCATTCTCTTTTCCCTAGTGACCTTATTCATAAAGGCAGTTACTGATACTAGAGGAAAATGGGCTTTCGAGTTCAGGATTTAGTTTCAGCTTTACCTTTGGCCCTTGATTTAGCCCATCTGAAGCTGGGGAGATGGCATTCCTGGCTTGAGTCTTGATTTTGCCATGGAGAATGGCACCACCTCCCTCTTTTGGCCTCACCTCACACACACATGCACACACACTGTCTGTCTCTCTCTCTTGCACTCTCTCTTAAAAAAAAAAAAAAAAACCTAAGTTATTTGTTGGGGTTTTGAAAAATGGAGATGCTTTGGTTTAAGAGTAGCCTCTCTAAAAGAGGAACAGGAGTCAGTGTGTGGAAGGGTTCACTGAAGGCTCAGTCTGGGAACTTGTGAGGGGAGAGCACCTAGTCTAAGATGGGGTGGGTGATGGTGGTGGTTGGAGAGGTGCACCACTACCATGATACATAGATGTTCTGACAGGTGAGGCCAGGTAGTCTTTGGGAGACAGATGGACACACAATGGATAAGACTGTCCTCAGCATTTACATAGACGCAGACACCCACATCCCTTTCCTCTTTAAGCCAGAATTTGGCCTTGCTCTGTCACAGAATGGAATATCTGTTGTGGTTATTTTTAAACACCTTTTAGAAAATTTTCTTAAATATATTTCTG